>NC_039504.1:3407671-4096709 GCF_003590095.1 Trichoplusia ni
TTAGTACCGGAAAATATTAACAAAATATTTTGGTTCCCATTATCTTTCTTTTGAACAGATTTCTGTGACACATAATCGTACCTAAGTGTAGTGATAGTAGGATAGAGTTTGTCGGCGACGAGATTTTTTTTTGTAATTATTTACTAAATAAACAAAACAGATATAAAACTACTGCCTAGTATTGTTTAGTCCTGTAACAAGGAGAGCCACTTTAACAAGGTTTGAATTAAAATATTTCCCTTTAGTTAAGGCCCTTGTCGTACAAGTCTTTGTTGACGGAAAATTATTGTAAATGACAAACATACAGCATGTTACCCGATTTGGATATAATATGTTTGTATTCTCGATATTTTTTTTGATTAATTTGATTGAATTATTATAATATACGTTGTTAGAAGTTATTATGATGTTGTGTAATTGCATAAACGTTTTGATATTTTTTACTGTTATTTCGATAAGCATTATTTCATTATTATAAGATTGAATTCTAAATTAATGGTAGCCAACTGTATTTTCTGGTGCAAAATTGTTACATTATTTTGAAGATTTATATTTAATAAAACACAAGCAGCATAAGTTTACTATTCACCCATTTATTAAACAAAACCATAGAAACGAGACTGTCCTGTAAGTTAACCGTATCAGTTCATACTAAACCTCTAAATAATCTTGTTTTATATAAATAATGTGAAAAAGAAAAATAATTATGAGTCCAAAGGCCTCCACCTACCTTTCCCAAGATAAGCAAAATTACTACCAAAGATACTGTTACCCAGTAAGTAAATAACATGATTTACAAGAGCTCATAGATCTCGCAAATAAACCTTCATATCGTATCTTTACGATTTTGTTTGTCACAGACTAACCAAATTACGTGAGATTCACAAAGTAGACAAAAATGTTCGCCGCGAATAAAGGACTGTTTCAAATGATTTTGATTCAGTGTTCAGTAGAGTAAGCATATGCTTGATTTAACGTAACGAGCTGGTATATACTCAAATACGTTTAAATATGCTCCCTCCGTATTTTAAATAACATTCCAGTGTATGGCAGTGGCCGTTTTTTAGTCAAATATTCCCTAAAACTATCGATTTGTCACAACAAAATTCATCTTCATAAATCATCAGCTGATCAAAGTTTGTATAAGAAGCTAATTTTTTTTTACGGGCTAATTGCTGTTCTGGATAATATTACTTGCAAAGCAAAGATAGATTCGGTAATAGAAATATGACTGGGCAGGGACATACTTATACTGGTACATACATACAAACTGATATATGTTGTAATAAAGTCTTAGGCACAGGAACTGACAAAACAATGTAACCTGCAAAGGTAGACATTACACTTGTCATCTGTCCTCTTTTTTTCTCGAGTTTTTTATTTAATTAAAAAAACGCAATGAAACCAAAAATGGATTATCCTTGCGATTTATCTACCATTTTTTACAAATTCCGGGGCTTTTTCGAAAAGTTCCATATTTAGCTACAATCATCATCATCAATCTCAGCCCATCTCAGTCCACTGCTCGACATGGGCCTCTCTCATGGCACGCTACTGATTATTATGATATTCGGTACTTGGTGCCATGAAAATCTTTTTTCCTACTGAGATCGTGTACAATCAAAACATTTTCCAGCTGCTTAAACTACACCGGATGTAGTAAACTACCATCCTGCATTCCTGAGCATAGACAAAAAATTTCCTCTTAACAACAGTCGAATGTGTCGTTAAATTAAAGATTCAATGTAGCAAGCGCATGAATATTTTGCTAATGCTCATTATATTTATAATGTAAGCCATAATTGGGTTTGCGCGTCATTTTCAGATAGGGTAACCATCGCTTGATAAACCGAACACGGATATATTAGACTGGCCTGTTGTTGTGGTCAGTCATCCTGACTGATGAATTGGAGGTCTTGGGTTCGATCCCCACCCAGGACAAAATTTGTGTTTTGGTTATTTTTAATGTGTCTTAGTGTAATTTATATTTTTTTCTATGTTTTTAATGACTGTTATTACCATAATGTATGAGTAGGTATGCAATATAATAATATACTGTTACTATTATTTTTAGCTTACTGTATTCCTATATCATAAGAACACCGATTACATGGGATAGATCCAACAAACTAAGACATTATGGATGAAAAAGGATAATTTAGATTTTTTTATTTGAAAGTGTTATGAACATTAGCAGACATCTATGACTGTATTATTATTTAAGAACTTTAAAAGGTATCTTTATTCAGGTACCTAGGCGCCTGTTAGCGCGAGCTGTTAAAGTGATAACAATTATAATCCGACACGGTATGGAGACTACAAATGATAAATGTTTATTCCTTACCTGTAAAAAAGGCAATAATTTCTAGTTGGACATTTCCAGACCCGCCTATTATATGTTTGATGTAATAAATGATTAAAATTCACACATTTCATGCAAAGGATCTTGTTTATTTTAAATTATATTAACAATTTTATAGATTCTCTTCCTTGACGCCGCTAAGCCTGTACAACCATAACTGAAATGGATTCCTGTTAAACGGCAATGTGCTAAGTGATTTTATTCAATAATATTTAGTAGGTGTTTCATAGTACGATACCTATTTACATGAGTGATGAAGTTCTTGGATACGTATCTCCTCGTAGTTACTGATAAATCCTAATCTGAGTGATCATGGTACATGGATTTAGATTAGGCCCAATTTTAGTTAATAATACCTCGCGATAAGACCGCCCAAAGTATCACCATGTAACTATCCATGGTGAATTCTGTACTTATGTGGTACTTAATAAAGAATATTACATTCTACTCTACCTACTTATACTTACTCCGAGTAAGCCTTTTCAAAACTAGCCACTACTGCTATATCAAAAAAGAAAACAATTCAGAATCTTCAAATGGAAATGCACACTAAAGACAATTAATTCGCGAAAAAATAACTTGCGAAATAACTGGTCACCGAGTACAAAGCAATCGCTATGACCGGGCACGCGCCCGCCTAAATCGTCCGTCCGGTCTCAATATGGCGCGCCATCGGCTTGCTGCGCACGCGCACGCACAGCCTGAAGGACGCTTTTCACGAGGAAATACCATTGTTTGGTGTACGGCCATTAATGTGATGACGGACATTGTATTCAGGAGGCCTGTATGAGGAATTTGTGATGGTTAGTTGTTTTGAGTGGTGAACATGATTTTTTGCTGCAGAAACAACAATGTAAATAGTTTTTAATCTAAATTACTTGCCAAATGATATTTAAGAGTGGAAAACATAAAAAACCTTTTAATAGTACAATTTTTTTCCTAACATTAATGGGCTATTTTAGCGAAAATAATAGTAGTCCAAGTCTCTACAAATAGTCACTTGATTTAACGCCAACCAAAAATTCTTAAAAACCAAAATTCGTAGAAATATCTCTTTCAATCGCAAATGTTAAACTCTGGAAGCAGCTCCAACTTCGTGGCATTACAATATATAAGAGATAACTCTCCCCACGTCTCCACTTATGTAGATAGAGTGGTAATGACAGGAGGCTCCCTCTATAAGGCCGGATGCTGATTTTATTGGGGTGCTTCAGATATTTGAGGAGCGTATACAAGCAGTCGGAATGCAGTGTAAAACATGCTCGAATGTTCACAAAAACGAGTAATAGCTTGTAGCAAGTTTATCTTCACACCTCAATATTTCCAAAGAGGTAGGTAGCGGTTTGGATGTTGCCGACATTTTTCTGAAAGAATTCTTGTGATCCAGATGATTGTACCGATCCCAAAAAGCTGGTGTTGCCATGTGGCATATGGAAATTGGATATGAAAGTGATTAGATTAGCTTTTTGTGTTTAAGACAATATAATATTTTATACTCAAACTTAAAGAAGTTAGAGAAGACAACATAGGTGATCTGAGACAACATAAAGAAAATTGTACTTTTGGTCTCTCCCTTCCTCCAAATTATTCAAAAGCTGATGTTGCTAGATAATGTTGTAAACGTGATCATATTTCAAAATATTATAACAAAATAGAAACTCCTCACCAAGTTCTCTTTACACAGTAGCATAAAAACTTAATTATAATCAGACTTTTTCAGCGGCTGACAAATTAATGCCTTTGCCACGCACGGCTTTTGAGCTCAAAGTAAACTTTAATTACGCGAGACGAACTGTGCCAGTCATGGTTACTGTGTTTTACATTTTCTTTTGCTGAATTCGTAGGACTAAGAATTTTCTGAATTTCAGATGCATCACAGGGTGGAATTTAAATGAGGGAAATATCGAGATCAGTGTCATATGTCGAAATATTTATACTTGACTAAAATTTTTGGACAAAATCTCTCTTCTAAATGTGGTTTTCAATAAATTTAGACCAAGTTTATCTTAAACTGTTCTATTATACCTTATTAAGACAAGTTATAACGGCAAAGAGTTAATAAAGGTTACAAAAATAAAAAATCAAACAGTTATAATAATTAAGATCAAGAAATAGACACAATCATAACAACTTAAATACCGAGTAAACATAATTTCCTTTTTTTCTAATCTAAATTTCTTCATGTACTGCGAGCATAAGGGTATGTGTACACTAGACATGACAAGGCTCCTGGCTATGCACTGTAAGTAGCTCCCGCGGTTATGACGCGCGAGTACCGCTAACTAATGCTACGTTGAAATGCTATCCATCTATCAACTTATTACGTGTACCATTGGGATTTCTATTAAATTTGCTATCGTATTTTTTCCCCCTACTAAATGAATCTACTAGTATCTATGTCGATAATTAAAGAATGTGCTTGGTAAAGCTAAGTACCCTATTGCATGCCTATGTAGGTAAATTGTGCAGAGCTGTAAATTTATATTAAGACCTTTCAATGTAACCACAATTAATGCAATAAAGATTTATTATTATTATTATTAAAAAGGTACATGAGATCTACATCAAACTTAAGAAAATTAACGTTCGTTTGCCAATGCATCCTAAACTATCCAAATTCCCTCTTAAACCAAAACTGAAGTTTCTATTGAAGTAACAAAGTGCTTGGCAATAGCAAGTGTCAATCATGAGCGGCTATTGGATGTAATAGCGCATCCTCTTAATAAGGCCAGCGCAGGACTGGTGGCAAAAAAGTCTAAAATTATGAGATGGGACGATCGTGTTACGAGTGGGGGCAAAAAACTTCGGGCGGCGCACACGCACCGTACGACAAGGATCGAGTTGTAGGGGCTTTTATAGGGAGGCGAGTGTCGTTTCGGGTCGTGTCGTACGACAAATATACCAGCTGATAAGACAAAAGAAAATTACCCTTGTAAAATTTTGGGAATCCAAGTACAGAGGAGAAAATAGGAGTAGTCAAATTGATATTTTTCAGATTATGATGAGAAAGAACTGAAGAATTCAGCAATTGACACCTATTACCTACAGTTAGAAAAAAATAATCATATTAATATCGAAAACTTATCTATCCATACATTAAAATATGTTTGTTTTAAATTACTAAAAACATCGTATCGTGATCACAAAGTGAGTTTATCAATTGTCGATAAGTAGCAGTGAGTTGCAAGTCTAGAGGGCGTAGCTCTGTCTCCTGTCGACACCCGACAGTACGCACGGGGTGACATTTAAAATAAACAACAAACAACAGACGAATAAATATAGTATTCTGCCAAATTAAAAAAAGAAGTATTTATTGTTATTTTAGGTGTTGTTGGCGAAAGTTTTCATCAGGAAGGATTTCAAAAAATAAGATTTTGAAATGAGTGCTTTAAACTGTGTCTCAATCTATGATAGTAAGATAGTAAGTAAGTTAAATATTTTCCAAACATGAGTCACCAGCTAAAGAAAACCAAAACAGAAATATTCGTTGAAAAATGCCACCGTACGCGGCGGTCCACGCACGTAGCTTATGATATTCAGCGTACGAGCGCAGCACAAAAAGCGGGCGCGGCCATTTTAGCGGCGCGCGCGCACAACGCGGTTATTACGGGAAATCTTATGTTAATTACAATTATGTACTCTCAAGAGCAGCGTCACATACGATACTGGGCAAAAACTCCGATCCTATACAATTTTAATGCGCTCACTGGAATTTACGGGAGATTCCACGTGGTACGGCGAAAAAACCATGTGTCGTGTTGTGTGTGCGTCGAATTTTGATTCGTGTTTGCTTCTAGCGACGCTGTTGATTGTAAGGTGTACGGTTCCAAGTTCAGTGCTTATGTAAGCACTAATTGGTATTTCGAGGTTTAAATTTAACTTTTTTGGAATTAAGATATAAAACACGATTGATGCGATTAGTGATTTAGCGTCTTGATTTATAATTTAAATTTATAATTCGTTTACTTTCTTAAGAAACTTTAAGTACTGATTTTAAACAATGTTCTGTTTTTGTTTGATACCAATTTAGACCGGTACACAATTTTATAATGACATTCTGTACACGTAGACCTATTAAATTCAGTGTTAATTCTCAAGATGAAACACTAAAGATATACAAATACACCTTTATAAACCAAGTGCAAATCGTCGGATCGTAATTAAAGATATCGAAGATCTATAATACTAGAAAAACTACATTACCATAGTGGTCCTGTACAGTTGCTGCCATTTCAAACGAGTTAGTCTAAAGGGGTGGAGTCTTGATGCCTCCTGCCTCATTTCAACCCCACCCTCAAATTATCGAAGTAAATATTTAACTTATGTATTCTGAAGGAATTATCCTAGTATCAATAGTTTATAAAAAATGTACATTCTTCCATGCTGTACAGATCGTATCGGTTCTTAATGAAATGATGGTTTTTTCTATTTTGAATAATCATATGACAGTATGAGACGTTTGTAGGGAAATGTATTATAGTTGAAATATTTTGATGGTTATTTTAATAAAAAGTGCGCCAGCTGCAAGGGTTCAACGTAAACTGTCGATGTGATGGTTTAATTAAACTGTCTTTGTTTTTCAATGTTTTTGTTGAAGAAATAATGTTTTATGTCAAAATTTGCGGCCAGCAGGTTTGATAAGAAATATTCAATGTGACTTGATGTATAACTAAATTAACTAGCGGAACTTAGCTTCATTTTATTTTGTCTTTTTTCCTACAAAATACTTTCATATTTCCAGTCTTGCATTTTGTATTAACACTTTAGCTAAAACAAGTAAATATCTTTGTTATTAGACAAGCATATGGAGATTTTTGGACCATCCCAATAAAATGTTAGGTTTTTGACCACTCAATTTAATAAAATGAATTCTGGGAAAACTGTTTTTATTTCTTTCATTGCAAACTCGCGATGAACTAAGTTCTTGCAAATACTTTTTTTTCAATTAAAACAGCTGCAGTTTTTCTCTTGAAAATAAACAATAGGCGACGGAATGAATTCATAAATATTACTATAATTATTATGGCTAACTCCATGTGGTCCTGGTTATCCTAAATATTCTTAATTAACACTTCTTAATTAACTACCATAGATATTTGTCACTTAAGAGGGTTAATTAAATCGACTCTAAAACAATGGTGCGTTTCTTCCTTCTTACTTCTCTTTTCAACTGAATATGTCGAACAAGTAGTTTGAGTACAATTATAGTTACGCTTGCTGCGAAAATTGCTGTTGATTCAAAATTGATTTGAAGCAAGTTTTAAGTTATTCTTGGACGGGCATTTTCGTTTATAACGAGTCAATAAATGAGTAAATATTAGCTATCCAACATAATGGCTGTCAAAACCTAACAAAACATTTAAATCGAGTGATTTTTTATGGAAAAGCTATCAACCTATACATTTAAGCCATTCTATCATTGTTAACGCTTATAGATAATACCTACAATACAAATGACAATGACTTCCACCACTTGAATCACCAGCTCCTTGCACATCTCTTAAACATAAGACCTTAACTTGGGTATTAGATACATCTGCCTCCTCTATATTTATCTTAGCTGGAATAGCGGCACAAAAATAGAATGAAGAATAGCAGTGAGAATGGCTCATCAACGACGCTCCTATTTCACGACAACAACTGAAACATTTTCTACAGGTCTCTCTCAACTTTGACTCATAAGGTACCACTTTAGAACTTTACCACCTTATCTTTCCCGTCTGGTATCAGTACAACAGTCGTTTTTCAGCCCGACCCATTTCCCAGTAAGTATAAGGAGGCGATCACCCACCTTATATCAACTGGTGATATTGGAACTACAATATTAGATATAATTTCACATTTGGTACCACCTCTCTTACCTTTTAACCCTCCCAACCACCACTTAGTAGGTACATTAGTTCTCTGTGTATCACAATGTCTCCACCACGTCTATCCCAGCTGGTACCAGTACACCAGTCATTATTCAGCGCGACCCAGTTTTGGCAAAGGACAAAGGAGCGATCACCCCACCTTATCTCAACCAGTAATATCTGAAATACAATTCACGTAGTATTTCAGATTGGTCTTACATCTCTTCTTTGGCTTTCTACCTTCCTATCCACCCACTAAGCACTTTAATTCACTCTTGTCTCCGCTACGTCTATCCCAGCTGGCACCAGATTAGCAGGCGCGGTGCGACGCGACCCGCACAGCTCCCGGTAAGGCTAAAGGGGCGATCAGCTTACTTTACTTTCGTCGGCGACGTCCGCCGGATGTGAACCGTTCGTCGCACGCATGGTGTGCTCCTAATTCGGTACTGAGGTATCTTTTTATCGATTACTTTTAATAATCGATTGGTAATAATAATATGGTGTATGGAATATGTTGTCAAAGTGGCACAAATTCGTTTTGAATGAGATTGGGAGCAGGTTTTTGTTTTGTTTAACCGTTCCATTTGAAAGGTGTTCATCATGTCAAAGTGTTTTAATATAAGTTGTCTGAATAGGGTTTCATGTTTTAAAGTTTTAGGAAGTAAGATCATTAAAAGCTTGAACGTTAAGATTTCGCCGTGAAAGCATGCCTATGTGATGCACTTTATTTAATAATCAGAATTTTGACTATGCTATGGCTCGGTGACCTAAAAAATAATAACTTAAAACCTTTCCCCACTACTTTACCCATCAATTGGGACTGCCAACAGCGGCGCGTGCGCACAACATGGCGATATTGTTATGCAATTGGCGCGAAAGTAACTGTCAACTACCTTCCTGTGCCACCGGATATTGAAATGTATAAGTTTTAGTGCCATTCTAGTGTCATTAAAGTGCCAAACACGCACTATCACGTGACCATGAATATATGATTGACATTGAAAAATATTATTTGGTATGAAAGTACAATTAGATTTTAATTGATTCATAAGTGGGCTTCTACTTGTATGTAACTATAATGATAGTATTTTCTCTAGTCGAGCATTAAGTACTACATATACGATGAAAAAAATATGATAATTACAATATTTGAATTTAAAAATCATAGGCTGAAATCCTAATATTACCTACTCGTTCTTTGCGACGTACAAACACGTGCACAAACTCTTCGCAATTTAAACAGCAATCAATCAAACTCTGTATGCATGAACTTTTTTGTTGAAATGTGTATCTGCAAACAAATAGTATAAGTATGCCTACCCTATGACAATACCTACCTTGTGACAATCTAAATGGAGCCATATACAAAGACCATTCAGGTAAAAATAATATACCGTCGGCTGATTTCATTAATAGGCCTACCATAGTTTAACGAGCTAAGACTTTTTCTATTGTCAATAGATTAAAACAAAAGGAGAAATTATTAGAATTGTAAACTTTGACATAAACTCGAATTATGTATATAGCGATTAAAAAATACATAACCTTTATCGAGTAAAGAAAATTGTTAATGTCTATAATGTAACATTGGTTTTAATCAACATTTTCTATAAAGACATTATAAATAAAATCCAGGAAAACATATTTTATATTCTCTAAAAGTAATTATATAGGTAGGTACTTATTTCATGCAGCCATCAACAAGCTTAAGATCTGACCTCCAAAGATAATGAATCAAATTGATTTGATATTGAATATTGTCAATTGTGACTCTGAAGTGCTAAATACATTGTTCGGTGAAGTAACATACCTACATAGTCCATGTCAATATGCTTATTTAAATTCTCAGTGCTTTGTGCAAATACTGTATGAGGAACATCCGAGGAGTTTTTTAAAAATACTATAATACATACAAGATTCACTGACATTAAACCAAATTTGCCGATACCTGTAATTCAGATTAATTTAGATAGAACTTATAATTATATTACTAGCTGATCTGTGAAACTTCTTTCTGCCAGCCTAATTTGCGAATCTTACAGGCGCGAGATCATCACCCAGGGTGCGTCACGTTCTATTAATATTTTTGGGTGCGAAGAAGAGGGATGCCTCTCTATGACATGTATTGGGTTGTCACGCTTCCATAACGATAATAATATTACTTAGAGACGTGGTTGTAGACCATGAGGGCGCCACCCAAACGCATACATAAATCCTTTAAATCGAACTAGCCGTTTAGGAGGAATTCAGGGGCACACACGCATAGGTACATTGTATTATAGGTACGGTTTGTAATTCTTTAACAATTTATTTTGTTAACTTGTTGCAAACTGTTGCCTACCAACATTTTCGCTAAAAACTCTTGTATTTTAAAATTTGTCTTATTTCGCTTTGGTGTGTTCGTCGAAATTAAATAAAAAAAATCAGCTCATCATTCAACATTTTACTTACCTGTAAATCAGTGAAGAAATCAAAAATCACAAATCATTAAAACACACTGATTAACAATCACCATTCTTAATTAAGCTCATAACATATTTAACAAAACACGAAACGAAACAACCATTCAAAACTCTGTAACAAGCGAGATATAATCCCTGCCTCAAACAACAGAGCACCATTCAAACAAACAAACTTTCTCACACGTTAGACAGGTCCATATTAACCCACAATTAGCGTCCACCATAAAAATCTAGACGGAAAACGTGTTTGAACCCAAGTAAACAGTTCATTCATAACGTTACATAACCCATTGGACCTTATTTGTTAGTGTATACCAAAAAGAAACCCAGTGCGCTAAAAAGAGCATCTTTAGCGGACACTTTAGGTCCCTGCCTTACCGAGATGGATGGCTAAATACGATGTGCTAGTGATGGGCAAGCATTCGGCTTTCGATGTCAGTCTGTCGGATATTAAGACGAATTATTAAATGGGAACTTTATTAAAATAACTTAACTTACATTTTTGCGCAAATATTTCAAAATAAAAAAGGTAAGAAATTATTTCATGTATTTTTGCACAGCCCTATTTATTGAAATGTGGTACGAAAAAAAAAATTTATCAAACTTTGGTATTCTGCGAGTGGTATACTTGTTTAAACTAACTAATTAAATTGAGGGTATAAAATATACAGAATACTTTTTAACGACCAATATTTTTTTTTCAGATATCTAAATAAAATAAAATCTAGGAGCTTAGCAAGAAGAAATTCGTGAAAAATGTTGTTACTTGCAAACTTTAGCTGTCACAAAATCAATAGAAAATTTCGGAACACCATGTACTTTCTGGTAAATCTCTTTACCACTCGTAAATGCTAACTGAATTAGTAAGCCTCGCCGAAGGCCGAAAGCCGAAACATAACCTCAACGTCCCATCCCTAGTCACTCGGTAACTGGAGTAAGTCAGTCCCTTGGTTATGGATTGGATCCAAAATTATGGTTCGTTACTATTAAGGTGATGCACGTGTCGTCTCGAAGCCAGGTCTTTTCCCAAGTGTGCTAGGAGCTGAGTCACGCGAAAATAAAAGTGCTTCCCTTAAGAGTGCTCTGACGTTTCGGTCTGTTTACATGTTTTTATTTGGACTTCCTTTACAGCACTACTATTGATTGTTTACCATATAGAATACTACGATACTACGATATTTATATAGTTTATGTAACTGTTTTATGGTGCGCTGATAAGCTGTAGACGGATGTTGGTTGTGTTTATTGACTGCACTTCGGGCTTGGGGATAAGGCATACAGATGTTGAGTTGCTGTGTACAGGCGTGTATATAGGTAGATTTCACTTACGATAGAGACTTTTGGTGGCAAGTTGGAGTAAATTCTGCGTATTTTTAAACCTTGTGATGGGACGTCGCTTAGTGAACTTCAGAATTTATAATACTTTAATGAACAGGCACTACTTTGGCAGACTACCTCGCTCTCATCCCTGATGACTAGTTTATGTGAACACTATAAAATTTAAACATTGTGTTGAGAAGGTTTCACAAAGACTCACATCACATGCATACAGACACCCAGACAAGCATATGTGGATCACACAAGTGCATGTTTCATGCGGGGATGGACCCCCCGACACGTCGCATTCAATGGGTGTGTTTGAGTTGTTCCCTGAAAATGATTTCAGAGCAATCGGAACTTTGTTATATGTTACAGCCACAACCGTTTTGATAGCTTCATTGGACCTGCAGTGTGCGCACTTAAACGTCTCACTATCATTATATGAGTGTATAGCTATATAATATAGTACCTACTAAATTGAATCGTATTGTCTGTAATAAGTCATTATCTGTCTTTAAATATGCATTAATCACTTCAACTTAATTCTTTGGACTTTTCTCTGAACTGACATTAGTAGTCACGCATTTACAGCCTATGAATTAATGATGTGCTGTCAATGTTAAATGCTGGAAAGGTCATGATTTTTTCTCAAAACTTTGTAATAAGTGACGTAGAGACGTTTGGAATAAAACGGGGAAATAGGACACAAACAAGTACAAAGGCTGTTAGTTTAAGTTATTGTGAGCTAAAAGATAGAGCCCACTAACTTAATAAAGTTTGAATTTTTCTCGTTTACATTTAGGTAACTATAGCCAAATAAAACCAAATTAAAAGAGTCACAAAACTTGTCAATACAAATTATCGTTGCTAATAGTGCACAACATTATATTGTTTTAATTAACACCAAAAACATATTCTGATTTTATCTCACCAAAATGATAGCTTTTTCACGTTAAATTAAAATCGATTTCGTTTCATCCAGTCCGAAGTTCTGAGGTAACAAACATGAAAAAAAACAGACGAATAGAAAACCACCTCTTTTTGAAATCGGTTGTCAAAAATGTATATTTTAAAAAGCTATGAGTTTGCTTACGTTACGAGCAATGCAATATGATATACATAACTAACGATTGGTATCTCGCGTTCTGTCTATGAATAACAAAGTAACCGTTCACAAACGAAAACCACGTATAGTGTTGTGGAAATATATTAAATCGATATTGCATGTGTCATATCTATTATGAAAATCGATTTGAATGGAAACTTGTATGAAATGCTTCGTAATAACAGTTGTTCGTTTACACAGAAAATTGTGAAACAGTTTTCCTCTACGTGTGTAGTAATTATTTTCTTTTTTTTGTATAGTTATGAGTAATTTTAATACTTTTAGTGTCAGTCAACATGATACTGGTAATTTTTGAATGATTAATAAGAAATGACGTCATATTTCTGGTTAAATATGTGAGTAAGTTTCTGCCTAAGCAGTATTGAAAGGTATTTTTTTTATTTTAATTAATTAATTGTAATTAATGTTACTTGATTAATGCCACGTGTAATGTTTCTAAATAGTTGTTAAAAAAACATTAAATATCTATGGGAAAAAGTTTAGACGTACATAGAAAAAATATAATACAATGTTGTTATGACTAATTAGTAATTGGTTTAATTTAAGCAAGTTTCTCTTTTCCTAAAGATTTCTTAAAGTATTTACTATGTCGATTAAGTGTACTTAAATCCTTTCATAAAATTTAACGTACCTAGTTGTCAAAATACCTTGAACAACATAAATCAAACAACCAATAATAATTTACCTAACAACCATCCAATATCTAAAATTGACGTAAAAATAATCATAAGAACATACTACATTTCAAATGTCGGTTAAGACAAAAATACACTTTACAATTCATCGAAAAATTATCATAACAAAATCCTTGGTGTGACATAACATTGTCAACGTTGTGTTACCAATTCGCATCACCATATCGGGACTAGTGTTGTTTTACTCAATTTGTGGCACCCTGAACCTCCTTACATGGGTGACACCTTTTTGAGGTACAACACTAATTTCACTTAAATAATTATGCACTATTTTGGAAGCTGTTTTTTTGTACGTTTGACAGAGTAATTGAAAATGTTTTGTTTTGTTGCGTAGAACATGTCTTTATGTGTCATTCTTTAAACCAAGAATACAAAGTTCAATTCAGTAAGTAAACTTTCTAAAGTGACATTGTTTCAGCCGTAGATTCCGCTGCACGCCGTCTAGTTAAACCCCTCAAAAATAGGCAAGAAATTATCATTAATAGGTATATGATAATCACAATGTATGTGTGCATTTGAATAAGACATAACTTTATAACGTACATGAGACCAAGCTCCCTGAGAGCTAGAGTTGTATCAGAAAACCCTATAACCATCCGATTAGCTTATAACAGCAGACAATATTTATATTTATTTTTAAGGCTCTCGGTCTAACAGAAAAGGTCTAACAAGTATTAAAACATATTTATTATCAACCTCCGAAAGGTAGAACGAAAGAAAAACACCGTTTTTGTATTAATCAAACAACCGTTAAGTTAAAAAAACTAATGTTGTCTCAAAAACCGTTACTTATCAGTCCAATTTTCCTAAAAAGCGATTTTCTGCGGATTGTAGAAAACAATCGTAAATTACCGAAAAAGGGTATCGGTGACCATTGTTGGAAGTCCAATCAGAAATGAGCACATAGTGAAACTGTTTTGGTTGTTTTAACGGGTTCTATAAGAAAGTTTCGTAAGGAGAAGCTCCTTATTATCGTCCTACACGATTTTTAATTACGAATGAATTTAAGGTGATTTTACCTAATATTTAGAAATGGATGTAAATCAGCATTGTCGTCGTGGCTATGCTTAAAGACTTCATTGAGCCATTTATCACTGCTTTGTTTTTTTATTTACCTAGCGGTTGTGTATGTATCTCCTTCAAAAACAAAAATTATAACTGTGATCAAAAACTGCCTGTTCAGCTCTTCTCAACAACATTCATATCGTGTAATACTATAAAGCTAATTAAAAACTATTAATTTTAAGTGTAGGAGAAACAATTTTCGTGTCCCCTAAATTTTTGACAGGACAATACATGAAAGTATACAATAGTACCAACATAACTCATAATGAATGGCAATAGAATACGAAACACTATCCATTTAGAGTTATGATTATCATAATGTTGGCATTACTGCTGGTTGGCCATCCGACATATACGATGCTTATCTCATAACCGATCATATTGTCGTATAACGAAATTGCGAACGCCATGATTATTAAGTACCAGTACACAAAGCTACAGGCAAAATCCAGGTTTTGACTGTGGCTTTGCCCGCATGTCAATAGTCGCAACTTAAAAACCTACAACGTTTATATAGTCAAAGAAAAATATATATTATTCAGAGAGCTAAATTATTCTATGATAAGACCCATATGAGTGTACAAATGTGTTGGATCTATTCCTATTTAAGTGTAAGATAATCTGAAAATCATACACCAAAAATTAACGCGTGAATTCGCCTTCACTCTCACGAATTAACGCGTTGAATATTAGTGGCTTAGTCACTTTTAGATACACGCTTCGTTACGCTTCTTGCACGTAGGATAAAGTATGCCCATAATTCATATTCTAACTTACATAGCTATATAAATAGATAATCTAAACAAGTAGACAAAATCCTTAACTCAACTCGATGAAATTTACCGAACTTACACTTCACCTATATAGTTAATGTACTATCGCAATTTACTCAAGTTTCAAGGCAAAGGCATCTACTAAACATCCCAATTACGAAAGTTCTCCGTTCCCCCAGGAGTTGTGACTTGACCAGCTATCAAGGACTGCTGAAAACTCGTTCATGAATTATACACGAGTCTTCGAAGCACAAAGTAGGAATCGTAGTAGGAAATTTTGACTACCACATGTTTTAGTTAGCGTGAGTTATTTGAAACTCGAATTATGTGCTGGAGTTTTTGATGAATTAGTAATGAAAAATGAAATGTTATGCAAACTCTTTCGTTTGGAAATTGTTTAGTTTTATTCGTCGGCTCGAGTAATATACTCATTTATTCATAATAATATACTAAATGGCTGGTTTATGTCAACTTATCCTACAAACACAAAAAAAAAATGCTTCTATCAAAAATACATTATCTGAAAACCTCAACAGTTAGGAAGGACCCAGTTTTCCTAACAAAACTCCGTTCCATATAATTCTAAAGACAAAATATTAAAAACAGATAATTCGTGACTTCCCCCTATTATTGTCGGCGATTCACCGTTTTACATTAGTATTAATAGGCCGTTGACCTCTCGTTCATGCCCACAATCGGGTGCTTTACCCCAATCTCTTCCTTTTTTGAAAACGCGTGGTACGCTGTTTGCGAATCCGATTTAGCGAATCGAATAACCGAGTTTGGATTGGAATCGATTAGATCGGATCGCATACACTATTGGTTAACGTTATGCTGGTATTAGTTTTATCCTTTTTACAATATTGGTGCTCTAATAACTCGATGAATGCGACCGATATTTGGGATCTCACCCTGAAATTGGATTTGTGAAGTTAACAGTCTACGTGTTGTCGTATACCATCGGATCTATCCCCAAAAGGGTTACGATGTAGATTGCTTTTAGAACTCTTGAATTACATTCTAAATCTTTGAAAATGTTATGTGCCCAATTGACTTAACTTACTTAAATTAGCTTCTTGTTAATAATTACAGACATTGTTTATCTTTTTATTAATTTACGAAGCGAATATCAAGAGGATGCTTGTTAGTCGTGCTACGTAATGCTTATTTCATCTTAACTTTAGTAAGCGCATGTGTACCTACTATACGGTCTCATAAAGTATCTTAAAAAAATTAAGTTAACGAAAATCAGAATCGTAAAATATTAAAAATATCCTCTTAACGTTTATAGGGAATTTTAAATCGCCAACTTTCCCGAACAAAGATTTTGAAGAAGAATGTGCTATTTATGAGACTAGCTACTTAATGAAAAAGTAACAAGTCTTTACATTAAAAAATTAAAATTATTTTCTTTTTTCAGACTTGACCTCAGTCTAGTCCACAAGTCATTGTACTACGCCAGCCAGTCTACCTAGATTTCCCTAAACTACACCTGACAATTGATTGGCCTTAGCTGTTATACTGTGTTTGAATAATTTAGGTTTCTTGGCCACTGACTTTCTTCGATCATTAATATTGTATTAGATTCTAAATGTTCGATTAAAGGGCAAACGTCTTTTACTGTAAAGGTTGGTTGGTTTTCGGCCTCATTAGGTTTCATTTAATATTAAATATGTAATTTAGTTCGCAGTATTTTGTATAATATATGTTAATTAGTACAAATAGGATATTTAATCATGACTATTCAACACATATTGCTCTGAACATTTTAGTTTAGGGGGCTACGCGCAAAGTGGCGTAAAATAATAATGGGTTGTTGAACTGTTGCATTTTCATTTTTGGCAGAAATATTAAATTAATTAATTATATCATCAACTATTATTCCTTATTTACACAGAAAAGGCATTCACCCAAATGTGAGATATTTACAGCCCGATGTTATTATATTTGGTATACTACCGCCAATACCACTACCGCCATCTATCGAAACTCTATACATACCTGAGCTCCATAATCAATACGAAGCAGACTATAGGGTCAATAAGCAAACTAACGTAACAGTTCTCAATATTATTGATAGATGGCGCTGTAACAACTTAAATGTTTCTTATGAACTCGAATATTTTAGAGGTAAGAACCCAGCTTACCAATACCACTATTCATGGATTTATGTCTTTAAAATGAGTAAAGGAAGGTCCCAATCAAATTGGTACTCCTAAAAAGCAGAGCTTTACGAATTTGATTTGACATCTCATCTTACTGACCCAGCTTTTTCTGTATCTACGCATAATTTGTTTTAAAACAATTCCAACCGTCCGTCGCTTGAGTCAGTTATCTAAAAATCGGGCTTAAGTCAATATCGCCATGTCAAATAGAAATCAATCTCTTCGTAAGCGTTTATCATGAAACATTTTACGTCCATCCCATGAAACTGGGTTAGATGCTTTACCACCAAACATTTAAGTAAGACTTTTGCGTTAGTAGAAGCGAGAGAGCACTATACAGACTGTAGAGCGGCATCTCGCTCGCACAAATAAGCCGTAGTAGTGTAAGATGTGGTGGTAGAGCCCAGCGCTAGAAAATCGGAACAGATTCAAATTGTAACCGGGATAAAAGATAGCCGGCTGCATATTGTATTGAATGAAAAGGATTTATATTGAATTGATAAAGATAGAAAGCATTTGACTCGCGGTGCCCATTTTAAAACGCTGTCGGTATCAAATTGAAAAATTTAAAAAATATTTTTCTTGATTTTATTTTTATAGGAATTTGCAAAACGAAATTGTCGAAGAACTTAGAGAAGCTTAACTAGTTTCTAACAATTAGATAGGTCACTTTTAGTAGAGAAAACACTGTCTTATCAGGCAGGAGATATTAAAACTTACTTCACAATGTCTTTTGAAAAACTGTCTACAAGAAGGTAAGCTTTAACGATTTTTTCCTTTGACCGTTTGAACTGACATTATACCTATGTGATAGTAATTAGGTACCTTAGGTACGGTAGGTACCTTGACATTTTGACGATACAACAAAATACTTAGAACTTAAACCAAATGACGTCTATAGTAGGTACGCAGATTACCTACCTTAATTTACTTAATATTCTAGAACATACATCAAAAAGAAATTTTGTTAGTTCATTATTATAATTATTTGTCAATATCGATTCGTTAAACCGGGACTAAAATTCGGTCACTGGGACGATTCCGATTAACCTCAAATAAAAATCACACCCCAATGGATTTCACAGCAAAAAAACTCTCAAGTTGAATCGCGACGCACCCTACAACTGACAACCATATAATTATTAAAATCGATTGCAAATTATCGACATGCATAGTACGACCAACATAACTTGATCCTCGGCTACAACAATATTCGGGTGGTAGTTAATTAGTATTTCGAGCGTCGGGGCTCTGGGCCATTTGGTCGATAGAATAATTTGAGGGCAGGGGGTGGGTGAGGGGTTGTCTATGCATTATGTAGGGGCAATCAATGGTAGGTGTTGGTGATTGTTCACCCCGATGACTGACGAGCTTTTTCGGGAGCTATGGAGTAGTTATTATGTTCATAATTATCTTTTAATTTCAGTTTCTTGAAAGCTTTATCTTTATCAATTGTAGCTCAGTATTAATTTTAATGTTTTTGTTTTCAATATTTTATTAATAATTAATTTGTCCTGTATTTTTCCGCTGAACATTTGTTCGCGCCATGTTAGCGCCTGCCAAAGTGTTATAGCAAAACGTAAATTTTTAATTTCAGAGTATTCTGGTAGGTGATGACTTACAGACATTACCGTACAACACACCTACCATCCTGAGACGTAACAATGAAAATAAACAAAAATATAGAAAAATATCGCTCTCACTTTGTTGTAAGCATTTTTCTTCTAAATACGATGTCAATTAACAAAATTAGTTAAATAATAAACACACTTTTACAATCCGAGTTTTGCATAAGCTGAATTTATTCTTGTAAAATATAATATTTAAATTGAAATTATTTCAGCATTTATCATTTTGAGTTTCTTTTAAAATGTCAATCTTATACAACGCTTGTAATCATAAAACTTCTTGGTTACCCTTAAAACTAACAGTAATTTATGTCGACCTTTTAAAAGTTACCTAAAAACCCCGACTTGAAAAAAAACTACCGACTGAAATATAATGATTATGTCGGCTCGATAGTTTTCTATAGTTGTCGTAAAAGGGGTTCAGTACGAGCGTTAGTAGCGACGGTAATTTCTATGTAAGCATTGTTAGAGTCCTGAAAGTAACTTACAATTTGTTGTTTGATACTTGAAACACATGTGTGTATATGTTTTTTATGATTTTAATATAACACACATTTTCTTGACAGTAAAAAAGTGTCTTACCTATTAAGCTCTTTTAGGGATTTATTTGTAGGTAGAACCGATTTTATAATTTTTAGTTAAGTGTTAAATTAGCGAAATGCTATAAGAAAGTCTCATTCAGGTGAAACTTTTATCATAATAATATATTCATTCAATCTCCAAGTTTTGACAACAAAAGAAAAAAATGCCTAATTTTCTAATTCAAGTATCAAGACATTTTGATCGTACTATCACACTACATATAGTGGAAAAGTATAGTGAGAATAAAAATTGTATTAATAGTGACTGATAGTTGTGTGTACGATGCGGCGGCGGACGCACGGGTGTCCGTTCGTATCCCGGCTGGTGGCACTCTGTAATTAGTGGAAAGAAATTAAAATAGTTTTGTCACAAACTTATTATTTTACCATTATACAGTGGTATATAAAATAACTGTAAGTCTGTGTAACGCAGTGGCATTTTTAGTGGAAAATTTTCTGTTATAGTTTTAAGGTTTGGTATCGCATACATTATTAATAATGTTTACTTTTGTGTGGGACTGTAATTTCATTGAATATGAGGTATAGCCATTGATTTTGTGTCAAATTTAGTTGGCTCTAGTACTGATTTCCGATTTACAAAGCAATTTTACATGATCACTTGCACAACTTTTCATAAACTACATTAAAAGCACTAAAACTGAAATATAGGCTCGGTAAACGAATTATCCATTAAACATGCTCGCTTACACGTTCAATTTAAAAAAAAAGCGCAAAAAATGTAAACCGTCAATAAATGAACAAAGAATAAAATTCAGATTAAAAATAAAAACAATCTTATTTTTTTACGCAAAGGTAACAAGGCCATACAGCCATTTATGGTTCGGCCCAACAAGCGGCTCGGATATAATCAGGAAATATTGCCGGCAATTCATCGCATTTCCCCAATCCCGGGTAAATAGCAACACCGGAGCAACGATGTTACCAGATTGAAAAATTGCTAAGCATCCGTCGAACGTCAGGCTTATTGATTTATATTGTTTTTTTTTATTCGTAAATGGAACGGCGTTATTTTTTATGGATTATAGGGTGACTGACCGATTGACAAGTTATGATTAAAAGAGAGTTTATTCGATGTTTTCAATTTATTGATATTTGTTGTATAGATTCACGCATAACGGATGGGAAAAGCTGAACATATTTAGTTCCTTTTTCATAAAAAAAAAATAGTGGTCTTGATGTTTTTTTTTTATTTTCTGCCAAACAGCTTATTAAATTTCACGATAGTTTTGAATTAAAATGAGAGAGAAGGAATATTCGTGCAATAATCATCCATACTAATCAACTAAGCTCTGAAATTAACATTGAAAGAACAATTACATCGATCAACTGAAGTATTTCTATAGAAGTAAAATCACTACTTTTCCGAGAATTTTGAATACAAAGCCGTCATAATTATGGGAATATTGGTCGTATCACGGACATTGTCAAGTGCAGGAGTCATGGGAAAGGGTCAGGCTCTCCATATGGCTGTCAAGCTTATTGATTATCTAGGTATTGCCGATGGGGCAGTTTGAATTGGATAACGATAGGCTAGGCAAGGTTACCGGTGGGGTAATAGGTCACACCTGTCCGTTTGTGGTAGATAACATTTTCGTTTTAGTCCAGTCAGTAAGTAACTTTCAATGACTAACTGATAGAATAAGAATGAATACTGCTGTAAGTCAAAGAATCAGCACACATCACTAGCGACATATTGTAAATATAGATCTTAATATAATACAATAGAGTTTATTTAAATAAAAGTAATATCTATACAGTTCCAGGCGCCGTCTTCACATGGGATATTTCCACGTGTTTCGTTATTATCTATTGTTTTATATGACAATGTTTGAAGTTCACACAAACTAGGAATATACTTAACGATTGTTATTCATATACATAGGTTAAATGCAGTTCCTACCTACCTAAGATGGTTCAATGGTTAAATTTCAGAATTTAAATTAACATAATTTGTCTTACGGGTTAAACAATACCTTAAGTCCAGTTTGAATAGAGATATTCAACCTTTATAATTACGTTTTAATGTCTAATCTCTACCAATCAATTTGATTCGGGTTCCATGGTTTGCTTACAATTCTCCCTAAATGTATAAATGACACCATGGAAAGGCATTTCGTTAGACAGCGGGTGTCCAAAATGGCCGTAATAAATTCCTTCAGAAAGGTCGGTCGGACAATATCACAATTATTTAAGGATCAAATAAATTATATTCCTTTTTGAAATCATTTTTGTTATCCCCAGATGCTAATTTATGTTTTTTTAACCTAAATCGTCCGTTTAATTTGAAAATGCATATTTTTTCCGTATATGTTACAATGACGTCTTAATATGCGACAAAATCAACGCATAATGTTGGGTTTCGCCGTGCGGAAAGGAAAGGGCTGGACTGCGGAGTGCTACTGCTTTCCCTACAGTCAGGGGCAAAACGGGAACGCTTTCACGGAGTCCGGCTATCCGATTGATTCTGGAGTCCACGCTTTTAATGAGAACTGCTTCGACAATAGCTAGGATCATGTTTTAAGAGGTAGTGACACAGTCCTTGGATTTTCATGATCCGAAATATAACCAAAATATGTTTAAATTATAGTGAGTCGACATAATAACTATATCTTTCTTCGTGTAGGTACACAACATGTAGATATTGCCTGATTCGAATCACGAGCCCACCGCGTCACCTCGTAAGGACTTCGTTTGGGTCCGAAACTAGTCGGGAAATTCCAATAAATACGAATGAGCATTATCTAATAAGTACAGAAAAGTTTATATATTTGAACATGTTCATGCAATAATAATTAATTAGTTTGATTTTATCCCATAGATTATAATTCTATTAATTTGTACTTCTATAAAATACACAATGCATTTCACAATTTCCCATAAAATTTATTCAATAGTTGGTCTAAAATATTAAATGGCTTTTCATTTGAATGAACACATTACTGCAAAGCGTCATCAAAGCATCTAAAACATTTGTTACTCCAAACATACATATTTACAAACACCCGTTATACATTATTCTTGGTACGTTAGAAACACCAAATGACCTATTCATTCAACGCAATTACTATAATTCGTCCACAAAATGTCGTTTACTTAGAGGCGGAAGTAAAAATGGCGCGAATCCAAAAACAAACGGTTTACGGTAACTAATGAGGGCGCGTTTAATGTTCAGCTTCAAATCGGATTAGTGCTACGACCTTTAGCACAAGACAGAGATATAAGAAGGTTAACAGTGATAAGTCCCTGAATAGAGAGTTGAAAACAATACTCGGCTGGACTTTTGTTGAATATAAAAATACGAAAATAGCACACCACCAATTTCCTCATACTACCAAGCTAAGAACTCCTGCGCTTATATTAAACATGTTTATTAACACTAGCACATAATCACCTGTATTATAAAACAAACTAAATTGAAATCGCTCAATCAGACAGACGGACAAACGATGATCGTAGAGCAGGCAAACTGTTAATGTGACTTTTTCAAAGTTATAATATCTTTCTTAATTATTCTTAGACTATTAATATGATCGCCAACTCGCACTCAGCAATGATCAATGCTAAAACCGTATACGTATTTAGGCTACTTCGAGCTTTGACGGGCATTCATTTTGACAATGATGACAAAAATATGATGACTACTCTTGACGAAACGTATGTTAGTTTCAACCTTCTGTAAAACCTACTTGCTCTGTGTCTTAGCGGTATCCTTTAAGTAGCCGGTACTTTTAAATGATAAATGGCTACCTTTTATCAAGGCAGACAGCGTGGCATTGATCAAACCTTCGAAGGGGGAGAAAGGGGAGGAGGTAGAGGGGTGGAAAGGGGATAATTTGATTACAGCGTCAGGTTAATGGAATCGATTTAAATAGCAATGAGGTTATGAGGTTCTGATACGAATGCTTTGTTAAGTTTACAACGTATGTGTGTTAGTAGACATTCGATTGTGTTTCGGGTGTGTGACCCAATGACCTCTATTGGTTTTAGTTATGGTTGAAAGATAAGTGTTGCACTAGTTCCAGTTATATAAATTAAAGTATAGCAAGTACCTATTGGCAGGAGCTGGATGCGATCAGCCGAAAATAGAACTCGATGACGTGCAATTGGGGAGGCCTATGTCTAAGTAACTATTTATTACAAACGGTTTACTCACGCTTATTTATCGGGACAGTCAGACAAGTTTCGGACCCAATCAGAGTCCTGAACTGCGATCTAACGCGGTAGTGGGGACGGAGTTGAACTCGCAACTCGGTAGCCGTGGAGGATGTGGGTTCTACGTATCAGATTTGCATACATGAGATTCAGGTTTGATCGCAACGCTGGTTAAGTACCAATGTGACTTTGTCATATTCATGTGTGACCTGGCGTGGTTATCATATGTCCAAACCTTCTCTATACGGAAGTGGGCCAGCTTTGGGACGATTATAGGTTTGTATTATTGATTATAATACCTACATATTATTTATACAAAACCTTCAGTGTCAAAAATCCGATTCGTACTTAACCGGTTATTATAATAAAAGTGTATTTAATACACAAACATCTTGCAACACGTTATCCTCATTTCCTTCACTTAGCAGTTATAGGTGATATTAAAAGCGATTAAGATGGATCCGACATCCGCGGAACTCGCCGGCGCCACTAATACGTTTTTATAAAGATTGATTAAATTCTATCTACGCGTATTAAATCTCCGATAAGAAGCTTCCATCGATGAAATTAAAATACCTTTCTTGAATATTTTTTTTTCGAATATTATTCGATGCTTTTATATTAGTTTTTGTGAGTAAGCAAGCTATAATGAAAAAATATAAATACAGTATACGTTTTGTTATAAGCAGTAGATAATCAAAAAATACAACAAGCATAAGTTGAATAAAGAAAATCATATAAATACATATAGACATGAAATATAGAACAAAAGACTCATTTAAAACAGTCGTGTAATAACCAAAATCTACATTAAAATGAGAATGTTAAGTAACTATAGTCTGCATACCGACCGTCGCCAAACAGTTTTAATTTACTCCGAAAATGCAGACAGAAGCTACAACAAATTGAAATGAGAATGAATGCAAGTTCAGTTTTCGTAGCCGGCTACAATATGCGCTACGTAACGACGTAGCACATTAGCATTATTGTAGCAGAGAAAAGAGAGAGCTGAGCTATGATTTTGTAAAGATGTAACTATTTCAAAAGATCTTTGAATAGAATTATAATTTAAAATAACGAAACTTTATTTTAAAGGAATTTTAATTAAGGATATCTAAAGATTCTTCTTACTCAAAACTGCAAGCTTACGTTAAACAAAACTGTACCTTATTCCTCAGCTTTAAGATTCACAATGGGTTGCGGATCGTCAACGACAGCTATGCCGGTCACTGCAGAGCCTGCTAACGGTACTACAAAGGCAAGCAATGGTGCTGGTGTGAACGGTCATCGTCACGAAGACAACGATGATCTTCCAACTGTCGTGCTGCCTGAAACGCCGGCCAAGCCTAAACCACGTAAGTAGAACTTAAGACTTGATAATCGAAAGTAGTTGGGCATTATTTTGGCTGTAAAAAACAACGTAAACGAATTATGCTACCAGTTAAACGGAATCTATAGTCAATTAATATTAAAAAAAACGCTTTAAGCAATTGCCCCGTCATTCATTTAAATCCATAGCATTTATTTCTGTTAAGAACGTGTAAAATATCGGTAAATATAAGGTTCAAAATAATGGTAATAAAAGAATATTTTTTTAAATTGTAAGCCTGCTTAAATTATAGTAAGAAGGGATTAAACTTGTTTCAAAATAATTTATTCAGACTCAAAACGAATTATTAACGAAGTTACTTGTATGCATATACTTTTTTCAGCCGTAGCCTTCGAGATACCTCTGGAAGAGTTCGACAGCACGAAGAGGCCGCTAACCCCGCCACCGCACCTCCAGCGGCTGCTGCAGCCGACGCAGCCCGAGATCAGCCTCCCCGACATCGAGGAGAAACTGGCTGAAGCTGAGCAGAGGAGGCTCTCGGTATTATATGATTCACTAACTTACTATAAAATTTATAAACTAACAGAACCAATGTCATATTTTCAATGGAGATTCTGAATATGGCTGAAAGGTCGTTACGATTGCAGTAAACTACTTTTTGAAAATATCAAGTAGTTCAAGTAGTAAATGTAAAAAATTGTTGGATTTCTCATACAAATCTCAAGCTAGGCAATCTTGTTCTTCTAGACTTAAGAAATCAATTAAGACGAATAAAATATTTTAAAATACCGCTCTTTAAGTCAAGGCTATACCTCAAGTTTATTATCAGTTGTGAAAGATTTTTAAGTCGTTTTATATTACAAAATTACAGATACTTCAAGCCAGAGCAGCATCTGCGCAGAAAAGAGCGCAAAAGATCATGAAATCGGTTCACGAAATGGACAGGCTTGATTCGGAACATGTAAGTAATGTAGACTAAATTACAGACATTATTAAGAGGATCACTTAAAAATAACATGTGTTAAACACGGATGCGAGCCGACGAATATAGATTTGAATGGCGTGCAATTAGGGAGGCCTATATCTAGCCGTGGACGTCTATGGGCTGATGATGATGATGATGATGAATCAAAACTTGCGATCAGACTAACTACCAAGACCTCTTCAAATAAAAAATTGTGATTTCAAGTGATAACTGTTGGAAATACTTGAAATCGTTGGAAATGAGTTTTTCCTTCTATAAGTCCACTCACTGTGTCTTTCCATCTCTATATTACTTAAATTAAACAGTTTAATTAAAATATTAGCACATATTCAAAAGTTTTTGTCAACTTATAAGTACGACAAAATACCTCGCGCAAAAATGATTCGCGTACCAAACTTTATTATAAAAATTCTTCACTTTCTTGTACGAAATAAACCAAGAACTAGCGCAAAGTAACATTTTAATTTACTTAGAATACTTCAAAAAGCTTCTTGGAGAGTAAAAATATTATAAGCTGAGTGTAAGTAAATTTAAAAAAGCCGGCAAAGTCACATTAAAGAGAAATAATCTTTTAATGTTTAACGAGGAATTCGACGAAGCCATAAAGATTAACGAAGTATTTTCCGTAGACCCCGTAAACTCTGTTTTTGTACATTATTTAAAAACAAACCATCAAAAATAATTTTGAGTTTTACTCTGACTACAGTCTTAGTCAAAGTCTGACGAAGTGCTAAAACGACAATATGTTTATTGAAATTTTGAAAATTATGAGAGATTGCACAATGTTCAGGGAATAAGAAACATTTTATCTCATAGGTTTTCGTTCAAATTTGATTTGCTTTTAATATTGTATCATAGTCGAGCCTAACACTTATTTTTAAATTGCATTTTATTTTTTAAGAGGCATTAACTGTCACTTTCATAAATTTATTTCCAAACCCGCAAACAAAAAAAAACTCTCTAGTCGATTCAGCTATCACTAAATACTCTTCTATCGTTACTACATACGTCACCAACAACCGATGTTAATTAATAATTTTCTTCCCTATCTCCAGGAACACACCGAGCCTTCAAAACACGTGAACAGCCTGACGATCCCGCCCGAGCCGGGCGTGTGCGAGGGCAAGAACATTTGATAGGATACTCGATATTAATGAACATGTATCACATCACTCCATACTGGGCCCCGATTCTGCTATTTACAATGGCCGATAATTGAATGAAAATTGGCTTAAAGTACACTTTTCGTCTTGTCTTAAGCATTTTTCCTTCACAATATTTGGGACGACGACTTAGGAAGCGGTGGCGAGACGACCTTAACGCTTACCGCGCAGGCTGGTTCCATGCGACCCAGAATAGAGAATCGTGGAAGGATTTAGTGGACATAGTGGGCTAGGGAAAAAGAAAATTGGAAATTCAGTATGGGACGTTACACTCAAGGTCAATTCAATGAATTTTCAATTATTGTGTTAGCATAAGAGAATATTAATAATTTCAAATTTAATCCAATTGCTATTCATTCATCGGTCATTGTGAATAGCAGAAGCGGGGCCTTGTACACTGGTAGTGGACTGGACACGTTGCAATCAAGCTTACTGTGAGGGCATTCCTCTATACCCTTTTATCCAGTATTAGTCTTCTTGGTAAAAATTGCGCTTGAAAATTGGTAAGACCGTGTTAATAACTGTGAATATTGAAATGTGAAAATACTCATCAAGGGTAACACACGTTTTTTTGCAATTTCTTTTGCTTAAGTGTTGAAATTGACGACGGACTTGAGCAACGAATAGTTAGTTTTCAAAGCATTTGATGTGATCTGATTTTTGTCGCTTTGCTCTTCAGTACCTCTTTAATTATTTCATTGTGTTTTTAAAACAGTTGCTTAACAATATTACTTCAGATGAGTAACGCGGAAAAATGATCTGAAATTAGTATAATATTTTTTTATACTATTATTTATTACTAGCTGTTGCCCGCGACTTCGTCCCCGTGGGTAGAAGATATAAGTTATGATTTATACTTGCCCTGTTTTTTTCACATTTTCCATTGTATCTTCGCTCCTATTAGTCGCAGCGTTCCTCGATGAATGGTTTATTCAACACAAAAATAATTTTTCAATTTGGACCAGTAGTTCCTGAGATTAGCGCGTTCAAACAAACAAACAAACTCTTCAGCTTTATATATTAGTATAGATGATTAATTATAAACGATTGCAGATACAAAGAAATAACGTCCACTGTTATAAATGCACTCTATTTAATTATTTAAAGATAACTTACTTTATAAAACATCTTTTAACTTATATTTCTCATAAGTTCATTCCATAATTTACATTTTACTCAAGCGTTCTTATCGTGTCTAGTCCACAGAACAAATTATCGTTGAACACTCTTTTCTACATCAATTTTCATAAAAGCCTTTTTCTTTGATAACAACTCAATGGGAAAAACTACAATTTGTATTTATGAGATGTTTTGCTGCAAACATTTATTTATATAGATAGGTAATATTATAAGAATATTTATGATTGTAAGTTTTATATTTACTCTAAGGCTTTAAATACATATTTATAACCATAATTTTATGAATGTACCTTTTTTTCTTTAAAAATAACGTAGTTTAGAAAAACATATAAATTATTTAAGTTATAAATTATTGTCATTAATGTTTGGTGTATTGTTTAGTGATTTTAATTAAACATTTTTAATTACTTGTTGAATACAAACTTTTTTTTGAAGTTGTCTTTGAAAATTGCTAATTTGGATCTGAAAACAGATGTGTCTTAAATGATTAAAATAAATGGAGCAACACAAAAATAATACGGTTAAAAGGGTTTGAGGTTAAAAACAATTTTCGCTTTCCCAACAACTTTTCCGGTTGAAATAAGGAAAAGTATCCGAATGTATAATGTAACCCTTACGCAAAAAAATTTACTCGTTGCATATCGCGAGATAAAAGCAATTTCACGAACTTATTACTCGCACGCTTTTGTTTTCCTACGCTTGGTTGTAGGGTTGTAATTAAGCAAAAAAACCGTAACCGAAGAGTATAAGATATCCGAAAAAAAATCGCTTATCCGAAAATTTTGTAAATAGAACACGTTGTTTGGCTGGTTGTTGTTTAACAAGCCATGAGATCAGAGTATTGATCATTGTTTTTCTTCTACAATTACCCTTAACCCAAACTAAACGAACGAACAATCTGAAATCATTTTGTATCCGCAACCGGAATTCAGATACCCATAACCGAATCCGAAATAACGTATCCATGACATCCCTGCTTTGTTACGGTTGGTAACTTAACTGGTATTAGGTTATCTCTGAATAGGGGTGTTTCGGTGTATTCACATATATTTAAGAGATTACGTGGTTTACAAATTATATGGTGTCTTATCTTACAACACTAAGAATTCCAAGTCTAAGTAAGAAGTCCTTATATGAGAAACTTGAAATTTTGGTTTGAGCGATGGCCTTTCATAGTCAAATTCAACGTTAAATGAATTTGCATGCTCGAGGTGCAGCTTCGAACCTGACACAGGGAAAGTTAAAATGTGGCTTTTTGAAATATGTACTTTCCTAATTAGTCTAAGAGACCAGTGGCAAAGTAAAGGAAAATATTGTGAAGAAATCTGGATTCCAGATAATGGAATCTGAATTCGCCAACCCGCAGTGAGCTGGCGTGTTGGCGAATTCAGATTGTTTATTGTGTAAAACCTTCCTTATAGGAGAAGAGGCCTGTACCCAGCAGGGTTACGTATACAGGCTGATATAGTCGGAGAAGTATAATAAGACGACCTTAAATCCTTTGATAAGAATCAATATACACCAAAGCCTCAACCACAAAGATGATACAGGGTACAAGGACTTTTGACGACACTATACGTATAGTGTAGGTCTCTCAGTCAATCATTTGAAATATCAGTCGTATTAGCTCTGAGTTATTTAAAAAAACACTGTTTCAAATATTTATTTTTCATTTTATTTCAAAGTGTAGGGCTCAGTTAGAATATCTATCAGGCATTGGTGCAACCTAACAAACCAACTTACTAAAATATATAGAATTTAATATAATGTCCTAGAAATAAATAAAAAACTCTCGGTCCTACTGTTAACCAACCACCTCAATCCCAAATCTTTATTGCCCTCACATGTGTCCAAGTCTCCACAAAATAAAAGAACATAGTCAACTCGTGAACGTGAGTGTTTGATCTACGACATCAATAAGCAGTAAGTACAAGATCAAGCCTACTTCGGTCACTATATAAATAGAGGATAGAGTATATAAAACGTGTTACAATCCTTGTTAACTCTGACAAAAAGGGGTTTTAAGTTTGACGTGTCTATCGATCCGTCTGTCTGTTTGTCTTAGCTGTATGTGGTATCATTGCTCCTGAACGGATTGAACGATTTCAATTAAATTTGTTTAGTATTTAAGGTGAATTATGTGCAAGTGATTTTAGAAAAGTTTGATAAGAATCAGTTGAGCCATTTAAAATCTGTGGGATGTCAAACTTTTTACCACTGGTGTTTGTTTTTTCATTTTATTTCCTCGAAGCCTTTGAGTTCAATTATCAGTGTCTGTGAATCCATACACTGATTGCAGCTCTACTATGACACTTGAGCCAAATCCATTTCCCTTGTAAGAGTGAGATAGCGGTCTACGTAACATATAGCTTCATCCCTCTCCCACAATTTCAGTTACGTTTTAAGGCTTCGTAGTAAGCGGGCAGTTGTGTGGTATAAATAAACAACGAAGTTAACTGTTCTGTTGCATTCGTGTGTCTTGAATGATTTATGATCATTGAATTTAGATTGCGATTAGCTGAACTAGACCAATGTTTAAGCATGTAAAGGCTTGCAGATTAAGATTTACTGCGTGTAATGGAATCTAATGTAGTAAATGATTCTAGATAATTAAGTGTTTGTAATTGGAGTAGTTTGTGCATTTTTGTGACTAAGGAATTCTAAAATTTATTTCATTTAATCTCATATTCATTTAAATTCTTAAACACTTTAGGAATCATATCTATTGTTTTCGCAAAAAAAAACGTATAACTGACTTCAAATAAAAAAAACCACAGTCAATCTTGCTGATTTCTTTATGGGGCCAAAGTAACAAAACTTCTAAAGCAACAAAAGTACAAGTTATGAAAAAATATATTTTTGTTATTCTTATTTACTCTATTTTAATTTAAATATAATGGTTATAAAAAGTCAATAAAATGCTTTTGAATGATTAGAAATTACGGTATTTTTTGTTCTTATTGACGATACGTATGTCACTTTGTTAAAAAATCTGTTCAAAAAAACTGCATAATAAACAAATTAATTGCCTCTCTAGAATGAATAATACCTCGAAATCATTTCACGAAAAGCGTATCCATTCCTCAAATTAATTCCCGTTTTCTCGGTAATCATGCAAAATGGAGCGATAAAGAGCTGACCGGAAAGTGGTTTTGAACCGAATGCATTGTTAACTTGACCGGCTCGCTCATAACGTACTTAGTTAGGTTGGTACACTCGCTCACAATGATTAACACTTTAGAGTATTTGAGTAAGCACTGTTGCTTGAGTATTGTTGTGAACAGAATATCATTAGACGTCATGCTTTTAAAGTATCTATGTTTTTCTGTTAATACAAAATTCTTTTTTTTTTATTTGATGTCATAGCTAGTTCAAAAACAAGGCCTTCGGTTAGGTACATAACGAAATATTGAAATCACGGTCGATGGAAATTATTATGTAAAAAACTTAACACGAGCCTTTAAAATCAGAAGAATGTTTTAAATACACAAAACTAATTAAAAGCCTAAAGGCGGAAAACTTGACGTTCCGTGTTACGTTAACCGGTACCGTAACCAACGTTGCAATGTTCAAACTCCATAAGAATTTACAACTGTAATCGTTCCGAAACTGTAATTCAAGTGAGAATCCATTTACAATGTTGTAATTATACGAATGAAAATTATTTACTACAAGATAAACAAGGAATCATCACGTACCAGGAAAGCAGCACGGCGTAGCAGTAATTGAAAATTTCCGGGATCTACCTAAATTGTTTCGGGAATGGAAAAATAATATTGGCAAATGAAAAATAAAGCAATTTTTTTCAGAATAAGGGACGTGTTTAAACGTAGGGTGGAAGTAATTACAACCGTGAGCCATTTTAAGCTAATTTATCAATAATGGAGAAGAATGGGAGGAAGTATTTTTATTGGTAAATGAAGTACGAAATAAAAAAGAGCAATCGTGTTTGTGTTGTTTTGGTTCTTGAGTGAGGACCGGCTAAAGTAGTGTAGTGTCCTGTAGCCAGAGGTGGGGAGATAGTATTCGTACGGCAAAGGGCAGGGATTGGATAAGAAGAGCTTAAGATAGAGCTTAGTGACGTGCCATGGGAGAGACCTATGATCAGCAGTGGACAGAGACGGACCGATAATGATGAAAAGAAAACTTATTTCAAACGTGATATTTCTTATATCACGATAAAAACATATACGGCTCAAATAATCCAAAAGCTAAAACGTAGCTAGGCAAAACATAAGCAATCAAAAGCGATGTATGTATACGCGTACAAAAAAGACAAAAAAGAGTAAATTCAAAGAAAAATAAACGAAAACAAGAAACCCGAATCATTTTTACAAAAAAGCAAAAGAGATAGGAATCCGTGTGCACACGAGCGTAGAATGCTTTAAACTGGAGTGAACCGGATAAATTCCGCATCCACTGGTAATATCCAGTTATAACCAGATTTTAGTGGATATAATAGTAGGAAAACGTTACTGATATACACGATTATGAGGTTTGTTTTATACATATGTATTATTATACTATTGTTTGTAATGAAAAGCCTTTATCAATTAAATTGATATTGCAAACCTGAGTTAATCCCGTTATTGTTCGCAAACTATTTGTTCTGAAGAGCTACATATTGGTGGATGGTTTTCAATCAATTAAGTGCTTTGAATATTTGTTTGATTGGTAACTATTGCAATAAATAAAAAAGGCATCAATATAACTTGTTATTTTTGTAACAAAACCTTAAATAAACATGAATAACATCGGACAAGTGTAAAAAGAATATATTTTTTAACTCGAAACTAAAAACCTTTTTAATTTTTCACAAACTGACATTTACCAATCAAACATTCTATTTATATTTCATCTGCCATATTTGTTAAACATTAATATTTTCCGAACAGAAGTTGTTCGTAAAAACCAGCTGTTAACATAAACAAAACGAATCCAGTTTTATCCGGTTACGGGCGGTTGGAATACGTTTAAACTGGATATTTGCTGGCACATTATTAACTTTCAAAGCTGTCATAATCTGGTTAGTGTTACAAACAAAACTGTTATACTTTTCCTATAAAATAGTTGTTTGTTTGCGTGGAAAAATATTTATTTAGAAACTTCAAACATTAGCTAACCGTGGCCAAAACACTAACAAAGCGAATAGTTTGATATAATTCAGCACTTCAATTGAGGATTTCAGATGGATTTGAAGATTTGGGTGCAGTGATATCATGACCGGATTCATATGCAGATAGTATCAAATTCGAGGCTAACCTAGGTGATGCTGTTTTATTTCAGTTGTACACTTTCTCAATCAATAAAATAAAACGTACTCATTCAACGAAAACACTAGCAAATGAAGTGATAAATGCTCGTCCCTCTATTTAAAAGGGTGTCGCTCTTTATCCAGTATTAAGACAATTTCAGAACGATTTTATTATTATAATATCAGAAATAATTTCCTGAACAAAGGAAAAAACATTTGCGCAAAAGGATGAGAACATCAACTCGCATAATGCGTAACTATATGTAAATAGAATTTAATACCGACTATTGAGGTTGTTCAGTTTATATGTTAATCAAAGAATATAAACGTCGATACGAAAATTAATCGCTCAATAATTATCTAATTATTGTTTGCTAAGCGGCACAGAAAATGTTTCATGAACTTCGAATAACTTTCATGCATCGGCAAGCACAGCTGACGTATTCCAACTACACTCGTTTTTTCACACCGTGCCTTCAAATTCACTTGTTTTATGAAGTGTTAATGACACGGTTTCATTGTGTTTAGTACTTGGTTTGTAATAGATAGGTTTGAAGTATTGCTGTGCTAAAAACTTGCTTTTAATATTTATTGTCAAGTTAGTCGATATTGTCGAAATTAGTTTGTTGCAATTTCGATTATGATACCAATAGGTTGATTGCAAGTTGCATTAGTATTTTATCATATTACCGGATAACGGGGTGAATATTACTATCGGGATATATAGAGACGGGTTATGTAATGGTTTTAAAAAGCTTTTTTCAAGACGACCTTACTGTTTCATGAAGCTGTTTTTATAAAGAAATGTAACAGTAGGTAGTTAAATTTGTAATTCCATTACATAATTCACCTCTACTTACAAAGCAAGCTCTATCAACCCCCATTTCACTCGGTATTTGATCAAAATGATATTTTTTCAGTTGTAAAGCGAGACGCTTCTTTAAGTAGTTATTCTTCTCACTTCCACAGTTCATCATTTGCAACCAAATGCGAACCGGTTTTATACATTTTTTTAGTTTTTAATAAGTAAGTTAGTAATCCAGATTTCTTAATCTAGTAAATAAATAATTAATAGTCAATAACATCGTGTAACAATAAAATTAAAACATTTAATATCAATAATGTCGGCATTTACTAATACTCGTAATTGAACTATAAATTATCCGGTCATTATATACTTAGTAGCTACTTATATTAATTGTGCTTTAGTAAATTGACTCGGTATCAAATTATTGTGTCATCCTGATTGGTACTCGTAGAATGAATTAACGTGTGTATGTGTGTGTGAGTTCATTGATCTATATTTCAAGTAGGCAATTTTGTTGATGTGTTGCACACAACGATTTAGTATTCAACGTGATTGAGAATTCGTTATTTCATTGTATGTTTTTGGTTATTTCTGGTGTTTGGATCGTTCAAAACAACAGAGGACTTAAAAAAATAACAGTTTCAATAAAACTCCGTGTTTCACAAAAAAGTAAGTCACAGACCGAAGATGCCCAGACTAACGACAACAATTCGAAGAGTAGAAGATCGCTTGTCCTACGCGGGGATCGAACCCGCGACACGATGACTTACACCACTCAGCTATTCGTACAAAAGTAAGAAGTAGTATATAAAAAAAGAAAAAGTAAACCTATAAGGGCACGGACATTTGAACTAACATTCAAATAAAAATGGAAACTATTTTATCCAATGCAAATCGATATAGTTAATTTCGGTAGCTCCATTCGATTTCTGCCTTTTGTTGCTGAAGTTATTAAATGTTCCTAATTATGCAAAATCATGTGTAAATTGCATGATTTATCGACTATCATCCTTGATATAATTTGCAAATAGTGTGCGAGGCGCGATGCCGATTGCATCTGCTTAGTGGAGGAAACTATACACATAATGTAATTATAATAGTATCGATATTCATAACAGAGTAATTAATACATATCAACACTTCAGTTAATAACAATTATCATAATTTTTTGGAAATACTTGTAGTAATAAAACAAAAATACAGTCATGTGCTCTGACAGCCTAGGCCGTTGGACTACCAACAGATCGAAACCGGACACGCACATTTTTTTCTTTGTGTGTGCATTACATAATAAATTTGCTGAAAACGGTAAGAGAGAAAATTGTACGAAAACCAACACACCTGACAATTTTCCAAGGCTGTGAAAAGCAACGTCAGAGGCTTAACAGCTTCAACCTTGACACCAGGTACTCCATCCATACAAAAAGAAGAATATGGAAAATGTGTTACAGAATTTTCCAGGCTTTGTTGTATTCGTCCAATCCCTGCAGAAGATACGCCATTCCTTGGCAGAGAGGACAAATGTACCAAAATGTTCTTGATCCCTGCAAGTTCGACATATCTAATGAATGGGAATCTATCGGCGTACTATCTGGATTTATATCATTAGCTTTTTACCTGGAAACACAGTCGGGTTCAAGTTCAGTGACTACCAATATTCCTCCAGTTTATTTTAAACTATGTTGTAGTAAGGCTGGTGAGACTGTCAAAAACCATAATGTAAAAGTTTGGCCCATTCGACCACTGCCACCAGAGTGAACAGTGCCAAGCAATTTTTTCCCAGAGCCATTTTTTTGGGCTAGGTTCCATTTGTAGTTTTAGGTCAAAAAGCAAACATAGTTCAACACAAAGTATTACAAGAAGGTTTTATATTTTTTTTATACCAAATAAATGACAAGCCTCTTGAAGCTTTTTACTTTGTGCAATGCTAATTATGTCCTTTGTGGCGTATCCTAATAACCCTTTGTTATACACAGGACGCGAACATTTTATTTTCTTTTTAAATAAACTTGTGTAAGTTCAAACCCCGGAACAAAATATACTGCTCATTAGTGATACTCGTATAGTGCCATTTTATAAATAACTTCGAGTATTAGTGTCGTTGTTTCTGATACTATCTAATATACAAAATTCCCGTGTAGGAGTGTACGTAATTGAACTCCTCCGAAATGGCTCGACCGGCCCTCATGAAATTTTGTGAGCATATCGGTCAGTTTCAAAAATTCGGACAACATAGTGTTGTTCGTATGGCATTACAGCGTTTTACTGTAATTCATATCGCACTAAAAGTCAAACAAAAGCTGTTCCAGATGACTTCGGATCATCCAGAAAAGCAAGTAAAGGAAACAAATACAGTTTAACTTACTTTTAAAAAACGATATTCAACACATACATTTCTACAAGACAGAATGGACAAGTGAAATACATCAAATACCTCTACAAAGACAGTCGAAATCCAAACAACCCCATTTGACAAAACAACCTCAGCACCTCATGAAAACGAAACTCAGTCTCACATAATGAATGCACCGCTCCTCACCGACCAAGGATGGCCAATGCTAATGTGTGACGAAACGCCTCGTGCGTGCAGCCGAACATCCTGCAGTTTCAGCGGATACTGGCGCGCCGGTATATAACGCTGCTCGAACACTCGTAACACCACACTTCGTCTGAGGTTATCAACTACAATGAACACCTTGATCACTGTAAGTTATATTTATTTGTATTTTGTGTTATTCATCATCATCATCTTCTTTATCTAGTGTCTTTGGGAATAGATTTACCTGTAAATTGTTATCCTTTTTGCCATTTCCATTCGTTGATATAATAGTTTGTCCTATTTTCAGTCATAAAATTAAAACAGCATTCTTTGATATTTGCATTCTGACTTTAGCTGTGAAGTTTTTCCTTAATTCGATGTACTAAATATTCTAATGATAATCATTTATTTTTACAGCTGGCTTGCCTTTTGGCAGTGGCCCATGGCAGCGCCATCGGCGGATACGGTAAGCACTTATATTTATTCGTCATATTTGCTTAATATTTAAAGGTAACTATGACAAAAGTTGCTCTAAAAGATAGTTAACGTAAAGTTCAGTATAAACTACATTCAGATTTGTGTCATCAACATTTATTATTAAATCTGTATTCCATTTAGTCAACCGTGTCTAATAAAATTCTTTCTGTTTGTTCAGGTCTCGGCTACGGCTACGGCGCTCCGATCCTGGCTCCCGCGATCTCCACCGCTAACGTTGTGAAAGCCGCCCCCATCCCCATCATCAAGACTGCCGCGGTCCCCATTGTTACTGCTCCAGTCATTCGCACAGTCGCAGCACCCATCAGCTACGGTTACGGTCTCGGCGGTCTCGGTTGGGGAGGCTACGGTGGCTACGGACTCGGCTGGTCCGGCTACGGTGGCTACGGGCTCGGCGGCTGGGGAGGCTATGGTCTCGGATGGGGCCGCGGTCTCGGCTACGGCGGCTGGGGCAAACACTAAGCCAGATGTGACTTGACGAAGTTGGAAGTTTCTTTCACAAAATTGATCTTCTTCTATGATTGGCTAGCACAGTAAAACAGCATTCACTCTCTATATCTTCTTTTATTTATTTTTATCCCTTTATCAACGTTAGCGTTATGATTTGTTAAATTTTTTATGCAAACAAACGTATTTTGTATTATACAAGCTGTTTCGGCAAACGTTTTTTAGCAATATTAATTATTGCTAGGGAATTTCTGGCGAAGAAAAAACATTAAACACGAAAATTAAATTATAGTAGTAGACGATTCCTAGAGATGCCTTATTAAAACTATCACACTAGAATTCTGAATAAAAAAACATACATTTCCTAAGCCTGAAAGTGAGCATTTCAGTGTCGAGTCAATATATAAGCAGATAGGCACAATAAAACAAAAACTCGAATTGACTATAAATAAAAAATATTGAGTAGGTTCAAAGCGACAATGAACCACAAAAACGCATCAATAACTAAAGTGTTATTCAACAACAGCAATGTTCAACAACAAACCGGCATCAGCATGAAATGTTCTGTTGTTCCTGCGGTAATGAGATCTCGTTGCTCACTATATTTTGTTATCTCCCGCTAATGAATAGGCCATCCAATTCCTCATTAATTACTACAAGCAAACAGATGCCGTCTGATGTCAGCTCACTGCGTTCCCGCTGTTGTGATGCATTTATACGTTACATGATTATATGAAGTATGATTATATGAATAGGGTGCATATCAGGATGAAAAAGAAAAATAAAATAGTCTAACTGTCTTTTCTAGTCGATGATTTATCGTCAATGTGTTACTTTGAATTCTAGAGTCTATAAACTCAGTAGGCATGTAGTGGCATATATTAAGTTATTAAACGTGCAGGTAGACAAGGCATCAGTTAGATATACAGACAGAAAACATAAAATACAACATGTATCTAATATTCATTTTGGACGCATGTTAAACATCAGGATTGTCTTGCTCAGAGACTTATGGTCCAATATGTGATATTTCTGATTATGCATGAAGTTTTTGATCACCATTAACAATATAGGTACAACAAAATAAAGACCATTGAAATGCTTTGAAGCAACCTACCTATATGAAACGGCGCGTTGAAATGTTTGACGCCACTGAATCGGAATTACTGTCCAAAGCGAGTCCGAAATCGTGGATTGCACATAAACTTCAGCTTAAATTTACCTGCTAATATCACAAATTGATTGCCAATTCAACTTGGAATTACGACCATTTTGAATTTCGCAATAGTGAGCAATACAGCTATCAAAGTTGAGCTAATCTAGATATCGAATTGAAATTTGTTGCAATTTATGTTCTGGACTGATTAGCTATGAATTAATTTGTATGAAAGCAATAAATTTGTTTAGTATTTGCACCTAGTTTATGACACTGCACGGCAAACATCCATGGAACCTTGATGTTAGCTCAGGCGTAAAATTTTGAATGAGCTTGAATTCTGAAACAGTATACAATTCCTGGACAAGAGAGTTAAATCACTAGTGTTACTATCAACTTAGTAACACATTATTTTGTGTGCTATATCTACGGACAGTATTTACAATCTCTCGAAAACATTTTCATTTTGACCCCATACAATCGCTTGCACTCTATTAAAACACAAACGTTAACTTTTAACCGGTTCCAAGTCACGTAATTTATCGTAACAAAATTTCATGTTCGTACATTTCAGCCTTAATTATTGACGTCAACGATTATAGAAATATCACTTGGCTGGAGGCTTTGTCTCGATAGATCAGTAAGGGAATACAAAGCCATTGCTTTGTATTCCAGACAGATTTGCAGACTATGGGCCATTGCCCATAGTCTGGCATCTCTGTTACCAAGAGCCCTGCAATCATCATTAATCACGCTGCCCCATGGTTCAGCCATTTCCCCCCATTTCGAGTGTTTGTAGTCGGATACATGCAGCAGTATTTGTCAGTATCGTTACCGGAGTGGGACTATTTGTCATGGTCATAGTGTTAGGGTCACTAAACTCTAATATTACTGATGTGTTAGGCCTACTGGCCTAGTTGAGTTAGATATTGAACTGATCGAGTCTTTCTGGTTCTTACCCAATATTAAAAAAAAATACAAAAAAGGGAATGTCTTGTTTAGTTAGGAACGAGCACAAAACTCTTTAGTTGAAACGTTGGTCTATTATAACCAAGTTTTATTTTCGGTTTCAGGAAATAACTTAAGTCACATTGGCACTCAATGTGACTTAAGTTATAGTAGTAGCTAGTAAAAGTCTGATAAATGTCCGAAAATATAAATTATTTTCCAGACCGCTGAATTCACAAGTCACTTTACTTCATCTTTAAAATAAAGGACCAAGGGTAAGAAAGGATTGCAGGATCCACTTCTTAAGATCAAAGGACCTTACCCCTTTCAATGGCTACAAAATAGTATTATGAAGTATCAGTTCTTCAGACTGTACATCAGGAACAAGTGTTCACTGTAGTTGGGACTCTCGCAAATGGAATTATGGACGTCTGAGTGTCGGCGGTGCAGGACTTAGTTATGACAAGGTAGGTTGTAGAGCGGGGAATAGGCAGCAAACCGAGATGATAGATTTCTATTCGTTTTTTTATTGGAGGGATTGGAAGTGAAAATATTTATTAAGTTGTGTGTATGTTCGGCCTTTTTACAACTTTTCTGTAACTGTTACGCAATCTTGTATAATTACATTTCATACCGTGTCAGATGGTAATTTTACAATTATGGTAAGGGTAACTTAAGATTTAGAATCGGAAACTTTGCATGAATAAGCAAGGAACTTAAGATCAGTACAGGCAATAGAGTACCAAAGTCATTACATCCGATAGAAAAGTCCTATCTGCTAATTTCCCTCTTTGGACAGTCCATTACGCCTTCACGAATAGGATCCCAAGAGACCCTCCGCCAGCGTTAATTGAAAAAGCAATTAAAATCCCCCCTTCCCCCACCCCGCCCAGTTCCAAACATCGGCAACTATCCGCGAGATATTCGCCAATCATATTCACTTAATGAGATTCTATAACTTCACCTGAAGATTTTCTTCAGAAAGTATTATAATTACTATTCATTCAAAATACAAGGCTTCTTTTCGCCCGAAGCCCCGCGTTGGGCGCCAATATTTTACCTTGTATAATTTAAATCTTGCTGAACGTTAAATGTATGAAAATTTAATTTAATTAGTGGTTTGTTAACTGGTTTCATACACTTGCCAATTTTATTAATTACGCTTCATTTATTTTCATCGGTTCTGTATAAAAAACTCTCCACTAATGAATAATATTTTTTTAAGCAATAATCGTATGCGCCTACAATACAAGAAGGTCTTACCTGTTTTTATTTAGTTTTGGTCCAACAGTCAAACTATTTGCATTTTCTTGTCTTTAAAACTCAAAATACAAACAACATTTGACTTTTGACATAAAAGTAAAATTAAAAATATTATTTCTTAATCAAAAAACGAAAACATAACTCTCTTTAGTTCCTGGTTAGTCATCAATAACAATTTGCAAGTTTGAGATCGCGCGGCAATTATCGTCGGTGGCAAATTGCAACAGATTGCGATCTGCACTCGGCAGGTAAGTTAATTAAAGACAGGGTGTCCTATAAAACTGTATCGAGTAGACATTTGACAATTAAAAACCATATTATCACGCATTAATGTCGCTTACATTCAAAAGCAAGTTGCTAACTGAGTTTTTGACATGCACATCCGAAACATAGAGGCTAAGAAATCAGTAGACTAAAAAACAAAAACATTAATATGTTAAATAATATTCCACATCAAACTAACTTACATTTGTTAATAGCACAATAGCTTGGCGACAAGCTGCTTTATACCACTTTACCTATACTAAACAACTTTGAAGCATATCATTCTCCTTAATGAACTTATCTCCACAAGCGAATAGTAAAGGTTCTAAATTTAAAAACTTGTATTTATCGGTGAACTTTATAAAATGCCTTTTCGAAATAAAAGAATTTTTTTTTTCATATTCACCCTACACGAAACTTGGAGCAATGTAGTCGCGCCTGCGATCTGTCGCAACTACCTACAAGTTTCATAACTCGGAGTAGGTGCATACACGCTGCGACTAACACCGGATAGAACTTCCTAATAACGTGTAACTACACCTAACTTGAAGCTGCGCACCGATCACTTTGAAACTTACCTGAGATTTTGTCTGAGGGTATAATAGACTTAGTTAAAGGAGAATGTAGCTTAGCTAAGAATTAGGCTACTTATAAAGATAATTAGAAGGAAATTAGATAAAAAATAGCTAAATGATATAAAAATTTGTAATATTGCACCTGAGATACTCAATAACTATCTGCTTATTATATAAGTTGGGACTTTTACATTTACTATCCCTTTACTCAAATACCCGTCGAAAGTATGAAAAGATTGGAAGAAAATGCTCCATGGCAGTGTTTTTTATGAAAAACATTTGTTGTATTTCACTGCCAAAAAACTTCATAAATAAAAACAAGGTGATAAAACCTTTTTAAAGCGTGAACATACTTAAGTGCGCCATTAAAACTCAAAGAAAATATTCACTTCAAAAAATAATATTCGTGCATTAAAAAATTTAAGACGCGTTACGGCCCAAATGGCGGGAGAGTGGGCGTGCGCTAAGTGTTACCGAAGCGGCCGTCACTGGGAAATGTAAAAACGATAATGGTGGTTATGCCTGGAAAGAAAATGCCGAAAATTCTGTAGGACAAACTTCAACCGGTTTACTTTTGTTCAGGGGGTGAATGCAAAGTTGTTTCGCGTTGCATCTTCTCTGGAAGGAACTCTTTTGGCTGAAATAACAACACTTATCGAGAAAACCATCATAACTGATTCTAAGATCCGAATCAATATAAATGTTTGTTAGTAGCTTCACTCGTGAAAGAGTTCTCGTCGCTTTACTTTAGGGGTATTTGTCCGGGATGACGCCTATTGGAGAAGTAGCTTTGCTAGTATTTTAACTCATGTCCCAAGCTTCAGTTGTAATCAATTAAACTATCCGATAGTAAAACCTACCTGTAAATCTTGTTAAACGTTCACAAATACGGGAAAACGATAACAAAAGAGGTGGAATACATTTTTCACGAAATTCTCGACTACCCTCCGACAGTATAAATAGAAGGTGTTTAAAAATAAAACGGTGAGCACTCGAACACATGGCGACGCCGACGTTACGCTGTAGGGGTGACGTTTCAGCGGGAATTAAATATTTTCCACCTTGAAGTAGAGACGGGCAACTTTGAAGCCACGGATTGCAACTAAAAGTTAAAAACGAATTAGATTTGTCGATCGAGCGCGACTTGCCAAGTCGTATTTCAACAATCGAAATTATGAATTAAGTTACTTAGACTTGACTCGCTTTTATTGATTCGTGTGTATTGTGCGCGTGCACGGAAAGCGACGTGAGTGGTAGAGGTACCCCATTATGAATGTTGTCCATGATTGCTTATTTCAAGTTTGGGTGCCTGTTGGATGTGACTTGAAACGCCAGGTAAATGAAACTCAATGTGATATAAAGAAATTTAATAAATGTAAAATAGTCTCTATCTCCTCTTATTAATTTATTAAAGTGGATCGTCTGCACTATCCCTTTTAATACTCCCCATCTCGTATGAAGTACTTTACAAACTTGACTCGAGACGGAAACAGGTGATCGAAGTAAGGAGGTCTTCAATGGCACTGGATTACCACCTTAAAAAGAATTGGGTGAGATTCGAGAGGCTGTCAGCAACTCCTTACTATATATAGATATAAATATTCAATCATTTTTATGAGTAGGACTTGTAAAAACAAGTAAACATTTAAGTCACATGTGCAAAGAGACACAGACTCAGAACTAGCGTTAATGGATCACACTACTGCTTATTCTGCGCGAGGATTGAATGCACAACACTTCGCTCAAGGTAGGTCACGCGTGAATCGTGATGACGTATGCCTTTGGGCTATATGTATGTGTGTAAAAAGAAAAGAAAGAAAAAACCAGGAAAAATAAAATACTTCACAACTAAAAATAAATATTTGATCCGGCACCTAAAATTACAACGAAATACTAACAAATAAATCAGGATCAATTGGCAAAGGTTAAAGCGAAACAGCCATCATAACCGAAATATCGTTCAAAGTCAAACACGTACAAAACGTGTTCCTCATCGCAATAACATGAATTTCCACTGTCTGTTTATTTTATTCAACTTTTCCTATTAAAAATATCGCGAACTCTTCATTTTGTAAATAGAGAAATGTTAGTTTAATTTTTTTTTCGTTTATAGGCTGAATGTACAGTTGCCTGTATCATTTACTATTCATCTACTGACTCGTTTTATTTATTGAGGTTAGAAAAACCTTTTTCATTTTGTTAAGTATCTATACGTAAATAATTAAATGAAATCACTTAACGTTTGGGGGAGGCCTACGTTCAGCAGTGGACGGCGATAGGCTGAGATGATGATGATGATGATGACTTAACGTTTCTCTGTGAACAAAATGTTGTTTCTTACTAAGAGTATACTAACTTATTCTAAAGTGATTTATTTTCTTTATTTCTCGAGATTCCGAATCCCAAAAAAACGAGTAAGTAAAAAAACCTTTTTTCTCGAATTCCTTTTTTTCCGAAAAATCTAATTCATGTATTCGCGATCAGTGACACTTATTTTAAATATTTTATCAGCCAGCATTTTCAGATAAATCTTTAAAGCGCTGATGTTACTCCCAAATCGGAACGAAACATTAAAATTACATAAAGTGAGTCCAATTGATTGCAGGAAATAATGCAGTGTCTGAGGCGTGTTTAAAGGTTGGTTCCGATAAACAGACGGTAAGAGGCAGGAACCATTTTGCTCACACGATTTTATGGTAGTTTATAGAACGAAATCGACATTATAACTTCATTCCTGTCATTGCAACACATAAAATGACAAAAGCGATGATTAAGAGGAAGAACAAGATCAAATGTCTTGTCCGTAAAATTATTTGATTGATCCGATTTCATAGTAACATAAGACTATTGTAACCCCTCGTACTGAATAGATATTTCTAAGAGTGTTTTGCATAAAACGCAGCAAGGAAACCAACCCCTAAGTAGCAGACACAGCAACTCCGCCACGTAAGGGCGTACGCAACTTGAGTCGTAAATAACCAACCTCCTTAGATTTACGACCCCACATGCCTCTGGAGGCCTATTCTCGTAGAGAGAAAATTAGTTTTTAAAAAGTATCCCTTGTTGTTCTGAAAATCGAAAATTGCGTTAGAGATTTAGGAAATCTAGAAGCTTCCATACTCTAGAGAATTGGAATTTCGCAATGTGGATAGTGTATGTCTGTATTTTAGATTAAATCTGTGTAAATCTTCGTTTGCTTAAGCCAGGGACAGGGATCACAATATTGTCAAGTAAGGAAAGGATGGAGTACCTTTGCTCTAGTTTTATCTCTTTTCACGTACGAGTAACTATTTTCTCTCGTACATAAGTTCTGCACTTACAATGGACAGCATCCTGATTCCCCGACTCTTTCCCGTTTGCCATGTGTTTTTGCCGAAGAGAAAATTCTTACATTCTATGTAATTTATTTCACTTTTCTATTTCAGGACCTTACCACACTATTAGCACAGCCCGATTTTTTCTCAGGTCGGAAATTATCAAATGGCTCCTCTCGCTTTTGGTTAAGCGAAAGGAATGTCAGACTTTACTGACTGAAACTCACCCGTTTTCCTTCTTTTGTTCTTTGTGTACCGGGGCCGCGGAAACCTCTTCAGACTATGCCACTAGTCGGCAGACATACGGCCTCTTACAGTAAAACGAATTTGCAGTCGCAGAAGGATAAAATTTGCCATTCTTACGCTACGCCTTATAAACGAGTACAAAATGCCTGAGTATGCCATCTGGGCTTTAACAGCGACAGTGTAACTTACCGTAAAACTTGCCTTCATGTATATCAAAAATAAAGTCTTTGGTTTTGTGTTACATTTAAGCTAGAGTACATTATTTTATCGTAAAACCGATTAGATGCAACTAACATGGATTTCAAATATTGCAAAATGTGTGATCATCTTGTTTTTTAAATTTGAATGTGGATGGCAAAAGAAAAGAGTATGGTTCGCGCTACTCAGACATAGACAAGAGGTAGATAGTACTAACAAGGGTTATTTCAGTCATTTATTAAATGAACCCGATCTATTCATAGCTTATGATGGCAATGCAAAGTCCATTTCTGGAATTATTACTGTAATCCGGCCTAATCCCTCACTGAGTTAGAGAAATGCAATCGACTCGATCAGATTAAAGCTGTTGACTCACAACCAATTACAATTTAATCTGCTCCCGACTGCCTCACTCGGTATTAATACTCAACTAATATGAAGATGGGATGCTTAGTAAATTGAATTAATCTACGTAATTGTTTAAAATTAATGTAAAATAAATATAATATATCGGATTAGGTAGAAAATATCAAGGATAAGGAATTATTAGGATAGTACGGGGTGTTTGCTTTTTAGGTACCAAAAAAATAATTATGTTTTGTTGAATTAAACCAGTTTCATTTTATTTATAGTATTATTTTAGAGTAAAATAAAATAACAAAAAAAACAACTATATAAAATAACAAACACAACATTTTACTTAAATTTTTATTGTCTTTGGTTATACAAAAACATTGATTAATTTTTAAAATAACTTACAAAAAACCACATTTATTTATTTATTTATTAATAAATACACCGTGAATGACTAAACTTGTACATTGATAATAATAAATCCTAAGTTTTTAAATTGCATTAAACCTATTTGATTTTCGTAAGTCTCACACAATACCTTTGTCAAAATGTCATCTCGTAATCAAAGACAAGAGTATTTTGGTCGGGTTTAAAACAACGCGTCTTTAAGACAAAACAACACTTAAATTATTAATCATAATACTGATACTTTTACCCAAATCGGTTAACATGAAAGAGCCAACTTTGAAATCGAATCGGTTCATTATTAGTTTTTGTTTTTAACCCGTAACATACCGATTAAATTCCCTAATTACTGTCACCTAAATCCATTAACATAATTTTATACTTTGTAAATACCACAATATTTACGATTCAATTTAGGTGTCAATAATTACACAGACGCCTGAATTTCAACATGAACTCCGATCATAATTGAATTTGCTATAAACAAACATTATACCGATGTGATCAAACTCACAACAGCAAGGTTTGTTGAAACGAGTTCGCGTTGTTTAATGAAAACTTAAATGAAGTCGAGATTGCTTTAATCATGGTGTTATCAAAAATAATAAATTCGTTCGGCGTAGAAAGCACTTATAAGTTGGGGAAAGTTTAATAAGGCTTTCGAACTATACGATTCATTTAAGTGTATTGGTTCCGGGATTATATTGCCACGCTTCTAGGAATGGAGGGAATAAATATTGAGGATTTTCCAATATCGTGCGCGATGTCCCGCCGAGCGAGGAATATAGATTACGTCGAGACTGATTGAAGACCTCTAACTATAAGAAGTCTAGATTTTTATTGTTTCACTGTGAGTGATTTTACGCTAGTCCTTTAACAACACTTGGCATTTTATCTTGTTCATGTTTTACACTAACTCGTTATTATAGAACATGAACAAGATGAGTCATAGTCGCATATCTAATTCAAACAAAAAGGTATGTTCGTCGATTCGAGCACAAATAGAGAACGAAATTTTAGATTACATATAAAACACGGTTATCTAACTAAAACAACATACACAACGTTAATTTTAGATGAAACATTTCGTAGTTAGTGACAATATGTCACTATGTTTTAAACCAGACAAAAATTGAATCGGGCACTATTCGTTCTTTCACCATTTGTGAATAGATTCAATATACAGGTGTCCGATGAATTTAAAGGTAAACCCGAACGATGCACTGAAAACATGCTACGGCTTTTACATTCGCAAAAAAAAACAACGGATTGCAGAAACAAAAATACTACACTTCGGTTGCCATGACAACCAAACAAAAGAGACAGTACAAAGGTTTAGCAAAAATAAGTGTACTTTAAGAGAAGTGTGACAATATAAAACAGGTCAATTGATCCAGACAAGTTAATTTGGTCAACTCCATTTATTTCAAGAGGTTTCACATTCACACCATTTCAAAGAGATGGCTCGTTCATTACAATAAAATCATTATCAAATACAATCGTGATATTAAATTCATTCCATTTTATATATCCATCGGTAACGGGTAAACAAATACAAATTATACAATTTGTTCGACAATATTTTCCATTTTATTCCTGTTCTAATTCTTACGTCATGCAAAACTCCACCAAATATCTATTAGACTTATTTGCTGAATTAAATGTCCATTATTTTTTTTAATTTTACAACACTACAAATACACGACAATACTTTTTTAATTAAATATTTCAGTTCGTTTTACTCCCTTGTCATTAGTTTAATGATTTTAAAAAATCGACATCTAAAAATGTTTTAATAAACACCGGATTCGTTAAAATATAGGTACCTCAAATATTTTATTGGAAAGAGACGTATTGCTCAAACACATTTTCTTCACACGGAGTGGTTTCTCTGTGAATATTAATGCTTACAGAACTTCAGGTAATTAAGATTTTATTTCTGTGGTAAAAGAAAGAAGGATTATAGGTTTTCTTTGTCATTTCATGCAGCTGTTGAAAAAAAAAGCGTCTTTCTTTACTGTCAAACACAAAATTAATATGATTGTCCCGTGCTTACTCACAGAACATGAATCAATACATTTATTTACATCATCAAACACTTATTTGAGATACCTACAGCAGCTTACATTACAAAAAATATGATGAATATTAAGATAAAATACATTTTACATGACATCCATTAAATAAATGAATCACAAAATAACATTTTCTCGTATATTCACAGTGGGCGACCGACACGACGTAATGACTCTAGGAAAATAGCAAATGCACGGTACTGTATCATGTATATTACAACTATGAATTTCACTAGCTATGCACTCTCGATCAGTAAAGTTACGTAACTGTTGTTACAACATAAATCCTCTGTCCGACTGTCCGACTATATTTAGTTTATTAGCACATTTGAGCGGGCTCCACTTAACATCGTAAAACACTGACTTTTGGCACATGTCACTAACGTAATTAAGGTCACATCTGATTTTTATATTAATATATTTATGACAAAAATTGCGCTTCGGAATACAAAATAGGCAAAAATTTTAGAATCTTGTAAATCACTATCTATTTAGGTTAATTATTGAGGTACTCAATAATATTACGCTATGTTACATTACGACAGGGTGTTAAATATGACTTATTATAACTAAGTGATAATTGCAAAATAAGGGTAAAATATTATGATTTGAAATATAAATATTAACATCGAGATGTACTTAATTATTTATTATTATACAAGAAGTCTTTAAGACTCTCCTATGATAGCTGAGTATGCAGTTATTGGAGTATCATGCAGCAAATGATAATTACGAGGTAATGTAGAGCGGCAACAGACATCCGTACACAGTTATTAGTTACGTAGTTATAGCCTCATATTACCTGTATTACAGGAGTTTAGTGACAGAGAGTAATTAGAAACTGCCGCTAGCAATATAGTATTTCGTACTGCAATTAATATAATATTTATGCTATATTTTTGCTACTTACCATGGTGTTGGACTCTATATTTAATCAATATACTTAACGAAAAAGTAATGAATTCAGATTAAAGAGCTCTTCATGCCTTCAGATCTTTATGGCTTAAGAGCAAGTACAAAGAAGGGTTTTCAATTTGACCAGGATATAGAATTAAAAAAGGGGCTTAGAAATTGAGTATTTTTTTTTATCTTTCAGCAAGGAAAGGAGTTTGAAAAGTATGCCATAAGATACTGTACTTAGAGTTGAAATTAATGTATTATTTAATTTCTTTTAGGTTATATGATGCCGCTCTATGCTAGGAATGTTTAGAAAATGTGTGGGAAACAGGACACGTATGGAATGTAGAGGCTATAAGCCCAGTTTTGTACTGTCAACTATACATATTAACATTGGGATACAAATTAAAAGGTGCAATATTAAAATTTAGATGGTATAATTAAAACTTCAAACGTTTTTTTTACTTAATTTCGTTTTGTCGCAATACAGGTCGCAGCGAATTATTTTGAAAATGCAATTTTCATACGCCTATGTATGTAGGTAGTTATCAAATGTGGCTTCGATAAAACAACCTTTTTTAATTAGTCATTTTTTTGAGGTAAGCACAGAACTACATAAAACCTCTTTTCTTGTGTGTTATAAAACAGCAAGTAACTTCACTGTTTTATCATTTGATTTAGGTTCTATATTCAATCAATCTACATTTGTAATATTGCACCTTTTTTGTTTAAAAAGTGTTAATCTACAGATAGCCTACAAAACAATTCGGTCTAGTCTAAGATAAGGGACATCCACAAAAAATATGTAACTAATGTTACTGTGCGCATTGACAATACTTTTAGGAATTAGAATTATTACCTACCATGTGATTACAAATACAATTCAAAATAAATTAATGTAATAATAATAGTTTTAACACAATAAAATACGATTGGAAAAAAATTAACAAATAATACATCCTGTACCATGTTCGTATATACAGGGTGCAGGAAAATATTTTTATGTTTAGTTGTTTATTAATTTAGTAAATGTCGTTTTGAACTTTATGAGTTTTATTTTCCCAAATTTTAAAGGTTCTTTAACTAACAGTAATGCCAGGTTTTATTATACAAGACGAGTATCCAGAAAGCGACGAAACAAGCGCACAAAATATCCGTTGCAACCTTTCAATTTATTAATTCAGGAAAAAAAACAATAGTTTTTAAACCTAGTATCTTTTAACGAAGAAAATAATTGCAACTGGTAGTTAAAACCGTTTATTTTGTAAATAGGTTTCACTGAAGACAGTACGGTCGATGTTAATTATTCTGTCGAAATTGTATTTGTAATTCAATTAGGTTTGTGAGGTATAATGGCAGAATTACGCATTCCAATGTGTTGGTAAATTAATTAAACAAAGGTAATTATATAGACTGTAGTGTTCATCATACTACGAGTATGTTAATTGTTTGGTGATAATAATATTAAAATACTAGAAAACAAAAGAATATATACAATAATATTCTTTTTATCCATTTAATCTAACTATATTGTACTTGTCTGTGAATTTGAGCACGATATTTTGTATTTGATTTTAATAATAAAATGCGTAATTCTCCTTTTTGTATAAAATTTGGTTTTATTCAAATCTAGGACTTAATATAAATTGCGTTGATATATAATAGATCTATCTCTACACATACATATTAATACATAATTAGGTTAAAAAAACCTCATTCACAACAAAGGAACGTTGTACGACACTCATAGATGTATATGTTACATTATATCTTATGCACTTACACACATATTAATTGTATAATACATATATATCATTATATCCCTATTTAATAATAATATGATGCCGATACAAATATCATAGACTTAGTATATCGAATTAAGTGTTTTATTTACAATTACATTTTATATATTTTAAAATACATACATATATTTAGAATTTAATGAATATATCTCATTTTATCTACTTTGACACATATATCTTTAAACGTTGTCGGGTAAGATTAGCGATGAATTAAAATAGGAATATCATTTTAACTCACTATTCATTTTATACAATTTTATCACAATAGTGACAGTAATTACGACATTAAAAGGAATAATAAATCCCGTAATATCCATAAAATCTTAGAAGAGTGAGATAAAACGATTGTTAGAAAAGGATCACGTATGGTAAGATCGTTGTATGAATATAAATAGTACATGGAGACATACGCCTCGTATTAATATTGAAAGAAAATCACAGAGAACTCACGACGAACCAAACAAACAATATACACATTAAAATGGTCTCATTTGAAAATCTTAAAATTATTTTAAACATTTAGTATTCTCACAAGAAAGAGTTTTGAGTATTGCTTAGAATTTCTATAATTATAAATCTTACTTAAATCAAATAGATGACGAAACACACATTTATATTTAATATATTTTGAAAAAAGGCTCAGGACTCTCTCGTAATACTGTTAAACACCGATGCAGATCATTAGAATTATGTTATGTTCACTAAGTTACAAGTCTTCAAAGACACGGAACGAAACTCACGACATTGACCAATTTCAAGCGACACTAGCTAAGTTTAAATGTCATGGAATGTTTGCAGCCAACATTTAAAACTATGCGACAAAACAACACAAAATAATTCGCGTTAACGACAAGAGATTCACGACTCCAAGCATTATTTTTCGACGAAACGAATTAAGAATGTTTAAAGATTGCAAATAAAATAATCCCCGATCTAAATTCGTCGACATTAATCCTAAAAGCTCAAACCTTATCGAGAACACTGCCTGTAGAGAAATACCTGACTAGAAACACTTCCGTAATACAGGCCGGTACAAAAATACGCAACAACTATGTACTGCAAATACCTAATGTTTTTCCCAATACTAGTTCGTAAAATGAGAATTGTACGTTGCAGTTTACTGCAAAAAGGATTTATTTTGTACTTGTAAGCAATATTTGCTCCGAACAAAACCCCTGTTCAAACATTCGAGTTTAAAAATTTCGATGTAGATACCGTGATAAAAAAGCAACATGGCCGCCGTGTGCGTATTTTTGTACCAGTCGTTCGACTAGATTGTTTGACAACTACCACTTTTAATACAACTATGTTGGCTTCGTCGCTCTAACACTAATCACTCTTAATTATATTCTTGGCATTTATTCTTTGATCTTTAGTTTTGTTTTAAATTAAAAACTCTTCTTCTTATAACAGGAGAAGACATGACTATTTTTATGACGCATCCTTTAATAAAAAGTTTTCACTGTTATTACAATAAAAACTTATTATTAATTAGGTTTTCAAGCATTCAGTGCTCATCACAAAAACAGCCATTAAGATACGTTAGGAAATTAATAAAATAAATAAAGTAAAAATGTATTACAAAATTCTACAAATAATACGACTATGTATGGACGGGTCGGTCAACTCACTAACGAAATTAAAATTCACAACTAATCGTTTCAATGGACAAAATAAATATATTATCACTCTCTAAATATGGATTATACCACGTGTTAGCGGTCCATTTTAGTTCACTTTTTTATGAAGATAATTTGAAGAAAGGGTTATCTGTGATTAATGCGTGCCACACTAGTAATATTAACTAGGAAGATTTTTTTGGCACATAATGTCATTGTTCTCACTAACATAAACTGTCATAGTTTCAGAGACCTATGAACAGTCTTAAACGTTTTCATCGATTCTCCAATTACCAGCAATTCGTCACTCCCAACACTGAACAAAAACAGTTGACGGTTACCAAAATTGGGCAATCTTCATTTTGGCACCGGCACCTTGACAAGACAGAATTCAAACGTCAAAGCTCATCACAATTCAATTGTACACACCCCTAGTCATTGCTTCCCTATTCCTATTGTGCCACTTGCACGTCAGAATCCTCACGTACGTTCTTCTAAAGGTGGCATTGCAAAGGGCGTAGCACACAGGATTGATTGTGGAGTTAATGTAACAAAGAGCATAGAAGAAGGACCAGAGCTCATCAGGGATACATTTAGTGCAGGCTGTGAGCGGTTTCAGTAACACCAGAATATTGTAAGGCGTCCAAGTGATAATGAAGGATAGTAAGATGGCCGACAACGTTTTCGCGGCTTTCGTCTCTTGTTTTTTCTCCTGTGTTTTCTTCTTCGGTTTCGGCTGTTTTGCCATTCCTTTTCCTGCCAACTGCTTCGGGATGATCTTGGCGTTGAGCGGGATCCTCACATCCTGTATGTGAGATGTCCTTCTAGTCAGCGCCTGGTGTCCCGCAGGGTGCAGGTTGAGCTCCGAGTCCCCTCTTGTCGGTCGGAAGTGCGGTCTCGTGTTAGTGGGCGGGGACTCTTCTGTGATCATTTTGATCGTTGGTCGTTCTGTGTCAGCATCTGGCAGTCTAATTAGGATAGTGTATACCGAGTCCGCTGATGCAGATTTGGGTGCTGGTGAGGTAGTGGCGTTGATTCTGGTGTTAGGTGGCAGTGAGCGGCTGTCGCGGGCCGCGGGGATGCTAGAGGGGGGCTCGTACGAGCGGCGCAGCGGGGACGTGCCCCCGTCACCCCCCGACCCGCTCGACCCTCCACGCACTGCGTAAGGGTCCCTGATGACATTTAGTGACGTGCATCTGAGGAAACAGATCCAATATTAACGAAGAAGCCTAAAAGTGCAAAGTCTTGGAACTTCCTGCCTATTCCATACGGTTCAACATTATAGTACAATAAAGTAAACCTTAATGTAACAAAGCCGAGCTTTGATAATTCGTTTGAGCATGTGTCCAAGGTGTCATGTAAACCGTCGCTCTGCTAAGGGACACATACCTTCATGACGCTATCATTTTGTTTATAGTTCGTAGATTTCTATCACGGATTCATTTTGTTTTGATAGATTATGCAATCAAGGATTAACTCACATAATGTTATCATCACGTAGGCGTTGAGTTATTATTTCATTACGGTAATCACAAAGGTTAATCAAACATTACTTAGTGCAGATTGAGCAAACTGACACCTCTTCACGATCTTTAACTGACGATCTTTAACTTAAAGAAGGATACTGCTACTTATCTGATTAACAATCATGTACTTTCAAGCAAACCCATATAGTTTGTGTACCTACATTATTATTACAGTACCCAACTATCGTGAGAACAGCTCATCATTAAAAGATTCAGTGGTTTACTCGATATTTCGACTTGTTGAGTCGCTGCCCCGCTGCTCAACTCATGATTAAGGACTCCAGTTGGGTCCAAAACTAATCAATCATCGGCAATCCCGATAAATACGCGTGAGTAAACCGTTGCAACATTGTTTAACCTCCTCACAGTGGAGTACAACAGTTGAAAACGGCCTTACCTGGACACGGAGCTCTGCAGCGGTGTCTCGACGGACACGGGCGTGGCGTAGCCGGGGTCCGAAGGCTCCTCCTCCGGCTCCGTGTCCTCCACATCCTCGCGGCCGGAGTGCCACCACGCCACGCACCACGCCCGCACCGCGCCCCATCCGCGCTGAGGACGTCGGGCGCTCGCCGTCTGGGTAGAAGATAGAATATGAATTAATTGTTATAGCTAAATTATATCTTAGATCAATTTTTGATAAAAAGTCATTAAATATTTCTTGGAATTTTAAGAATTTTTCAAATTATTCAATTGAAGATAAATATTACTCAGTGACCTACCAATAAAATTATATTTACGTCAATCATAGTGACTATTTCCAGAGTCAAATTCTGCGTTTAAGGCCCTTCTAACATACGTAACTTGGATTTTTCAAGACAAAGATATTTATAATCATTTGAGGTTGCGTGATGCATCTAAATTATTTGCTGCTTAGCATCCAGTGAGGTATAGACGTACTCAAAAGACTATGTTTTGGTGTGAAATTGATTTCCTTCTTTATCAAATATCTCAATCACTCTAAGGTTTGCTGTAAGGGAGACCAACTCTGAGTTAAGCTCGCCTTTGTACACGAACTTTCCAAGAAAATATTGTCCAAGTGCGTACTTATGTGCAATAAAGTATAAATATATAAAATAAATGTACTTTCAACAAACAAAAAAATGAAAACTATTTTCAAATAGAGATACTATTTTAAGTCGTTGTATACACTGTTGCAATGTAGTAGTGCAACAGTATTGTGGTAAATAACAATGGCTCTTGGAAGAGAGCAAGAGGGTCCTTCAATGTCAGCCATTTTGGTTGTGAAATAAGAATGCAATACATTTCCAAGTATGTCTTGTTTCGGAAATTGTTTTCGTTAACAAAATGTTATTTTTTCGGTAGCTAGGTTGTAGCTATTCCTCCAAAATTAACTTTGAATTGCGGTTTTTTTTAATTTTCACCTTTATTATTCTACAAGTTTCAATAACCCCTATACTAATGAAGTAACTAACTTTTACCTATACTTCTTGTAGATTTTGTATGCATCTGACTGTAGGTTCAAAAACAAACGGTTCATCAATAAACCAGTTAACATATTGTTTAATTTTAAAGTTAAGCGACAATAATTTGCCGTTTCACGCTCTTTACTTTTGACAGAGACGACGGCTTACGCTGAAAATAAATTGAAATTTGATGAGGTGTGAATTTTCCTGCAACGGCTTAATAAAGACCTTTTAAAATTCATTAAAATGCATTTTTATCAACTGATACAGCTAAATGGCTGTACGTGATATAATTACCTGTAATAAATATAGGTAAGAAAGAGTATAAAAAAACTTTGTCGTGTACAATGTTGGTAATATTCTATTATTTGAAAAATCATTTTTAGAAACACAGTGTGAGAATCATATAATTTCAAAGTAAGAAATTGAATTCCAGACCTGAATTAAAAAATAATAATTGTAAGTTAAATGTGTACGATAATAAAATTCATTATTTAAATAGCAACATGTGCTGAGTAACCATCAAATAAATTAATGACAACCAAACCTAAAATCGCATTCCACATCGGGTACAATCGGTTTTGACGTCCCGTGCCAAATGGTCCCTCGAAATGTTGCATTTGGCACCTACCCAACGTCATAAGCCTAGACCAGCTAATCCTTGCCACAAAACCATTGGAAAACAAACCTTATTACTTCAGGATAAGGACTAAAGGATCCGCAATTATGGAATTGCCTTTTATTCGGTCTTTCGTTCAGGCCGCCCGTTGCACAATATAGGAATTGTAGTGCATGGGAATTTATAACCCCAATTATTTATAGGAATCTATACGACCCATTAATAATAACCCTTATCTTATTGGGTTAGAATAACATTTTCTTCGTCTAGATATTTTCTCGAATGTTTCGAATTTCTATACATCCAAAGTTCCAAGAAAAGGCAGCGACCTTTTTACATGTAGGAGCGACAAACTGTAACTGCCCCTAGTCTAGACTAAATAAGTTTACACAATTCTAGGAATATTAACGGAATGAAGAAGTTTACAAATTATATAAAACCACTTGGAGTTGGAATACATATTCATGCATACCTAGCTTAAGTTTCCAGTACTCCGAAAGATGGTAACTAATAAAAATTTAGATACGTAGATGCAATTTATTGTTAAACAGAGTACATGACTTACAGCTGGGGTTATTTATAGTCACTAGCTGTTGCCCGCAGAGCAGTTCCTGAGATAAGCACGTTCAAATAAACAAACAAACTCTTCAGCTTTATATATTAGTATAGAAGTATAGATGAGTGGTGCTTATTCACGTGACATTAGTTTTACTGTGTTTGTATTTGATCTAGACGATTTCGTACTTGATCGAGATCGTATTATTCAGCACTGGTTGGTTCATACAGTGGTGCACTCGTTGAGAAATGAGGTTTCTAAATACCAAACAATAAATATAGCAAGTAATGTCGCAAGCTAAATGTAGGTATATCAAAACAACTTGTTTTTCTGACATGACACGGTAATTATAATAAAATACGGTCAACATTAATTACATATAATACTGAAACAAAAACAAACGAACATAAATTTAGTAATAAACAAACAATTGTTCGACAGCTCTAATTACGCCACTCATTATAAGTAAAGTTAATTATTGCCAGCGGTCATGTCCGCTACACAAATTCGATTTACAACCAAATATGATATACTGTCAATTTAAATCAGACTGAAGTTAATTAATTAGACTATTTCACAAAGTTTAGCTCTCAGATTTTCGGTGAACTAGATTAAATTGCCTTGCTTATTTATATTGTTTTTCTTTTTTATATAATTTACTGTTCAGCCCTACGTTTATTCGCCATTTCACTTTAACTACCACAGCTAAGAAACTCGGTTTTACGTAAAACATCGCATCAAAATTGGGCGATCCATTCGACAGGTAAATTTCTCCATGTAGACAGACATTTGCGTTAAATTCAAAGCACTGCCTTTAAGGATCAGAAATAATCCAATCTACATTTTTGGTAATATCAGAAAACTTAGTTATTATTCATAAACTGGGTTCATATTATATTGAACAAGCTATTAGGGCATTAAATATGTTAAATTCATAAACCGCAACGTTTTAAAATACTGTATATTTTATAACCGGAACCTATTGCCTGCAATTGATATTTTTGCGGTTAATCTTTAGCAATTGCCATAGTAGTTTCCAATAAATCAATTTAACCTTGAATGCTTTATAAAACATTGCCAGAAAATGTAAAATCAAATCAAATAATTTATTTCATTTTTGTTAATGGCAATTAAACAGCAACAGTATTCTGTAAGTATCTTATTAAGCTATTTAGTGTATGAATTAATCTAGGTGAAAACCTGTGATTCAAGCTGCGGTGCATGAAAAATTAAACTGACATTTAATTTTTAAATATTTTTTTTGCAAAATAAGTAAATCAAGTTGAACAGTAAACCTCCTTATAATCAATCACTAACTAAGAACCAACATGTACCTATGAGTCAATAAACACTATTTAATAGCTATAGTTAATTAAAATAACATGAACTTTGAACTCAGTTCCGTAAATCACAGGAATTTCTAAGAATTGTTCTAATCAAGACGGCAAGGTAAATTCTGCTAGAATGAATCCCGCAACCTACATTCTGTAACAGAATTACAGAATTAACCTACGTTTTATTTACGCTAAGAGAATAGAGTTAGGACGTAACGTTTGTTAATTTAATATTTATAGTTGTACAGCCTACGGAAGGATGTGTATACTGTGAATTTTAAAAAATCCCTTCTCTAAAAAGGTTTTATTTAAAATTGAAATGAAAGCATTTTGAGGGCTCTCCGTCTCGGTACAAGTGACGTATTTCTGCTTTGAGTGTCAATTCTTTTTGGTCGTTTTCAATCTGAGTTTGTATTGTTTTTTGTCTGAATCATAATATTATTCTTTAATGAAAATCAATTAATACTTGATGGTTTATAATTGTTTTTAAGTTTTCGTTATAAACTGAGGTAGAAGCTAATAACCAATATGAAACACTTCTAAAAGATGAATTTTATTCGCAAGTAAAAATTTTTTATTTATTTAAATAAAAGTACAAAATTTTGTAATATTTTGAATACAAACAATATAACATACCTACTAGGCGGGCCTGTTGGTCTAATGGTTAGTGAACCTGACTGCTACACCGGAGGTCGTGGGTTCGATTCCCGCCCAGGACAAATGTTGTGTGATGAACATGATCATTTGTTCTGGTGTCTGGGTGTAATTTATCCATAATATGTATGTATTTAGAAATATATAAGTAAGTTTATCAGTTGTCTGGTTACCATAACACAAGCTCTGCTTAGCTTGGGATCAGATAACCGTGTGTGAGTTGACAAAAAAAAAGTAAGAACCGTAATTGACGTTAGAAAGTTCTGAATTGTAGTAAAAAAATTTCATTTAAGCTGTTTCTTTACACTAAAAGTAACAAATCTTTGATAAAAACACTTTGTTATTTGAGTGAAATTGAAGCTACAAAGTGAGAAATATGAAACGTTTGTTTAACAGCCCATTCTCTGTTTACAGCGGTATTAAGTCAATATTTTATGGTGGCAACCGCATTCGAGTGTTTCGATTGTTTACTACCAATTATATTTGTGTTATCATTGGAAACAAGTTCGATATTGGTTGCCTTTGTTATTATTCTAATTACCCTTGTTTTGGTTGTCGCGAGTTTGCAAAGCCTGTAGGATCGAGATAAATCGCAAGCATCAGGAATAGTGACAAACAGTTTTAGGTGAAAAATATTTTTCTTATATATATTTTTTTGTGTGATAGTTGAGACCAGTAAATACTAGCTGATAACACTTTATTCGTGTATAACAAACCATCACGACAGAAACTACACGACAAAGATTAAGTTTGGAAGTTTTTTTTCTCTCAATTAGAAGTTATGCCATTGTTTTTACATGAAATCTCTTAATTACTTGGGCAACTCCAGGCAGCACCAACTACCTATAATAATGATGTCCAAGATCAAAACGAAACTCACTTTGTAATCGAATCTGGGTTTCTCGGGTCACCGAAGGTCAGAAAACGTGTAATGGACGTCTTTCGGCCGACAGCGTAGATTAATTGTTGCGAACGTCCATTATATTATGTGATAAGGAGTCGGGGAATAGTGGAGATTTTCAATCAATAATGCCAGGAGCTAAAATGTGGGCTAAAATTTCCTACAGTATCTTAGTCCCGATGCATATTCCGAGCAGGTCTAATTCACCAAGCAATGTGAAATGAAAATAGTTTCTTAGGTAATCTAAAACAGAACTAATTTGGAGTCGTGCCCGATAAGTTGTAATTGGCTCATCCCTGTTACTCTATTTAGATTTCTATGAGACTAATACTTTAGCAAAATGTATAAAATGTGCACCAGATTTTAGATTTCTTTCTTTATAAATATTTATTATAAAGCCATTATTATTACGTATAGTGATGATGGTAAATAAAAGACCAACATATAAGGAAGTATTAACAACAATGCTGTTTAACAATTGAGTGTTTCTTTAACACTAGAAGAGCTAATGTAGTTAAATATATCTACTAAGTTTAAGGCACCACTTGTGTAGGATTAAAACCCTGACTATATCTTCCTTTAACACTATTTTAGGTAAGATTGGTTTAGAAACTTATGGCTGGCCCACACAAGACTTACAATAATTACTGTAGATAGATTTCATTAACTATTACTACTTCTAAGTATACTAAAAACAATATCTACCACCACCTATTAATGTTAATATTATTACAGTTTTGAAAAAGATGCCGCCCTTCGCTGTAAAGATCGTAATCACGTTTTCGGCTTTCTACAATATTAATAAATTCCCATAATTTTCAGTAAATAGATACATGACAAAATATGTAAAAAAGAAATACGGTATAAACATATTATTATTTCAATTACAGGTGTTTCATTAAACAAGACAAACAGTGTATTTAAATTCGTGCTGTAAAATTAGGCGTCCGACAGAAAAGTTTCCATTTAAAATTCAGTAGGTTAGAGTCAGCCGGGCAAGTTCTGACACTCGCTATCTCTCCTTGCTACAATTCAATTTATTCCGTGTGGATCCAACGTTTTATTCACGTCAAATTATTTTAGTTTCAAATCTTTGTTCGTGAACGTTGCGCTTATTAAATTCAACGCCTCGGATAGTTTTGCGTTTGATTTTCGGGTTTACGGTAGAGGTAATGTCCACGACGTCTGATAAAAAATATTTAAAGGGTTTTCGTAGTTGTATTGGACCGTTACATGTTACTTCATATGTTTCTCTCTGAGATGTACAGAAAACATATCAATCATAACTCTTAGACATAAAGTAAACTATGTTGTAATTGTATTGAACAATATTTTGTTTCATGCATTTGGGAAAAAAGGATGATAATATACGGCATATTAGTGACTGAGGCAACCATTTAGCCATTAAGAATTCTTAGCCTTAGATACTGACGGATCATACTTTTAAGGAAACAAAGAAGCAGAGTTCTTTACTTCTTAGTTTTTCCTTTATTACCTTTGTTGTTGCGAAAAAGTACATTTACTTTGCGAACTTTTATTCAACTTTTTGTTGGTGCCTTTGTACATTACGAATTCATTTCAAAAATATAAAGAATATTTTTCATTTGTTTTGTAACCTCAACTTAATCAAGGAAGAACAACGTCAGCTATAGCTCCTCAAAATTACAAAAACGTTGGGCATACATTTTAGATGATATGCGTTAAAAACAACATAAAAAATTTAGGAATCTACTCCATAGTAGTAACATCTTACAATAACGACATTTATAGCAACGAAATACTAAACTAATTTCCACAAACCAACTGCATTCAATCGTCAATAAATGGTCTACAACAGCATCGAAAAATAAGTTTCTTTCGATGTAGTGTCAGACAGTGAAGGATTAAGTTTAATGATGATTTAAAAAAACACCAGTCGCGTCAAGGAATTGAATCCATGTGTCATGGGGAGTTTCCCAGAAATTTAACATGGACAAAAACATCCAGACTCAAGACGAGCCTTTGAGAGTCACACAAACGTTTGTCCTACGCAGGGATCGTACTGTGGGCTTGGCGTGGTATCCGCTATCACTTGGCTTTCCGTGCAGTCATGTGATTAATACGATGATGTATGTAACTCACCTGGTTATCTCTCCACCGGTTGTCGTGTAGCGCTCCCCTCACGTGGTACACGGAGTCTGCGTCGCCAGACTCCGAACGTGCTCGCCCGTCCACTTCTTTTGTCTCGTCACTGGTAAAAAAAATATATATTAAAAAAGAGCAATGAAGGAATACTCCAGCTTATAGTATCAGATAAATCAAAACTATTTTTTCATGCTATACCGTAATTAACAATTAGGCTATACCATAGCACTTTTTGAAGGTATCGGATAATATATCGGACGGCATCCAGTATTGCCCACCCTTTACGGCTTCCTAAGTATACGCTGTGAGAGAAAAAACGGCGCAACAAACTGCCCAGCCATGATTGTTTTATAGCAGAATGAGTTCAACACTGATATCCATATGTACTATAAAAGATAATTTATTATTGACAACTAGAAACCCCAGACAAAAAACGAACCATAAAACATTTTAATACGCATTAGTGTGACAATATTATATAGCGATAATATGAATGATAATAACGATAATACAAAGGAAGCGTTACGCAATTTAATATGGTTAGTGGTTAATCAAAATGACATAAGACGATCGTACGAGTCTCCGCTGGCAGCCCGCCAGTGCAACCATTCTCACATACGGGGTAAGTATTCGCTGAGATATATAAAATGTGTATTACAAGATCCCATGATGTAGAAGTGAGATAATAGACGCAAATTGTTCACGGTCCAACAAATCAAGTGTACTGTGAAAAATGTTGGATTGTTAGCGCTGAGTGTAGAGTGCTAGAAATGTTAGTACAGTAGGTTCAGCACCAACGTGATTCTTTCAAAGTTCTATGTAAGTAAACGGGGATTCCTCGATTAGAAATGTTGCAAAGCTCATCCGAAATAAGCTAGCGTGGTGACCAATGCTCAACCCATGCGAGAAGAGGGCCACGATCAGTAAAGCGACATCCATTGGTTAGTACCTATTATTAAATTGCATCAGTACAGTAATAACACGAGTTACGTCAAAATATGGTTCCTAGAACCAAGTTACCGGTACGGGTTTAAAATTCGTCAAAAACTTATATACTATGGTTTCGGCAAAACCGCTGAATATAATTGAATTATATTCAGCGAATTCAGAAACCACGTTTAACTAATTTTCGTTAATTCAAAAATTGAAATCGGTCTTAGACACCATAAGAGAGAGGAAAGTAGTTGGACAGGCTTTATCCTGTAAGTGGGTCAAAAATAGCTAGAGTAGAAAAATAATCGACCTGTGCTTTGGTTAACTGCAAACAAAGCGAGATTAGTTTCCCTTGATCACGTTCATATGCACGCGTGAAATCCGGCTTTAATCGGGTGCAGATTGGCCCACTGTGCAACTTTAATTTGTTTGTGACAGTTGTTCTACTTATTTACAGTTCCAACTAGTAAAACTGTCGCTAGCTTTTAATTGAGTTGAACCAAATGGATTTCTATTGCGCTGCGGTCGATTTTCGATGTTTTCAACGGTTTGTCGCTTGTAACTGACAACCAGTTTAATCGTTTAGTAGACTTTAAATTTATATTCACTGAAATAAAAGTTTTAGGATTCTTTCAGTTTGTTTTTAGTTTTATCAACCTAAGTCTTTGTAATTGTGAAGTGATTAAATAATACTGTTGGGTACTATTAAAAGGTAGCAAGCAATTGAAGGGTAGCTTATATACCTAGTCACTATTTTGTCTCTTAGGATTTCTGGAAGGCATGGTTCAAACTTTCATTTTCTCCTCTTTTGCATACTTGTAAATGAAATATACTGTTCGTAAGTAAAGTATGATTCGTGCAAGCTTTCGAAATTAATAAATATAATGTAATTCTAACGATCTCTATCTACAGGTACTTGCAGATTTACACTTATTAGTTAAAATTCAATAATAACGTCTAACTCATTATCAGGCCTGTAATAGAATTATCTTCATGAAATATATTAGTTTCACCGTCACCGTCGCCCCACCGCCGTGCAGATGTTCCCGGCATATCACACGTGTGGCTTGCATATCTCATGTTTGTGGTAAATACTCGAGCGAGACGTGTTTACTCGTCTGTGTATCGAGATATATCATTATGTTCGGTATATGTTCGAGTTGTTAATTAATGGAAATAACTTATTCAAAGATAATTATTTTCCTCTCTCTTCCAATCTTTTTCTATACTTTAGTGTCCCCCAGCTGAAAGCTAAGGTCTTTGCGCCATCTTATCGCGATTAAAGGTCTTATTGCCTGTACTGATTCTATATCCATCTTTGACTTCGGTAATTATCCAGTTAGATACAATGGCAAGGTGTACAATCAACCTGATATAAGAACCTTTGTCTGACGAAAAGTCATGTAAACCACGAGCAATTAAATCTGAGCCAGAAATACTCTGTTTTCATTGATAACTACAAAAACCTAATCAGGCCAAAAAGGATAGCTAGATACAGTAACACTCAGTAACGTAAAGTTATTCGATGTTACATAATCGTACACTTAGTAACACAGGATCGATAGAAACTCTCGCACCCGAAAATAATGAAAAAGGAAAAGGGCTCGGTTCGTCGTATCCTTATAAAAACAAAGCCTTCACGATTTTATGACCAAAAACTTTCAGCTTTAACCCTTCTGAGGCTGAATTAAACCTTTATAATAACTGAACTGAAAAAATAAGCCTTATGAAAGTCAAACGTTAAGTAGACAATCACATTGTTTTAAGTTGAACGCGTAAATATTAAATCTTTTATTGTTAGACCCCAACTAAATACTCGTCGACAATAAGTCATCAAAAGCCCTAACGCTCCCTTTGAGATTTCATAATACAAGACAAAACAATGGAAAATAAAGATGCAAAAAACGTTTAGAAGAATCATCTTAGCCAAAAAACGATTCCAGTTTCACTGAAAAACACAACTTTTAAATCCAAAAGGAATTAAACGTCTCTACCTTTTACAGTAAAACAATCCTTAAAAACCTCGCTGTAAGAATGTAAATCGCTTGTGCTTTGAGAAATAAACTGATCTCACGAAACAGGAGCGCCGTAATAAGTACTCTCGCACATTCATCTCAAAAGGCACGATCCAAAACGTTAACACTAAACGTAGTGCGCTAAGCTATTATGAATCTTCCCTCGTTAACTGTAAGTTGATATTTGATTGTTAAGAACGTACAATGGGGTTTGTTACATTTCTAAAACGTAGTAAGTGGTCCTCGATGCTTTCGGAATTTGAGGTGTATTGTCGGTGGATACAATCGGAAATGGGTCAGTGGAGTGGGCAACGTTAACTTATTGAGAAAGAAAGCGCTGTCATAAATAGTGTAAGGCAGGAGCTAGTACATTTGTGGGGGATGGGGTGTCCCGGGGTAACATGTGGCAGTCGAGACCGAAAAATGGGCGGGTGGACACCCAGATAAATTGATAAAGTTGACGTGCGTTAACCTAATTTGTTATAAAGGTTTTTCTGGAGTACCCACGTCCATCGATGATGTGCAGGGACTCTACTTAATGGTTTACGACAGTAAGTAATACTGTTTTTGTCAATACCGGCTTAGTGAGTAAACAGATAGTTGTAGGCACTTTAGTCCTATATTTGTAGTCTTAACCAGTATTTATTATAACCAGTTGTCAAAAAGTTATTCTAACAAAAGGAAATTATTAAAGCTTTGGATCGGATTACGAACAACGCTTGCGACATTTTCCGGGTCAAAAAAAACCACACATTTTCTACACGGCGTGTCAGGTGCAGCTAGTGAGCAATAAAACAATGTAAGTCCGCACAATCCCGTATAAAGTACGTCGAATAAAATAACGTTGACCGTTTACATTACCGGGTCAAATGGTCGTCCATAAATCATGTAGTTCGTTTTGTATTGAGCTGTGAGCCACCGGACGTAATCCAAACGTGGTTCCGTTACTCCAGACTCATTATTTATCTTCCTCCTTAAGTAAGTGCGATATATTTTATACAAAACAACATTATTGGAGTGGTTGAGTATTCGGCTAGATTACACCGCGAGGTGATTAATGATGTTATCTATTTAGAGTAAACATTAATACATTAGGGTTTGTTTTAATGGAGAAGGTGACAATTGGACAATTGATTCAAGTGATCGTTTTCAACCTTCTTTTTTGGTCCTCTATGGACACCAAAATACTGCATATAAAAACGGATAAGGTTCGCCCAAATGCCACTTCAGAATGTTATGTTAAACTCCATCTACTTGTAAAACCAACACATATACGACTAAACGGGACTATAAAGCTGGTCAGTTTTATTATTTCGTTGGTAAGTATAACGTCTTTTGAAATAGGTTTTAGTCTGCAAAGCAAACTGAATTTAATTATACAGAAATTTTGTTAAGAATAATACTTTTTAAGAACAAAATCGTACCACCGATTTCAGATAAAAGCTAGTAAGCGAAACTTGATGAAATTTTTATGAGACCAAATAACAGCTATTTCACGTTAAATGAAAAAAGAATCAACAAGATCTGTTCATCCAGACCGAATTTCTGAGGTAACAAACATAAAAATTACAGACGAATTGAGAACCACCTCTTTTTTTAAGGTGGTTGAATTAAAATAATACAAAGTCTCTAATATTATGCTGGTTAAATAAGAGGTTAAGTGGTACTTTTGACCTAACCAGCTGACCACAAAACAGACCACGTGGCTTTAGCAGTCACTGTTGAAATTAACTGGAACACATGTTTATTTTACATATTAATGAATACATAATAAGTATATGGTGTAATTTGTCTAATCAACAAATACAACCTTGGGCAGCTTGTGCTATGTTGTCCACATTTATAATAGATAGATATCACTCCTTTGTTTATACAATCATTTGTTACTGGACGCGTTCTTGCACGCCTGCCTGTCCGTTGTAGCTGCAAAAACAGTACCCTCCTTTCATGAGGCGGATAAATATCCGATATGTTGCCTATATGTTAATCCAATGTGTCGAGCAGGTGAAACCGGTTTTGCCGTGATGAGATAACAAACAGAAAGACAGTAACGTACTTTCGCATTTATAATATTAATGTAATTTAGAATATTGAAACATAGAAGGAAGGGGAAGGGAAGTATAAACATAATACCCACATGATAACTCAGTACTTGTCATGGAAGTAAGAAAAGGGTAGGGGTTAATAGCCCCTTGGCCCGGCTTATCCCGGCCGACTGGCAAGTACGTATTGTGGAATCGTTACCGAAGGAAGAATACGGTAAGCTCACTTGTAACAGAAACAAAGGAAAGGATTATAATGTACTTTACTGTAAAATGAGCGACTACATGTTACTAAATTGAATGATTATGCACTATAAAGTACGAAGATTCAATCGTGATACCAATGCTACGCTTTACTTCGAAGATTATTGTCCACTTTGAGCAAAGTATTTTATAAATAAAGTAGCTGTTGCCTGCGACTTCGTCCGCGTTGTTAAAAGATATAAGACAAGTTATGATTTGTATCTGCCCTGTTTATTGCACATTTTCCATTGTATCTTCGCGCCTATTAGTCGCAGCGTGATGGTTTATAGCCTAAAGCCTTCCTCGATGAATGCTCTATTCAACACAAAAAGAATTTTTCAATTTGAACCAGTACTTCCTGAGATTAGCGCGTTCAAACAAACAAATAAACAAACAAACAAACTCTTCAGCTTTATATAGTAGTATAGAATATAGATTAGGACTAATAATGAGGTTATAAAACACAATTTTCTTCACATTAAAATTTTAAGATATCAGGAACTATGTTTCAAAAGTTCTAACTAGCTTATAAATCGATAAATAATTTGATTATGTTCAAGTTTCAAGTCACGTTGCCGCCTAACTTAAAAACTGAAATATTATTTCAGGAGGTTATTAATAAAGTTTTATAATAGATCATGTTTGTGCTTCCTTTTTCCTTCATATACTAACTATAAGTTATATTGAGACGTTGTTATTCACGATACAGCAAATAACTTGATTTATGTAAGGATTCCATTACTAAGGGTGATGAACTTTACTAAAATCATGTTGTTTCTCATTGAAAATATGGTAAAAGGAACATAAAATCAGAATATGTTACCATGTGGTGGCCAGATTGGACAATTTATTACAAATTAATATTATTATAATTACTTATTCAAAGTATATATTTTACTTCCTAAACATTCTTAAAGCATCTCTAGAAAGAAAAATAAAAACCAAAATGGAATCTGAAATCAATTGTTTCTTCACGGAAAGAGCCCCGTAACAGGAAAATTAATAATCTTTTGGAATAAAAATAAATTAAAAATTAAAGTTTTGATACACTTGAAGCTTCACCAAATTAATTAGGCAATATAACTCGTGTTGAAGTAAATTAAGACGTTAGTACAGAGTACGAGCGAATGTGGGTACGTGACCCGCTGAGCTTCTGAACTAACGCGGTGAGAAATAATTCAAGGGGTAGTGCGACCATATAGGGGATGGGAGTTGAGGTGTTCAGTAAGTACTTTGGTAATTGAGAGCTGTCCTATATTTGTGTCATGATTTTGAAAGATTGAGGCAAACGTTTTTTTATGTAGATTTGTTTGCAAAAACTGTCTTGTTTTATCTATTTAACGAACCATGTAGAAGCAATCCGACATAGAAATCCTGCGATGAATCTTTTTAACAACAAATTACCATTTCAATTATTCTGTGCGTGTTTGGGTCCATTAGTCACATAAAAACTTAAGTGTTTGCTTTTATTCTTCCGGTACATTACTGAAAAATTGTTGTTGTAATAAGATTACAAACTGAAAAATGATCAAAGTAAATGACAGTGAACTCAAACAGAAACATCAAATGGTACAACTTGTCTTCATAAATAAAAGACGAGGGCTTAAAATGTCTACTCATATTTTTCCATGTCAAAGAGCCAAAAAATCTTTGCATAGCAAATGAACAATCGGAAGTTCAAACAAAAGCTACGAAACTCTAAATAAAAAATGGATGCTGAAAGTAAAGCCGCTGTCAAAAACACGAATTTAGTTAGGAGCGTTCCGGAAAAAGAACAAATAAATAATATTGTTTCCTAATAGAAAAAAACAGAGTGAAATAGTATGTCGTAAAACCAACGCGGTGTACTAGGCGCACAGACATAAAAGGAGTTTCCTTTCTGCATACAAAGTTGTAACAATCGAGACGCAACACAATGATACATGTCTCTCCCTTACAATCGTTAGACACGGGTATAATGCTGTCTCGCTCGCTGACACGTCCTTCCTGAGACTATAATGGACATCGCGAGGGACGGCGGAGCTGATAGTATCGGATCTGAGGGTTGTCAGAGAAATTCTATGCTGGCTGAATGGGTTTGGTGTCAATGAATATATCTGCATCATTGTGTTCAGCTAACACGAGATATGGTATGAAAGGACTCTACAAAATGGTGCGCTTGAAAGTGTCATTAACGTTGCGAACTTTCCAGTACCGGCGGTACGGAATAATAGTGACAGAGATAATAATCTCTCCTAGTCCTAGCATAGAAACGTTGAAAGTATTCATGACATGACATGTGAAGATGGTTACCTCCGTAATTTTATTTAAAAGAGAGAATTATAATCAAGTCGAGTATAAATAAGGTTTTGAATAACCTTTGCAAAGCCCGTTTACTTCAAAGTTAGCAGTTTTATCATATAGCCTATTATTCACTGCTTGATGTTTAAAACAATATTGTTTCATAGTACATATTTTTCACTTTTTACTTAAATTTAATATGCCAACGAAAACAGACCAATCAATAAATTAAATGAAAAACATCGACATCGAAAACAACAAAAACAAATCCAACTAGCAATCCACTTAATAATTCTTAACCTAACTAACTCGATACGAGTCGAAAAAAGGTTACGATTCCCGAGATCATACGGAATATCGAATCAGTTAACGTTCCTTTCAACTCATAACCCAAATCGATCGTAAAGATAAAAGATACGAAGCAACACATCATTACTTGTAACGGCCCCAACGAGACGTCAAACATCGCCATCTTTCCCGCTCCGCAAATAATGTTCAGAATATTAGATTTACAAGATTATTGAATTTGGATAGCTTTCCCTATATCTACTGATTTATCTGTGACTTGTCACATACTTGATACTTTATCCCGTCTTATACATATATCTGAGTAGCGAAGTCAGGAAAGTTAAGGAAAACGTTCGTAGTAAACATGTTTTTCTTTATGAGGAAAAGTTTTACAATGGCCCGATAAATTCTTTTAGTTGCTTTTGACCTGAATGATAGAGATTTGGTTCGACGTATTCAAGTAACAGGGTTAGCTGACTAGTTGGTTTAGCGAGGTCATTAAATGAAAATCACAAATAATGCGGATTTTGTTTTGTTGCTACAACTAATCGACTCTTTATCATGGCAATTTCTTTAACATTCATGCACGTCTTTTATTTATTTCATTGCCATCATCTCTCTTTCACCTTTTAGCTTATCTAGCTAGTAGCTATCTTTGTATAGATTTATTTTGACGGCATTTTTGGTTAAATCCTGTCTTCGAAAAAGAAATGTATTAAACAAAAACCTTTTCAATAAACCCCGATAGAATTTCATTTATAGAATTCTTTGCTGCATATCTTAACAGTCCAATATTCGGAAAGCTAATATAAATCTTATGCGATGGGCTTAAGGTCCTTATTTGGAGATTTTTGATATGTAGAAATGCTATTATCGGCCAGTACCATGTGATATTGAATTTAACCTACGTTAACACCTGTCCGAAATGACATAGCCATGTAATGGTGTTCTGGAAACGGCTCGCATGATGCAAAATATTTATAATGTCGCCGTTGTATAATTTTAATAAGTTAAGTAAATTAATTTGTAAATTCGACTGGTTTTTCAGTTTGGATAATACGTTGTATCATCTCAATTAATTTGACCTATGTTCTTCTGGCTGGAGTCAAAAAACTGTAACGCGTTATGCTAAATAAAAAATATAATATTAAAATTATGATAGATATTTCTTCAACGCGGTTGGTTTGCGATCTATATACCTACCAATCGAAAGCCATCAGTATTCAGGAGTATCCAATAAGATAAGAGAGAAAACATTCAGACTTATTCGCGAACGTATTCAGATAAAACCCGAACACGTTTCGTTGCTTAAAAGATTCTTTTTGCGAGAAAAAAATACATCCCTCACAAAATTAGATTCCCTTTCTCTCACTGTATGTATATTTCTTTGCTGCTTATCAGAATTGATCTCTCGCAGTTTAACCAAAACGCGTACGTGTTTTTGTAAATTATACAGTTTTACGCTATATTTTAAGTCTATACTTTTACGTTGTATACCACGAAATATTATTACGAAACGCTTTATTTATCTAACCTTACAGCAACTTCTATAAACCAATAAAATCATGTTGTGTGGTTCTTAAAACTATCTTTACGCAGCCCAAGGTTTCCAAAAATATCCCCAATGCAACTACCATATAAGCACCAGCATATGTCTGTCAAGTCGTATCAAGTGTTCAGTATCCTTCGACCCTCGTATCCCCCAGAGAGACCTTTCACTAGCCATTGGCACGGCGCCCTGCTTCACCCCTTTTCGTCCGATAACGACGCCGCCATCTGCGACCAACGTAATTCTCCTATCGGTTATTATCAGCCATTGTTATTTATCTCATAGATTTTATAGCTGCGGTTCGTTTAATGCTGTGTTGACTATATTTCGTCCTTATTGGAGTTTAAAAAATGAGAATATATTTCAATGTCTTATCAGGTTGCAGTTTTGTTTGAAAGACGCGAGTTGTGGTGTTTAGAATTCACATTCGTCCGATATAATACTTAAAGACTGCTCATTGTTTCTATTACGAATTTCTACTATCCTTGCCACGAAGTCGAAAGAACCTAACTAAAATCAGTAGAGCCCATAAAAAAAATGTTCAAATTTCAATGACACCTAAAACAAAGGAATCACAAACTAAAATCTGCACGTGCTGTACCACATTTACACTACAGCTAGCAATAACAAGCCATCAAGCAAGCGTAGAATGCCATCGTTAACATACAATTTGACATCCAATCAACACGTCTTCAAACAAAGTCTCGATATGCCATGGGAAATTGTATCATCGGAAGATCACCCAGCCCACATACGTCCCGAATAAAAACATGTCGATAGACACAGTTCGTTTCTATTGAAACAAAGCTTCATATCATGGTTGAAGTATCGGGACCCGCGAGTCCTCGGTTGACTGCAGGCTTGTTAGCTGCGGACCTACGGTTGTTTTATTCAAAGCTGCCGTCACTAGTAACGGGCTGTTATTTTTAGTAGTTTGTCGATTCAACGGTCCATTATAATGTCGCATCGCGTGACCTATTTATGTCAGTTTTGTAACGTTTATGCAAGTTTGGTAGTTTATGTATATGTTTATGGTTGCTGTCGTGGACAAACGAGTAATATGTAAGCAAACTCTTAAAAATGCTGTTTACACGATTTCAGTTCTATATAATCGTTTTAACCATTTCTTAAGATTCTAATATGCTAGTCTTAAATGGTAATCAAATCTATTTATAACAATGGTTCCTAGCTTTCTTTAGTTTCATCTCATGTACCAAGTAAGTAGATGTTATACGCCTAGATACACAACTACAACGTTAACCTGAAACGATTTAAAAAAAAATATGGACACGTATTGTTTCTTTTCTCCAAAAATATAATTGATCAACTTTCAGTGAATGGAACTTACGCGTGACGTCACTTTTGTGCATAAACTTGGTTTTACAAACATAGAAACCACATGCTACACACATGCATCATAAAGACACACAGACTTTTGTTCAGCGAAAAGCATTAGTCATCTTTATTATTATAAAAGGCACTCATAATTACAACAATGACAGCACAATTTTTTATGTAATTTACTGCACGACAACATATAACAATACCTATCTAAAGATTCTGAGCTGAATATTTTTTTTAAATGCGGACAACATCACATACATTGTTCTGAACCCAAAGTAAGTTGCTAAAGCACTTGTGTTATGGAATTCAGATACAACGAAGGTACCACAAACACATAGACCCGAGACAATGTAAAATTGTGAATTTTTACATTGACCCGACCGAGGATCGAACCTGGGACCTCAGAGCTAGCGACACCTTGAAACCGGTGCTCACGCCTCTCGACCACGGAGGTCGTCATATGATCTGCAGTATATTCTTATAAGGCTCTCATATCGAGTGTGGTGTGAATCGGCAGTTATCTCGAGATCTAGAGCTGTCGGTGTTCGTGCTCTATGATGCATCAGCCCTTTAGCTGCCAAGGTTTGAGACCACTTTAAGACTTTTGATCGAATGACAAGAGTGTATCTTCAAATTTAAGATGGATTGGAAAATTTTCAGTAACGATACATATTTTATTTAAAATCACCCATGGAATGTTACATTTTGAACTGATTGTGAGGATGATCTAGTATTATAATAGTTTTTTTGAGGCGGATTGATATTTTTTTAGGAATTTTGTCTCGCCCCCACGACATGCGTTAGCTCATCAGAACTCCTGTTGAGTCGAAAATTAATTGGGCAATCCCGATAAATACGCATGTGAACATACTTATAAACTGTAAGTCTAGTTTATCAGTTTTCGAATAACTGCTAACCTTCTTAAGATGATACCCAGGAATAATTTGTATGTGTAACAGAAAAAAAAAGGAACAATGAATATAAACAAGATCTTCGTTAAACAGAAAGGTGACATATACCTCTGGGATGAATATGCTCGCTAATATTCCACAAATAATGAACAACGCACCATTAAAGTCATTAGACAGAGTCGCGGTCATAGAGCAAACACTACACCGCAATAATAACTGTCACTAATTAACACGAGCACTGTGACACACTGTCGAGATTGTGTGCTGTGAGAACGAAATAGTATTTGGCTTTTAAATTCACTAATGATGTCACAAAAAAAATATTTCTTCAGTTGGTTAAAAAACTTTGCTGATGTTCTGCTAAAGTATTTTAGTTGCAATGAAACATAAATGATGCTTATTTACGTCATTAAGTATAAAACTTTCACCTATACCGAACCAAAAATAATTGAGTTTGTTATAAATGTTGGAGTCGTTCTCCGGCCATTCTTGTACCATTTTAGTATCTATCTTTTACTTACTTTACTACCTTACTTTTTACCATCTTTTCCTTAATTTTTAGACTCATTCTTCCACTTAGTCAAATTACATTTTATGTTCTATTTATTTGACCTACTGTTACACTGATACATTTTTAAAATATGTTTCGCGAAGGGCTTCACAAGTATTTAATTCAGTGGGAACATTAAAAACGTCTATGCTCGAATCAAACATTTCTGAATTACACAACTGCCTGTCCCATGCAGGAATCGCTCTCTATAAACTGGGTAACTTGGACCACTCGGCTATGTGTGCAGTCAAATCTATCTACCAGTATTACTCTATTGAATAGTTGTACACTTCATCAGGCACCAGCGGCAGACGACCATGGGCACAAACACCGTTGTCACTGTGATTAGCGTTCAGTAGCCGTGACAACCTCAACAATAGGTTAATTTCCCGTGGCCGTATACCTAGCTCTCAATTGTGCAGTATGCTTTGTTCTTGGTAAAGTACGTTCTATGTTGTCTAGGTGTATCATGCTTAGTCTTGTTCAAGACTGATGAAATTACTTAATAGGTATACGATTTTAATTGACTTGAATATTAAATGAGAGATAACAGCAGTAACTTTTGGACATAAATACCTATAAGCAGAATAATTATTTAATACGTATAGCCTTATTATTTTACACCGAAAATTAAATTGTCAAAATGTAAGTTATTCACTGGCCTATCCTAATTAATACTTCATTTCATTTTTTAGTGAAATAAATAAGTATTATCAATCTAATTTTAAAGGACAAAGAACATACAACAAATATACTCCTACACTAAGCAATAAACATTAAAATTCGTCGTCAGCATTCATCTACAGAACACAATTCTAGGCCAGTATTGGAAAGGGATAAATGTATTACATCCGACGTTGCCACAACGTTATTTTTACGATGTAACCTCACAAAATCGATAGCCTGAAATATGGGCTATAAAACGCAGAATGGACGAAAGTACTGACTTGTCAATCGGAGTTCTTTCAACCGTATTTGCGAGCATAATCCGTCAACGTTACTGAAGTTGATGATTTTTAGTGCTATTTTAAACTGTATGCTGTAAATCTAGTTAATCATTGACAATTTCGCTTTGACCTAATTCACGTAGATTCTCAGTATTGTAAAATTGACCATTTCCAGAGGTTTTGAGTAGGTAGGTACTTATCCAATAATCCAACACAATGATACCGTTTCAGATTATGTCATAGTATGCCAACACCGCTCGGCAAAAATAGTCATTTCCCTTGTAAACCATTAAGGAAAATTCCTGTTTACTAAATAGACGCTGACGCCGAATGTTGTAACAAATATTCAAATAACATAAAGCAAAACATCGTACATTGAAACGCATTTAAATATGACTTTCAACACAGTTACCTAACGAGATTAAGCCTACCAAAATACGTGTGACCCAAATGGATACTGATCTTGCCTTCACTAATACTCAATGTTTGTAACTCCGCTCGTAAATATAAAAAGGTCGTAAATACAAATAAATAAACTTTCTAAATTGGCCCCAGAGCCGTGCCCTTGTAAATGCCAGCACAGATGGTCCAACTAAAGAAACTTTGTACGTACATTTCTATCGAGATTTGTTAGTGGAGTTTTCCCGATAAATTCGTGGGTGTTAAGTAAGCCAGTCATGGTAGAAACGAATATTCATCTTAGTCAGCGCTGCACTTAGCAGCCATCTTCCTTCATTGTAGGTGTAATCTGCCTTCCATGTTTTAAGTTTATGCGCTTGAGAATCTGCCTTTACTTTGGTTAAAGCTTTCCTGTATTTCTTCCTATTCACTTCGTCTATTCACCATGTGTGTGACGTTAATTGCTGTTTGAAGTTTAACTAGGTGAAAGCTATCTTTATTTGTGATGATCGAAATCAGCGAATCCAGGACAAAAAAATGTTACTGTACTTAGAGTAAGCCCCATAAATTAAGCAGTATCCTAAAAGTCATTAGACATATGAGAGCGTAAAATTTCATAATCACTAAAACACAATTTGCAGAAAAAATCTACAGTTTCCCATGTCAGCATTGAGGTTCTAATAAACGATCTTCTTAGACCTTATTTTAATATTACTCGAGGAACTCAAAGGGCAGGTATAGTAGGTAAGGGTAAAAATACCGAAGTTAAGGGTGTATTTTATTTTGACGAAAGGACACGCCTGTTCATTGATACGAAGTTAATTTTGAATATCATCGCATGCTTGTCCTTTGATGATGAGAAATCCTTGAGATTTACGGGTGTTCTGATATTGAAGATTTTTTTATTAGTCTTAACGAAAAAATTTGCTATCTGTGTTAAACCCTAATGGGCGTCATGTGTCTGTCAGTGATTTTGGTCTTGAAATATAATATCTTTTGAATAAACTTTTTTATAAGCCTCTTGATCAAACTACTTTAATCTGAAGCATTTTGCAATCACAATTTACTTTCACAAAGCCTTTGTTTTGAGCCTTACAAATATTCAGATAACATCAAGGGTATCACAATACAAGAGATGCTTAAAATGGTATCGTGACCTTTACAAAGGTACATATTAAGACACAAAGGACGTTACCAACAACTTTTGGCTTTCACACACATCTTGATTATCCGGCCAGAAGTTCTAAACAGCAGACAACAGACTTCAAAGATATAATTAACACATTTAAGACTGACTTGTGCAGACAAACTACTTGCCAAAGAGCTATTAAGGTCACTGTTCTGTTTGCCGAAAACGTTGCACGTACTACTGAGTCACTGGCTTTGTAAGGAGGGAAACAAAGTGAGTTATCTTGTTCTGTTTTACCTTTGCACGAAAAACTTACTGACATGGTTTAAAAACTCTATGAAGGCAAAAATAACCGTCTGAGGCTTTTTACTACTTCAAATTGTTATCAAACGACGACGAAAATTTTTGAGACATTTAAACTACCCCCGCATTTTTCGGTTTCTGAAGCAACGAGTGACAATGCCAAGTGCGATACGACTGCTCAGCTAAATTTAATTTCCGTCTGTTGTCGTGACCCCCTAAATAGAGCGACGCTTCTCAAGTGCAGTGGTGGACAGGCCTTAGATAGAATGTTGTTTACTTTTACTGTTTACGTCGATTCAATTAACAGTGGCGCCAATGGAGTTCTGTGTACGTTTCCAAGTTTCGTGTTTGTACAATTGTTTGTGTTATTAGTTATGATTGCTTTACAGGTATAGATAGGAATGTATATACGCCTTGTCTCATCAAAGTACCTGATCAATAATCCTTTTATTTCAGAGCAGGTTACATAATAACATACAAAGCCTCCATGCAATCTTATTCTTCACACCCAACGACGAAATTAAATTCATTTGTAATACAACACAATCTCATTAAGCATCTCAATTTCTGTCGTCATTAACACGACTCGTAACAACAACCAGCGATAATATCACACAATATTAAATTTAAACTGCTCGCAAATATGTATGAAGTAGCGTCGGCAGCCACATAAATCTAGACGCATCCAAGAGTAATGTCTCTCACTCCGCTGTGAAGGAGGACACCCCCTCGTGACGCCCCCGGGAGGGCAAATGGGTGCCATCCAGAGGTGTACGGTCGATGAAATTTTTAAAGGCTCTTAGCCGATAGGTATTTTTATTGGATCTCGGTACGGATAAAATATGAGCACGGGTTGAACGCGATTTAAGTTGTTTTGTATTTTAGATTTCTCGTTGAAAGTGAGCTGTGCTATGGGGAGGAAACTACAATGTGTAGTTTAATATTTCTATTTTTATTACGTGAAGTTTATGAGTACTTTTTAATTTAACTTTTTATTGGCTTTCGTCTTTATTCATTGAAATAAACTTCTACTCGTACATAAATCGTAATAAACTTTCAGAAAACCACCACAACAATAAAGCTATGTAGCATAAAATAACAATGTAAAATTAATTAATTATGAACTAACACCAGTAGATCACATGACGATAAAAGTGGGTCGCAGTAGCGAGATTACCTCGACACGATATTATTACAGGTATGCAAGTCATAGCGCTGCAAACTTGTGCCAGCTTAGCCAAGATATATTGCGACAGCTTGATCTATGCTGCAGAATATCAATGCGGCTGTAGACTACAAAAATTTGACGTATACTCAGGTGAGTTTATCGGAATTTTCAGATAGAATGTTTCGAGACAACCCTGTTTATCAAAAATAGCTTACACTGGGTTTTCAATAACTCAGTATCAAGTACAGTGTCTACATGAAGTATTTCTTCCTTTTTATTCGATGCAAATTCCTTTCCCTTATTGTTTTTCCGTGTTCCTTTAATACCTTGAATCTATAATCTTGTTTGTTCAGTAACTATTGCTAACATTAAAGCATCTGTCATTGAATTAGTCTAATTTTTTCAAAAAGTGTGGGTATATCCCTTTGTTGCCATCAGTACACATCACTCTTAATCCTTCAACAATCCCTAAAGCTAGCCTTTCAGGGGATTGGCCTAAAACTGCAATAGACCGGAAAATATGGAACGGGAAGGCGAGCCCAGAACACTATAGGCTCACAATAATAATAATAAACTTTCAACGGTTGCAGACATTTTCCCGCACAAAGGGTACGCAGACACAAAGGACGCATGGCGGCGTAAGCCAGCGGACCGAGTTCACCGGCACTTGAGACATTATGGAAGATAGACAGAAGGTTTAGCACACTGATGGAGGTTTGGAAGAAAACAGTTGTAACTATCCTAAAATTCCATAGATTATCATTGTAAACAGCGTACGAACTGCTAATAAACGCTGAGAAATGTGTTAAGATCTTGTTCCATATTTGCGATGCAAAAATTTACCGAATACAAAAAGTAGAAGGAAATCCAATGGTGGATCACATTTTTTGTAGTTCTTTAGGTGCTGTGACTAATATAAAATGTATTTCATAAATATTCTTTCTGTAGAACAGGCAAAACGAGAAGCTAAAACTGCCCATAACCATTACAAGTCCAAAAATAACCTACGTTTTCCACACTTAACTATAAAATGTAAACAATTATTTGAGCGTCACATTCTATAGAATGTAAAAGAACCCTTAGCTGTGTGAAGGGTAGAGTACAAGTGACAAGTTTGTTACTTGCTCGCCTGCAGTACACGTTGTCCGTATGCTTACAACGCTCCAGGGCATTACCAGTTACACAGGGAACAGGACATGTGTTGTGTGCTCTATGATAGCTGTACGGGATCTAGGGGAGTACGCTTGTTTGTTGTTATAAAGATTTCCGAAAAATATGTAGAACGTCGTACTATGTGTGAAAATGAAAAGTATTTTTTTTGACACTTCGTTTTTTATTTTTGATGTTGAATAAGTATTAATTTTGTCTACATTTAAAAAAAATTCAATGCTGAATATTTAAACTTGGTCACAAACTACAGGAACGCTAGAATAAGTAAATCAGCTCGGTGTCGGCCTAAAGCAAACCAATCAATGATTTATTTAACCTACCACAAAATTCAAAGATGGAAGTTCCATTTTACGATTCGCCACCGGAATACTTCACGGTATAAATATTTAAAACCGTTATTGGTACACCAAGCTCTGCCATTAAGAGTTGCAGACCCACGAAGTTCAAAGATAAACATTTTTAAATGTTCAATAAACTTCGGAAGAAAGTTCTCGAATCTTAAATTTACACAGCGTTTCTCTCGACGGGGCTCACTTATTCGATTCGAGCGTCCTACTTTTCCAATATTCAAGCAAGCGAGAATTTTGAAGCTGTCCAATTTTCGAAGTTATACGTGCTTATGTGTCGCTGAGTTGTGACGGAATCTGGGGTTTCAGCAAAAACACAGTTTGATCCGGAGTTATGGCAATGCGCGCTTTTGGACCACAAGATTTTTTTTATATTATTCGCATAGTAACTATTTCGTTGTGATTCGATTTTTTAAACTTTAGGTATGAGAAACTTCCTACCATACCTGATGTTGTAAACGTTATGCAACAAATAAGTACCTATTTTCTCAGCCTAGCTAATGGTCTAGATAACACAAACATATTGTAGTGTTGTATACTTCAGCACCTTTTACATAGACCCTTCTAATATAATTCCATGTAAAAGAGAATCGAGAACCTTTTGCAAATAATAAATCGAATTACCATTTCGAGGCTCTTTTACTGAAAACCCGACCCTTCTCGGCCAACCTGAGAATTAAATCGAGTTTATTATGATCAGACACCACACTTAGATAGCAATCGTGTACTCATTATGTATGAGAACACGTACCTGCACGTATTTCTTAACTTTCTAATAATACATTCTTAGCTTTTCTTCCCTTAAGGTACGTATATATGTTGAATAATACGGTAATGTACGCGCATATGTACTTACTGGATTAAAATTAATGACGAAAGAAGAAATCTAAGTCTTTTTGATCAATTTGACTTATTTCTGACAAACACTTCAAATATATACATTCTGAATGGTTTTGTGTAAAAACAAGTAAATTACTAAGTAAAATTGTTACCGTGAAATAACGTTATACTAGTTCAATCCTTATCCTTACATATTATAAAACAAAGTCCCTCGCCGCGTCTGTCTGTCTGTCTGTCTGTCTGTTCGCGATAAACTAGAAAAGTACTGAACGGATTTTTATGCGGTTTTCAACGATAGATAGAGCAATTCTTGAGGAAGGTTTTAGTGTATAATAAGTTTAGGTTTTGTGTAAACTGACGATATTACAGCGATATTAGTTAAACATGTCGGAAAAAATTAAGCCATTCGAGAGCTTTCATCGAGAACGCTGCCAAAACCTTTCGAGTTACAACAAAACAATGTATGGCAAGTTTGTACCTCTTTAATAGATCTACAAAAAAGTCCGCGGTGGTATATGTCTATCTTCCAAGGATAACCCACAATAACCATTTTTATGTGTTTTCTTAATACAGTAAAATTATTGGTTACTTACGAACCTCTTTTTAACAATACAGTATTAATCCTTATCCAAATAAATAAGTTAGATATATTATGCATGTAATATAGAACAAATTGCCTTTTACACTACGCCAAAAACGTAAATAGGTAATGAGTTATCGTAATATTAAAATCTCCGCGCGAGAAATTAAAAATCGATGAAACGTAGCGAAGATATCGTTGGCATCTATATACTAATTGTACTATATATATACTAATTACTATGTATATACTATGTATGTACTATGTATATACTAATTGTTTGTTTGAAAGCGCTAATCTCAGAAACTACTGGTTCAAATTGAAAAAATATTTTTGTGTTGAATATACCATTAATCGAGGGAGGTTTTAGGCTATATGTATATCATCACGCTGCGACCAATAGGAGCGAAGAAAAAGTCATAACTTATATCTTCTAACCACGCAGACGAAGTCGCGGGCAACAGCTATCCTTATCCTTATCCTTATCCTTATCCTTCCTTATCCTTACATATTATAAAACAAAGTCCCCCGCCGCGTCTGTCTGTCTGTCTGTTCGCGATAAACTAGAAAAGTACTGAACGGATTTTTATGCGGTTTTCAACGATTGATAGAGCAATTCTTGAGGAAGGTTTTAGTGTATAATAAGTTTAGGTTTTGTGTAAACTGACGATATTACAGCGATATTAGTTAAACATGTCGGAAAAAATTAAGCCATTCGAGAGCTTTCATCGAGAACGCTGCCAAAACCTTTCGAGTTACAACAAAACAATGTATGGCAAGTTTGTACCTCTTTAATAGATCTACAAAAAAGTCCGCGGTGGTATATGTCTATCTTCCAAGGATAACCCACAATAACCATTTTTATGTGTTTTCTTAATACAGTAAAATTATTGGTTACTTACGAACCTCTTTTTAACAATACAGTATTAATCCTTATCCAAATAAATAAGTTAGATATATTATGCATGTAATATAGAACAAATTGCCTTTTACACTACGCCAAAAACGTAAATAGGTAATGAGTTATCGTAATATTAAAATCTCCGCGCGAGAAATTAAAAATCGATGAAACGTAGCGAAGATATCGTTGGCATCTATATACTAATTGTACTATATATATACTAATTACTATGTATATACTATGTATGTACTATGTATATACTAATTGTTTGTTTGAAAGCGCTAATCTCAGAAACTACTGGTTCAAATTGAAAAAATATTTTTGTGTTGAATATACCATTAATCGAGGGAGGTTTTAGGCTATATGTATATCATCACGCTGCGACCAATAGGAGCGAAGAAAAAGTCATAACTTATATCTTCTAACCACGCAGACGAAGTCGCGGGCAACAGCTATCCTTATCCTTATCCTTATCCTTATCCTTCCTTATCCTTACATATTATAAAACAAAGTCCCCCGCCGCGTCTGTCTGTCTGTCTGTTCGCGATAAACTAGAAAAGTACTGAACGGATTTTTATGCGGTTTTCAACGATTGATAGAGCAATTCTTGAGGAAGGTTTTAGTGTATAATAAGTTTAGGTTTTGTGTAAACTGACGATATTACAGCGATATTAGTTAAACATGTCGGAAAAAATTAAGCCATTCGAGAGCTTTCATCGAGAACGCTGCCAAAACCTTTCGAGTTACAACAAAACAATGTATGGCAAGTTTGTACCTTTTTAATAGATCTACAAAAAAGTCCGCGGTGGTATATGTCTATCTTCCAAGGATAACCCACAATAACCATTTTTATGTGTTTTCTTAATACAGTAAAATTATTGGTTACCTACGAACCTCTTTTTAACAATACAGTATTAATCCTTATCCAAATAAATAAGTTAGATATATTATGCATGTAATATAGAACAAAATTGCCTTTTACACTACGCCAAAAATGTTAATAGGTAATGAGTTATCGTAATATTAAAATCTCCGCGCGAGAAATTAAAAATCGATGAAACGTAGCGAAGATATCGTTGGCATCTATATACTAATTGTACTATATATGTATATACTAATTACTATGTATATACTATGTATGTACTATGTATATACTAATTGTTTGTTTGAAAGCGCTAATCTCAGAAACTACTGGTTCAAATTGAAAAAATATTTTTGTGTTGAATATACCATTAATCGAGGGAGGTTTTAGGCTATATGTATATCATCACGCTGCGACCAATAGGAGCGAAGAAAAAGTCATAACTTATATCTTCTAACCACGCAGACGAAGTCGCGGGCAACAGCTATCCTTATCCTTATCCTTATCCTTACATATTATAAAACAAAGTCCCCCGCCGCGTCTGTCTGTCTGTCTGTTCGCGATAAACTAGAAAAGTACTGAACGGATTTTTATGCGGTTTTCAACGATTGATAGAGCAATTCTTGAGGAAGGTTTTAGTGTATAATAAGTTTAGGTTTTGTGTAAACTGACGATATTACAGCGATATTAGTTAAACATGTCAGAAAAAATTAAGCCATTCGAGAGGTTTCATCGAGAACGCTGCCAAAACCTTTCGAGTTACAACAAAACAATGTATGGCAAGTTTGTACCTCTTTAATAGATCTACAAAAAAGTCCGCGGTGGTATATGTCTATCTTCCAAGGATAACCCACAATAACCATTTTTATGTGTTTTCTTAATACAGTAAAATTATTGGTTACTTACGAACCTCTTTTTAACAATACAGTATTAATCCTTATCCAAATAAATAAGATAGATATATTATGCATGTAATATAGAACAAATTGCCTTTTACACTACGCCAAAAACGTAAATAGGTAATGAGTTATCGTAATATTAAAATCTCCGCGCGAGAAATTAAAAATCGATGAAACGTAGCGAAGATATCGTTGGCATCTATATACTAATTGTACTATATATATACTAATTACTATGTATATACTATGTATGTACTATGTTTATACTAATTGTTTGTTTGAAAGCGCTAATCTCAGAAACTACTGGTTCAAATTGAAAAAATATTTTTGTGTTGAATATACCATTAATCGAGGGAGGTTTTAGGCTTTATGTATATCATCACGCTGCGACCAATAGGAGCGAAGAAAAAGTCATAACTTATATCTTCTAACCACGCAGACGAAGTCGCGGGCAACAGCTAGTTAATTATAACAAGGATATAAAGAAGATATCTTCATCTCGCAAAAAAGGCGTCCGTGTAAACCTGCATCCTACGTGCACATAAATCCAAGGAGCACGTCGTAAGACCTTAAGCCCGGTCGCTGAGACCTCAAAGACGTATTGTCGCCCACTTTCCACAACAACAAACAGTTTCCTTATCCTTTACCTATAGGTTACTCCGATACAATCTTTGTGGGACTTTGTGCAGCTTAAGGGTTAGAAATAACTGTGTTTGAAAAAAACATATCATATTTTCTGATGAGATTAAATATGGAAATTGCTTGGCACGGACAAACCACTATTTATGCAGTAACAACCACCGGATATTCCGTACGCGGACTAAGGTACAACAGGCAAATAAAATAACAGAAATATAGGCCCATAACGAACGAAATTCATGCATCGTTTTGTTTATTATTTGTTCGTATAGTCGAGTGTATCGAATTTCAGAGTTATTTGTACTAGGTATACGTGAGGTTAGCTCCAAAACCAAAAATAAATATTCATCAATTCATCATAGTACAATGAACAAACACAGGAGGAAACTGCTGGTGATAACTAAGTATTTATCAAAAACAATCGCAATACCCATCGTATTTACGCTTCATAGTATCAGTCTCACTTTTACAGTTTCCACTGTTAATCTGTGTTATGGAGAAATGTGTGGGTTTAACCAACCCTATGTTGGTCTCCGTACATTAATTTCAATCGGGGTCTCCTCGTAAAATTGAATGTTATTGCCAACTCCGGTGACGATGCCAGTAAGGAAGGGCTTATACTGAGATTCATTATAAATGTAGTAGAGTTAGTTACGAGAAGATAGAGAAGGTTGTTTTCAAGATGTTGTGGAAGAAACAAACCTACTCTGTGCGACGTGTTCTTGGTTCGAGTCCCGAACTACCTGAGTTTCTACATGTGATTTGAATGTTAGTAAACCGCCGTGACACCAGGATTGAATGCCTGAGAGCGAGAGATGTTTTTTTTTTGAGAAAGAAAAAAAGAGACTTTTTCTTCTGCTTCATTATGAACTAGGTATAAGTTGTTGTGATGGTATTTCGAACGAATTGCAGTCGTTATTAAATTATATAGCTTTTTGTTCAAACAGGCAACTTAAATTTTACTGTCTGTTTCAATCGAAGTTGAAAAACACAATAATTATATTTTTTTTGTATATCTGCATTTATACTTCAAAGCTCCCGACTGCACTCCCCATGTCATTATCCGTCGCCGTAATGACGATTTGATCTCACATACGAAGCACCATGAATAATATATACGAGTACATGTACACAAATGTATACTGATTATGCTTAATATGAAGCTGTTTCGTAAGAAAAGGGCGGGAATAGCCATAAAGAGACATTACGTGTCGCTTTACGTCGCACTTAACCGTTAAGTATAAGATCAAGGATACACTTTGTACACGTGTATGCAACTTGAGACATTCTTAGAGGCCAAACAGAACCCCAGTAAAGTATAAAAGTAACAGAGGTTCTATTGGGCATGGTTAAAGAGTACTTAACCTAAAACTAGAACTCACCTAGAATTTGATCTCTTCGACGAGTCGTGTTTCTTCCCGCCTTGCAGATTGGGCAAGTCTTTCTGGCGTTTCTTGGTCTCCCTCCATATCCTGTAGTACAGTATACACATGACAGTCACTGGCACATAGAACGCCGCTATCGCTGTCCCGAACGTAATGAACTGGTTAGTCTCTATGAACTGAATATAGCACTCGTTAGGCGGGACTTTCCGCTCACCGTCTATGTACGGCCACGCGTAAATCCACGGCGGCCACAATATCAAACTGAACCCCCACGCACCGCCTATCATCACTGTGGCCCTGCGTGTAGTCCTCTTGGCCCTGTACGTCAACGGTCTCGTCACACTGAAGTACCTATCGAAACTGATGATGAGCAGGTTGAGCACGGAGGCGTTGGACGCGAGGTAGTCGAGCGCGAGCCACGTGTCGCACACATGCGGGCCCAGCGGCCAGTAGCCGTAGATGGTGAACATGGCGTACAGCGGCATGGAGATCAACCCCACCGCAAAGTCCGCGACCGCCAGCGAGAACAGGAAGTAGTTGCTAATGGTCTGCAGCTGCTTGTCGATCTTGAAGCTGATCATCACCATGGAATTGCCGACGACGGTGAGCACCGAGAGGACGCTGGCGATGATGGCGATGACGATCTTCTGCGCGAGACTGAAGGGGCTGCTGGGGAGGTCGGTGGTCTCCAGGTCCGTGAAGTTGGCCGAGTCGTTGAACGCGATGAGCATGCTGTCAACTGGGCGAGCTGCCGCCCGCGCCGACACCCACGCCCCGGCTCGAGCGCCGACCGAGCGCGCACTCGCCTGCACACACAACACACGCCAGTCACTATCGTGGCTCAACACACAAATGCAATACAAACAGGGATCACACATAACACATATCTACATCAAGCACACTCTATGCGAGCTAACAAACTCAGCGGGAAAAGTACACATAATATCTTCACTATTACATTTTGTATAAAATGAATCATATGATGTCAACTTGGGAAAAAAGTCCTCACTTTTGAAGTAGGAAAATGAATTTAAGCCTGCGGAAAAAATTAAATACACCTGTGTACCAGAGCGTGTGACATCCGCGATTGCAGTAATGACGGATGATTTATTTGAAATAGCAATAGAGTCCACTTAAGCGTTTTCCGTAAGATCGCTGCTATTGATAAGACTCATTGTATTCCTACGTATTTAATGGAGTATGTACATAAGTACTGGTATATCTGTATCACATTGTATGGATATGTTTTGTTGCATTTATTTTACCCATATTAATTAAAGGCTTCGTCAAGAGTCCTTTACTAACAGGTTAGTTTGTATTGTTTTTGGCATATTTGAATTTCATTTTAAGAATATAAACTTTTAAAAGATTTCATCGGTTGATGATAATGTCATAACTTAGAGAGTTAATTTGTTACGATAATTTGTTATTAAAAAGGAACACCATCTCTCAAAAACCTACAAATGATAAAGTTTTCTCCATAACCGAGATATTTTATTTCTGTTCCTTTCGCATAGTACCGACTCCTACACTCATTAGAAGGAATCAATCGAGAAATTGCATCACATTATCGCTACTATAAATACAGCGTTTCCCATCGCCATGGTTTCGATCAAAACATCTATCACATTCTGACAGGCAGTCAATACGATCCCGGTGACCTAGTTACCAACATTGTATATATTGTACACCAGTACGCAATAAATATAAGACGTTTATCGAACCAATACACGTACGGGATTTAAATCGTAATCCTAAGTACTGCAATGTGTAGTCTGAAAGGTTTACAAGGGAAAATATACCTTAGCAAGTTAGATATTAAGTTTCATTTGAATGCAGTATCTTTTTTGTGTTTGGTACAATTAAGTTTTGGTAAATTTCTGTAAGGATTTCTGTCGGAATATTAAGATTTATAGACACGATAAATTATAATTAATTGATCGATTATCCGAGTTTAAATAATGGATCTCAAAAAGTGCTGCGTTTTGAGTTCTGTTGTTTTTTTTGGTGTGGCATGCCTTAATCCTGTAGCCTAGCAGCTTTTGTATAAACTAGCTATATGTATATAGAAAAAAGATTAGACTAACTCTAATGGCGTTGAGCGTGAAGCTTACGCGTGCAAAGAGTAATTCAGAACTCCTATGGGAATGTATACTCCAAAACTACCCACCCTAATACAATGAAATTGATAGTTTATTGATGGCGAAAGAGCAGTGTTAATAAACCTTAATGATTTACTAAAAAGTATATTTCTAATTTCGAATTCATATACGAACCAAAAATGTAGTTAGGTAAGTGATTTTGAAATAGTACCTTTACCTTGAAATAACGTCAAGAATTGTCTAGATTTTCATCCCATCTCTGCATTGGTACGAACACGGACGGTACACTTTTCGGGAGGTACGTTTGGGACACGAGACCATTACTAAGGCCGGTCCCTGTCGACGCTCGATTTACCGATATTCTGTTACATTCTATTCTCTGTTTACTTAGCTATCTATGTATACATTTTTATTTTATTCTAGCTCAGAGTAAATAGCGAAAAGTTTCAAGCCTGTTTATATAACGCTTATGCTGACATTTTCCACAGCACGTGATAGTTGAAAATAACATAAACGGAAAATAATGCCTTTACAAATTATTTTTTGGTGGACTAAGTTGTATATATTGTATATATGTTATATATATGTTATATTGAGTAAACAAAGTACTATTTACTGTAAATCAACCTGACACTATGATTACTTCGCATCGCTTGGGTTTGCCCAAAAAAATAATATTTTGAGAGACAGTCTTAACAGGACTAATTCTACAGAACACAGGATTATACTATCGAACTTTCTATAATATATCTACCAAGACATTTCCCACACGTAATCCTTAAACATCTAACTATAGTTAACAAGGATTCAAAAACACCAGTCAAACAAGTCTTAAAACAGGTTCAATGGAAACGCCAAACAGACGAACTTCCAATTTGTTTGGGACAATTTTGTATGAGGGCAACACTGTAAATACACCTAACAATATTAACTGGATAAACAATGGCCGACAAAGGAGGTTGCGTTCGGTCTGCATCAGTTTACACACAAGTTTGAATTAGATTGGCTTAGTTAACTTCAGTGCATTACATGACTGTATGAGTGGTTTACGTATCGCTTCTTGGACCTTGCAAATACTACAATAACAATACAGTGTACTAAATAATTAAAAACTTAATAGTTAGTTGGTTCGTGAAATAAACGTAGACTGGAATGAAAAAGACGCATAGACGACGAACTTTAACAAAATAATGTAAATTTCCATAAGCATATTTTGTTTAATCAACAGTGTTTAATTAACATTGATATTCTTTTTAATTCTAAAAGTTAACAATCTTATCAGTGTTCCTGTTCAATGATGTATACGTATAGATAACTTAAATAAGAATCTTATTCATTAATAAAGTTGCCTCTAATTGCGTTTTTTTCATGATGATCTACCTACATAATATACGAAATTTAAAACTCTAGCGTCGTTTTGTACTTTGATATATCGCCAATTAATTTTGTCACAGTTAAAAATAAAAATAATAAATAAATCAAACTATTCTTAACGAATTTGAAAGATTTATAGAGAGATTTAGCTAATAAACAACGGATACTAAATACAGGTTAATTTTGTCAAACAAATATAAACCTTATTCCACTGTAATAGAACACTAACTGTATGCTATATTTAGTATTATCCGAAATATTCCGGATAATTCCGGGAGGCGGACAGGCATCCGATATTATTCAACATTCCTGCGAATGCTCGCCATTCATAATAATTAACTCGGAAATTAGACCCTCACTATTATCCCGAACTTTTGTACCTACCTGGCTTTAGTTTTATTTTTCTTATTGCTAATATTTTGAATTGTTATGATGACTATGACGATTATATTTTCTTTCTTCTTTTCCCGGTTACTATTTCTGCACGAATAGAATTGCTGTATTTATATTACAATATCTGAAAACCAAATGAAAATGGCAATGCAATTATAATCGATATAAAAAAAATGAATTTAACTACTGTAGAAAAAAAAACGTATTTTTAAAAAAGGTCTTAACTAAACGTTTGGCCAGTAAAAACACTACCAATATCAACACAAATCCGTTTCACAGATAAAACCAGACTATTTATTTTATCCTTGGATAAAAGTAAAATTATTGTATCTGTCCAAGCGTTCCATATTCGAAACAAAGCAAATAGCCCGGGATTACAGTAAACGAACATAGCCGACCGTTTACGAATATGCACGAAGTATATAAAAATGGCGGAATGTTGACGAAAATGTTGCAGGTGTTTGAACCTTATTCGTGGGGTCTTATTCAGGGGTAGTGGTGCGTTCAGTCGCGCTCTGTCCCCATACATGGCGCCAGTCGCTCTACCGATCAAAGGCAACTTTTAGCCATTGTTTTTTACGTAAATAGAATATTTTTAAATAAAATACTTGGATTTGTTGGATGCTATTTTACAGCGTCCTTCGACAATTTTATGACTATGCTGGAAAATTAAATGCGACAAATTCTGAACTCCTAAAAATGCCTTCAAACGCTTTTGAAACACAATAAACTCTACACTATGCGATGCAAGTCGTGGGTCTATAATATATGTGTGTAGTATGTATGTAGCACAGCACGTTAGCTTACAGAACAGACAAAACAAGGAACACAGCTGCTAACGACACAACGTATGAAATTCTAATCGTCCGCCCGAGACCGCTGTCCTGAAATTTCCTTTCCAAATTACATTTCTACGAACCTTATAAGCTATTACCACAGCCAGTTATGGAAATCAGGGAAACAAATAGCCAACTTTTGCACAGTACACAAATTTCATAGAAATTACCAAATGTGTATAATTAATTAATGTATTTCAGACAAAGTTTGTGCCAGCGTTGAACGCATTACAATTTTGTTTTGGCCCAAGTTGATAACGCTATTCTTTGACCTTTTCGTGTACTCGACACGGAATTTGGATTATACAGGTTTAATTTAAAGTTTCAGTTCGAACTGAATGTATGTTATGTAAGTAGATATATATCGTTTCTATTTACTTACTAGCTCCTTTCATGTTACGTAGAGTTTGTAACATAAAATAATGTAAACGTAACCTAAAAAAATAGTTAAAGCTTATTTTTTAACCAGTTTAACCAAGAGCTTTCCTAAGTTTATACAATTAGAACCTTAGGGAAGACCAAGGACGTGTAAGACCAATTAGGTAACCTTAGGAAATTTCCTTAGACTTACAACCTCACATCAACTTTCTTGCTAGGTATTTTTTAATACATTTAACTCGAAAATCTTATCTGTCCGATGTCTTTCCCGCTATGTCTTATGTGCTAGGCCACGCCGGGGTGCCGGCTGCCGGTGCCGCCGTCAACCGTTCTTGGTCGCTCGTAACAGTTTGCAATTCAAACGTTCCTTGAATATTCACCCAGCAAATACCTGGCCCTAGCTTCTTATTAAATACCTCTAACATGAATTCTGATAGCATTTAAGAAAATTACATTCTTTGAAAGATGCATGATAATATGAATAGATTTTCTTATGTAAAACATGTTATGTAAGTTTTTAATACAAAATGAAACAAATTTTGATAAACTACTGCAACTAAAGCACTAGTTATACACAAAGCAGATTTTTTAACAACTTTCACCGAAATTTGCTTCACCCTAAATAAGCTGCCAAAAACATTTAGTTGCTCTCCTACACCATTTATCTGACCAGAAATACGAGTAAATAAACCGGTGTCATCCGCACTCCGTGACTCAATTATAAGAGAACAGCGCCATATCAACTCAAAAAGTCCTAATTCAAAACGTTCCAACAAAATTAATTCTGCACAACACCAAAGTATCATAATTCGTGTAATCAACACAATCAGGAGCATTACAAATAAATTGGGAAGCTCCTCACGTATCGTCCGTCCGCCATGATTCGTTAAGAGCAATTAAACATCAGAAGAATATTTCGCGCTCTATATTCAAACAATCGCTTCTGATTGACGGCGGCGCGTGAAGGGAGAGCGCAGCGCCGCGAGTCGCGCCGGAGAGACCCGACAACATCCGACGTGTTTGAATATGGAAGTGTTTATATCGAATACAATTCGGGAAGAAATGGGCATTCTATTTATAAATTCTAATCGATGACAAGATTCTTTATGGCCTTCATTCTGATATACTTACATGGAGGTTTTTATTATCGATCTATTTTAGAAAGCAAAATAAGCTTCGATCTGCCTAAGCAGTTACATATTTGAATTTTCGTGCAATTTTTTCCAGGATTTCCTTTAGATACATATACCTGTTATGTCTGAAAATGTCAGATATTAAGTTGTTTCCTAGATCGGGGAGCGACCAATTCCCAGAAAGCAGTTTGCCGTCGAAAATCGATGCTTCGTGGAAGTGGTCGTCAAGTTTGGAGAAATATCAGTGTGAAATGTAACACACCTGACATATCCTACGGGAAATACTTGTAATGGACTACCGTGTTGCGTTACCTGAGAAAATCAACGAGGAACTTGCCATTTGCACACTAGGTAATGTAAGTTGACAATTAGTGACGTTTTAAAATACTGAAGTTGTGACGAATTAAAGTTCAGTGTAGCATTGACTTTTATCAAGCAACTTCTACAAACATCCCATTTGACAATGCCTGCATGAAGCCACTAATTACACAATTAATTTCGTTCACATGCCCAACCAACCATCAATGTCCAACAGTGTAGTGTATTCACAACAAAAACACGTGTGTTTCCGATAAAGTACACAAACACGCTCACCTACACGTCACTCACGTATACGTGCACAGCGTGACTACTCGTGCGTCGCAATGTGCTTTATATTTTACCTGCGTAACTCTTGAAACAATTGCTGCTTATTTGTATTGGATTTGGTTTCAGAATATCGAGATTTCGGATCCGAGTTTTTGGCTCTAGATTGGAGTCCGATGGCAGTTGTAATGAACTCACGGTGTTTCCAGTACAGGCAGTTATATTATTTCTTACGCAACCTATTCGTTGGATTGGAGGTATAATTTGTTTTTTTTTAAAAGAAAAACGACTCCCGCACTAAGTAATTGAATCCTTGTGTCGCGATGGGTTTCACAAACATAAAATTCACATACACTAGACTCAGAACAAGCAGTCAAGGATAACACAAACGCTTGTCTTACGCGGGTGCGCAGTGGGTATTAGTTATTGGGTATTTGTTTGTTATTGGGCACATTAGTGGGTAATAGTGTGTATTACACACGACACGTCGTGCGCAGTGGGTTTGGCGTGATGACCTCAAGCACTCGGCTATCGGTGCAGTCTTCTATTAAAATTATTTTATTAAAAGTCTTTTTCACTGTCCTAGAATAAATTACCAAGCCAATCAAACGCTCCGGTTGGATGTTTGCCCCTTGCCATTTATAGCGAGACATACGCATAAAGATAAGAAGATATATTGCTATTAACAAAATTATTAAACTTTCAGAGTAAAAATTGCAATAACGTCAACAATTTTCTTATTGCTAAAATATTTTTTTACAATGTTCATGATAAAATTAAAAAGTTCTTTATAAAAATCCTTTTAACTTTATTACTGTCGAAAAATAAAAACCAGAGTAATAAAATTGCCCGAAACGGATGCAGTAAAGCTCGATTTTATGACTTTTATAACAAACGAATTTTCAATATTTCCCTAATTATATTCTTTATAAGATAGCTAAACTAGATTCTAAACGATTTTTCCTAAATCCATATCTATACTAATATATAAAGCTGAAGAGTTTGTTTGTTTGAACGCGCTAAACTCAGGAACTACTGGTTTGAATTGGAAAATTCTTTGTGTTGAATAAACCATTCATCGAGGAAGGTTTTAGGCTATACACCATCACGCTGCGACTAATAGGAGCGAAGATACAATGGAAAATGTGGCAAAAACTGGAAAAAATATTCAACTTCGAGGGCTTCTGTTCAAAAATTCTTAACTTCTAGTTAGTACCTAAATATAGCTATTTTCTTCATTCAAACAGATGTAAATAAAACACAGTTTTATCATTGTGATAAACAAACAACGCATTAAAAACACGTCTACTATCAGAGCAAGTAGATCATTCCACGCATATTCTAACATCACCATACATTGTTATTTTGGCTGAGGTTACACAATATCAAATTTATGGAACACTGGGCCCTATACATGGACACGGCGCCGGCGTTGTGAAACAATATTGCCTCTATGTAAATGTATGTTGCTCGATGACGAGGTAACTAGATGAATAAAACGATTTATTTAGGCCTTGTTTAGAGTAATGTTAACATGCTTGAATTAATGGATGAGTTAACTATGGTATTAAAAACACGGCTATGTATACTGAGTTCAAGTCCATCTAAATTTGTTAGAGGAAACTCTACATGTTATTACTCTATTATAGGTAAAACTAGCAGTTGCCCGCGACCTCGGTCCCGTGGGTAGAAGATATAAGTTATGATTTATAATTGTCCTGTTTTTTTTTCACATTTTTAATTGTAGGTATCTTCGCTCCTATTAGTCGCAGCGTGATGGTTTATAGCCTAAAGCCTTCCTCGACGAATCGTCTATTCAACACAAAAATAATTTTTCAGACAAACAAATAAACAAACTCTTCAGCTTTATATATTAGTATAGATTATTTGGTACAATAACATAGTACCTATCTATTCATTACAAATTGGCATAATTTTAAAAACTATTTTTTGAATCTAAAAGAACTCCCAATCGAAACACACCTTTCAACATGTGCATTTAATTATTTTGCAAAATTTTGGCCTGGTATCAACAACAGCCGGTTTAATATAAAACCGGTAATCCTTACACGTATAATTACTCAAGATTAGTCAAGTTACGAAATGACTAAATACCTAAAGTCGCCTTAATTGCTCTCGTGTCGTCAATACTGAGAACTAATAGTATTTAGGTAATCTTACAGTTTTGAATTTGGGAATGATGCCATTATTGGATTAGGAGATAACTACAAGTACTCAGAAACACGTTGCTGACGCAAGTGATTATATGTACTAAAGCATCTTAGCACCTTTCAAATACTCTAAAAAATAATGTCAATTTATTTACCAATTTATGTACCTACACAAAAAGATCTAATGAAAATTAGATACATTTGTAGTACTTTGTAGATAAAATCCAAATTACCTTATCTTTGAGTCTCATTGCAGTGGTAGTTATCAGAAATTTCAAATTAGATATTTTACACTTACATGCACTTACAGCTCTATTGGAAATTGTTACCGCGAGTAATTGTAAGCCAAGTTAATGAGGGCCGCCAAGAATTCAATTATCCCCTAAACGTTAAGCCCCGGGGGTCTCACACTGGACCCCGCATCGCCAGCCCTTTATAAAGACTTGCGCACATTAATTGATCACATTTACGGGAAACCTCGTAATTATTATGTAAATTGGACGACAATGGAGCTTTTTAATACAATGTTTTGTTAGTTTCTTTGTTAAATCCATAAAAAATAAGGAAAACCACAGATTTAATCTTTTTGACATATTATCATGTCGTGTGGCTTAGGACGGATACGGATGTATTTTCGCTATAGTCACTGTAGATGCTTATTTGCATTCCAAAATTTTAACTGTCAGATTTTAACTCACAGCTATAACGCAAACTGGTGGAATTTTACTATGCTGGCGGAAGCAATGATCGTCTAATTGTATATACCTTATTCAGAGATTAATTAACGATCAAATGCACACTTAAAAAGAATAACCTGTAGACTCGCCGTGTTTAACAAATTAATAAATTTGAATTTGAATTTTGTTTGTACCAAATAAGTAATTTTGAATGTTCTATTTATAACACACATGAATCATACCGTAGCGAGACATATTTTTTTATCAGTATTATAAAATCAACAGTTGTGCCGTCATAATGGATGAATTGTTATCCCCCTAATCTCAAGTATATTTGGATGATGTGTAGATAACCAGGGTCCCAATTCTGCTATTTACAATGGCCGATGAATAAATGGAAATTGGATTCAATGGGCATTAACCGTATTCTATGCACTTTTATGCGAATAGTTGTACAATTTATTGACAAATAGTTTAAGCAACCTGTATCTAACATATATCATTAAATAAAAGGTTTACGATTTAAGGGAAATATAAATAACATCTAAATTCAAGTTTTTCTACATTCTACTTTTAACTATTTAGTTTGATGTCGTCTCAACGATAATAATAATAAAAGGTTGTACCAACTGAGACGCTCTAACAGCTTATGTTATCACCCATCTATTTATAGATCAAACTGACAAAAAAGAAACATAAATTTGGGATCCGGTAAAGAATTACCTTACTGATTAAACTACAACATGTTATAACGTTTTAATAAATCACTTCTTAATTATAAAAATTGTAATAATCTATATACTAATAAATAAAGATGAAGAGTTTGTTTGTTTGTTTGAACGCGCTAATCTCAGGAACTACTGGTCCAAATTGAAAAATTCTTTTTGTGTTGAATAGACCATTCATCGAGGAAGGCTTTAGGCTATAAACCATCACGCTGCGACTAATAGGAGCGAAGATACAATGGAAAATGTGAAAAAAAACAGTGCAGGTATTAATCATAACTTATATCTTCTACCCACGGGGACGAAGTCGCGGGCAACAGCTAGTAATTAATAAGTGTCAAGCCTTCTGCCTATACCGTTGCTGGTCTTGTACTCATGTGAAATGTTAAATCTGTTGTTTTGTGGAAGCAAGACGGCGTTATGCGTTTTGTATAACTCCATCTTACTTCCTCTGGCTGCAATATAACTGTTTTAAGAGTTCATAATGCAGACACTGAACGTTCAGTCAGGTTTTTATTTCGACCACTCGACATATATCGAGACCGCTCTATTGATATATATGGCCGCACTTATTTCACGGGCAGTTGTTAATGATCATCCGAGACAGTAACACCAGTAAGCCATGGTGCAAGTGAAGGTTACCGAAGGTTTCCTAGAGGGGGAACTTGTTAACAATGAATTTGGAGGGCAGTTCTGCAGCTTTAAGGGCATACCCTACGCTCAGCCACCTGTTGGTGACTTAAGATTCAAGGTAAGTTTGGCAATTATATTTTTTCTATTTGTAAATTTAGGAAATGTTTTTATTAATTTAGTAAAAATGCATTTATTGCGTGCATTTATTTAACTTTAATTTCAAAACCATTAATTGCTGTTTGTTAAATACTAATTCGGCAAATACAAGAAATCGATCATTAAAAATGAATTATGTGTTTAGCTGGTTTATTTTAAGGTAACAAATGTATTTGTAAATAAAGCGAATCACATAAAACTAATTTCGATTTGATGACCACGATTGGTCGATATTATACCATGTTTGCAATTTCTTACTTTAAGCTACGAATTCAGCGATTAAAATTGGTTTATTTATTATTTATTAATTAAAACTTATAAACAAATAATTAAAATAATAAATATTTATTTATTAAAATTTATAAATAAATAATTAAAATAATAAATAAATATATTTTGAATAAATAATTAATAAATAAAATTCTCAAAGATTACAAACATTAATTTTCGATTGTTTTGAATAGAAGCGATTTATTTGATTAAACCAAGTGAAGTATTTATTTTTTTAATAATATACCTTAACTTTAATATAAAAGCCAAATTGTTTCTTATGAATAACTAGTTGTCGCCAAGTTTTGTCTAAGTCCGTTCAATGGTTTCTGCGTGAAAAAGGAACAATTCATGCATCAATAACCTTCGGGTTTATCACAATAGTAGAGGAACTATGACTTTTTATTTTTATAAGTCACAGTATTATTTTATTCAACAACTCGTCATGAACGTAAAATATAATAAATGGTTACCGTAACTCGAACCGTGATTTCAGGCTCCACAACCTGCAAAACCATGGGACGGAATAAGAAGCGCAAAAGAGTTTGGTTCAGTAGCCTATCAGCATGACATGTTCAATATGTACCCTCCGCGAGGCGGCGAAGACTGCTTATACCTTAACGTGTACACCCCGGAACTAAGGCCCGATAAACCCTTACCAGTCATGGTCTGGATACACGGAGGAGGATTCATGTCCGGCAGTGGCAACGATGACATATACGGCCCGGAGTTCCTTGTCAGACAAGGCGTTATATTGGTCACTTTCAACTACAGACTTGAAGTGTTAGGCTTCCTCTGTTTAGACACCGAAGACGTACCTGGCAACGCTGGCATGAAAGATCAGGTAGCCGCTTTAAGATGGGTTAACAAAAACATTTCCAATTTCGGCGGTGATCCTGACAATGTAACCATTTTTGGTGAGAGTGCTGGCGGTGCTAGTGTCAGCCATCATTTAGTGTCACCTATGTCGAAAGGATTATTTAAGAGGGCTATAGCTCAAAGTGGTGTCACAACTGCCTCTTGGGCTAAAACGTTTAAGCCACGCGAAAGAGCGCTAGTATTAGCGCGGCAATTGGGTTACGAATCTGAAAACGAAGAAGGATTGTATGAGTTCTTCAAAGCTGTGCCAATTGAATCACTGATTCATAAACAAACACCTATTTCATTTGCAGAACAAGAATGTTCTTGTTTCCAGTTATATTTTGGAATTGTTTGTGAAAAGAAATTTGGAAACGATGAGAGATTCTTCTTTGATAGAGTTTCTGACAATTTAGAGAATAACTGCATTCATGAAGGTGTCGATGTAATCACAGGTTACACTAAAGATGAAGGTGTTTTAATATATGCGTTTGGTGAATTAGCTAAGATGATTAAACAGGCAAATAGCTTGAGTACATATTTCACCCCTAAACATATTTTGGAAAACTTGCCACTTAGCGATCAAATTGCGGTTGGAAAAAAGATCCGAAACTATTATATGAGCAATAAAAACAGAAAACAGGATTGGGAAAAGCTGGCCAGCTACTTCGGTTTTGAGATGTTTATATACCCCGCTCTTAAATGGACAAAAATCGCCTCAAAATCAAAAAGGAATAAGATCTACCTTTACAGATTCAGTTGTATCTCTGAAAGAAATATAGCATGTAAGGTTATGCTCTTGGATCGTGTAACTGGGGGCAAACCATTAACGGCTCATGTTGATGATCTGTTTTACTTGTTTAACAATAAACTTGGACCAAAAGCAGACATTAATTCGAAGGCGTTTAACCATATTGAGAACGTGACTAAGCTTTGGACCAACTTTGCTAAATACGGGTAAGCATGAAACAAAAAGTTTAAATAACTATTTTTAACTCAATAAGTCAATGATTTATTGCATAGATTGCCAAGTGTCTAGCCAAGATAGACAACTCCAATCATCTTGAAGAACGTTGTTATTACTTATCAGTCTGACTTACTTATTCATCATTTTGATACAAAAATTACTGGTGTGTGCTTAAACTATTATATAGTCTGCCCAACTGCTATACCCGAGGTCGTGAGTTCGATTCCCACCCAGGAAAAACAAATTTCTAATGAACACAATCCTTTGTTTTGTTTCTAGGTAAAATTTATCTATAATATGTTGTTTTTATACATATGTAAGTGTGTTTATCAGTTATCTAGAACTCTTGAGACCAGATAGCCTTGTGTGAAAGTTGTGTAATATTTATGTTTTACATACACTATATTGATTCTTGTTATTTATAAATATGACCCCTTTTGGTTTAGTTCATTTTTTATGCATCTTTGGATCGTATGTTCTAAATACTACTTTTTTACAGAAACCCGACACCAGACTGTGAGCTAGGAGTGAAATGGAGTCCTTATTCATTCGGGAATGAAGAGTTTCTAGATATTGGCAATGTGCTGGAGGCAGGCACTGCTCCGGAAAGTGACGAGTTTCAGTTCTGGGATGGCATATTTAAGGAATATCTTCCCCAATTAGAGAACCGAATATTCTATCGTTCAATTTAATGTTTTTAATTGTATACAAATAGTGCACAGAAATGAAATGTATACCTCACTCAGGACTCTAAGCCTGATTGAAAGTAAAGTTCACTTTACCAACCAGAAGAAACGAAACAGATTAACGAGACGAGATTTAAAATTCGCCGGCAACAGCTAGTAACGATATAAACATGTTTACTGTTGTTTTTAATAATATGTCAATTGGGGGACATTTATTTTTGTTTCCAAAGTTCCGGTACTTCGCTTATGACATGCGCTACTAATTACTTTCGAACACTATTTAAATGTAAATTTATTTAATAAACGTTTGTTTGAAGTCTTAATTCTACTTCTTTGTGTACCCTAATTGTCTCGACTATTTATAAACGGTCTACAATTGAATTTACATAAGAACATAATACAGTGACTTTGACTTAGTTATTTAAAAGTCATGCTACTCACATTACCTTAAACGTTTTCTGAGTAGACTTAAAATAATACTGTATGCATATTCAATTACTATATTACGTGTAGAAATTGTGCCATCGCACGTGAAATTTAAAACTTTAAATGTATGAAAATTAATGTTTGTAATAAATAGCTTTTTCTTGTTACTTTTATTCTTCGAGTGCTAAAGCCATCAGACCGCTCCTGAATTGTGAACAAAGTAGTCAACGTCACGTCAAATTTTTAATATACGTGACACTAAAAGTGATAATAGCTTGGTTACGAATAAGCTCGTCAGAGCATCTCAATTTTTGGTTTATTTATAGAGCGTAAACCGTACAGTTTAATTAATGACGTGATAGTGTGAAATTCTTTCGGTGAAATTACTAGGAAACAGAATGTATTTTGTATCTTAAGATATTTTATTTATATTAATTAAAAATATGTATATTTTTTAATATAACGAAAATTAAAGCTTTCCAACTCTCGTGGTTTAGGGAATCGCGAATACCATTAAACAATGACGTCACAAAATTAGAAGTATTAGAATAAAGAAGGCAAAAACTGCCCCGTGGCGGTGGTTTATCGACATTAAGCCCTCGAATGACACGACTGTGCTCGTTTTGTGACCTCGCGCGCCGGTGACCCAATTCCTTTGCTCCCACAGGCCCACGTGATGCCCATTCCATACACAACATCTTAAATATCAGTTAACACTGTAAAGATTCGACGGTGTATCTTTTACCTCTACGAGGAATAAGTTTAATGATTTTAAGAAACATATTGCAGGAATATATTTCATGACGTAATGTATTTTTATTGATAGAAAACTGAATTATGGAGTGTCGTTCCTTACTGTTTTTATAATTTTGCGGCTGTACCTATTTTCTTTATTTTGTATTACAGTTATTATGTTCAAATTAAAAAAGATAAACGGCTTAAATACACCGCTTGCAATAAGAACACCCGTATTAGGTAACTATTAAAATGTCGTTAGATAAAAAAGATGCATCTATCTTATCTAGCCTGTCTCTAATCTCTTTTGCCCATCAATGTTTGTTTTAATGTAAATACTAATTACTCGTTTATTATCTGTCAAAGATAAGGAAACAAACAGTCATGCTACATAATCTTTTTGACAGAATTAGTCACCTGACGAGACTTCACGCTATGATTATATAACATAAAATACACGCACAGGTCAATAACCATCAAACTACATGGCTTTTATCATAACTAAACTGTTTATGCTGATCTACGCAAGATGGCTGGCAGGAGCTGGATGCGTGCAGCCCCAATTCTGCTATTTACAATGGCGGATGAATGAATGAAATTTGGCTTAAAATGACAATTTTCGAATTCTCTTAAGCATTTTTCTACACATTAGTTTAGTACGGGGCGGTACACTCAAGGTCAATACAATTAACTTAGAAATGCTTAAGAGAATAGGAATAATTTCAAATTCAATCCAAGTGCCTCTCATTCATCGGCCATTGTAAATAGCAGAACAGGGTCCTTGAAGATAGGTATCGATGGCCTATTTATAGTATGTAGACGTCATAAAAACAAACTGATTGAGATATAAATAGATAAAAATACGATATTTTACTGATTAATAATAACTACCGCATCATATGATTAACAACTACGGTTCTTTGTTATTTCCACTTTGTACTGGTACAATCTCGTATCTAAGGCATTGTTTTTTGTTGTTTGTGATTTGTTGCTAACAGACATAAAATACGATGTTTATTAGTCATTCAATAGCGAAATAATATTACCTACTAACGTATTGATCAATATAGTACACAATGAATATTAGACATACATACTACCTGACTCTCGGGACATTGTTTGCGTTGCGTAATTGTATATGTATAAAGTTACCTACCTCTCTTCAAGAAATAAAGTGACCAATGCAGCAGAACTTTCTGAAATTAGTATGTTTACCTTAATAGAAGCAAATTTAATATTCACAGACATTATTAATATGTACAGAGTAGGATTAATAGATATAAACAAAATATTTTGTCTGCAAGGATAACCGAGTGGTTGAGGTCATCACACCATGTAGGTTTGGAGCATGACGTGTCGCGGGTTCAATCCCCGTGTAGGACAAGCATTTGTGTGAACCTTGAATGTTTGTCCAGAGTCTGGGTGTCTAATCGTGATTTATGCATATGACTTTAATGTTTGTGAATCCACCGCGACACAGGGAATAAGTTCTTTAACAGCAGGAGTCGCAATTTAAACAAAAAAAATGTGATTCCAACCGTTTTGATATCGTTAATTGCAGTAAAAACCTGCGTCCATTGTTAGAATTTTAGCACAATACAATTTCATTCAAACCCTTCATCCAAAAACTTACTTAAATAGGCACATAGGTGGTACTTACGCAATTATAAAATTAGAGTTGGTTGTATAAAAAATCTAATTTTAATTATGAGAATAATGTAAATACATTGAAAAAAAATCTTTAAAATTTTCATTCAAAACTATCCAAGTAGATTTCATATATCAGTATTTTTTTTAGTTGCAACAATCTATAATATCGGTAAACCCTGATTCATACATAAAATAGTATTCAATATAACTCATATTTTTTATTTAGTGACTAATATAACCATTAAAATAATCAAATAAAACAGAACATGCCAATAAATCATCTCATTTGGAAGGCTAAGACTGGTTTTAGATGATTTATTTTAAAAAATCCCATCTAGCGGTATTTATGTACCGTATTTTCTGTTTAATTCTTTTAGACATACTGGTAAACTTAAGGAAACGGGCCTTATTAAAAAGACGGGAATGACGTGAAACTGCAGTCCATAGAGACATTGCCTCCTCTAAGAAATTCAGATAATATGACAGTACAAAGTACACATGTACTTTCTTAATTATTAACAAAGTACGACAAAAGCATTTCTATACCTTACGACTTTTGTTTACTTTTGAATCGATGTGCTTTATAAGTAGGATTTTGCACAGAAGGAACCTTAGGTTTCACACAAGAAAAAAACGGCTTGAATGTAAGTCTGAGAATGGAGGGATGGCTCAATTGAAATATGCGATTATTCACGACGGCCAACTTCAGCAAACTTTTTTGGCTGTCATCAGCCTTGGCTTGTCGCTAAGTACGAGTGTTTTACAAAGATCGACTGCCTATCTGACCTCCTCAACCCAGTTACCTGGGCAGCACCGTACAGCAAAGTAAACCTTGTCGGACTTTCTAGCTTCTGTTTACCCCGTAACGACTGTCAAAGAGGAATAACACCCGGGACCCGCAATTTAACATGCCTTCCGAAACACGGAGGAACTCGTTATGCCATGGATGGTCACCCATTGACCAACCGTTTCAAGCGTAGCTTAATCTGTGCAATTTGTGCAGGTACAGCTTAGCCACTAGCTCCTTTTTTTACCGTCTAGTCAACAGCGTATGTCCGTGTTATGAAATGAATAGTTTTTGTATTTGGTAACACCGAAATAACATAGGAACATTCTTATAACTACCGGTCCAACCAGTTTACCTTCAATTTATAAACATCATATATATCTTTTCGTATGTTTGTTAAACCCGCTTAATGGAATGTTATATTTTCAATAAGATCATCTACCTTGTTAATACGAAAATAGAATCGTTATAAATAAATTGTAAATCAAGGTCAATAAATTATTTACAATTTCTTTGATGAAATAAATATTTAAGAAGTTTACGTCAAGATACGTGCGTTTAACATAAACGTATATATAAAATTACCTGTGATATTTTTTATCGAACGTATGTACATTTTAAGATTAGATAATTGCACAGGTAAACCATGGACCTTTGTACTGTTTGTAAAGAAACCTTGCGTGAAATACTTATTTAAATAGCTATGATATTTGTTATTTAACATATAATTAAAGTTATTAAATTTTTACCTGTCATGTTGTTATTCTTGCGGTATAATGATTCGCAAGTAGGGTTTGTTGTAATTAACAGCTTTAGAAGGTATCTATGTCTTGAGGAATACTTTTTTCATTTATTAAAAAATTAAAACAACGATTTTTTACATTACTACAGTGTTGAACTGACAGTACAATATAATATAGAATAGTACGTACAGAAGCTGCACTCTCTCATCTCGAAGAAAACCGCCATTATAATAGCCAAAAAAACTTCCATAAAATGAGGATAAAATTGATAAGAATGAATTACAAAGACTCGACAACACAAAAAACCCAGCACGCATGCATATACATAATTTTAGATAAAGATGTAAATGACAACTGGCAAAACAAAGTGATAAGTCTAAGACATAATTAGAGGCAATCACGATACACCCGTAGTATTATTTAAGCGTTGCCGAGCTGTGTCGGTTGTCAATAATGGTGCAAGTTAAAGTTACTGAGGGTGTCCTGGAGGGAGAGCTGGTGGATAGTAAATATGGGAGCAAGTTCTGCAGCTTCAAGGGGGTACCGTACGCTCAGCCGCCACTAGGTGACTTAAGATTTAAGGTACGATAGACACAAGTCTGTTTACTGTTTACTTGATACGTTACATAGTCGCAAGACGTCTGTCGCAATTAATGGTTCACTTTAATTTAGGAAACAAAATTAGATTTACATACGTTAATTTCGGAATCTGTTATGTAAATAGTTGTTTGGTTTTAGGCACCTGTTCCTCCTAAACCATGGACTAGAGTTCGCAAAGCCAAAGAATTTGGACCGATATGTTACCAATATGAAATGTTTTTCGACAAGGGAGCTCGAAATGGCAGCGAAGACTGCTTGTATCTCAACGTTTATACACCAGACGTTAACCCTGAGAAACCACTGCCTGTCATGTTCTGGATCCACGGTGGAGGACTAATCTCCGGTAGTGGAAATGATGACTTCTATAGCCCCGAGTTCCTATTGAGACAAGGTGTTGTCGTTGTCACCATCAATTACAGACTTGAAGTATTTGGTTTCCTTTGTTTGAACACTGCAGACGTGCCTGGTAACGCCGGAATGAAAGATCAAGTCCAGGCTCTCAGGTGGGTGAACAAAAACATTTCTAACTTTGGAGGAGATCCAAACAATATCACCATATTTGGAGAAAGTGCCGGTGGGGGCAGCGTGAGTTACCACTTAATATCACCAATGTCGAAAGGATTATTCCAAAGAGCCATATGCCAGAGTGGTGTGAGTCTTTGTCATTGGATGCACGGTTACTATCCCCGAGACAAGGCTCTAGCATTGGCTAGAAAGCTGGAATTCTACTCTGAGGATGATAAGGAATTATATGAGTTCTTTAAAAAACAACCAAAGGAAGCTCTGGTTGAGATAAATGATGTACCTTTTACTCTATTCGAATTAACGGGACAACCTAGTGTTGAATTCAATATTGTGGATGAACGAAAATTCGGCAATAATGAAAGATTTTTCTACGGTGATCTTATGGACGTTGTTTCCAATGGCACTCATGAGGGAGTAGATATTATGACCGGATATACTGCCGACGAGGGTATGCTGGCTTTGGGTATCATAAAGGATTTAGACAAAGTTCTGTTCGCAGCAAGGAACTTGCCACAGGTCTTCGTTGGCGAGGAGGTCTCACTTAACTTATCAGTAAAAGATCAGATAGAAATGGGGAAGAGGATAAGAAATTATTATTTCAAAAACCAAGCTAAATATAACTGGAAGGATTTAGCAAGATTTTATTCATTTGATCTGTTCGTACTGCCTGCATTGAGATGGATCAAGCTTTGTTCTCGAACAAAGAAAAACAAAACCTATTTATACAAGTTCACCTGCAAAACTGAAAGGAATATCACTTCCAATTTAATGGGACTAGGACACCTGCTTCAAGGTGAAATCGTTGTAGCTCATGGTGATGAACTTATGTATCTTTTTAACGCTCACGAAGCAGCTATGGATATTAACGTAAACTCTGATGATTTTCAACACATTGAAAGAATTACAAAACTTTGGACAAACTTTGCAAAATACGGGTACGTTTGACATGAATGTTAATATTTATATAGCCATAAAATTCTACTCCTTGTGTATGTTACTGAAATCCTTCTAAAAGACTGGACTGATTTGAATGAATTTGATTGTTATTATTACGGGTTTTGATGGCGTCAGCTCAGCAGGACGACATTATTTAGTTCAGCTAGTTTTATGTAAAATCATCCAAAAAATACAAATATAAAAATGAAAGTAGGTACAATGGTATTGCTTATTTCTTTAGAAATTTCTGCCAGCAGACCTGCGACAGGAGATAAGAAAAAGAAACATAGACACAGACACATCAACTGTAATAACTTAGCAACATCGACGGTTGTTTACCTTTTGATAATGATAGTTATCCTTATCGAATGATCTAAATTTGGTGACATTATTGATTAGCAAGTGTATGTTATTTATTAATTTGTAAAAGTCCAAAGAGCGTTTGTTATTATTCATCCGGAGTAAATTTTCGGTATTAACTTTTAAAGTAGAGTTGTTTTATATGACAAACCAAATCTTTTTACTTGTTTTTCTGTTCAGAAACCCTACACCTGATGGATCTTTGGGCGTGACCTGGAAGCCTTACACCATTGAAAACCAAAATTATCTGGACATCGGTAATAAGTTAAGTACAGGGACATCGCCAGATGAAGAAGAATTACAGTTCTGGGAGAAAATATTACAAGAGTTTGGTCAAAAACTTTATTAGAATATGTTTTTTTATATATTTTTTCCATCGTTTTTTTATAAATAATTGACTGTTTAACGATTTCTTTTACTTTTGTTCACCTAGATGATTAAGCTGTCACGTACAAATACCAGTTGGTCCATCTGTGTGTAATTTGCTTTTTATTCTATCTCGCACTTAATATACCCAGGTTAAACCAAATAATTTGTTTCATTTGACATTTCAAAATACTACATAGCATAATAATAGATATACTATATAAGCCTCTACATGTTGGACCTGTGTCCCCGTGCAGGCCTTTAAAAAGGACCGGGTCTCTTCACATGAAGTGATCCTGTGACTGAAAAGAGATACACTATAATATATGTTACATAGAGCAATAAAGTTGTTAAAAGCGCACAAAACATTCGTTCCTAATAGGAGTTACTTAAATATAGAACATAGATAAACACTTTAGATATCAAATTTAATTCACTTTACCATTTTTCATAATTTTGTTAGTTTTAGTTACTCTACGCAAATACTAGTGCCTCCTCAACTTGTCATATTTATTTTTACGTTGATAACCGACTTTAATATGAGCAAAGTAGCAGGCGCAGAAAGAAAATATTTCCTTTTTTTCTAAGTAAGATAGTCTCGTTTGCTATTGCAATGTCTAAAATCAATTATATTTGCGTACCTCATTTATTTGGTTTAGTTCAGTTATCAATTTTGATGGATAAAGTATGGAATTTTCAGATAATTGTACTCACAATTGCATAACTGGAAAAGAGCTGTATTTAAAAATATTCATTAATGCTTTAAAACAACGCTTAGTACGATTATTTCATGATCAATTTAGTAGTACACGGGTATTGCAAAAACTTAATCATATATACTATAATTTGACAATTAAACACCAAAAGAATGTTTAATCGACGTCACATATAAAAGTATGATAAATATGCACCTAAGTGATGACACCTACAACGGTAGCAAAAAATCTATTACAGCAAAACTAAACCTGTCGGCTATTGAAATAAAGACGTTGATGACGTCTATGCGTAATCGATATTATTTCGCAACTATTCGTTTATAACTATTATTGCAATTGATGAAGTATTTTTAGTAGTTCGCTTGGCTTTGTTGTTGTTGTAAGAACAATGGTTCAAGTGCGAGTTGAAGAAGGGATCCTAGAAGGAGAGAAAGTCGGTAATGCGTTTGGAGTACCGTTCTACAGCTTCAAGGGAATACCGTACGCGCAGCCACCCATCGGAGACCTCAGGTTTAAGGTATCTATACAAATGTAATTGTTTTAAGTATTATAAATTGTTGAATGAATTCAATAGTAATGATCATGGAGTTTTGTAAACAAAGCCTAAACTAATACTTGAAGATAATCTCAAGCTTCTTAAACAAAATTGTCGTTAAATTGATCAAAATTTTATGGAAATTTATGATGAGAAAGTTATTTATTCCAATGCGCTAATGCGGTATTCAGATACGACCTGGATAAACCGGAACATTTGTAGCTCTTATGAAAAGCACAACAGGGTATTTAAGGATTGACCAAACAACACCTAATTGTGTCTAGAAAGCTGTGTCACTACAGCTTTCTAAACACGATAAGGTGTTGTGTTAGGTGTTAATAGCATCTCAGCTATTAGACCAGTCAAACAAAATCATCTGGTGAACCGCTAGGAAAATAGAATCTGCATTGCCAGATTTAAATAAGAAACAACAAAATAAAACACTTATTCCTCAGCATATTTTTGTCATTTGCTTCTGATGAAGGACCTTGGAATTAGAAGCATTTTTCAGGAAAACGTATTTAAAAAAAAAATACTTGGATTCAAATTATGGTTAACTACCTTCTTTGCCCGTTGGACTGCAAAGTTAAAGATCACTACAAAACCCGCACAAAGTAATGTTTTTTTTTAATTCATTTGCGTATTGTAAAGTAGTAAATATCAATGCAGCTTTTCCTAAAACGATAAAGAAAAAAATCATGAAGACTGGTGTCTTCATGATTTTTGACACACCTAAGATTATTCAAGGGTGTATTAAACTACGTCAGACTTACTAACACGTTAAACGGCTTAAAGTGTGACAACAAGTTATAACCTATCAAACATATGAAAAAACAATAGGAAGCATTATGCGTGACGTAGAGACCGACGTATGGTATTTATAGGTAATTGTTGTGACAATAAATTTAGAGGACAATCGGTATTAGAAATAAGCGTATTTTTTTAAACTACGTCAACACGACCTCATGACGTAGTTTTAAAAAGGTTACAAATAACCTTGGTAATCAATTTGGACTTTTTCCCAAATTAAATACGAAACTTTAATATCTTACACGTTTTAAAATAAAATTAGGTATACCGCAAAAATAGATATTGATAGTTTTCATAGCACGTTAAAAATATTTCGTTTCAGGCACCCGTACCTCCCAAACCTTGGAGTGGAATTCGCAAAGCCAAAGAGTTTGGACCGATGTGTTACCAGTATGACATGTTTTTCGACAAGGGAGCTCGGAGTGGCAGCGAAGACTGCTTATATCTCAACGTTTATACACCAGACGTTAACCCTGAGAAACCACTGCCTGTCATGTTCTGGATCCACGGTGGAGGACTAATAACTGGTAGTGGCAACGATAACTTCTATGGCCCCGAGTTCCTATTGAGACAAGGTGTTGTCGTTGTTACCATTAATTACAGACTAGAAGTATTTGGTTTCCTTTGCTTGAACACTGCAGACGTGCCTGGTAACGCTGGAATGAAAGATCAAGTCCAGGCTCTCAGGTGGGTGAACAAAAACATTTCTAACTTTGGAGGAGATCCAAACAATATCACCATATTTGGGGAAAGTGCTGGCGGGTGCAGTGTGAGTTACCACTTAGTATCACCAATGTCGAAAGGTTTGTTCAAGAGAGCTATATGCCAGAGCGGTGTGAATCTTTGTCATTGGATACAAAGTTATTATCCTCGATACAAGGCCCTAGCATTGGCCAGGAAACTGGGATTCTACTCTGAGGATGATAAAGAATTATATGAGTTCTTAAAAAAACAACCAAAGGAAGCTTTGGTCGAGATTCGTGTGCCATTAACACTTTTCGAAGCATTAGATCAACCTAATGTTTATTTTAGTATTGTGGATGAACAAGAATTCGGCAACAATGAAAGATTTTTCTATGGTGGCCTTATAGACGCTGTTTCCAATGGCACACATGAGGGAGTAGATATAATGGCAGGATATACTGCCGACGATGGTGTTTTAGCATTGGGCATCATAAAAGATCTAGAAAAAATACTGATAACAGCGAGAAACTTCCCACAGTTTTTCGTTACAGATAATTTTGGATACCAACTTTCAGTAAAAGATCAGATAGAAATGGGCAAGAAAATAAGAAATTACTATTTAAAAAGCAAGGCTAAATATAACTGGAAGGATTTGGCAAGGTATTATTCAATGCTCTTGTTTGTAATGCCCACAGTTAAATGGCTCACACTTTGTGCTGGAACACAAAAGAACAAAACATTTCTGTACAAGTTTACATGCAAGACTAAACGCAATGTCATCGCCTACCTAGTAGGTTTAAAAGATCTACTTCAAGGTGAAACTGTTGCATGTCACGCTGATGATCTTATGTACCTGTTTAACGCTCACGGGGTTGCTCTGCCTCTTACTGTAAATTCTGATGACTTTAAAAACATTGAAAGAATGAAAAAACTTTGGACTAACTTTGCTAAATACGGGTAAATTTCCATTGAATATCCATAGACTATTTTACTTAAAATCACAGAAAGTAAGCAAGCAAGTAAGTTTCAAATAACGCTTAATGATGTTTCAAAAACTTGTCCAGTTGAACTTTGGATTATAATTATAAATGATTGTAGCTACTTCATAGCACTGATAGTCGTTGTTTACACACTAATAATTATTATCTGCTTGTCCAGAAATTAAGACAATTATGTTTTTACGCTTATGGCCTTAGATCCTCTGAACGTTTACCGATAATATGTAATTGCATCATAAACAACACTATTTTGAGGACACAAAGATATACACCAACAAGTGTAAAAAATCCTATATCTATGAAAGTAAAACATGGCTGTTCACGCCAGTCCCGATACAAATTAGTTTTCTGTATAGGTTGTCTTATCCTGGGTTAAATTCGTATGGGGCAACGAGTAACAGTTATTTCATTGTATTGTTTTTATTTTTGTTTCAGAAACCCAACTCCTGACGACTCTTTAGGAGTAATCTGGAAACTTTACACCACCGAAAACCAAGATTATCTCGAAATAGGAAACAAATTATGTACGGGAACATTTCAGGATGGAAAAGAATTACAGTTCTGGAAAAATACCTTACAAGAGTTTGGTCAAGAAATGTAAAAAACTGAAGTATTTGTATATTTTGTTTGGGGAAAACTGTTACTCCGTATTTATTTTCAAAAAAAAATGTTTAGATATAGATTTTGTTTTATTTTTCTTTCTTAGGTTTTTAGAACCTACCTCATCGTTAGTCGTAAGTCATAACGAATGTAGCTTGAAGAATAAATAGTATACTATGCATACTATAGATAATAGTGAACACAAACGAAAAAAGAACTACTACATTACCTTTATAATACTTTCGAGACTTTCGTCTTCTTCAAACATGAACAACAAGATAAAAAGCATGTGAATCATGTGTTACCTCATCGACCAATCCTTAACTGTTAATTGATTTTAAATAATAGGTAATAATAAAGACTACAATTTCACAATATCATTTTGAGAGATTTTTAATAGCCTACACACACAATTACGTGATATCTATAAGTAATATCCACATAAAGATATCACCATTCATTGGAGAACGAGTATAAAATATCCTCAGTGTATCTCGAGCGTAGCTACGTGGCAGTTGTATGAACAATGGTTCAAGTACGGGTTAACGAAGGGATCCTAGAAGGAGAGAAAGTCGCTAACGACTTTGGGAAGCCATACTTCAGCTTTAAGGGGATACCATTCGCGCAACCACCAATCGGAAACCTCAGGTTTAAGGTATCTATATTTTAGTTCCTATTATTTACATATTTAATAAACATACTGTCTAATATTCAGGTATTCAAAAGTGTTCTTAGTCAAATAGTACACAATCTGAAGTCCCGATGATTAAAAAGTATTATTTATGACATAACTCAAGGCTCCTCAAACAAGCTGATCATTAAAATAATATTTGATTACTTTAGCTCTATTCTTTTTGCATTGTTTTTGTTACTCGATTATGAAGATATAATTCTAACAATACGCCATACATCAATATCGTTTGTAGATGATGGTAGTTTTTTCTTCATATAGAGAATAATATCACATTTATGAAACCATAAACCTTTAAAGCAATACACTCTTTTTTTGGACCAAAGTGTTATTAACTTCCGTGATAATAAATATTGTCTTGTTTACCTTGGCTTACAAAGGGTATCTGACCTTCATAAGCCAAAAATTCTAATTTTTTTTGTCCAATATAGGCACCAGTACCTCCTAAGCCATGGGATGGTGTTCGCAGTGCCAAGGAGCATGGCCCAAATTGTTATCAAAACGACATAGTGTTTGGACAAGGGTTGGTGGGAAGTGAAGACTGCCTCTACCTCAATGTTTACACACCAGACATTAAACCTAATAAACCTCTCCCAGTTATGGTCTGGATACATGGAGGCGCATTCATCTCGGGCAGTGGAAATGATGACTTCTACGGTCCAGAGTTCCTTTTGAGACAAGATGTCATTGTTGTCACTATTAACTACAGACTTGAAGTTCTAGGATTTCTTTGCTTAAACACCGAAGAAGTACCTGGAAATGCTGGCATGAAAGATCAAGTACAAGCGCTTAGATGGGTGAAGAAGAATATCTCTAATTTTGGAGGCGATCCAGAAAATGTGACAATCTTTGGCGAGAGCGCCGGTGGAGCAAGTGTTAGCTATCATTTAATATCACCGATGTCAAAAGGCTTATTTAAAAGGGCTATACCTCAAAGTGGTGCGTGTCTTGGTGGCTGGTCTTACGGTCATCGACCTTTTGAAAGAGCTTTAGCATTAGCAAGATCCTTAGGATTTTACTCAGAAGATCCCAAAGAGTTATACGAGTTCTTTAAAAATCAACCTATTGAGTCACTCGTTTCTGCAACACCTACGATTGCTCTACACGAAACAGCGAGAGTAGGTAAAGATATTTATTTCAATATTGTGGATGAACTAGAGTTTGGAAACAACGAGAGATTCTTTTATGGACATGTGTACGACCAGGTCCTGAAAGGAATTCATGAGGGAGTAGATGTTATGACAGGGTTCACAACAGACGAAGGCCTGGTCAGTTTAGGCTTTGGAGAAGTGCTTTCGAAAAAACTAGAGATGGTAATGAAGTACCCTGAATCATTAGTAACCAGGCCGTTGTCCAATGCTCTATCAGCCGATCAATTAATCGATCTTGGAAAAGAAATCAGACAGTTTTATTTCAAAGACCTAGCTAAAATTTCTGACGACTGGGAATCACTAGTAAATGTTTACTCGATGGATCTTTTCGTATATCCTACCATACGATTTGTAGAAATCTTAGCGGCTCTAGAAAAGAACAAAATTTATCTGTATAAATTCTCTTGCAAATCTGAAAGAAACGTATTAGCTCATGTATTTGGATTAACAAAAGTAATCGGGACCAAACAAGTGACGAGTCACGCAGATGATGTGATGTACCTGTTCAATGCCAAAGCTATGAAGACCGGTTTGGACGCAGGTTCCCCCACTTTTAAACTAATCGAGCGGGTCACAAAACTATGGACTAACTTTGCGAAAAATGGGTGAGTAAATAACAAGCGACGCCAAATCAATAACATAATCAATATTTGATGCTTTAGTTTCTCAAATCTTAATATATCATGGCATATTATTCCAGTAATAATGTAAATGTAAAATTTCAGAAACCCGACACCCGATGACTCCTTGGGAGAAAGATGGAATCCGTACACTGCCGAAAATGAAACTTACTTCGAAATAGGAAACAAGTTATCTACCGGCTCTAGACCATATGCTGAAGAAATACAGTTCTGGAAAAATATATTTGCAAAATATGTATCTCAACTGAAATAGTGCGATCAAACCGTAATCGTTGATAACATGACCTGTTTTATTCACTTTTGACGCAATTAAATCGGGGGGATGTACCTGGCGGAGTAATGCGACTGTGTTATCGCGTCACACTGGTTTTCAACTAAGATAATAACCCACCTGTTGACTTTGTTTGTACTCAAAATTGTGAGAAATAAATAATTCAGACATACATATCTTTGAACCTCACTGGCCTTCAAAACCCGAAGCAATTAATGCATTGTTTCTGATTTCTTTCTTATGATCTTGATCATCGCTATGCAAAACAAAATTTCAGCTGATTTGCGATTATTAAAATTGATAATTATTTATGATTCAAAGCTAATTATCAGATAGTCAATTTTAAGTTAGGTCAAGATAGTAAACATACAACATTTTGTACGATAATGGCCTTGATAACAGACGTATTTTATGTCACTAATATCCTATTCGCTTATAATACACAATTATTTTTATCGACACATGCATATTTTCTAGATATTATAATTATTTACAATTTTACAGAGTTAAATATTTACAAGTTAAAAAACAAAAAACAATTAAATCAAAGCATCAAAAAACATCTAGATATTGCAATAATTCAAAAGCCTAACAGTCCCGCACCTCATACATACAACACGCAAATCTATCAATCAACCGCCTTTTCGTCTAGTGCAGATGATTTATGTGGTGATGTCGGTGATATAATGTCCTTCATGACGAAACAGACCGATACCAGAGCAATATCCCTTACTTCAAAAACCTTTTGCTGGTCGATAATACACATTACACGTGTTACAGCTTCTTGGTGAGGCTTTTGTCAAAAACGCCTAATTTTACTTATAACCGACATTTATTGAAAAACATGTCCACATCAACAACATCATCATAATAACAACAGTCCATGGTCAAGATAATCATATCTATAATAATTTACAATAACATTTTGAAAGATTTTAGATAACACATACACGAGCACCGTATCTTTAAGTGTTATGCACACTTATAAATGCATATCACATTAAATATGGATACATGAAGTGACAGTGAACGACGGTATCCAGGGCTCCGATTCTGCTGTTTACAACGGCCGATGAATAATAACTAACTTATGTGTTCGGATTAACTTTATTGGATTGAAAGAAGTGTCAAGTCATGCTGGTGATATTTTGTACCTATTTAATGAGAAAGCAATAAAAACTGGTTTCGACACAATTTCCCCTTCATTTAAATAGTCAAAAAGGTCCAAAATATGTCTGAGTCACATTACTAGCAAATATAGTTCAATAGTTCGTACTTAATATTGGTCTTTGTACAGCTTCACACACAGGTATACACAGTATACCTACATCAAACATAATTATTTCTAATTTAGATATTTGAAGTAATATAAATGTGAACTTTCAGAAACTCATCATCCGATGATTCCTTTGGAGCAAATGGGACAAACTTTGACATATCAAACGGAAAACGAGCTATCTACTGTCTGTTTGAATGTCTACGGTCTCAGTCCTTATGCTGAAGAAATGCAGTTCTAGCAAAATATTTTTAAATATGTACGTCTAAATAATTCGTACGATCAATCCGTTTTCATTAATAACTAGACTTGTTAACGAGGTTTCTAGCAGAACCTAAAACACTGACTTTCTAAAATAAAGTTTAAACCGACTGTTTTCCTAAAACACATTCTCGAATGTTCCGCGCCCACAAAGACTTGATGCTAACATAAATTCTGGGAGAATTCGACGGAGCTCCAATTCTGAATATTTGGGTATTCGGGCACTCGATTGGGAACGATTAAATTTTCAATTAAAATGCAGCGAGCGACGAACACATGGTTTAGCTTTGTTTACTATCGCACAAAATGTTCGCGCCACAGTTTCCGTGTATTAATTTAGCTTGGACCAACGTTTTATATTACAGCGTGAGTGCAAAGCTTAATGATGTGGTGCTGTTGGTTTTGGTCAATATAAAGCCATTGGATTAAATGGTTTTGTAAGCAATTTATTTGTTTACTTGTTAAAAGCGTGTTTTCTTCTATTTTACTTACCACTCCAGTATTTATGTGTACCTACATTAATTAAAAATCATACTCTAGTATACGTCTCGTTTGAATTAAGGTAGAGGAAAACTTTTGGTCGAATTAGACATTACCTATATAGTGTATATCACTCTATAGTGTCAAGTTAACATCCCGGCTTTAGCCGTCGTCGTCGTCGTCATTTCCAGGGCGGAAGAAGTCCTTTTGAATTACCCCGGACAACAAAAAAATCAGCTAGGGTTGAGACAGTCCCATTTTCGAAGCTCCTGAGAGCTACATTCACTCAACCCATTCAGAAAATATGGCACATTGGTTCCAAATATTTGCTGCAACTTCCATTACAGATAAGCAGCAAGGTGGCTGGTTCTCGGAAACGTTGTTAGGTTTGACACTGTCCGATACAAACGCAATATCCGGGCTGAGACGTCTAAATGGATTGCTTTCTCGGCTCACAATCATTTTCTCGGCTTTAAAGGAATCCGCGTGTTTATCACTTCTGATGTATTACTTGGTATTGGAGGCTTTATCAACGAATTCGAAGGGATTTGTGTAAAATTTTGATAATCAAATATGTGGTACTTAATATTAAGTATGTGACCAACTTGGTTGTGCTAATTGCTACCTTCACATTAAAAATCATCATTGGTTACACTTTGTGATCATCATCAATGACAATGTTTTGTGTTATTGATAAGTGGTCTAATTAGAAAATGGTGTATATCAAACTAGAAAACTATAAACGTTATTATATTGAAATAAACTATGTGATTTATCTATAATCATTGTCAGAATAGAAACTACTTAATTTTCTATGTCTTCTTCTATTCAGTCCAAGTACGAATAATTTCCTAGTTCTTAGTGTGTCTTGTCAAAATAAACCTTACTAGATTATGTCTTCCATCAACATGTCTTAACGCAATATAATCTTAATAAGTAATTTATAGAACTGTCTACGCCTTACAATAATATTGTAGAAGAAACACTAATACCCTCGTAAAAATAAAGAATAAGAAAATATTAAGTACACAAATACGCACTCTGAGGCAAAAGAGCGAATCTGAGTCTTAATTAAAGTAATTAGACGGAGGCAAAATTCAATTAAAAAGGAACAATCTTATCTGTACAAAGGCATTGAATGTTCAATTTTAACAAAGTTGAAAATAATTATCCCTGAGTCAAAGTGGCTTAGAAAAATAAAGAAGGTCTGAATGCTGGTCCTTCTTGTTAGTAGGCACGCATCAGGTACTAAAACAAAAACTATTCTTGTCATTAAGATAAATTATTAACAGGATATTGATGCATCTTTTCTCGTAGCATTTACTTCATACCCAACATATAATGAGCGATATTAAACACAAACGTCGTTCTTAAAGTATTCTGTATTTCATTACCTTCACATCTAAATAGAAGCGCAATTTAAACAGAACAAAATTCATTGAAATCGTTTTCTCAAGTCGTATAAAGTGAGTATTGTAGCCACTCCCGAAACTAGGGTAAATACAGTAATAAAATGGCGATTGATTTTATTTTATGCCCCTGAACCCCGAACGAGGACCATAAAATGTTGTCCAGGTGATTTTATGACTGCAACCGCCATTACTTTCAAAAGCAGTCAGTATTTAAAAGTTTAATTCCCTCAGCAGGGCATAAAAAGTTAGCACAATGAAGAATGGTTTCGGTTCACAAGTAGGTACGAGGTAGACCAATCGAGAGAAGTTTCGTAAAATTTTTGAGAAATTCCTGCTCAAATTATTAAATCGTAGGTTTTTTTGGCTTTTCAACAGATGTACATAAAAATACATTACGTACATACATTTGTACATTTACCTCATATCTAAGTAATGAGAATATAATCTAAACAATAGATCTTTTCCAAAAAAATACACTAAAAATGACTGTTAATTTCATAAATGTTGTCATTCATTTGTTGATAAAAAATATACCTACTTGACATGTGTGGTCAGAGGTCGGTTGAATGATATAAGGGTTCTAATCTTGTTCTGATTACTGCATTCTTGGAGTCATATAGATATAATGTAAAATACGTTATCGATGAATAAAAATGTCTACCTGCATACCAGGACACTATCGATCACGTCAAATCATCACCATCAATCATTATTTTACAACAAATAATTTACACTAACACTATCTGGATACTTTTCTTGTAAAAACTATCATAAACCACTTTTATTCAATAAACTAGCTGTTGCCCGCGACTTTGTCTGCGTGATTTTCAAGATATGAAAAACTATGAAGTTTAATAATAACGATCATCGCAAAAAAGTAATGCAATATTGAAAATGAAACACTTTTTTTACATTTTAAACTTGCTATTTTAATTCTAAATTATAAGGAATCTTGAGCGGTCCAAAGACTATCAAATGTTTGAATCAAACACATTTCATCGTTTACGATACTATCCTGGTGTCAAATATATCACAGCCGTTTTAATGACTTTTTCTTATTTAATCAAAAGAAGAGGGGTTTATAACTTTGACATATCTGCCTGCTTGTCTGTCTGTGACATCATAGCTTCTGAACAAATTGAACTATTTTAATTTAAACGTGAATTATGTGCAAGTGTTCGTTTAGACATGTTTGACAAATCGAGCCCTTTAAAAATGGGGGGATGCAAGTAGGAAAAAATAACAGAAGGTATAACTCAGTCTTAGAACTTCTGCTAAAAATGTGTTACTTTCGAGGGTTTTTCATTTTCTAATTGAGTGTGTTATGATTACTTATGATTTTCGAGCACGTCTATTCTTGGGACCGTCTACACCTGAAGTTGCTAGACTGATTATGACAGTGATTATGAGGTATCATAAAATTATTAGTACTGTAACCAAAGAGGTAAACCAAAACCATATTACTGAGGCCCCTGTGTCCGTTCGTCTGTCTGTCACCTGGCTGTTTCTCAGAAACAGCGATAGCCAGACAGTTGTTATTTTCACACACGATGTTTTTTGACGATATAAAGAAGATGTCAAATTATTTTTGTGGACGGAGCGGGTGAAGTGAGAGTCGGGCTCGGTAACTGTGGATTTTACATAGTGTCATAAGACATAAGATTTTGCAAAATTGCACCCAGATAAACGGTTTCCTGAAACAAGTTTGATTGCCCTTTTAATATTGAAACTGATCTTCCTCACAAATATTTGAAATATTTTCCAAAATAAAAAAGTTGGTAAACGTGTTATCTTGGCCCCCTGGTGTTTTGATCATGATTTGCCTTTAAATTGCTGATAAATAAATAGCGCGATAATAAAAAAAACTATCAGTCACCCCTTTTTTTAAAGGTATAGGAAGTAGTAAGGATATGTGTAATTTGTGATGTTACAACAAAGCAAAATCATCATTGGCCTAGCCTATTCCCAACTATGTTGGGGTCGGCTACCAGTCCAATCGGTTTCAGCTAAGTACCAGTGTTTTACAAGGAGCGACTGCCTATCTGACCTCCTCAACCCAGTTACCTGGGCAACACGATACCCCTGGTTAGACTGGCTGTCTGACTTTTTCAAGCTTCTGACTACCTGTAACGACTGTCAAAGATGTAGGAATAACAGCCGGGACCCACAATTTAACGTGCCTTCCGAAACACGGAGGATCTCGTTACGACAAAGATGGTCACCCATCTAGGGACCAACCGCGTCAAGCATAGCTTAACCTGTGATCGAATCACTTATGCGGTTATAGCTTAGCCACGAGCTCCTCGCAGCACAACAAAGCAAAATATGAACATAAAAGTGACTTCATGCGCATGAGTTCTATTTACTATACCAATTTACAAAGAAAAATTACGTATTTTATTCGTTAACCTACCTGACGATCATTGAAGTAAAATACCGTCATCCCTACTGCATAAATGGAACTTAATAAAGACGACATGAGGTTGGTTATGAGTTGGTTATCTATACTCTATACTTATAATAAATCTGTAGAGAGGTCAATTCTGTACATAAAATATATTTAAAAAATAACTATCAAGGGGTGGTTAGGGATCGCTACTGATGCCAAAAATGCAATCAGTAAAATTTTTGTCTGTCTGTCTGTCTGTCTGTCTGTCTGTCTGTCTGTCTGTATATTCGTTATAGAAACAAAAACTACTCGACGGATTTTAACGAAATTTGGCACAATTATTCTTCATACTCTTGGGCAGGTTATAGTATACTTTTCATTACGCTACGACCAATAGGAGCAGAGCAGTGAAGGGAAATATTGGGAAAACGGGGTAAGTTACTCCATTTTTTAAGCTTCCGTCACGTGTGCAGGCTTATAGGTTAAAGCTACATAGAAATCATGTATGACGGAAATATTCTCCCTAAAATTATATAAAAAATATTCCTCGACAGCATATGTCTAACTTTTATGGTTGACTCACAATAACACGTGAAACTCCCGATAGCTTAGCAATTCGGAGATTTCTGATTGTATTTGTCTACTCTAACGTTTACAACACTATCACTCATCCCCAATTAAAAAAGTTAACATTATTACCTATTCAATAAAAAAAGAATCATGTAAATCGGTGTAGAAATACCAAAGTTATACATGAAATAATAAGAAATCGCGCGTGAATACAGAGTCATGCTATAAGGATTATTTTTGTGTATCGGTTGCCGCGCTCGACGCGCGTCGTGGCGGGAGGTATAAAAAGGCGGGGGGTCCGCGTTCGAGCGTCATACAATATTTGGCTGTTGATACGAATAGACGTTCAGACTGTTCGACCTTATTGACAATCAATAATTGTTATTTGCAAACCGTGCTTATCAGCACGACTTTTAGTCTTTGAATAGTTTATTTTTAGAATTGTTTTGTTGTTAGTTTATATAATAGGTATTAGATTAATAGTATTAGTAGTAGGTACACCTATTAGTTATTTTGGTAGTGTTTAATTGTATTAATAGTTTATTTTCGTAATTGGTAGTGTTTAATTATATTAATAGTTTATTTTCGTAATTTTTATATTATTTATTTTGGTAGTGTTTAATTGTATTAATAGTTTATTTTCGTAATTTGGTAGTGTTTAATTAAATTAATAGTTTATTTTCGTAATTGGTAGTGTTTAATTAAATTAATAGTTTATTTTCGTAATTGGTAGTGTTTAATTATATTAATAGTTTATTTTCGTTATTATTATATTAGTTATTTTGGTAGTGTTTAATTGTATTAATAGTTTATTTTCGTAATTGGTAGTGTTTTATTATATTAATAGTTTATTTTCGTAATTATTACATAATAACTATATATAATTGTAAGTGTAAGGTAGCTTCAGTTACCGTCGATTAAAAATACACAATGCCACCTAAAAAACGACCATCTTTATCTCGAAATTCGAGAGATGCTAAAAGGATGAGAAATGCGCGTTCTCAAGAATCGGCAGAGGAAAGAGCACATCGGTTAAACTCTATGAGAGTTAGTGCCTCAACCTCTCGAGCCAATGAAAGCTCTCCAGAGAGAGAGATGCGATTAGCAGCTGACAGAGCGAGACGAGCTACATCACGGGCGTCTCAAAGCTCTTCTCAACTGAGGCTTACCATTGACCGAGAACAACATGTGTTATCCCGAGATGCTGAAACTGCGTCACAACGAGAATTGCGTCTCACTGCTGACCGCGAACGGCATACATTGTCTCGCGAGTCAGAAACCTACACTGAGAGGGAATTGCGTCTCACAGCTGACCGCGAACGTCATATATTGTCTCGCGAGTCAGAAACCTTCACTGACAGAGAATTGCGTCTCACAGCTGACCGCGAACGTCATATATTGTCTCGCGAGTCAGAAACCTACACTGAGAGGGAATTGCGTCTCACAGCTGACCGCGAACGTCATATATGGTCTCGCGAGTCAGAAACCTACACTGAGAGGGAATTGCGTCTCACAGCTGACCGCGAACGTCATATATTGTCTCGCGAGTCAGAAACCTACACTGAGAGGGAATTGCGTCTCACAGCTGACCGCGAACGTCATATTTTATCTCGAGAATCTGAAACTTTAACTCAATATGAAGACCGTTTGACAAATGATAGGGTGCACCATAATGTTATTCGATCTCTCGAAGACGCACATGAGCATGAACAACGACTAGAGTCGGTACGCGAATATTATAATTCTTTGAGACAAGAACGATCAGTAAGTTTGTCTAATGAAAGATTAAGAATCGAAAATATTCGGTCTCTTGAAACGGACGAACAGCGAGAGGCCCGTCTTACTGCAGACAGATTTCGACATAGCCTTAATAACTTAGATGTACACATAGAAGATCAATCTAGAAATTCGGTGGCTTGGTCCGACAAATATAAAAGTGGGTTTGCTTATAACCTCACAATTGATTATGGATCATCTTCTGTAATAGGCGATATGAACGTGGTATGTCGTTTTTGTAATGCTTCAAAGTGGAGTAAGGAGTCAGCTGGTTTCTGTTGTTCTACAGGTAAAATAAATTTGCCTTCATTCGAAGACCCACCGGAACCTTTGAAATCACTACTTTTAGGGGAACATATACAATCTAAACAGTTTTTAGATAATATTCGCACTTATAATAGTGCATTTCAAATGACATCCTTTGGCGCTCAACAAATCTCAGAAGGTCATTTCATGCCTACTTTTAAGATACAAGGTCAGGTTTACCATTTGATAGGATCCCTTTTGCCTGAAAACCAACCTAAGTTTCTTCAAATATATTTTGTATCCGACTACAATGAACAGTCGAATATAAGAAATCAATATTTCCCGAATTTAAATACTGAACTCATATCACAACTTCAGAACATGTTGCATCAGGTTAATTCGTATGTATGCAGTTTTAAATCGGCATTAGAAGCTCTTCCTCGAGATGATGATAACAATTATAAAATTGTTATAAATGCCGATAGGCGTCCAACTCAGGAACACCCTGGGCGTTATAATGCTCCATCCACGAATGAAGTTGCTGTGGTATTGGTCGACCAGGAATGTGATAGGCGTGATATCGTTATCCGTTCCAGAGATAATCGTTTGCAACGTATTTATGAAACCCACAGGGCTTACGACAGTTTGCAATATCCTTTGATATACTGTCGAGGGGAAGATGGTTATAATTTTGCTTTATACCAAACTGATCCGCGTACAGGCGCACCTAATTATAATAAAAAGATTTCATGCCTTCAATTTTACTGTTACCACTTGCAAGTAAGACGGAATAGGTTTGTATACTTTCAACGTTTTCGTGGCTTATTCAATCAGTTTATTGTAGACATGTACGCAAAAATTGAAACCGAAAGATTAGTTTATATACGATCTAATCAAAGGCAGCTGCGCGTTGAAGAATACGTGCACCTTCGCGACGCCATGCAGCAAGATAACGATACGGTGAATATGGGTCGTTTAGTTATTTTGCCCTCTTCTTTTACTGGTGGTCCACGATACATGCACGAACGTACTCAAGATGCTTTTTGTTACGTAAGAAAATATGGACGTCCCGACTTATTTATTACTGTAACTACCAATCCTAAGTGGGATGAAATTACTCGGGAGCTTCTTGAGGGTCAAGCACCGCATGACCGCCATGATATCATAGCAAGAGTTTTTCATTTAAAATTAAAATCAATGATAGATCTACTTACCAAAGATAAAATTTTTGGAGAAGTATTGTGTTATATGTATAGTATTGAATGGCAAAAACGCGGCTTACCTCACGCACATATCCTACTTTGGTTAAAAGATAAGGTTCGACCTAATGATGTAGACAGTTTAATCAGTGCTGAAATTCCAAGTCCGATTGCAGATCCCGTGTTATACGACATTGTTAAAACTCATATGATACATGGTCCATGTGGTTCGTTTAACGGGAATTCTCCTTGCATGCAAGACGGTCGTTGCACTAAAAGATATCCAAAAGCCTTAGTGGATGGCACTGTAACAGGACATGATGGATACCCATTATATCGTCGCCGTTCAAGAGATAATGATGGTTTTACTGTTGAAAAGCGAGTGTCTGGACAACAAGTTACTTTAGATAATAGGTGGGTCGTTCCGTATTCTCCTGTGTTGTCCAGAGCATTTCAAGCTCACATAAATGTTGAAATGTGTAATAGTGTAGAGTCAATAAAATATATTTGTAAGTATATTAATAAGGGCAGTGACCAAGCTACATTTGCTTTGAGAAATGAACATGATGAAGTTACAAGATTTCAGTCAGGCAGATATATAAGTTCTTCAGAAGCTGTGTGGCGGATCTTAAGTTTCAACACTCACGAAAGATATCCACCTGTGACTCATCTGGATGTTCATCTTGAAGGCGGCCAACGTATATATTTCAACGCCGAAAATGTCACAGAACGGTTAGAGAACCCTAGACAAACAAGTTTATTAGCATTCTTTCGACTTTGCCAAACTGATGATTTTGCAAAATCTCTTTTGTATGAGGAAGTTCCATCGTATTATACCTACGATAAGCAACGGGGTGTCTTTAATCGAAGACGCCGTGGCAGGCCTGTAGATGGCGAGTCAGGTATTTTTAAAGAACATGTTCTTGGTAGAGTGTACACCGTTCATCCTAACAACGCTGAGTGTTTCTATTTGCGATTATTATTACATACCGTGCGAGGACCAACCTCATTTATAGATTTGAGAAAAGTAGACGATGTTGTATTCCACTTATCAAGCAGCTTGCCAAGCGCGTCATTTGCTTGAAAATGATCAGCATTGGGATGACGCTTTAGCAGAATCCTGTGTTAGTGATAATCCACGACGGTTACGCCATTTATTTGTAACATTACTCACATTTTGTAATTTGTCAGATGCTGTAACATTATGGGAAAAATATAAAGAAAAATTTTCAGAAGACTTTCTTAGAAATATACCTAACAATGATGAAGGCACAACTAATGATAATTTCCGTGATCTTGCCATAAATCAGTGCTTATTAGCTCTTCAGGATGACTTAACAGCAGTAGGCGGTAAATCACTCTGTGAATATGGTTTGCCAACACCAACCTCAGTCGGAGAGGTAACTAATAGGGAATATTCCGCAGAGATTGGTTACAATTTAACGGAACTGCTGACAACATTAGAAAACGGTGTCCCAATGATGACTGCAGAACAACGTTCAGTTTATGACCGCGTGTGCAATAGTGTTCAAAATAATTTGGGAACAATATGGTTTTTAGATGCACCTGGAGGAACTGGAAAAACCTTTTTGACTAAATTAATATTGGCTTATGTTCGAAATCAGCGTAAAATTGCTCTTGCCGTAGCTTCATCAGGGATAGCTGCAACATTGCTACCAGGAGGTAAAACTGCTCACAGTATGTTTAAAATACCAATTGATTTAGATCGCACGGAAAATCCAACCTGTAGTATTTCAAGAAATAGCGACAAAGCTAAGGTATTACGCGAGTGTAGTTTAATCATATGGGATGAATGTACGATGGCCCATCGAAAAGGAGTAGAAGCGGTAGACAGAACTTTAAGGGATATAAGACAAAATGATCGACCAATGGGCGGTATCACGGTTTTATTTTGTGGTGATTTCCGACAAACCTTACCGGTAATACCACGGGGAACCCGAGCTGATGAGGTTAGGGCTTGCCTGAAAAGCTCTTATTTATGGCGAGATATACAATCGGTGCATTTGACTATAAATATGCGAGTGAGAACTGGAGATAACCCGGATGATAGTCAATTTTCTGACACATTATTAAAGATTGGTGAAGGTACCTATCCACAACTACACCAAGGAAAACTTATACTGACGCCTGAATTATGTTGTATGGTGCAATCTCAACCACATCTTATATCGTCGGTTTACGGTGACGTAACAAATATATTAAATAGGGACAATTCTTGGCTATGCGAAAGATCTATTTTAACTCCTCGCAATGACCAGGCATCTGAGATCAATAACAAAATACTGTCGAATATACAGGGGGAAAGCAAAGTTTATAGATCAATAAATAGAATGGTCGATGAACAAGAAGCCACTAATTACCCGATAGAATTTTTAAATTCTTTAAATATGCCCGGACTTCCCTCTCATGAAATTTGTTTAAAAATTGGGATACCGATTATTATGCTCCGAAATTTAAAACCACCACAACTTTGCAATGGAACTCGACTAAAAGTAACCCAGTTGCAACAAAATATAATCGAGGCTCAAATTTTAACAGGTTGCGGTGCAGGAGAAACCGTCTTTATTCCCAGAATACCCTTAATACCAAATAATTTTCCATTCCAATTTAAAAGGACGCAATTCCCAGTATCGGTGTGTTATGCAATGACAATTAACAAGGCTCAAGGGCAGACTTTTCGTGTTGCTGGAGTAGATCTCAGTGTCAGTTGTTTCTCACATGGTCAGTTGTATGTTGCTCTTTCCCGTGTTAGCAGTTCTAAAAGTCTTTATGTTCACGTGCCGGACGGGTCAACTTTCAATATAGTTTACCCGGAAGCTTTGCACTAAAGTATTTTCGTTTTATAGGTACCTTTACCTTACCTTTATAAGGCAGTGGTACTTATATTGCCACCAGAATTTGAACCTTAACACATTATTATAAAGTTTAAAAGCTGTAAATATTTTTAAGTTCTGTGTCTTATAAAGGGTTAAGCCTTATGTGAACGTGATCTAAACAATATTACCAATATAAATAATAATAATAAATATTACCAATACATTAACTTAATACACAAGGAGTTACACGCTGACGGAGTCGCGGACACAGCTATCTATACTTTTCTGCCGGAAGTCACTATTCCACGCGGACGAAGTCGCGGGCACAAGCTAGTGTTTATTATAAAATTAATTTTCCAAACATTGTATGACGGATGTAAATGCTGATAGCTACACGCTATTATCAGCCTTATTGGGAAATTTCCAAAAATATGTTCCTAATCCTCGTCGGCTTAGCTTTGGGATCTCAGAAACTCATTCAGTCTCGTACCTTCCCCTGTTTTTACCAGGCTACGAAAGAAGAAAATTTTAAATAAGTAGAGATTACAACAAATTGTTTAAGGATTTTTTGGAAGGACCACGTGTGCGGTCTCTGTAATGGCGGATGTAGACCGATCAAATCGTTAAAATATTGAAAAATCCCAGGTATCAGTAGACATTGTTCTATCAATAGATACATAATGTCAAAAACCGTCTAGCGTACGCTCTTATTCATTGATAGCTTTGGTCGTACAGATCTTTCACATTGCATACCTATTATGCAGTTTTATGCAAGTTTTCTGGGCTTTTTTATCCGAAATACTTTTGGCCTATGTAATGTTGCAAATTTAAAAATCATTATTTCATTGTTTGAAAGGCTTTTTTTTTGTTTGAATGATTATATTTTTGTTGCTAGTTGTTACAGATGAACCAAGATAATAATTAACTGTGTCGTTCAGTAATTTATTGTTGCATATTTATAGATGAGATCAATATGAACTACATGCAACTTTGGGTTGAGTGTCACTACGAATGTTTTGATCTTGAAGACATAGGTATATACACCTATCGTAAATAAATACAAAATCATATTACGGCATTCCACATTTGAATTTGGGTCATTTTAGTACATCAATAAAAATAAAAATAATTTAAGTTCCTTTCTTTCCAGAATGTACCGATTACGGTAACAATTGTATAAAAAAACGTATTAGTTAAATGTTTCTTTTATTTTACTTGTGAAATAGTCGCGGTAGGCCTATATCAGACTTGAAAGAGAATAAAATGACTAATTTTGTGAAAATGATTTAGTTTCGAAAAATCCCATTATTGCTCTGCCAAAAGTCTTAAGATAAATAGCGTGATGTTTTTTTTGTAAATTGATGACCGTGCTGCCTACTACTCAATGGGGTGAAAATACACCTCATAATTGTATTACACGGTGTTACGGGTGAGTCCAAAAATTTAAAACTTTACTGCTCATGCCCCCTGCATAGTAGCGTTATGGTTTTTGTATTTTTGTTGTATCATGTGTACGATAAGGTTCATGCAAAATTTGAACGAAATATATTCACTATTTTATGAGATAATTTGATATTTTATGAGATAATTTGATATTTGTGTATAGATATAAAAGGCTCCTGCTCACCCCCTGTAACGAAAAGCGAGATAATAAGTAAAAAGTATGTTGACCGGACCTCTTGTTGATATTCTCTGAAAATTTGAATCAAATCTATCCAGTACTTTCCGAGATCTTTCCGGACATACATACAGACAAACAGACAAACAGACAAACAGACAAAAATTCTAAAAATCACATTTTCGGCATCGGAATCGTTCGTAGACCACCCTCCAATTATTCTTTTTTAAAAATATTCAATGTACAGTTTTCACTTTTCTACAATTTTATTATATGTATAGATTCGCCGACTTACTTCAATTCCCCGCGTTGCGTAGATACGCTAATAAATTAAAATGGCCGCCTGCTCGACGCTCGTAAATTGTGGCAAAGGAATCATTGAAGTTCAGCCCATAATAATAAAAAATCGTTCGATATTTGAATAAAGAACGTCATGGTTTTTATTGCAATATTAAATATAATTGAATCAATTTTTTTATAAGAATATGATGTTAATTTTAACAAATCTAGATCTATACTAATATATAAAGCTGAAGAGTTTGTTTGTTTGATTGTTTGAACACGCTAATCTCAGGAACTACTTATTCAAATCGAAAAAATCTTTTAGTGTTCAATAGATCATTCATCGAGGAAGATTTTAGACTATAAACCATCACGCTGCGACCAATAGGAGCGAATATACAATGGAAAATATGGAAAAAACAGGGCAGATAAATCATAACTTACATCTTCTAACCACGGGGACGAAGTCGCGGGCAACAGCTAGTAATGTAATAAAATTGTTGATTTGAGTGAATCCTTTTACGTAATTATTTGCTTTTACTTATTATTTTTATGTAAGTTGTTGAGTACACATTATCAAATGCCGTTAACTTCCTAAAGATAATTATTAATTAGATATTTTTTATTGCTAGGTAATGATAGCAAAACATGTAATGAAAAACACAACCATAAGAAATCTGACTGTTTGTTTAGATGGTTATATCTAAGAAAATGTATGCACATCATAAATTATAAATTGAAAAAATATGTATAAAAATGATAAAATAATTGAACCTTAATCATTTTAAACCACACAAATCTGGAATTAAACCTTTTTATCATTCTTGTCAGGGGCACAAAATACGGGTGAAATTGACGATGGCTTATCCCGATTTTTAATTAAATATCCCAATCGATTCCAATATAACAAAGGGGACCGTTGTTTTCTTATGACAAATTGGAATGATTAAATATCCCTGGACGCTGAGTTTTGACCGCAAAAAATATTTTGTTTCGATTGGTTGGTGTTTTTTTATGAATTAATTAAAAAATCAGTTTTACTATTTTTCTATCGTTGAACAAATCGCTTATCATTATTTGTTTATTTAATTTATAGCCAAAAATAATATAGGCTTTTTTAACCCCACAAATAGAGTTTACATACAATTCCAAGTTCAACACCCATCTGTCTGACCACGGCATAAAAACATATTACAGACTCGTAAAGATATCGACCGTTCTGTGTCAGCGAAAGCAATATAGCTTACCTCATAAATTGTCTGTGGTCGTAAATGGCGGGGAGAATCGAAGTTTACGACAAACAGCCGACTCCGATTGGAGTTGGATCAGATACTTGTTCCCCTACATTTGAGTACTGACTTTAATTGTACCAAGTTTGATGCTATCTGGTAAATACGTCCCGAAACTTGTTCAATTTGTCTAATCTAGTACTTATGGCTTGGATTCTAGGTTCCTGTGATGTAATAAAGAAACGACGATCGCATATTTTTCAGATGAAGTTTTGTGCTTATGATACCTACTGCTAGAATCTCTTGAGTTTACCTAAGAAAATATAGTTAAGTATATTAATTTTTCAACTATTTTAAGTTTACCTAAAGGATAATTCAATCCTTAACTTATAGAGTTTCTGAAAACGGCAAGAGCATCGTATATCCAAATGCACCCCAAAAAGTAGAACTATTAAGAACAAAACAAAACAGCAAAAGGGCGTCGAAAGTAAGAAATTAATAAACAACCCTCCAACAACACACAATTTGCAAGAAAAACTGTGCGAAGTTGCGCCCCTAAGTAATATTGCACTGTTTTTCTTTCGACTCGAGTTAATTAATGAAATGAGGTTTGAAGTTTGCACGTCGTCGAATTTTCACCGCTCTCACTTAATCCTTATTTTAAAATATTTATCTGCAATTAGAGACTTTTGCTTCGAAGTTTAAACAAGGTTCGTTTTAAGATTTGTTCGTTAAGATTTAATTGTGTTTTGCAACAAGATTTTAATGACAACATTTATGTAATAATGTAATTTAGGACCTAACACTTTATAGAGCCTTGTAGGTTAATATGGCTGTATGCACACTTTGTTTCGGTTAACTGAATACAATATAGTGACAAGTGTCAAGTTGCATTACACTTAATAGTAGCAGAGAAGATTTATAAGTAAGATATAAAAGTCTTTGGTAGTAATTTCCAGGTCCATTAGAAAAAAAATCGGTCCACATTCATAACCCTCAAATTAAAATCGGTCAAGTGCGAATTAGATTCAAACTGACAAAGGGCTCCGAATGAATGGGCTAAAGAAAAACCAATTTAAGAAAACAGTAAAGTTCAATCCAAAAGAAACATTCGTTAAAAGTCCAAAATGATAATTCTAGACTTAAGTTCACTTAAAGTAAAATAGTAAAACAAGCATATGAAATATCTGTGAGAAAAACTGTACTAAGAGGCTCGCGAATGTGGGCGTGTCTGTAATATGAGTAGTTAACACGCGATGTTGTACAACAGCCTGTTTCATCACGTCTTTATCTGTCCCTTTAATCTTGTGTGTGATTGTTTGCGAGTGTTTCCACGTAACCCTTTGTGTTATGAGAATGTTTGCTAAATAGGAATTTCCGTAAACATTCTTTCGTCTGATGATACGAGTACTTGCTTTCTGATACGAAATCACAATAAAACGTAACAAGAAATATTTAACGGTCAATTTTTGAGAGATATTTTATGATGTAAAGAATTTTGTACACTTTCATGACATTAGATTGAAGAGTATATAGCAAAGTCAGAGATTGCATGGTATTTGCAATAACATTATAATATTTGCGGAATAGCTGCATCAACGTGCAAGCAGTCATGTGAATACATTGCAAGCTTAGTACCATTCTAAGGGAGAGTAAGCTACAGGTATTCGGGTAGAATAATTCAGCCCATTTCGGTCTTAGGAATTTAGTCCTTAAGTTTCACGACATAAGAATTAAATTACTTAGTGCGGTAGTCGTTCAAACAGAAGAAATAAAAACAATAATAATAAAGCCGACAATCACCAAAAAACAAGCTCACTTAGATTTTTTAAGAAACACTTTACTTCATTTATTTTATATTATCTTTTCTTTATTTTATTCTCTTCAAATCATGTTTACTATAAAAACTCAGTCTTTCTTAACATAAAGCTACGTTTTCCCCGTAGATTTACGTAAATACAACCTTCGTGACCATCTTCATAAATTTACGTGTATTTTTACGGTGTACGGACGTCGCGGGTCGCGATGTAAATCCTCTTCTTTACGAATTTATGTAGGACTTAAGGCTGGTTTTAAACTAGCGTTGTATACACTTGTATAAACTCGCTTTTGGAAGTTAGTGTAATCGTATAGAAGCTCGCGTGTTACCAAGGCAAATACACAACTCGAACGAGTGATACGCGCTTGTTGCTAAGGTCTTGTGAGCCTAACCCGCGGACATTTCGTCGATCAAAATAGGTTAATGCAAATAAGGTTCTAAATGTAAGCGCGTTTTCCGAAATGACGACCATATATATGCTCATAGAAACAATACCTTAATGTAAAAGAGCTTTAACACGCATTTCCGCCCTTATTCCTCAACTGATTGAAAAACATAAGTTAGCTTGCAAAATTGTTAAACCAAGTTCAGGGAGCTTAGGGAGATACGATAGGAAGTAAATTGAGTGTCAACTTCTTTTGACAGACTTATAAGAGTTATGTAAATGTAGATCCTTCTTTAGTTTTGTTTTATTTATTTTCTAGTTTGTTTTGTTTACTGTCGGGGAAATGTCGTGGGATGTAGCGGTGAATATGATATGGGAGACAATGATGAAAAGGTATGTTATGAGAATAAATGACGTCAGCTATTGATGACATTCTACTATCTACATAGTCAGTTAACCAGAAAGGCAATCCTTGAATAATCTCACACAAAAAAAAGTAGCTTTGTGTACATATACACCTCAATATAGTCAATATGTTGACACGATAATGAAAAATTGTATAACTTCTGAAGGTAGCTGGTTGCTCTAATTAACAAAAAATCATCACAATGTTTTTTAACCTGAAAAAAAAAACAATATTCAAGAAACAGTATATCTGAATATCGAATAACCCAGTTGGTTCTCAATAAAACAAAACCCAACCAACCTCATTAATACCATACTTTAGGCAGCACATTATCATTACCTCTCGCACTTCCCATGGGCAAACCAACATAATAATAATAAAATAGATATACGTAACTAGCCCGAAGGATCCTCAAAACGTTCATTTACCTAATGAATTCTTTTACTTCTTAATGCAGGGCCGACCGAAGACGGGGTACCAAGTAAAAATCACACGGAATTATTCATGAGCACAGTTCCTGATTATGAGAGTTCTAGTATTTGGTTTGAATGTTGTTTTTCTTTGTAAAAAAGGCAGGTGGATTTTTTTTTTATTGATTAGCCTTTTTATGCTGTGATGGGTTTTAAAATACTTTACACTCTACACTGTATTGTTTACACGAAACGTACCTGTAGAAAAAAAAAAATAGTTAATTCTTAATCCGGCAATTCTTGTGTCAAATCTAGCAAGCATTTTCGATTTAAGCATATCATTTTAAAACGAATGCTTAAGGCTTTAAGGCTCTTTAAGGCTTTGCATCTTGAAGGAGGCTACCCTTAAAGAAGTACCATGATAACATTACAAACATATGTGCTCATTTTTCCCGTAGGAACCCTCAATACGGAGGGGCGTGCCGGACTGCTATGGCTGAAACCACCAAAGTGCTTCTCCGTACCCTTTCTCAGGAAATGTATCTGAATGCTAGGGAAAAATATTACCATATTTATACCAGTGAGGTGTAACAATGCCTCGAAGCGATGAGGTTTTATTCAATAAGAATTACATTGAAACAGCTGCTGATAATTCCGCCCGTTAAAAGTGTTGAAAATAATAGTTCATTTGGTTATGGAATAGATTTTCTTAGTTTGTACCAAAAAGTCTTCCAGAACTATTCGTTTAGAGATAATAAAATAACATGACGCCTCTGAAAAGTCACTGCATAAAGTGCAGCTTAGTTTTCTTGACAGACCCGACTTGAAGCGGAAATGTAAAAATACAAGTTTATCAAGTTACAGTTTATGCTAAATAAATACAGCATTTCAGTTTGTAAATATTTTACAATTCCTAAAACATTTGAACGCAGCTCTGAGTAAAAGCCAGGTAATTATCATAAATGCATATTTCCGCTACGATATTGCTACGCCGTAGCCTCCCGTAGCTGGTAGCGTAAACTAAACATGAATTTCGTAGTATTCCTGCCAAGACTGTCTCGTAGAAACTTTAATTAAATATTTTCTTGTCTTCTTATTATTTTAAAACCATAAAACAGTCGTCAAATATTTTACTTTTAAAATGTGATATAGTTGTTTCATTTACCAAAGCTGTTTTATCATTTTTGATTCAAAATAAATAAATTATGCTTTTAACTATGGTCGAAAGCAAATTATTATTTGATGATAGTTCAATTAACTAGACGTCGAAATGCGTCGTAATTTTTTTATGATAGCGTGTGGCAACAAATGTGTATTTTTAAACGCTTCTACTCTGTTTCTAGAATGTAAATGAATCTATCACGAAAATAAGTAAATAAAGAGACGACATAAAACAAAACAATTTTATCACTTTGAAAATAATTCCATTTTACAGTCCTGCACTAAAACATGAGCATAAAAAAGCAATACAAAATAACAAAAGAGGTTTATTAACAAAAAGAAAGGAGGCATTAAAAAAATAAAATAAAAACAAAAGTACCCTTTCAAAGTCTCGTTTATTTAAAATCGCAGAAACAGTACCGCCACGTCTCTTTGTGGCGCTCTCAGTAGTGTCAATGCACTTAGTGTTGTACCACGTGGTACAACGCAGAAGGAAAATGGGCGCCAAGATAAATAGAGCCGACATTCTCGTTGCCTCGAAAGAGACATGACAAATGGAAATGCATAGAGGAACATTATTTGTGGTTGTTGGCGGTCTGTTTAGTGTTCCTTATGATACAACGAAGCTCTCGTTAAGAAAGAGCTGTGCTGATTGAGCAATCATAAGTTTCTTTAAATTAGATGTGTTTTGATAACCATCCTGGAACTAATGCCGAAATATTGTGTGCATCCGTCGTGTCCACAGAAAAAAGAACGAAATTTTATATTGGACTCATCTTGAAATATAAAGTTAGTAAGTTTTTTCTGTAAAATGTCCTATTTTTCTCGAATATTATTTTTTTACTTGTTTGTAAGCTCATTTTATAATTTAATTCCTTCGCAACAATTCACTTACAGCAAGTTTTCAGGGATATTTTTAACCACCTATGGTATGAAGTCCAGTCAACCCATAAAGAACCGATAAATAATCTCTGTAAGACCCACGTCATTATAAAATCCTCCATCAATGATCCACAAGAATAGCTTGTATACCCTATTAACAAAGGGTGCCTAGAAATACTTTTTATTTTCATCTATAAATAAGTGTGACCTATACGGTGTTAAGTGCGTGAAACGTAACGCTCTGGCTAACTGGGCCAGGTAACTATAGGCGGACTGTACTGTGACGCAGAAGGGGTGGAAGTATGGACGTTCGTTAGTTTCTTTTTTGTATAATAATATAATTATTACTCATCAACATTTTAGTAATAAAGATATTTTTAAGATGGCTAGACTTGTTGCTTGAAGCAGTAGCGACGATGATTTTAAAAACATACTTACTACCATTATTTATATTAGGACCTATAAGAGGGTCATACATTTACCAATACATGGGTTACGTCATCATCAATGCACATGATGAAAAACTCTATTTTGCAAAAAAATTGCCATTCATCTAAAATCTAAATTTAGTAAAGCTCAATATCATATAAGTAACTATTACTAATAGATTTACAACCTTAAAATAAATAATGCCTTACGATAATTAATAAATATAGCAATGATTCTATAACTGTCTACGTAAACTTGATCATTGATATTACACACCCTATTCACATTCAAAATACGAAAGAGAAACAAGTACACAAAACAAAAGCAAAACGATTCGCTAGTAAAATCCCGAGTACAGTTCAACGCCCAGAACATATGGAACTAATAACATAATTACGAGCTACAATCATAAATTGGGCGGAGGCAGGCTCGCTCAACTACTGCCAAGAAAATAACCATTAAATAATATAAACATTAAATATATTTTCCTCCATAAAACCCAATGGTTTCGTAGCTCAGATAGATTTGTGCCGAATAAGGATAACTGGACGTTTGTGTTGTTTGAAGCGTTTTATAAAGAAGTAGGTCAGATTATTATTACTAGCCTGGAATGTCCCACTGCTGAGCAAAGGCCTCAACACTCTTCTTCCACTTGTCTCTGTCATGAGCCGCGAGTGACTAGTTCGGTAAGAACGAAGCCAGGTCATCCCGCCATCTCCGTCTGGGTCTGCCTCGCCAGGTCAGATGGTAGATGGATTAAAATTTGTTAACCATAACGTTTAATTGTGAACTTTAAATCCTTTGAGGTATCTAGAGTTAGAACTGTTATAAATAGAATTTGAGTTGTGAAAAATTTAACACTTTTTCATAAAGGCGACGATTATAAAGAATGCCTGACTAAGTCTTAAACTACTTAAAACATATAATACAGTTTACATATCGTATGTATTTGTTATTTGGTTAACTTTGAAAAAAAAAACGTGCCAACGGTAATTTTATCAAAAAACTGCAACGTATCAAACGTCAAAAAAATCGTTTTCTTGAATTCTTCAACTTTTACAAATATTATTTTAGCCCAATCATGAGTATGCTCATGATTAAAATAAAATAATATTTCCTTGGCGAAAAATACAAAATCAGACATCTTTCAATATTCATGAACTCTGAACTCTTATTTTCCATCTCCTAAATTCCTTTAACATAAATAGGGAAATCAATGATTATTTTACTAAGCTTTAATACGCACAGTCGCTAACAAGGAGCACTTAAAGTACCAATGAAAACGTTTGAAGCGTGCCGTACATTATAGAACAGGTTTACTGCGAGAGACTTCATGAAAATTTAACCAAACAATAAACTTTACAGCTAGCTTAATGTCTTGAGGCGCGCGATAACGTACGTGACCTGTTTCTGTGTGTGTTTCTGTTACTGTCTGTATGTGTGCGTGTGTACTTGTGCACTCGACTATACGAGGTAATTTGAACTTTATATCTTAATTTTAAGGTTATTTTTTCGTTATTCATCGTTCCTACTTAACTGTTTTGTGATTATACTGAATTTGCATAATATTTGTTATTGTTGGTACCTACCGCATTAAGATTTTGCGGAAGCTTGCTTTTCCATTATCATACGCGTCCTTTGCTAATACAATTTCATAGAATATGTCCAATTTGGCATCAAAAAGGAAAGAAAAAAAATACATAAGATACGTACATCTCGTATTCTCGTCAAGTACGTTTTCGTTAGGCAATTGCAAAAATGTTATTACTATACATCAACAATTATGAAAATAATTACTTATGTCAGTCTGTACCTTGTAAATAAATTCAACATTAGTATCACATCACGCAAAAGGTTTAAAAAGTCCATGTGTGTCCATCTGTGTATTAGTTATCGTTTTCTTCCCAAAAATAAACCATTGTCCTTTAATTACTACTACTCAAGTCCTAGAATTAGATTTAAAGTTTCATGATTCCAATACACACCTAATTCCACCATCGCCTTGAATATTTGAAGTTGCGAATAAAATCCGATCCCTCACGTTTCGGCAACGCGTAAATAAATCGCAATAAGCTCGCGGTGAATTATGTAAGTTAACTTTCTACTTCATCATGTATGGCTTATTAAGTTAAGCCTTCAAGGATAAACCTTCGGTTAATCTCTTCAAACCCGCCATACTTAACTGTACCTTTTAATCTGTAGCTAAACATTTTGGGTGATGGATCGGAGGGAAGACTGTTAATGTAGATTCAAATTGAAAAGTAGCTAAGCTTAAGTGCACCAATAAAGTAAGTGTAGTTAGTAACAAAATCAATATAGTAAGTTTTATTCTACTATATGCACGGATAGATGAGTGGTTGAGGTCACCACGCTTAACTCTCTGTTGCGGGTTCGAACCTCGCGTGTTCTGAGTTTGGGTGTCTTTGTGCTTAACTTTTTTTTTGTAAAAACGTTACTAACCTGTATCAGGTTAGGCTAGAAGCTGATGATGATGATATTCAACTATATTTATTATCAATGGATGTAATACAACAACTTAAGCATCCTCAAAAATCCCCAACGGGACACAATTGTCTACTTTGAACTTCACAGCTATTAAAAACAAGAAAATGAAACATGCTGTTTCACTATAACAACCCAAGTTTTCTAGACGATGACAGAGCTTGTAGCAGGAAGCAGTAATGAACCGTGTCACAACGATTAACTCCGGGCTTCTAGACAAATCATTCTGTTCAATTCGATGCACGTTTTGAAGCAATTATGATATCCGTTGAATTATGTTCGGATGACTTATTATTGGTTTCATTCATATTTTATTACTTATTTATTTGATTTATTAAAAATTCTACTTCCTACTAATTTTATAAACTCGAAAATTTGTATATGGATGTTTATTGCTCTTTCACGCAAAAACCACAATACGATTTTGGACGAAACTTCAGATAGAGGATTCGATTTTTAACGGGCGGGCGAGCGGACAACAGCTAATTGTCTACATATTAAAAAGATGACCTTTGAACTTTGTATAGTGTATAACACATTTAGGCTATTTTGCAACAAAAATAATATTACCATATGAAATGTGAACTAAACTTACAGAAACAATAAGCAGCTGAACCAGATAAGACTAAAAACCGGTCACACATTACACAAAATTCCGAACAAAACACACCTAAAGTCTCATGCTTCATTCTTCAAGCTTTTAACACATTTTTTCAGCAAACGCAATATAAGTATAAATTTTTAAAGACCACGCCTTACGCATCAAGATTCGGAGTACCTATACTCTAAATTGTTAATCTGTAGTCTCATGAAGTGGGCCTGAATTTTGTATGCTCTACTTGAGGGACGTTAGAGACCTGTACCTATATGATAATAAGGACATGTTGTAACTTATTCCCTTTGACAGCTGTACGCTGATTTAAATATGAAAGACACGTGTGTTGAACAAAATTTGGCAAGAAAGGTGTCGAATGGTTGTTCTTTCGAAACACGTGTGAAATGCAAAGTCCTGACTGTTTTAAGTGTTTTATGGAGTTATTATATATTGATTTTGCAGCATTTGCTAAGCGTGTTAAATATGCTAGAACCTGGCATTTTTTGGGACACAAAATTTGTAAGTCTACCATGTACTCAAAAAACCGGTAATAGGTTCTGTACTAATATAATAAAAAAAAGATTGGTCTGCCATCACAACGCTTAATATGTATTGATATTTTGCAACTGAAATACATTTATTTATCATTCAAACGATAGTTACTCACTACATATTAAAATTAAATGGAGAAACAAAACAATCCGTCTGAAATTATTTTTTAGCGCTACCAAGCCCAGATCTTACGTTCGGACGTTTTTTTTCAAACATAGGTATACAATAATGCTACCTACTAGGAGCAGCTAGGAGCTACAATCATATCTTAGCCTATAAAGCCCAACAATTTACAAGGCCATACTGTACGTTCTCGAGGTTGCACGACGCTCAAAGTAACATTATAAGCAGAATTTATACTGAACAAATGGCTGCAGGTAACTTTGAAAAGAATAGAGTTAAGCGAAGGACGACAAAAACGCACCAGGTGAATACAAATGACCACAAGGGGTTCTAATACCACCTTCTAAAAGCAAGTCTGTAGCTATTGTGGAAGCAAGATGGCGCTCTACATGCCGCATAGCTGTGTCTCTCTCACACATCTGTACAGTCTTGCTTTGAAAGAAAATGGTAAGCGTTTCGTGTGTGAAAACCAATAAGGTTAGTGATAGTAAGAATTTTATGTGGAATGGAAGTGACATTTTGCATTTATCTTGACCATAATGGCTCGTACAGAATTATAGGTACTAAGTTATTTCAGGAATACGTGAAGGCACTTTTGTTGTTTATTTTTGTTGTTACAATATGTATCACATTTTTTTTATTTACAGCTAAGGACATGGCTAAAATGAAATATGGACAGCTGCCCCACACTTAAAATGCTTGTATATAGACATGGTCATCTACCAAAATAAAGTGCTGAATCTCTGAATATTTATATTTCGTATTGAAAAAATCAGATATTTTTCATAATGATCAATCTTGCAAATATTATAGTGAAAATTTTATACTAAAATCAAGAACTTGAGTTTACCTTTTCTAAATTCATCTTCGTTAAAGTCGTCGACACATCTTACCCAAGATTAAATACAACCTTTTATAATGAACATTACGTGTAAACGGAAAAAAAGATCTCTATCAACTCTCATCAATTAATCATCTTACCTAAAATTATACGAAGATGAAATCAATGACGCTGTATATAAATATTAGCTTAATAATAGGAAGATAATTCCCAGTTAAATACCGCTTGAAAATTAAAGGTAAGAATTATTGAAATACAAACGGACGTGACAGAATGAAGAGTGATGAGGATCATGGGAGATGTTACAGAATAACTAAATCGTAAACAATTGTTTGTAATCTGCCAGTATTCAATGGGTCAGCTCTGTCAACATAAAACAGGAATATTCCATGGACATTGTTGTTGATGGCAATGAAGGGTTTTGTCACGACTGTAAGTAAGCGTTTGTTTGAGAGCAGTGTTTGCCTGATTTACCTACTTTGGTAGTTTTCTTTAAAATCTGTCTATTTATATAATAGGTTGTCTGTAAAAAATCGCTCTTAGCGTTAAGACACCAGTTGTGGCACCATGTAACTATTCGTAAGCGAATCCTGTAGGTACTTATGTGGTGTGCATCAAAAAGTATTATTTCTACTAGGCCCATAATATGTAATATTTCGCAGATAAAGCTTCCAGTTTTTTTTTCGTTAGAGTTTCGGCTGGGTTAACTGAGTTTGATGTTTTTTTTTTCATTTCATGCCGTCTTTCGGTGCCATAACAATCATCGACTTTGGCTCAATAGTTTTTATTTTTTTATTAACAAAAATATACCGTGCTTACGAAACCTTGCCTGAAAACTAACAACCGTTTCTTTTATTTAAAATATTTCATGAACGAAACTACTATTGTGTTGTACCTTAAAAAGAAATCTCATATTTTAAAATTCTATTTAATTCACGTGTTAAAAAATAATACAGAAAATATATCCTATGATCTAAAACTCCGAATGCAGTGGACAAACTTGGCTGAAACTTGCAGCACTCTGTTGGACGTATTATGTAAAAACTCCTGTGAAATTCGAGAAAAATTTCTATCCTTTTTGTTGAACCAACTCTTTGATATATGGCCTTACCTTTCAGAGAAACTGGTTATAAAATAGTCAAATTTGAATATTGTTACTGTAGTACAACTGTTGTACATATTATTATTATAAATTATATAAAAAAAATTTGTAGCCTACGCACTTATCTTTCTTACATAATATTGAGTATTTAATATAGAAACGAAAAAAGATTTATTTAATTTAAATTTCAAATAATACAAATCCGAGTTTAGCTACATGATATCCGAAAGAACCGGAATCTGATATTCATAATGTATTTTTAAGTATACCTTTTCTATTTACAAATATACAGTTCTCATTAGAGGTTTCTATAATGTCCATAAATAAATAGGCCGCCTTCACTCCGTAGGGTTCTAACGCAGCAGCCCATTAAAAAAACATGATTAAAACATAAAACCACACGCGCACACACCCGGTACCCAAGGACCCTAATTTTCTGCCCCAACGAACATCTTTTTGATGTCTAACATAATAAAGTGAGGCCTACAAATTAAATTCCGCTATGGTCTCAAAGACATCTCATTAAAATTTTGACATTTCTTACTTTTTGCGGTCGCTTAATCGGAATTCAGACCTTCGTGCTCTTAGTCCAGGACGGCTTTGCTACTTATTTTTAATACTCTTTAAAATAGGCTGTTTTCCTGATTTGACTACATACACCATTTTTTCCTTGACTAAAAGATTATGATACCCATATCATGTTCGAACTTTACATTTCAGTCCTAAACTCGAAACAGAATTAGTTACAAAAATGATTATATTGAATATAAGAACTATTAGGTACATAAGAATAAGATGAACCTTATACATGCATGGCATGCTCATGCCATGCAACCATGCATGTCTTTAATAGATATAATATATTACTCCTATCGCCGCTCCGACTACATGCTTTTAAAAAGCACATTCACGTGAAATAACGACGTTCCATAAACTATCTTACCTCATAATCAAACCAATTGCATCTAACAAAAGCACCATTACATCTTAAAGTTGCATCCTTTAACAATTAGACAATACACCGACACGCTCAGTTTTAATTAAGCAGTCATAATTAAAAGAGGATGGTTAGACGAGGCATTACGGGAAAGACTCCTTATTTAAAACTTTAATCAACGCGGGTACCTATAGATGGGGTAATTACATTTTACTTTGTCATTATCGGAGTTCAGAGCTTAATTGCTTGGCGTACAGGAATTTGCTATTGGGTAGCGTGCTAATGAGAGTATTTACTGAACGGAATGTTCTACATCAATCATGCGTCTAGACCTCAGTTTATGGAGATGGTGAAACACCAAAAAAGGACGTGAAAAAAAGCATTTCGGAAGCAATATTGACATTTCCTTCCGATATGTTTTATTTTTACTTCTGGGTAGCGGTCTTCCCGGACGTATTTAATAGATATTTCCCAGTTATATGTGAGGTTACATAAACGTGTCTGTTAGTTTATAAACATAGTTACACAAATCAACTGATCCACTTGCGCAAGTTTCACTAGATAGATACTAGAATCAAAGATGAAACTGGAAAATGCATCAGTAAATACATCATACGTTTAGTAATATTCAATTTAAAAAATTTAGTCTAAACATTTTGTTCGAACAATCATTATCATTTTGTCAATAAGTTAGCTCCATTAAGGAAAAGATACGAAGACTTTTTACCAGTTTGAAACTATCCGTAAAAATAGTCTAGTCCATCAGGGGACAACCTAAACTTAAGTAAATAAGTTAGATAAGTCTTAAATAAAGCCTACAGTACCTACTACTTTCCAAGCCAGAACGCCAATGTTATAGTATGTGTGAATTGATTTGAGTTAAAACGGGTCTTACACCTTGGACACTCCGAAAGACGATCTGCGTCACATGATTTAGCTTTTACTTACTTTGAAGATGAAATATTTGTTCTCAATTTTATGTCGCTTATTCCAGTGAGACGCGAGACTGAAGGCACAGTAGTGTAGTGTAAATAAGAAAACATTTGGTAGATAGTATTGCTCAAAGAACCTAATATTGAATGTTTAATTGTACCAAAAAACAGTAACTGAACTGAACTGTCAAAGTCGATTGCACTGTAGCTACATTTTCATGCTGATTGATATTGGCAGAATCCTATGGGGATCCAAAATCCACGGCGGAATGGGAAATGTTTCAAAACCCAGGGATAATAGACATAGAAATTCATTTTCCTTTACAGAAAATACAAACAGGAGGAAGAATGCTTGGCTCATCAGAATGCAAATACAGAACTGCCTTTGCAGAACTGCCTTTGCAGAAATGCCTTGAAGCATTCCCCTTGAATAGTTTTTAATAATTAATTAAGAAGGTAATTACTAGTAATATTTGTGTACAAGTGCCAGGTGTATCCAATAGAGTAGAGAAGCGTCTTTCTAAAGTAAACATAGCTTAATAAATTATCTCAACAAAACAAATCAACTATATAGTTTTTAGTATTTTGCCGGATGAAAGCGATCCCTGAAATGAATCTTCCAACATGGATTCTTGGTCAATAAACTTACGTTAAGTGGCTTTCTATCTATATTACTGAGCTTAGCTTATTATTGATTATCGATATTCTGTCATTTATATTTTTCTTCGTTTCTACAATGCATAAATTAGTCACACCTCAAATGATCTTTATCTAAGTATGTAGAATAACAGTCTATCCACATACTTTCTTTCCGCTAATAGATTTTACTATGACTATAGAGAAATAATAAATGAGATTTCAGGAAGAAAGAACAAAATGCTATTTAAATTTTGAACTTACCTTCCAAAAACACATTTAATCAATACAGAACTTTTCTAAACTGTGGGAGATTCTAACGAATTCCAATAATTGTGATTCAAGTAAGCTCTGGCAAAATCTGGGCTACGAATAATGAAGGTTCAAGTTAGGATTTTTGCCACACAGCTACGAAGCCCCCTAGCCCTGATCTGTCGCTCACACAACCTCCGAAAGCTTTAGAAACTTTCATCGATTCTTTGGTTTGCCACCTAATGAGATCGCGTCGACTGATTTAATTACCAATGGGTACGTTCTTAACGTTTTAGGGTTGTAATTTCATAAATGTTTCTGATTGTAGAGATTTGGTTTTTGTTGCAAAAAGGTTTTACGACACTTCACTGACAAGACATTTACATAGGGTTACACAGTTTCGTTAATTATTTTAAGATCAAAACATAAACTACTTTTAACACTTACACATCAATTACAACATTTAAAGCTTCTACAAACGATCACGAAGGCACAACGTGGACTGTCACGGAGGCCTGCCATTAGGACATGAAGGAACCCTAGGAGATGACTGCTCGTCGCCGTCTCCTGGTGTTCTTAGAAATCAAAATGGCAGCAAGTTCGGCATGATGTGGAGACTGGAGGGTGTCACCAGGGAATTGTTTACGGGGTGACCTTGAAGGCCCGGGTAACGCTTACCTACGACGCCGCACATAGTCGGTGGTGGCCGGGCTCCGGCGAGCGCGCGGCCATAGCGTCACTCACGCGCGTACCATCACACTAACACTACGCACACCACTCAACGTCACTCATATCAGGGTTTTGGGGATCCGATGTCGTCGGCGGGCGGCAGGCGTACGCTCCCCGCGGCCGCAGTTCATTCACTGAAAGGCCCGGGCGACGTGTACGGATTGCGCAGGCTCGGACGTGCGTTTAGGAGGCAACTAGCTCCCTCTGTTTTGTTAGCCAGCCACGCACTGTGCCGGGTTGGGCTTGGGCATGACGATGCCACCCGATGCCGACTCAGAGGTCACAAGGTCGTAGGTAAATTGATAGCGACACAATTACTGTAAACATTGACGACGTGGGCTTATTGTGTCTCCGATGGACCCCGGGATCATTCACATCGCTTCCACATCCGATGCTGAATGGCTTCAGTGCGTACATTGTTTTATATGACTTACTATTGTTATTATTTCAGCCATCGCCCTACTGGAGCGCAGAGGTCTCACTTTCCCATTTATTTCTATTGTGTGCGGTTACAATTCATATTTTATATCAAACAATTTCGTTTCCGATTCTTTTATGTTTTCACGAGATACTAAAATGGTATGCTCACAGATTAAGTATTTCCAGATTATTATTTAAAGCTGAGCTAACTCCAATCGAAGGAGTTAACGAAAGACGTGCTCATTGTCATTTGCTGAGCACGATTTCGAACTTTGACATGAAAGCAAAAGTTTCTTAACAGTGAAACAAAAATTAACTTTACCCGCCTTAAGATCAAAGACCCTGGGAATCTCGCACTGGTTAATCAAAATATAATCTGAATCTGATACCTGCTTTTAAAAGTGGAGATTTAAAATCCCAATGAACGGACCTGGATTATTATTATTAATTACCTATAAACAACGAGAACAGAATTACAAATTAGCTGTCTAAATTTTTTTTTATCTATTTCACCGGACATAAGTACGTGAAGATAAGCTTCAGAAAAAACTAAGTATGTAGGTTCATAAAAAACAGGATGAACGCATCTATGCATTATTATTTTTTTGGGTTCAGTAAAACAAAGAAGAACGCCCAATGGCACATTACATGTAGCCACATATTCACATATTCCACAAGTCTCTACATCAAACCTCCTTTAAATAAATCTCTACATTCAATATCTACATTTCTGAGTGTCTCTTGATTCTGAACAAGATGCAATATTCGTACGGAAAGTAAGTCTTCCGATAGCCGGTAACTCGTTTAAACCGCAGCTGAAACATTGAATCCAGGTACCGACTACGTGAATGAAACAACATGGCGTCAGAACGAGGAATATAGAAAATATTCTTAATATTATTCTGTTTGAAACACACTGCTCTTGTATAGAAGACAATATATACCCGTTTAATTTTAGGCATTGATCTTCATTCTGGACATGATTTTTAAAGCGATTTCACAGGTTTTTTTTCCAATAGTCTAAGTTTAGGGTTTTGGTGGCAGACCATTCAGCTTTGACCTCATAAGGTCTCGAGTTTTTCTTAAATCACAGTATGTAGAAATTAGGCCATTATTCATGCTCATAATTATTATGTTTGTACCTTATTCGAACCTTATTAGAACAATAAAAAATAATTAACATACATATTAAATTAAAAATTAAAAATTTTAAAAAATCTTTGCGAATCATAAAAGTCAACGTAGCTATCTTTTAAACAAAAATTACCTTGTCTATCCAGTCCGTTATTTTCTTATTCAAATTGAATTCCCAATTTCAATCTCTTGTTATGGTTTGAACAAAACACTTTTATGAATATAGATATAGATAACATAATGTCTGACGTACTATTATCTAGCAATCAAGTTATAAAGGATGAGGACATAGGACATAAATGTTTTTAACTTCTTTTTAAGTATCTATTCAACTGAGCATTGTCTAACATTAACCTGTTTACTTCATGGTATTAGGACACCCAAATATAAACCTTATGTGAACTAGGTACGGCTGCTTTTTAAACAAATAATAGGTTTTGACAGTGAATTCAAAATTAAGTCCTCGTAAATTGCAACTGCTTGCTGAACAGGCGAGGACTCACATCAATTAGTTATAGAAATGAATAACACCGCCATTACTCGTGCTCTACCAAAATATTTCGAAAGTAATGTTACATAAAATCTTAACTTAAAAAGTAAGTGAAAATGGGTTAGTAACAATAATAAAACCAGTACGATAGTTTGGAATTTAGGGGTCAATTTAAAATATTCTTATTGATTAACTATTTAATGCGTTAAAATACATAATTACATATGTTCTCGTCAAGAAAAACATTTGCGGTTTTAGTCATCGGTACCTCGGTCCGGTCACCTTCTATCTATTATTTTTGCAATTTAGTCGATATCAGCCAAAAACTGATACAATCTATCTTACCGTCCTTATGATCCAAGTGCTCAATGCATTAATAGCCAGCATATAATAATACAACCAATTTGCGAAATAAAACATACCACTGAAACTATTACGAATATAGTAGCGTTTCATGAGAAAAGGTTATCTCTAACAGAGGCTAAAAATAGAAACCATCGAAGGTAAATTGAATAATGGCAGATTTATTAAAATCTAAGAACGTAAAAATATAGATAACGTAGCATAAATTCTAAGTTTGTGATCATTTGTGGTTGAATTGAAGACATATAGTAGTGTAGAATGTATTATTTCCATCTGCGTGAATTGAAGCTACACAAACGTGACGTTTGCTAAGAGTTGCCAAGTAAATAATAACCCATATTTAAATGAATATCAGAGTGCTTACTTCCCTCATCACACAATTTGTCCTTAATTTAATTAAAATAGATATTATTGAAAAACTATTCAAAGCTGTAAGCGATGCCACAAATCGTTAAAATCATATTTATTTTTATTTCCATTTTGACTTGTTTTGACACTTGCATGTAAAGTATCTTATATTGGCAACACCAGTATAATTTCTTTTTATTTCGGTTCTTTGCCGAGTTGTTTAGGGTACGTTGATTAATCCGTGAAAATCTTGTATTTCTTTATATTTCTTAAACTGAAATTGTTATTTATTGAATTTGTAATATATTTCTCATCCTAAAGAATGGATATTTTGTGTTTCGTTACTATTGTTCATCGAAATAATCGCCGCGGCAACTTGACGTTTAGCATGCAGGAAACAGTAACCTAAACATTTGTAACTGTGAAGTAAAACGTGGTATTTTGGGTTTTCAGTGAAGAGCGTCAGAATGAAGTACAATAAACTCGTCACATCCTCGAGGAGGAAAAATAGGAAGAGGCATTTCAGCGCCCCTTCTCACATCAGACGAGTGCTCATGTCTGCACCCCTATCCAAGGAGCTAAGACAGAAGTTCAACGTTAAGTCGATGCCCATCCGCAAAGACGACGAAGTCCAGGTAAGCAAACGTTAGCATCATTATTTATGACTGTATTGTAGGTTATGTTTGTGTGTGCGAAACAGAATGATGAAGAATAAACCATTCTTAGACTACGGACGATTGCTGCCATGCTAAGGACGAGTTTGAGGTTTTCTCCTACAAGTCCACGGCGCGGTTTGCTAGTCTGTGCCATGGTGGAACTCAGGCTCTGATTGTTTTGCACAACACAAAATGTATGACTAGGAGTAGCATTACTTAAAGCTGTTTATTTTACCATGCTTTGGCGTGGTACATTATTCGCTTTTAAATGCAGGAGTTCTGACTTCGAAATTATATGCAATTTATGGTTAGAACCTACTTTGTTACATGTTCTTTTGAATTCTTATTTTAATTACTAGAAGCAAATCAATTATAACAAATATTAACTAAGTTATAGGTTAGTCATATGTTATTGTTATAAACATACCAACCTCACAAGTGTTGATTATTGTGTAAAGCGACTGCAGGTAATAGTAAGATCTCTCTGGTCCTTGCAGATGCGGTCTACCAAGCAATCTTTCACCAACTGCAAACTTTGATGTGCTATGTATTGCTCTCGCAAAGCTCACACATATTTGTGTTTAAAACACATGTAGGGTTGGTATTGTTTTATCAATTTCATTTATTTATTTTAAAGATTGCTTAACTTGTTTTACAAATTATAGTATGCCAGGGTACACAACCTAATCACAGTGTTTAGAATAAGATGATTAACACAGTTGAACATTGTTGTAGGTTGTCCGCGGTCACTACAAAGGCCAACAGGTCGGCAAAGTAGTGCAGGTGTACCGTAAGAAGTTTGTTGTCTACATTGAGAGGATCCAGCGTGAGAAAGCCAACGGCGCCAGCGCATATGTCGGCATCCACCCTTCAAAGGTAAATATTATTTATTAATTTATTATCTTGGAACTTACCTAATGAGTGAATTGCCCTTCTTATGTATAGCTGGGATTGTAGATATAGCTGCTAGATCTTTTGGATGGGAATGAATAAAGTACATAGTACCTAAAAAATATGATTTAAATATTTATAAATTATTGAGTAAATATGGTATAATTCAATCCAAGTTATTATTATACAAAATGTAGTTAACAAGTGTGTACTCTATGATTTACAGCATGATACCAACCATAAATTATTAATTCTGGTTTGTAGGCAGTCCAGAATCATTGATATGATGATAACTTTGTACTGAGACCATGTCATCAAGTCATACAGAGGCTATGCTGATGTGTGACTGTGACATGGGTTCTGCTGAAACACTTCCATGGCTCTGATCATTCACCTCAACTGCACCACAAACACTAAACACATTTCAAATATTTAACATGTTTATTTTGTTTACACAGTGCGTGATTGTCAAGCTAAAGATGAACAAGGACCGCAAGTCGATCCTCGACCGCAGAGCGAAGGGCAGGCTGGCGGCCCTCGGCAAGGACAAGGGCAAGTACACTGAGGAAACTGCCACCGCCATGGAGACCTCGTAAATATAGATTATAAGACAAATAAAAAAGTAAAACTCATTCTGTTGTTTCAATTATAATGCTAACCTTATCTACCTAGTCTACCTACCACTACAGAAATTCGATATTTCGAATTGACTAAAAGAACCTAAAGTAGCACATATTTAATCTTGTAACTAACTTTAATATCGCGTCGAGAATCCAGGGCTCCAAATCTGCTATTTACAATGGCCGATGAATTAATGAATTTTGGTTTAAAATGACAATTTTCGTATTCTAATCATTTTTCTACAGTCAAGGTTAATGCAATTAACTTAGAACTATTTTATTTTCAAAATGCTTGAGAGTAAAGGAATAATTTTATCCAATTGCCATTCATTCATCGGCCATTGTAAAATAGCAGAATCGGGGCCCAGGGGAAGAAATCCAAATGGTCGCAGGCGATGTCTTGCTTGCCCGTGCGCATTACATAGCTGTTGCAGTCCTACGCTAAGCTACTGAATAACTTCAGCATTACTCCATGAGAGCGTTTTGAAACTGCACGCAAGAAAGAGGCTGCATCTATAAGCAGTGTTATCACAGTACTAAAGAGCATGGCGCGCTTACCAGATCTGTTCACACCTATTTCTTCCTTTATTGATCCAAGGTACCAGCTACCTCCATACTAAATTAGCTCAAAATTGGTTCAACTGTACAAGTGTGACGACGACGCAATTATAACATTAGTATGATTGGACTACGTACATATGACAAGAGAGCAACTGAAAACTTAACGATTACTGGAATCACAGTAATCATTAACAGTTGCTGTATTTGATGACTAAATTATATACCTATGTAGTTTCAAAATACCGCAACTGGCAACTGATTTTATACAGAGTTTAATAGTTGCCTTAACGCAACGCTTTGGGCGTTTTCACACCCTTCCCCTTACTGTGCAAAGTGTGGCACCCGTTAACTATTAGCCCATCTGAAGGCACAAGTTCGAAGTTTTAGTTTAATTTCGCGCCCACCGACCTATATCGACATGACGTTAATTTTGGCCCTTACTAAAAAAGGCTATAAAAGTATAGGTAATCTAATCCATAGGTATTATAGGTAACAAGTGCGCCGAGCATGCGTGAGCCATCCCGTAACTCTGGCTTTAGCAGAAGGGGCCTGGGGTGCCCTTTTAGTCGGTGAAAATTCGACTATACTTAATTAGACTTATCCCCACGCTGTGCTCCCGACGTGGGTAATCATTAGCGTTTTACCCCGGAATAAAAAGGCATATCTATGGATAACGTAGCCAGTGCCGGCATTAGGGGGGGACGTGATGGTCCAGGGCGACAAATTCTGGGGGGCGCCAAGGTCTGAAGGTTGAGTCTCTTGCCTCTAAGCTCTGTGCTATTATTATTGATGGAATATTAATAAAAAGTACGCATCTTAAAAAAAGGTCGATTAATTTTTAAATTATTTTTTTGAAATTAATATTTTCGACCGGGGTGTCAGTGGCCCTTACGGCACTGAACGTAGCAAATAAAACTCTTGCATATGATATTACAAATTTTAATATAAAAAATGTATGAGCAATAGAGCACCTCATTCATTTTTCAATTAAGACAATCACAACTTACTAATTGGTAGGTGTACATTTTTACAAAAACAAAATTTAATATTACATCAATGGACCTGCCTGAATAAAAATAGTAAATGTCAAATATTGTTTTTGTAGAAATATTTAATTCTAAATATGCATGTTACAGTAGGTACCTACGGCTGATTATGTAGTTCTACATATTAGTGATAAGCAGGCAAAATCGAGTACAAATATTATTTTTATAGTCACTTTCAGGACGGTGGCTTGTGCCTAATACGAGACTATTTGGCCAGTATTCATGTTATAATAGTGTATAAATATTAAGAATACAAACTATATGAATTATTTGAGAATGCTTAGGTTTTCCAAAAATTAGGCTAGTTTACACAAGAAGAGTCTTATGAGCACAAATGAAGGAGAAATTAAGAGTTTTAAGTTATAAATGTAATAGGATGAAAAATAACAAATGTTCTCAAAAGGTATTTATGAGTATGTATATCTTAACTGATGTAAGTATCTGGTCATACCTAGGTTGGTTGGCTATTTTAAGTATCAATGTGTATTTGTTCATCAATGAGCATACATCAAGCAATACATAATCATCATTCAAGTAAAAAGTCACACTGTTTTCATAAAACTAGTTTTTAAAGACATTCTTTGTTTTAGTTTATTGCCATTATTATAAGAAATATACAAATAATTTTAGTTCAATTAATGCATAAATATCACAAGTCTTCGATTCCCACACAAGTAGGCATTAATATTAATTTACAACACTCCTAACTGGCAGTATGTGGCACTGCCTTACACTTTTTCAAATGTTTAAACACAAACTTTCCTTGTTGAAACTAGCCTATACAGTGCTTTATAGTTTTAAGTGGCAATCTTGCTTGTGTGTTCTGGGGTTTCTAAGTTAGGTCTTGCAGTGCACTTGTATAGTTTCTTAACTTCATTGTTCAGATTCTCTCTGTTTCTTGTGATTTCTATAGCGTAGAACTGGACTCTAGGTACAAGCATTGTGTTTTGTTCTGAGTAATCACCTTTAGCATCTGCTCGCATTAGAGTACCAAAGCTGTAGTCTTCCACAATGTTTTTAAACTTTTCGCAAAATATTCTCCACTTTGCTTTGTTCATGCTGTTTTTGATTTCATTTTCGTTGACATATGAGACATCCATTTCTGGGAAGTCTTGCTTAAAATGTGTATAGATTAGGTCATCATGTGGGGTTAATTGAAGCCATCTTGTGTCCACTGAACAAAGCATCTGGAATACAAAAACAAAATTAAGAATTTACAACAAACTAACAATCTTGACAGAAATTAAATTATTAAATTAATTATATAAGTATACCAAACTATGCACGAGTTAAGTAGGTACTTAAATAATTTGCTGTCTTCATACTTTGTTTTAAAAACTAACACAATCAATCATGTATCATGTTACATACATGAAAACTGAAGTGTATGCAATTTATTTATAGCTAAATATAGTTACTTGGAAACTAAACATGTAGCCACTGAAACTATTATATTATTTTTGTTATTATTTGATGTGATCTAGGTATTCACCAAATAATTCTGAACCAAGTTGGTTGGGTTAAAAGATATCTTGTACTAACATTGAAATAGATATCACTGTGCTCCATTGCTTTCGCAGCCCATAATCGCTCCAACGTCTCATCGTTTCCAAATTCCTCGGCTGGTCGCGACAGCACATCCTAAAGAAACATAATAGAAAAACCTTTGTTAAACTGAAACTACTCGCATCTTTATGACAATTACAGTCATTTAAATACAGTGCTGGAATCTTAGAACAGGGAACAATTTTCTTATGTTACTAATTTATGAAACAGACACGTATTTCAACCAATATAAATTCTAATACAAAAAACACAAAACATGCGTTTTCGCCGCAACCTAAGTTTTTTTTAACTATGTATTTATCTGTGACATATCATAATTAAATAGTACACTTACCATGTCGGATTTTTTTATTTGCTATCTAGTTTGTAATTTCTGTCACCAAAGCACAAATTAAACACGAATAAATTTCATAAATAATGCACATGGGACGACACAATGAAATTCTGAAATGTCTGCGTTCGTTCCCTTCCCAACGTCAAACAATGACAATTCTTGCATCAAACTCTTCCATCTCTGTTATTTTGCCAAGTTAAAGACGAAGAATACATTTAGTGCTATAAATACGCTCACAATAACCTGAAACGCTAATGCCGATCAGTGTGGTCACGTCGCAAAATTAAATAATTTTAATACTTCATGCAAATAAATTAATTTTTATCTGCATAAAGTATGGTATTAAAAGATAATCAAAACTACGAAAGTTAATAATTTTAATACTCAACTTAGGCGTCTTGCAGATTACATTTACCTTTTTCGCTAACAATACATTATCACTAGCTGTTGCCAATGGTGCCGCTCTCTACAAAACGAAAATGATCGAGATTAAAACTATCATGTATTAATTCATGGTATAAACTATCTGTGTACAAAATTCCATCCAAAACAGTTCTGTAGATTTGCGTGAAAGAGTAAAAATTAACAAACATCCATCCACACTCACAAACATTCGCGTTAATGTATTCGTAGGATTGAACTCTCTCCTAAACATTGTTGTGTCCTACAGGATCCATACAGTTCTCAATAATAACATACCATCTGTTAACATGTAATATACTATAGCAGAAATAAAGAATTGAGTATAGAACCAGCTTTCATTTTTGTACTCTTATAAAGATACATAGTATTATATTATTAATGATATCCATCTAAATTAACACAATAGGAAGTGAAACCGACAATTTTAATGTTTAAAAATAAACACATTTTTGTATTTAAAGCTCGTAGTTGAATTTTAGCAAGTACACCATTGATACTTATTACTTTTGAAAGACCTTTAATGTGGAGAACAAATAAAGTATTGAGGAATGGATTTATGTACTTTAGAGTTTACTCACAAAGAGAACAATTCATACCTACAAAAAATTGCATTATAAAATAACGTTTTATTTACATTACATATTCTTTAAATCATACTATTAATTTGATGTTTGTTAATCTTGGGTTAGGTTTGTTAATTCAAATAATTTTGCGTTCGGAAAAACTAACACCAGATTAGTTTTTCCGAACGCAAAATTATTTGAATTTGCAATTTGACGAACGTATCCAAATGCGACGACGACACAAGCGAAACAGGTATATACAAGGATCTTGCTGTAGACAAGGATAGCATGCTCGGAAAAATTCGTTTGGGTTTCGTTCCATAACGGGATTTCATTGGAGGATAGAGGAAGAGGGTGGCGCATGCGCGTTATGCCGACGCCATCTCTGCAACTACTGTGCCTATTATGTACTTGTTCTAGAGTAAAGTGAATGCTAATTCGTGGTAAAAAGTGTGAATAAATCATGGAATTATATAGTCGCGAGTGAGATCGAGTGTTCGTTCACAGTGATTGAACAGGACAGTGTCATCACGGAGACTTCGCCAACGGCGGGTCATATCTTGCGGAAGTTTCTTGGCTATAGCAACGCATATTTTTTGCGGCTATCTCTGCCGCGAGTCTCTACTCAGGACTTATTTCATGGGCCTCTCTCGATTTAACAGCTAGTGGTAACTCCCCAACACTTTATATTGACCGTTCATTAGCGCTACACGTAGAAAGCGGGCATCTAAGGCGGGCAGATCGGTCCCCGCGTTCTTACGCGCGTACTGACTATACGTTTATTATGTATGAATTATTGTTGTGGGTCAAAGACATCGCGGTGTGTTAACCTGCTACGAAAACAGTAACGTAAACTCGGGTAACTTTGTGTTTCAGCTTGTGTACGGCCGGGAGGCGAGTTTTAGACGCGTTTGAAATGAATTCTGCTTTAAAGCCGGTGCTGCCCCAGCCGGGAGTGCCGCAGCCGGGCGGGCAGGCGAGTCCCGCGAAGGGGAACGTGGCCACAGCGAACCACACCGTAGGACACCCGCAGGGCGCGCAGAACTCGCTGCACCACGCCAGCAACAACCTCGTCGGCCAGAACCTGACGCATCACGCGCCCGTGCCTCCTATCCCGCACGCGCCGCCCCCCATGGCGCCGGTGTCTGCCAACATGGCTCAGATGGCACAGAACATGAGTCACCATGGCAACCTCTCGCACGTCACCCAGAACTCCGTCGTTGGTCCTTCCAATCTAGCCGCCAGTCCCAGTAAAGGCGGGAACCCGAACACTCCTCTCAGCCTTGTCCAAGAGAAAGCTCTTGCTCTAACAAGAACCCCAGAAAAGAATGAGGCAGACTCCACTGCTCATGCAAATGGCACTATTGACTCTCCAAAGTCTGCAACAAATGCACCTGTCACATTAAAGCCTCAGAACCCTGAGCCTAATAAAGAGAAGCAGGATATTGCCAAGACTTCACCAAGTACACCAAAACCTCCTGAAAAGCCCACTAGTGCACCAAGTACCCCTCAAAAAACTGAAGCAGCAACCCCTGCAACTACTGCTGATGGTCCAGCTCAACCTAAGGTGGCCGCAGCTAATGAACCTCCAGAGAAATCACCGTCTAAGCCAACAGAGTTGAAGCCTGCTCCGGCTGCTGATGTTGCACCTACACAGAGTGATAGCAAGCCAGTGCCAGAGTCAGCTAATGACAGCCAGTTACAAGAAAAAGCACCAACACCAGTGAAACAAGACCTTCCTCCAACTGAAAGTGCAAAAACTGAAAGTGTACCAGCCCCTGCACCAGCACCTGAACTGAAGCCTGACGAGAAACCAGAAGAGGCTAAAGCTGAACAAAAGCCACAACAAAATGCAACCGAAGAAAAGAAAGAGGAAGTAGTAGCACCTAAACCAGAGAAATCTGAATCCCCTAAAAAGGAGGAAGCTGTTGAAAAACCAGCAGAGAAGGTTGAAGAGAAGGGTGATGACAAGAAAGCTGAAGCTAAACCTGCTAAAGTGGAGTCTAAACCAAAATCTACGATGAAACTGGCAACTGTCACTCCTCCTATGCGGAAAAGGAGGCAGGTTTCTCCAAGCAAGACCAGTGAAGGACCCAGTCCGGCTAAGAAGCCAGCTGAAGGTGACTCCACGCCTGACACAAGGATCAAAAGGAACAGGACCAAGGTTTGTCCATGATGTTTTTCTTATATCTCAACACACACACATACACATACTTATCAATATTTTTTCTTATAACTGTCGAAACTGGTTATGGGCATAATTTGAATAAGACTTATCATCTTATGAAATCCATTAAGTATGTATAGCTAAGTTAAATTTTGACTAAGTTCTCTTAGATTAAAACTTATTACCAATAAATATTGATTGATAGGATGCTAAATACGCTAAACAAGCAATTTTAATTCTAATAAAAGTATTTGATAACAGTTGCTAAGTAAAATGAGTGTGAATTCGACAAAATTTTGACTTTTCATGAGATTCAGACTACAAATTCGAATACAAACACAGGATGTATTTTGAAAGAAAGGTCTAAATATTTTAGGTCATGGTGAGACACCATGGATTGCGTAGCAGTGCATTTTTATCTTATTAGATGCTGATTTATTCTGAGTCTTTGTTGCAATCCCAATTTACATCCTAGAATTGATACAATGTATGCCTAGTTTACATAAAACCTAATGACATGCTAACTTATGAACTGGTATTTTAATTCTGAACAAAAAAGTTTTGAGTTGTATGTACCCAGCTTTTTCAGATCTTAAAAAAGAAAAAAATATAATATTTCCATTTCATAATTTGAAGAAATGCTGTCATATTAAAATCTATTAAACTTTGTAAATGATAAAGCCTTACTGTAAGTCTTTAGCCTTAAAATGTTACGTATACTTGACAAACTTATTGCCGCGCTTTTAGCGTTAGCGTCAGTTGAAACTTAAACTTTCCGCAATATTGCTTAGATACAATACGATATATTATACAAAAAAATATGTGTGATGTATCGATATTAAGCTTTAACTAAAATAGTACTTTCGTCTGAACTTTCCTCCAGACGCCTTGTTTGGATAAATTATGCTTATGGATTGTATAAGTTAAATTTTGGACAGGAACAAGCTTTTTCATTCAAAATAATACTTTTTTAAATACTAAGTAAATTTTCTCCTAAGTCTTCTTTCCATATAATTTTTTCACTTGTCCGTAAAATAAGTTTTGCTAGCGCGTGTTTAGACATAAAGTTCGTTGTAAACTATCTTCGTATCGGTTGACATTGAAATAAAAAAAAAAAAACAGTAACTGAAAATTAATATTACCAATAAACCCTACGATCTTAAATTTTAACAAATTGAGATAAATCTATTTGTCTGGTAACGATACTTAGGCTTTAGATTACTTAATTTGTATTTTCCCACCAAAAAGTCAAAAATCATTAAACAAAATACACAAGTGCACAACAGGTCCTCAATATGTACCTAATGCAAATGTATCGGTCTAAGCAGAGCTCTTGTGTTATGACGTCACGAGCAACAAGTTGACGTGAAGACCGTGCGAGCGACAGGTTGCTAGACTATCAAATCTATGCCCCCAGTCCACTAACATTCGTGTAGGGTGACCATTACTACGGCACTTAAACAATACGACCTACTTAAAGCCACCTTCTTACTTGCTTCAGACTAAACTAGTTCAAAGATTTATTTGTTTCTTTTACTGCTAATTATGACCTGATTGCACCAGAAATAAGTTATTTTTTACGAATATCTTACACAGTCTTAACTTAGTTGGATAAGTAAGAAAATAAGAATGCTTGTAGATTTTGTCTCACCTTAAGTATACATTTTAATTATTATTCATTAAATTCTCAAATAAAGCTGGAACTTTACTTAATTACTCGTATGAGATTTATTACTCGATAAAGTTTTACGATACATTACACTGTTTACGTGCATTTCATATGTACGTAATATTTATGAAGTAACATTTCTTTCCTTAGTATAGAAAGAGTTGTCTTAAATCCAAAGTTAAACGGTACGCATACAACAACAAATATTTTCTATGGAAAAAATCGTCGATAGTTTTCTAATTATCCAAAATCCGTTTAATGCGAAAAAAGCTGAGAAGAAAAGGTGCAAATAAAAAAAAACGGGTTCTTTTCTTTATAGTACATTAAAATAATGTCGAATCCTTTATTATATGCGCAGACTTAGTTGTATTTGAAATAAAATCACAACATTCACAACTTTCTTGTTATCATAAGATACGTTAATCTTTCGCGAATAGTAAACAACGATTACGAAAACAATAACAGAAATCGTTGACATGAAATGCGTTTATTTGGCGCGATGCTAACTGCGCATGTCACAAGTTGACGCACGCGCGCAATTGGCTCTTATTTATCTGAAGCGATGGAACATAGAAAAATAAAGGGAAGTGGTCCTATAACGCCGTAGCATTTTAACTTATCTTATTCGTTTCTTTGTTTTCATTGTATTGTGGAATGTAATAGAGAGTATTTTTGTATTTTGTTTTGTTTAACAGTATCCACTAATGTTTATAATAAAAGCAGTTGAATGCAAAATAAGATAGTTTGTTTTAGAATGCTGAATTCAAAGAAGTTAATAATAGTTTTTTTTTAATATTGGCACCAACTATTAATATAATTATTAGTTGTCATGGTCAAAACTTACACACACGGCATAACTTTTTTTTTTCATGAACTTATGTTTAATAGGAACCAAAGACGAAGATTGTACTAACAGTATTTGTTTCTCAGGTGCAGCTCTACCAGTCTCCAACCCCTGAGCTGGCGATGGCGACCAAGTTGTCAGCGTCCGCCGGTCGCTCGACACCCACTAAGCCGAACGACGACAAACTTATTGTTTTTTACAAGTAAGTAGCATTAGTCATTGAATTATATCCATGCTCCTTTTCAAAAGTGCCTTTATTGCTAAATCTAAACATATTATTTTTTAACGTTTCAAGATTATGGGACCAAATGACAGCTTTTTCACGTTAAATGACATATTAAAAAAATTGGTTCATCCAGTAAGAAGTTCTGAGGTAAATAATATAAAAATTCATACCGAAGAATGAAGAACCTTTCCTTTTTGGAGTTGGTTGTTAATAAAACCTACTAGTTTATTAACGAATACGTCACGTTTTCGGTAAAATGATCAGCGCTTCCTGTGACAAATATGCCTCTGCCAGCTTTTTCCTCACTTCCTCGCTTCACGTATTCTTAACTATATTGTTCGTATTTTGTTTGAAATGGTTCACAAATATTTTTAATGAATGTATTTATTGAGCTAATAGGATGAGTGCAATGTATTTATATCCTTCTTTACATCGGCATTTTCAAACTAAAGAAATGTTGAAAAGTAATTAGAGGTCCAGACAAACTATTCTGGCTCACAGATTGTTACAAATTCAGAATACTTACTAGATTGGACTCGCATATTTTAAAAGTTGAAAGAGAATAGTGACAAAAACAAGATATCCTCATTGTTCCAATTAACATTTCCCCAGGAACGAGTACTTAGCAGTGCGTAATGCGGAGGGCGGGTTCTACGTGTGCCAAGCGATGCAGAACGTGTACCGTACCACTCGGAAGATCAAGATCCGTTGGTTGTCGCAGGACAAGACTGCCGACCCTTCGGGCGAGACTTACAAACCTGACTTCTATGATGTCACAGGTGAGTCGTGATACCAGGTTTTTATTTACAGTATTAGATTTACATTTTAGTTTGTAAAGTTTCTGAGTACCATAGGTACATTACAAAAAACGACTTCCGCAATACGGAATTTGATCCCTGTGTCTTGGGGGGTTTCACAAACTCACAAATCACTTGCACAAAGGCACTCAGACTCAGAACAAGCATTCGTCGATCACACAAATGCTTGTCCTACGCGGGGATTGAACCTGCGATACGACGCGCACCCCCTGTGCGGGGTGACCTCAATCACTCTTCCATCCGTGCAGTTTATGTAATTCAAGTTTTGAGATGTGATTCTAATATGTGCCTAATTATATTCTCGTAGATACAATGATTTTTAATATTAAAAACATGTCTCTAAATATCTACTCACTATGCCTGTTATAGACCACAACATAGATTCTATTAAATTGGTATAAAGTAATTTATGGAGGATGTTGGAACTGCCAGAGTTACCTGACTGCGATATTAGCGCGTAAGGAATTCGTAATGGTAGTTTCTACACAGGCCTGAGTTAGGTACCTTTGATAACTTTGACGGCGAAGTAGAATCAGTTCAGTTGAACATGGAGTCGTATAGTAGGAGTGTGTGCCCCGTAGACATGGAGTGCGTGCTGACGACGCTGTCGCTGGTGCGCGGCGCGGGCGGCGCGCAGCTGCTGCGCGGGCCCGAGGCGGCGCGCGCGCGCTCCATCCTCACGCGCGCGCTGCACGCCGAGGCGCACGGCCACGCCGCGCCGCTCACCGAGGAGCATCCCGACGGACGTGAGCAAGCATACACACGTCTTATGTACACACTGAGCTAACAGGCTTGTCCGTAGCCAGCTGTGCTAGACTTGTACACCCAACACAACACACACTCAGACATTCTTGACCTATGAGACTATATGCTCTAAAAATACACGCACAATTTTACTTAATAAACTTACACCCACCAAAACGGTGATTATCGTCTATAGAAGGGAGCATGTTTATTATATGACATTCTCATTTTTTTATTTCTTTAAGTAAAGATATCAAACTTTTACACTTTGTCCACACCTGCTCAGACTTGATATCTCAAATCACTAAAATAATAAGTCTTTACATTGATAAATGTAACCCTGAATTAGACCATCTGATGTCTACAGTGGACCTCTCGCTGTACAAGGACGAGTCACAACTGGAAAAGAAGTCTCGCAAACGCAACAGTTCAAAATCATCGCCGAGAGCCAAACAGGACAACTCTAATAATACAGAGGTAAGGAATAAGTACCTATTTTCTCTAATAATTGTTTTATAAATTTGGATAATCTATGTTTGTGGACCCGCTCCTTGAGGTACACGAAGCGAATGAGTACTAATTGCACAAATTTAACACTTACTCCTTAAACAATACACTATTTAAAAGAAAAGACGGCTCCTGCACTAAGGAATTTAATCCTTTTGTCGCGGGGTGTTTCCAAAACATTCAAGTCACACAAGACACCTAGATTCAGAACAAGCTCTTGTGGATGACACAAATGCTTGTCATTTGTGTCATCCACAAGAGCTTGTTCATGACTAAGCCTACGTGGGGATCGACCCCCCGACAGATCGCGCATAGTGGGTTTGGCGTAACGACCTCAACCACTCTGTACAGTCAAGTTTTAGTTACAATAGAAATCATTAATTGTTCGTATTATTCTCCAGGAATCGGCGACGCCCGTGAAACGCGCGCGGACGATGCCAAAGCGCAGTCCAAAAAGCGCTCGCAAAACAAAAGCACAGACAAAAACACAAACAAACAATAAAAGAAAATCGTCAGGTAGTACGCCCATTGTGGCGAGCACAAGCAAGGTAGGCATAGTACAACGGATATATAGAAATGTACGTATCCGCCATCACCAGTCATTTACATTCATGTGTCGAGAGTGAGTAAGAGTGACGTGCGTGCGAGTCGCGGCCGTCGGAGGTCTGCGCGGCGGCCGCGACTCGCCGGCTCGGGGTCTGTAAAAAAACGGCATAATGATACAGTGCTTCTGGTATGCTTTCAACTAGCTAAGAACCATCTTGACATTGTTGAGTACGTTTTGTAGTGTGGCAAAGTGTTGTCATACTTTAATGTTGTCATCATGTTATATCTATGAAGTTAGTGTCTTACTGATATCGCATGTTAAACACGTGTAAAGGACTTGTACATAAAATACTTGCGCACAGGGCTAAATGGCCGGAGTTTCAAGTGAAAGTAGACATTGTTAAAGAGATATTAGTCATCTGAAGTCAAGACTATCTCATTGCTACACATAAAGTATCTTTTCATTTTTGATTAAAGCAAATGAAATAAATTGTTGAATATAAAAATTAGAGTGATCGATTTGTCTTGCCATATTTGGCGTATAAATGATACATTGAGATTGATTCCATTCAGAATCCATATACTCACGAATCATGGATAATTGATTACTCAGACTTTCAAATACCGAAAGCATACCAAAGCACGTATCACATTAAAGTCAGTATCTTTTACAAAGCATGTATTTGAAGACGAAACCCCAGCCGGCAAGCACAGTATGTGTTGTATAAAAGTGGAATGTATTAGTTAGATGAAAGTTGTATATTATTATTTATGGAGTGTTAAGATCTATAATGGAATATATTTGTCTCGGTTAAATGCATGCTATGAGGTTGACTACAATATACCATCAGTTTGCTTCTGTTGTTGAAAATGTTGATAGAAGGGTTAACAAAAAGTTTTTATTACAAATGGAACAAGTTAAGCCTGTTTTAACATACATAGTATCTTTTAAGACGTATATCTAATTCTTGAATATCTGATAAACATGCAAGTCAACTATTGACGAGCATAAACGTAAAAATACTTAATATTATTGTAATTTTTTTTCACTTAATCAACTCTATTCGATTACATTCAAGGGCCATAAACACCTTTATAAAATAAGAAATTCTTAGTAAAGGCCTTGTTACTGAATAAAATATTTCTATCAACATTTTTGACGTAGGCACGCAACTATGGCACATTGTATCATGCAAGTTAAATTCCAGTGTATACAGAGATCAGCATTTATTTGGGTAAAGGTATTAATTTCTTTTTGTTAATCATACACGCCATGACACGCATTTAGAACCATTTTCCCTTTAAAACAAATTTTAGGTCAGTAGCTAGGCAAGAGAGCTATGAATAAAAACTGATTGTGTATTTTTAATACTGTTGAAACTGCCAATAATATTGTAGTGTAACCAAAGAGATTTATAAACAAGGAGTCCCAATAGGTCGTTAAAAATACGAAATTTGATTATAATAAATAAGTTTGTTCTTAAAATATTTACTAACTAGCGTAACTCATGTATAAGGGTGACAAGGGATGCATGGTGATTGCATGATTATGTGTAAAAAGATGTCTAATGTTTAATGCTGTATATTTTTATTAAATTTTTTGAGGCAGTAGTTTATTCCTTAATTAGGTAAAGAAAATCGATAAGACTTTCTCTCTCATATACCTCTATTTTGTAGATTATTATTGAGGGTAAAAATAAAAGTAAAAAGTATGCATACTATCTATTCTTGCAAAAAAAAACTAATAAAATAACAATCATTCACATCCATCCATCTTCATTCATTAACTTGCTTTGTGTGTACAATATTTTTATTATTTTACTCTTTTTTGCCTATTTTCTTCGTTTATTTGCCCCTTTTAATATGCATGCGCGTGTTGCATGGTCTGGAAATTCTATTAGAAAAGGGAATATTTGTGTCAGTGATGTGTATTTTAAAATTTTAAATTAAGTGACAATTTTAAACAAAGTGATTAATTAATATGCTAACCTGAGCTCGTAGTGTAATTAATTTACCTTATGCGCAAAATATTAAAATTGATGGATTATTGATTTAAATTTAACTTATAAACAGGAATATCTAATTTAAGAATGATAAAATCTGACTAGTTCTATACCCTAAAATTGAACCAAAAGTGATTTAAAGTCTATGTCCCATATTTTTCCTATATACCCTCAAATTAATGACTGTTTACTTACTATGTATGTGTTATCAGACTGCAACAGCAGTGAGTGACAAGGTTAAAGCGAAAAGCACTCCAAAACGGACGCCGGCCAAACAGAAAGTGGACACGCCGCTCCCCACGCCGACGCGCAAAGGAAGGAGGGCCGGTAAGAGAGGCTTTTAACCATAATATTAACCGTCTTATTCATCTTCATAGTCCTTTCCCAACTATGTTCGGGTCGTCTTCCAGTCTAAACAGATTCAGCTATGTACCAGTTTTTTTACAACGATTGACTGATACTCAACCCAATTACCTGGGCAACACGATACCCCTTAGACTAGTTGTCAGACTTTTTGGCTTCTGACGACTACCCATAGTTCTGACTACCCCTACCCAATGTCAGTTCCATGGCCGACTGTGCTTGCAGTATGTAAAAGCATTTTGAATTTTTCACGTTCGTTTTCGGAAATCCTAGGAATTATCTGACGAATCAAATGGTAAATAGAAGAACTTGTTCTATTATAACACCTGGGTTATATTACATAATATCCACTTGAAGAATCCCCCGGTAATAATAATTAGATTTAATAATACGTTAAATCAATCAATTCCTCGGTTCCAGAATTAAAAGCGTCGCCAATAGTCCCGACGCCTTCGACCTCAACGGGCAAGACCACGCGCACGCCGAGAAAACCGCCCGCGAAGAAATAATACATGTGCTACACAGTCGTAGGACAGTTCACTACTGAACGAACACTCTGACCAAGTACGTATGTTATGTACTTTTAAGTGTCTTAACGTTAATGTTAGGTTCTCGGGCCGTTATTCTAGGATTCAAGGAGGATTGGATAAAGGCTGGTCTGTTTTTTTTTTGTTACGCTACACACATTTTTTGGGTGGCGAATCAAGATATAGAGATATATTTGACCGTTTATATTGAAACGTCCCGTACAAGTAGCATAGTTGCGGCTCTTTCAGTGTTAGTCTTAACGATTTATTAATGTTGTAAATGTCAATTCCATAATAAAATAATGCCAATATAGTAAAGTTTTAACTTAATTCTCTGCCCAACACTTGTATGTAGCGAAGATTATAAGTTGTATCTTTTAGTAGATATTTATTATGGGTCACCTTCTGTCTGCATAATCATGGTTTATTGTACTTTTATATTTTGATGAAATCTGGTATGTTTACTAAATATTTGTCTTTTTATTATAAAATGAAGTACATTTAATAATAACAGATAGCACAATTTGTGTATTTTTGCTTTCAAATACATTATTCGATAAGTTACTTGGTTATAAGAAAAAATGAAACGCAATGTCTTGGGTTCGGTAATGTGTTATGGCAAGGCAACGAATATTTAAATATTTTACGTGGTCACACCGCGGCCGAGTCCGCCTTATTTGGCGGGAGAAAAATGGTGTTGAATGTATTTTACAATTGACCGTTGTTGTGTATGAGAACCCAGTTTATGTTGCCATGTTGGGTTAATTATATCTAATTATATTTTATATAAAATCTATCTGATGTGTGAACAGTAACGTGAAGCAATAATGAACTTTCGTGCGACCTTACACTACATGAAAACAAACTCGGGGCGTAACGTATAAATTGAATTTAAGATAAATAACAAAAGTTTCCAATGTTTTGCGAAACTATATTGAGAGATTAGATATAGAATAATGTTCTACCTCGGCAGTCGCGATATTTAGGACGATTTAATAAATAAATGATTTTTTATATTAATTCAAATTTTAGAGGAATTATAAGAGTTAGTCGTGTAGTGTAAGATGGCTTTAGTATAATGTTGAAAGTTTGACATCACAATGATTATGTACGGTGTAATTGATAAGGCAAGAGGAAAGCGAATTAACAGGTTAATATAGATTTACTAACGCGAACTAACTACTAAATGTAAGGAACTTCATTCTTTGTAAATATATACATTTTAAGGAAATGTTTACAACATCATTTTTAAGGGCGTACCTACATTTATTCGCAATTAGATAAATTTATTGAATATTTTACTAAAACTAACACTTGGTAATGGTTATCATTATTATTAGCTCAGCTAACTGTTGTTGTGCAGTTTATTATAGTGTAACAATATAGCTAACATTCATTTTATACATAGTCAGAGCTCCCTACAAATTATGAACATACGACTTTTAGATGCGTATAAATGTAGATAAACCCTTACCCGGTAACGGTTGGCGCGACATGAAGATGTATTTTCACCTCTTCAAGGATTAAGATTGATTGAGACGGTGCGAGAAGTTACGTGCAAGATGCGATACAGCCGTCGGTGAACGGTCACCCTTGACACTAGCCACACGGCCCCAGCACTTGTGTGATATATGTCGTCTCATCTCAATCAAACTTTAGGCAATAGATTTAGAAGTTTCTTTATTTTTATTATATAAGATTAGGCTAAAAATTCTAAAGTTTGCGTAGTATTCGATTAGGTATTGCGACGGAAATCTTGTATATCAGTACAAAGAATTTTAAAAATTATCAGATAATGTTTTCTATCATTGGACGTTTTTGCTTCACATAAAAATATATTTTGATATGATCAGTGTTTATTTTTAATTAAGATATATAAAGTGTGGTGTCGCGGTTTGTGGAAAAGTAATCTGTCACACGTTTCAAATTTATTACGTTGAAGAAATTTTAAAAATGTCTTCGATAGAGCTATATTATTATTTTGAATACCCATCTGGACCAAGCAATTTATTGTGAAATCGTGATTGTAATATGTACAGTCGAAAACCAAATGTTATAAATTTATCACTGCCTACTGTAAAAAGTAACAATTGTCTCATAGTTAAATAAATTATATTTACAGCTATTAGAGAATTTGTCATGTTGTCCATAACTAGTTGATACACAGGTCTGTGATGTAACATGTTGTCTGTACTTACGCACATAACTGGAGGAGTGACGTCACTGTACACAGATTGTAACTTATTGTACTCTACATATTGTTACGTGACTATTGTAAGGTTATACTCTTGCGGTGAGGTCCCTGTATTTACTTTTTGTTAAATTGTTTTCCATTATATCCTTACGTTGTTATCAATAACTGAGCTCATATCGAGCGTGAGAGTGTGTGTGAACATTAGAAAATCTAAGACCTAAATTTTAGGTGGTATTTTTAAATAGGTTAATTTCTTGAAGAGAAAAGAATAAGCTTAGAGTATAAATTATTGTGTGTGCATTTCTGTTCATAACGTGTACCTACTGAGTGGAGCGAATGTTTGCGACATTGTCATGGCACTCTGGTACAATAGTTGTAAAACATAATTTTAGCGTTTTATACAAAAAAGATATCAGTTCGAGAGTACTATTGTAACAGAAAGTCCACAAATTTATATGCAATTTAAAATAAATATAACGATTTAAGAAAAAATAGTCTTTTAATTATTTGTAACTATCCTTTTTAGTAAAATTGTTAATGTTAACAGGTATGCAATACTGAACCTATGTGTCGCTTTAATCAAGTAAGCTGATACTGTAACATTCATTTAGCAGCAGGGAACGTAGTTTGTGGAGTTTGTGGATTGCAATGCATTGCCATACATCAACACAAAAACGTGGATGACGCAAAACGGCGGTTCAGGTTAAGTCAGTGAGAGTCTGGCACTACAAATTTCCACCCCTAGGTAGTGGGTGTCCATGAGGATTCCCCTGCCTTACCAAAAAACGGGAACCTAAATAGTTAGGTGTAGTACTTTTCCATATTCTATGGTTTACGGTAGTGATACAAACGGTATGGTTTTCAAAATCTTGTATTTTAATTAAATACTAATAATAATAAGCAGACAAAAGTTTGTCAAATATACACTAGTGATGGGACATTATAAGGCCTAGAAAGTAAACAATACGCAGATTTAAAAATTACTGAACTATGCCTGTAATTATTCTACAGTATCCAATGGGTATTCAGTCATGACCAGGCCTCTGCTCCATAATGCATCAGCTATGAAAAGCTTATCTGAATCTAGAGGCAAGTGTAGGTTTTCCACACTTATATATTCTGGGTATGCTGTTATCAAACTCTCAATACCAGGAGCTAGTTCTTCGTCTATCTCAAGATAAGGCAACTCAGTACCATGGTACTCTAAAGAATTCTCTACGTGATAGTAAACCCGTATGTTTTCTTCAGATACCATTCTAAGTATATTCTTACGTAGTAGTCTTATTCTAGTACTAAGACACATCTCAACTCTGTTAGTGACAATTCCACCATCTATCATGACATCGGTTTCACCGAACACAGTCACCATTTTCTCCAAATCACTCAAGACAGGTGGGAGTGCAGCATGCTGGAATTCCTTATGCATTTGATCCACAGCTTCATCAAATGGTAGGTATTCTATAATTTTGTTAAAAAGTTTTACAATAGTATTTTTAATATGTTTTCGGCGAGGTGTCTTACTGTCTGAGTGAACCAAACCAAGGTGGTCATAGATATCCACGGGCAGGCCTTGTCTTAGATCTTTATTTTCATTAATAGCACTATGCAAGGCACCAGGAAGTAGCTTTTCAAACAAATCTGCCCAGGCATGCTTCTGAAACATGCTAATTGTGAGATGTAGAGAGTGTTCACCTTCTATGGTGACTCCTTGATGAATGTAGCCTCGTGGAAAGTAAAGTAGATCTCCGGGCTCTAAAATAACTTCTAGTATGGGATCACCGATTTCAGCTTGGTTAAAGTTTCTGGATGACACCCTAGCCAGTACCTCTTCTGGGCTGGGTGGTTTGTAAACACGCCAGTGTTTTTTACCTTCTGTCTGTAGAATGAAAGCTTCAATGTCATCATAGTGTGGAGCAAATCCTTGGCTATCGGGAGGTGTCAGATAAGCATTGGCACCGACAAACGAATTAAAGAATTCCTGCATGGTTGCATTTAACAGGTGCAGTTTCGGAATATAAGTTTGAGGATTTAATAACCTGATACTGCATCCTTGTAAATAGAAGTCCCACACAAGGTGTGGGTGAGCCCTGCCCTCAGGGTTGTGAGTCTGTTTCTCACCATTCTGATATGATGTCACATCTATATTTTTTGTATATTGTATGTTTTCATTTCTCAGCATATCATCTATAATAGATGTAGTAATGATTTCTTTGTAATAATTTGGTTTTTTCCTTGATATGTGTAAAGGCTTTTTCTCCCAAACCTCTTTAAAGAACTGGTCTGCTGTGTAGGGTGCAATAATCCAACTAAACACTTTCAATCCTTCCTGTGAGCTGTCTGTTAACAATGGCTCAAAATTGAAGCTCAGATCACAGTCTATGTCTTCAACACTCTGGAGTACAGCTTCCTTACCGGAGACTTGGGCATCGTATATGTCTGCGTCTGTGACGACTGATGCAGTTTGCTCATCTGACTGACGCTCATCACTCGCTGGTGGAGAACTATGGGTTTTGCTCTTGTTTTTAGATTTATTCTTGTGTTGTTTTTTCTTTGTTATGTTTGTGTCTTTCGATTTTTTTTGCTTCTTCTTTAATTGACGTGCAATTTGTTTTGATTGTTCATCATTAATTTCAACCGCCGACAAACCAGGAGTGTTCTTATCAACAGCTTTCCTCCTCTTCTTATTTTTCTTCTGCTTGTTTGCAGACGTATTAGCTTTGTACTTGGCAAAAGCAGACAGCGTTGCATCCATTTTATGTGATGAAAAAGATATACACGCTAACACGCGTTTTTAATTGAAAACTATATAAGTAGTTAAGCACTTGAAGAATTAAGTCGTAATAGTAATTTTAATGATAATGTATCCATTAAACGCACATTACTTTTAGAACACACTTACAAGTAACTGACTATCTACCTCACTTTACTTCTTCAATTATACAGATTACAGAATATACAGAAAACCACTCGCAGAGCATGAGATCTTAGCAATCTTGGCTCAAGCTTACAGAATTTAAAAAGTGTGGTTATATATTGTATGTCATTTACGTTTCATTTTCAGTTTATTTTTTTAATAATTCTGATATTATAAGTTTGAAACTTAAAGTTTATTTTCCCATTTATTCGTGAGTATTATAGAAAACAATAGAAAAAGAATTTATCTTTAGTTGACAGCAACGTGTGCTGCGTTTCACGAAAAACATTATGTTGTCTAAATAAAGTTCTTAACGTTTTGCAACATGAGTGGAATGAAACGCACGTGTAGGATCAATACGCTACAATCGTGTGTTGTCAGTTTGACTGGATCCTTATCCTTACATATTATAAAACAAAATCCCCCGCCGCGTCTGTCTGTCTGTCTGTCTGTCTGTTCGCGATAAACTAGAAAAGTACTGAACGGATTTTTATGGGGTTTTCAACAATAGATAGAGCAATTCTTGAGGAAGGTTTTAGTGTATAATAAGTTTAGGTTTTGTGTAAACTGACGATATTACAACGATATTAGTTAAACATGTCGGAAAAAATTAAGGCATTCGAGAGCTTTCCTCGAAAACGCTGCCAAAACCTTTTGAGTTACAACAAAACAATGTATGGCGGGTTTGTACCTCTTTAATAGATCTACAAAAAAAGTCCGTGGTATATATCTATCTTCCAAGGATAACCCACAATAACCATTTTTATTTGTTTTCTTAATACAGTAAATTTTTAACAATACAGTATTAATCATTATCCAAAAAAATAAGTTAGATATATTATGCATGGAATATAGAACAAAATTGCCTTTTACACTACTCCAAAAAATTTAATAGGTAATGAGTTATCGTAATATTAAAATCTCCGCGCGAGAAATTAAAAATCGATGAAACGTAGCGAAGATATCGTTGGCATCTATATACTTATACTAATATATAAAGCTGAAGAGTTTGTTTGTTTGAACGCGGTAATCTCAGGAACTACTGATTCAAATTGAAAAAATATTTTTGTGTTGAATAGACCATTCATCGAGGAAGGTTTTAGGCTATAAACCATCACTGCGACTTACAATAGCGAAGATACAGTGGAAAATGTGAAAAAAACAGGGCAGGTACAAATCATAACTTATATCTTCTACCCACGGGGACGAATTCGCGGGCAACAGCTAGTATTATTATAAATCTATGTTCGAATTGTTCGAGGTGTTTTTAGGGAACACTGGGTTGCCAACTTTTTGACGTTTTCGGAGAACGTTAACCTGATTGTTGACAAGTACCTTGCATCGCCACGAAATATGATGGTATTTTTTACATACGTTACTCATTCGATTTAAAGTGAAACATTAAAGCAGGACCCTTTTAAATCGATCGACTGCGTCTCAATAATTACAGGAATCACTACATAATATAAAACAGAACCGCTTTTTCTGTCCCTATTCCCCCTTGACCACTTAAATCTTTGAAATTACTCGACGGATTTTGATGCGTTTTCTTTAATAGATTAAGTGATTCATTAGGAAGGTTTTTAAGTATAATCTATGCATATTTTCGTACAGGAACATGGTCAATTTTAGCGATTTCAAATGTATTTACTATTTTTTTACGCTTGCAAACGCTGGCTTAACCGAAAGAGATACTTCAAAATAATGTTTCTACAACATTGTACACCATAAAAAGATCTTCAAAAAAGTCTCAGACAGCATATGTCTATCTTTTAAGGTTGACTCACCACAGCCATTTTTTTGGCTAATATTTTATTCCAAAGATAAAGATAAAGATAAAGATAATTTTATTTGTCAAGCATGTGTTTACATACAAATTAAGCATGCAAGATGTTGATACAAAAATTAAGCACGTACATGTTTTGCCTATTAAGGCATACAAATTTTTGAAAAGTTTAACACAAGATTATGAAATTAAGATTATTCAAATAATAATAATAATAACAATATTTAAATAAGTCAATGAAATAATAAAGTCTAAGTAGTACAAATGTCATATAATGTCAGTCAAGAAGTCGTTTATATCATAGTAACACTTGTCTGTTAATAAATTTCGCATCTTTTTTTTTAACAAATTTGTATTTAAATCTCTGTAAGCTTGTGGTATTTTATTATAAATAATGGGGGCCATACAGAAGATGCTTTTCCTCATAAGAGTCGTTTTTGCACTGTGCAAGCGAAGTTTGCTATTGTCACGTCTGTTGCGGTTTACAGTATCGGCTAGTCGTGGAAAAAGTTCAGGATTTGTTTTAACATATGCAACAGTTTCTAGAATATAGAGTGAGGGTAAAGTCAGTATTTTATATTTTTTGAAAAATGGCATACAACTATCGGTAGATTTTAAATTAAACATAGCCCGAATACATCTTTTTTGAGCCTTGAAAGCTATATCTTTATCTGTGGAATTCCCCCAAAATATTATGCCATAGCGCAGCACTGATGCTACTATTCCATGATATGCAGTTAACAAAGCATCTGGGTTTAGTTCAGGAGCAAGTTTATATAAAGCATATGCCGAAGAGCTCAACCTTTTACTCAAGTATTCAATATGTGCCTTCCAATTCAATTTTGTGTCTATCATAATACCAAGAAATTTTGTGGAGTCGACTTCATCAAGTAATGTGTTATTATATAAAACTTTAATGACTGATCCAGTCTGGGGTCGTTGGCTAAAATGCATTACAATTGTCTTGTCTAAGTTTATTTTTAAATTATTTTCATTGAGCCATGATATTATTGATGTCAAAGATTGATTAATGTCATATTCATATATATCTTTATTCTTACATGTTATAGTCACTGTACTGTCGTCTGCAAAGAGAGTCATGGGCTGATTAGTAGCTCTAGGCAAGTCATTAATATATAAAATAAATAACAGAGGTCCAAGTACACTACCCTGAGGTACACCGTATAGAGGGGAGCGTTCGTTAGACGAGTAAACTTCCTCTCTTTTCTTCATTATATTAATTTTTGTGATTTCTGTATATTGTCTTCTATTACTTAAGTATGACTGAATAAGATTTAAAATGTTTCCTCTTATGCCGTAAGCCTCTAGTTTCCGTAGTAAATCGCTATGGTTGACGTAATCGAACGCCTGCGTCATATCACAGAAAATAGCGCTCACCGGAATTCCCTTGTCCATGTTCATCATTACCCTATGTAAGAACTCATAAATGGCCATGTTAATTGTCCTATTCTCTCTAAATCCCTTTTGCTCATCACATAATATATGTTTTTTTTCAATGTATCGATATAGTTCTATATAAATATATTTTTCAAAAATTTTAGATATAATAGGTATGAGAGAGATTGGTCTATAGTTAGCCATGTGTTCTTTACTATTTTTTTTGAATAATGGTTTGATTACGGATACTTTTAAAGCATCCGGATATACACCTGAAGAGATACATAAATTTATAATGTAGCTTAAGTGACCAGAAATCAGCTCTGAAACATACTTGATTATCTTTGTAGAAATTCCATCATACCCTACACTATTTGTACTTTTCAATGATTTAATTATAACCTGATGATTTAATCAAAACTAAACTTCTTTGCGAAGCTGTTTTTGTTGAGATGGTAATCCTTATCAAAATCAAAATAAATACAACAAGTATTCAATTTTTCAAGTTTCACACGTTTATTCCAAAGTTTTTTCATTACGATGCATGCAGCGACGATGGTATGAATCCTTATGAAAATAAAGAACGTTATGGAAATTCTGTGGCGTTTATTAGCGCTGCTCCCGTGTGAAGCCGGGGCGGGTCGCTACTTTTTCCTAACTTGACGCTTAATTCATAACAGTTTTGTAGAAGCATTATTTGCGTAGGTATAGATTATATTTATTTTATTTAGTCCATCAATATTTAATAAATTGTTTTTCAAGACACTATAGACGCGAGAACTGAAACTCTCATAAGACATTGTTTGTACAACAACGAATGATTGAATGAAACAAGTTCTTTTTCAAAGCTGATTTATTAACCAATTACTTTTGATACAGTTTTTCTATGCGGTTATCCATTGAAGGCATTTTTATGTGTTCTAGTTCTAAATCTATGCACTACACTATTTTTATAAGAACAGATAAAAATATGTAGGTAGTTGCCGAGTTGTACGGACATAGAAGGTTTACATGCTTAGTTTTATACTTAGAAATAGGTTTAATTAATTCTAACATTCAATACAATATGCTTGATAGTACATAGTAAATATATTTATGTGATGCAGTGCTTGACTCTCTATTCAATGCTCCCTGTAAATAATTATATTCAATATAATATAGAATATATAATTTAGGTTTATTCTAATAAACAGATTTGATATTTTCTTTTTTTTTAGAAAACAAAGGTAGATTAATTTTTCAGCGTAGCAAAATAATTTCGGAATAATTTTTATATTCTCGTAAGTTAGTTTATATTATATTGTCATTGATTACATTTCGATTCAAAATATTTAATAAGATGGCCAAATAAGTGAATTTTCATAAAGTCACAGCCACACGGTTACTATTTCAAGAAAATTAAGTGAAATAAAGTGTGGACTACCAACAGCCATTTAAATATATCTATTTGCAACAAGTAGTCGCTAAACTATGTACACATTTATAACATTTTACATATATTTTGCACATTTAATGCACTACCATCCTAGTATATTTTTTTATATATTGAAAACATTTTATGTTAAAAGTTATAGGTTTTTTTATATCTACCGATATATTTAAATATTTAATTTGTTATACAATCATATATCCAATGAATCTACTTGGTCATCTATCAGACTATCACACATAATTGATACGTCAAAATTGTATATCTATGCAACGTGTATTGGATATAATATGTAGCATTAATATGCATAGTAAGAAGTTTGAGAAGATAGATAATTCCTATTCTTTTTTTAGAACAGTTTTCTTTACTTTCCGTTACTTTTGAATATCAATTCGTAAATCGCCAGGATATCCGTTCCTTTTAAAATGTTACACTTTATTTGATATGCTCATGATATTGAACCATTGAAAAATGTGAAACTTTAGAAAAGTTCTTATAATTTAGGAATGTAAAACGTATACATATAGAAGGACAAGTTGTTAGTCAGTCTGTTTAGATACTACATTGTTTTCGTAAGTTTCATTTTGATATAAGTAGTTCGCTTGGTAGGTTTAGCTTTGCAGGTACAAAACTCTAAAAAATGAATTAGAAAAACTTGAAAAACCTCTTCAGTCTTATTATCATAGCTATTTATCCGCAGATATATAAAACATCGTGATGAAGGTTCAAAGTAAAAAAAAGATTTCGCAAACTTTAGGACGGTAGTCGACCAAAGGATTAGGAGCATAGATTTACTCTGAGCTTACAAACAAGGAAATCTGTGACATCGACTAAGTATAAGGTAACTTATAAACTAAAACACTAAGTAAATTTTTTAAGACTAACTGCGCCTGTTCATAATCATGAAGACTTTTTTCATTTTTATTCAGGTTTTTGACATGAGCAAACGTCATTTCCAATAGTAACACGGTTGCTATTTTTCGGATTTTGTCGCAATGTAGAACGAAATTAGATTGAAATTTTATAACAGATATCCCTTTCCGAAAATAACTATAGTCACGAACCAAGAAAAAAAAATACAAGTCAATTCCATTGAGATTCCAAAAATAGTGCCATACAAAAAAAAGTTTTATTTTTTTAATATTGTAAGCCAACGATTTTATCCAAGGAAAGTATCCCTAAAGTTCGTTCCACATTGCTGCATCCGACAGCGGCAGCTGGCAGCGGCGCCGCTGCCTAGTGCAGACGCATGTCGCGCGCGTGCACGGGCGTGGTGTCGTCGGGGCTGGGCGAGTCGGCCTGGTGCGGCCGGATGTGCACCACGGAGCGGCGCTGCGAGTGCGCGCTGTAGTCGTCGCGCATCACCAGCCCGCCCACCCCGCCCACGCCGCCCAGCCCGTACCCGGGGCCCATCACGCCGGACCCGCTCAGGCGCATCTTCTCCGGATCCTCGTCCAGCTTGATCGATGAGAACACGGTGCTCAAGTTCAGTTGCGGAATGTCGTAGAACACTGTCAGGGTCAGCATCAGGAATGTCAGGCCGAAGAGCAGGTAGACTGAAAAGGAAGAAGATGTTATTATTATACAATTACATAGATTTCCAGAAGAACGCCCGCCCGTTGTGTGTAGGGTAAGGTACTAACGTGGAGCAAGGTAGTCATTATATTTTTACGCAATGAGAAATTCTTTAGGCTTAGATTACCAGATCTGTAATCAAAAACTTTGTGACAACGTGATCATGTTTTGGAGCCGTACACTTAAACTTTTTCTGCCATCTATCGTCTCTTTAGCGGTTATATCAGGCCAACTAGAAAAAAAATTGTGCCATTTTCCAGTAGACCCAGACCTAGAGTAACATATTTTAGAATCGAAACCACTTTAAAATATGAGTGAACACTTACAGGTGGTAGCCACTTTGTAGACCGGGCGGTAGAGTTGTCCGGGGGAGTCGCCAGGGATGTAGTCGCCGAGGCCGATGGTGGTGAGCGAAATGAAGCAGTAGTAGAACGAGTCTAGGAAGTCCCACTCCGGCTCCAGGTAGGCGAACACGCTGGCCGGGACCACCAGGAAGAACACCACGAGAGTCGTCACTGGAAACAAAGGACATTGCTATACTGCCTTGTTTGAGTATTGAGTATTGACTATTGACTATGTTAGAAACTCGCAGCTTCAATAGTAGACTGACCGACAGACTGACACTTTAGATTTTAATATTGTATTACTTAATTGTTTAACGTTCAAAACTGCCATACACCGGTCTAATTGAAATAAAGAATTTGACTTTGACTTTGAAAAACTTGAAAATGATTTATATTTTTTGTACTTATTGATAGCTTGCTTTATATCAGATTATCGACAATAAGGACTGTTAAAAAATATAGTTAAAGATTTGTCCTGTTTCGTTTTGGAGAGCTTAGAGTTACATGATTAGATCGAAATACTAAATATTCAAATTTTCATCAATTCCTGGTTTAAAGATTATGTCAAACTCCCAACAATATCTTGTTTAATTATAAACAGAATTAGGGGATTTCTTAGAAGCAGTACCTAATTATTCAAAATTGCGTGGAATAAGAAATAAACACCACGAAATTAAGGTAGAATAATTAATGACAGCCTGAAAATAACCTTATGTGGCTAATGAATTTTTGATAGCCGCCTCTGACCGCGGGTGAAGGTTGTATACAATCGATAGTGTACTTTTATATAAAATGCCATCATAATATAGCAGTAGGAATATGAATAAAATAAGTCATTGAAATTGGAAATTTAAAATGTAAGGTTCTTTTCAAAGAAGCATCCCTAAAATTTAGAAAATTATCTTCTTCTTACCAAAAGGAAGAATTAGAAAAGAAGTGGATGGCAAATGATTCATTATAGTGCGTTTCTATGGCAGGACTGGGCGGAGCGGAACAGACTACTTACTTATGAATTATTTGGTACTCCGCATAAATATAAATAGATGAAACAGTTAAGCCGGAATTTATACTTTGTCTTTATCGATTACAGACATATGTAGCTACTACTAAAAGTCTTTAAAAACGTATCACAGAATTCGACAAACTTAGTAGATAACTTACCTATTATCATCAAATGCACCAAACGAATAGTGAAGGGGCGATACAGATGTCCTAGAGCAGAATTCAAGGACCGCAGTAACGCAGTCGCCGGGAGTAGCAGACGCTCCACCAGAGCTGACAGCAGCACCAGCGTCAGCGGGATCCCGAGCAGCGCGTACATCATGCAGAACAGCTTCCCGGGCTTCGAGAGCGGAGTCACGTGGCCGTAACCTGGGGAATTAAGAAATCCATTAAATATTGAACGAAATTTGCTTGCAGAAAATTTGTATCTGTTTTCTCTGATCAATTAGATGTTCTATATTTTGTGTTACTTACCAATGGTAGTGACAACAGTGGAAGAGAAGAACAGAGACTGTCCGAAGCTCCAGTTGGGGCCTCCTGTCACGTTACGAGACGCCGAAACACCGCGGTTGTTCGCGCGGACCACCTCATCCAACAACGCTTCCAGATCATCATCTGTGGAAGACGATTTCAATTTGGTAACTTTTATTGAAAAATGGATGGCAAAAGCAATAGACCGGACAGAGTGGAAAAATCTAAGGGAGGCCTTTGCCCTGCAGTGGGAGAGTAACAGATGGGAAAAAAAGAAAAAGGAAACGACGAAGTTAGGCACAAACGAACATTAAAAAAGCATATCTTATGTTCCATCGAATGAGCCACCTTCTATTTTAGAAGTCTGTTATTTATATTAAAAGAAGATATTTAAAATGTTTTATTAAGAGTATAAATTTAACCTTAACATTTTTATAATAGGTACATAAAAATTTAAATGATTTTCCTACAGTAATGCGACCATTCAAAAAGCATCAAAATTTATTTTACTTCTTCAGTAATCTGCCTCCTCCCATATATCCATGATGCCACTTGTCGTTGCCAAGGCTGTTTATCCGTACAATATATTAAGGACAAATTGCTGGTCTGGCATTGATCAGCGAGATTAATTCCGGCGTAAGCTAAGCCACAAGCTCTATAGGATAATGTGTCAACCCTGTCAGCTGAGCCCGCCGTTAATTTTAATTGTGCGTGACGTCACGACCGGTTTACCATATTCGTATTCTGTGCCACGGTATCGATTAGTTAGGCACCGAACTGCTGTTTTCAATATATACAGCTCTTTTAACGATTTAGGGCGTATTTTTTTGCGTCTGTTTCTGTTGAAGTAATTTGAGAATATAAGTTTCTGTCTGTATCTGAAAACTTGCCATCTAACTTGTCAAGTTTTAAAAGGCTTTGAAAAAAGAACCGAATAAATTCGAATTTCAAAGCACCTCCAACGTTAAAGAGCGGTAGGTATCAAAGTCAATACGTCATATTTGACATTTTAATTAATCGAACAGATTTAAACTTGACAGAATTCCACAGAGAAAAGAGACAATATTTGTTTAACTGTGGGAGTAAAGCGTAAGATTGTTTCTAGGAATTACAGAAGTTTATCCGTCGAGTTGAGGTGTTAAAGGAACTTCTGTCGATGTGGAGTTAAAGCTTTGTAGGTGGAGATTATGTTAATTCACGTACTGCTAGCTAGTTACCGGCTGCTCAATAATTGTACTTTAACATCTTTTTACATAACATAGACAATTGAGAGATTTTATGATTATTAGTAGTTCGTTAATGAAACTGATTAGTCAGCAGTTAACCGTCTAGTTATTGAACTTTTCCGCACTCTGAACCTAACTAACTAAAGCCGTGTGCTGAATAGAGTACTTTTGGTTTGGCAAAGTGCCTTGTTAAACCTACAGAGCGTTCTCTAATAGATCTGTAAAACTACGTCCAGATTTTACATTAGTCGTCAATAAACTTTGGTAGTAGAATGCTTACTATTTTAATTGCAGTTTTGATCCAACAACCAAGTCTGAACCTATTATCGCTCCAGTTAAAATAAGGCTGCCCATTAACCACAATTACGTTAATCGAAACCGCTGACACATTCTGTGAACAGACGTCATTACATGCATTTATGTGTTGAATTATAAACTAGTCGAGGCTAAATTAAGCATGTTTTGTATAATGCCGACAATTCCGCAGTAGTTTGTGGCTGGTCCTTTTCCCCGGCAAGTTACCGCGAATGTGTATTTCATTCTGTGTACATGTATTATTCATTTCAACAGGCCCCACAGTGGCTTTCTGTTCTTTGATGAAAACTCGAGCCGCACGTTATGGCTTTATTTTTGTAACAAAGTTTTATGTTGCTATTCACGCAAGTTATGTATTAAATCGCCAAAACATGTAAAATGTTTTTTTATTCTATTCTTGTTCGTAGGTACCTACTTGTGTTTGTTAATAAACTCTTTCCCAAATAATTAAAAAATACCTAATTTAAACTGATTGACTGTAACTGATTTATTTAACCGAATCTTTTAAAAAATCCCGGAAAGAGTAATTTCTCGTGTACACATACACAGCAGAGTTATATGTATAACATCAAAAGATTAAAAACGGGCAGGAGATCTTTAATAAATGCCATACGTTGAATACTTATGCGCGGCGAAACTTTTACTGCGAAGTGACTAATTAAAAGTTACACGGACTCAAGTCGCCACTTGAATGGTCGGCTTTAAGTATTAGTACCGTAGTACATATTATTTCATTAAGCGGCTTACTTCTCGTTGGCTGAATGTACTTCGTCCAAGACTTAAGGAAAAAAAAGTAATTTCAGCGCACTACACGGTTACATTTTAAGTTGTCTGTGGTAGGCGATTTAATTAAGGTTTTTTTAGGTGAAACACTTTTTCATTTTAATTTTAAATTACTCTCTTCTTTACTTAGTCTGAATGGCTTTATGAGGAAAATAAGTTAATAAAAAAATAAATACCTAATTACCATTAATTACGTTTACAACATAAACAAACGATAACCTTTTGACCCCAGACATCTCACCGGCCTGTTCTGAGAAACAATACAAACCTACAGCTAAACTATACACAGTGAGGTACCTACATGTATCAAGCCCTTTTACTCATATTTTCTCATTTATCTTAATGCGACACTAAATTATTACAATTAATTGCATATTAATTGTGAACACGATACGGGTTCCGTCGTTCAACGATCCTGGGGGTATATCCATGATAACCTACTGACTTGGGGTCGGTCAATATTATGACATACGCTTTTGTGACGTCTGGGATGTGTTCGAAAGTTGAAATGCACTTTTGTTATTATCTGACGTAGTATTAATGTTGATAGATTTGTGACAATTTGATAAACTTTTGCTTTGTTTAGTGCGCAATTAATCTTCATTTACAAAGATTTTAATTGAAAAATTAAATTTGTAGGGTAGTAGAAGAGAAAAGAAGGTAATAAAGGCTTTTTTGTCAATTTTTAACTTCAAGATTAAACTAAAACTGAATATTCACCTCACATAAAAAGTTTGAACTACAGATGCATAACGACCTATTTAGACGATGCGTGAAATGTTTTGCAAGTAATACATTGCTGATGACTTTAGATACCCGAACTGCGCGGATCCATAATGTACCGCAACCTGCATAATATTTATCGCTTCGTCTAAATGGGCCTTTAAGCAATAAAGTTCATTAGCATTGACATACACAAGTTGACACGTGGATTCCCGCGTAAAATGTCCCTCTACCCTCGTTGGAGAAAACGTGAGGTTTTGATCATAAGGCTCATCACGCAACATGATGATGTAAGTGCAAGATAAAAGCCAGAGAGAGTGAGTGCGTACAAAGTTACACTTTACACATGTTTCAATGATTACGTCTTTGCACTTTTGATAACACGACGAATACAAACAAAAACACATGTTGTGTTGACTCAGTGGCTTGTTGCTATTGGTATTGATAACAACGATGTTGAATTTGTGGAAGCAAAGGGGAGATACCGCGAAGACAAGAGCCGTATACCAGTATGTCCTCAATCATATTTTTTTAAGAACAAATTGTATTCGAATAAACACTACTCAGCCAAACTTGGTGATTTTTTTATGGGATCAATTGTCAAAATTGCACGTTAACTAAAAAAAACCGAAGGAAGAATTAAAAAAATTTGACTAAAGAATCTTGGTGTAGGCTTAATCCAAGCAATATTATGTTAACTAACTTCAGAGGCAGCTTTAAATTAATAAATTTAGTATCAGTTCTATATCAATGACCTTTCGTCTGTCTATCTGTTAGTATCTATTTTAACACAAAGATATTTTAAATGTACGAATTAACAGTATCTGTAGAGATAAAAAAATCCCGAAATTAATAAAAGATAATAAAAAAAAGATACCGATAGATCACGGTTTGTTCTCACGTCAATAAATCTAGAATAAATACATACTAATGCCTAATACATAATCCTACGTAATCTAAAGATATGTATAGATAACCTACATATATGAAACGTTTGTACCAAAGGAATCTTTCATGTTCAATGGAAACTTTCTGCCTCTCAATGTACGTAAAAGGTCCTGGAAATTGCTTATTGCGGGTTTTATAGTTGCTAGGCAACGGACAAATAAAATCGCTGTCACTATTATGTTGGAAAGAATGGAGTAAGAGTCTGATTCGCGAAACGAATAGGTTGAATGTGCTTGAATCGGTTGCGTGACACATTATTTTGTTTGTTAATTTTTACCCACCAAGAAATTGATGATCGTAACAAGTTTTCGTTGCTTGACCACGACCTTTAATTTTATTTCGTTGTTTTAGCGGCAGCAGAAAGAGATAATCTGTGAGAATTTTTACTGCCTAACTATCAAAGTTCATGATTGAGATGCATCCTGGTGCCTGAAAGACGGATGGATGGATAGACAGTGGACCCTCGGTAATAGGATACCGTTTTTTTTCGTTTTTATGGAACTATTAAACGTCTTTTAATTTTTTTTTGAGTATAGGGGACAAACATGTTTAAGTACGCAATAACACACTCGAAACATTCGTTGCTGGTTGTTACGCCATTAGCAATTCGATTAAAAAATAATCATCTCGTAAAATTTACCCCTCAACATTTATTACATTGAACATTAGCAATATTCCTCAATTTCCTTTTTCCCCGAACACCTAGAATCCAATATTTGATTGAAACGATTCGTGAAATCATTTAACAACCAATATATCATGACTTTCGAAATCAGGTGCTCCAGAGAAAAAGCGAGATAGAAATACACAGAACGATAAAGAGTAAAAGAGACTAATGTAGGTTTCAGCGCATGTCTGTCAAATTATATTTTTTAACTTAATATTGTAACCTTTAATATCCTGTACAGTAATTTCATTCCCTTTATTATATTTGAGGTTATATGTGAGATTATATTTGAGGCGTTATATGAGAGGTGGTCAACACCTCACATATAACGCCGTTAATTGTTAACAAGCATTTTAACCTAAGGGTCACTACCAAATTTCATTTTAATCGGTCCAGCCGTTTGGGTGTCAAGCGTTAAAAAACATACACACATACTGACAGTTTCGTATTTATAATATCACTTTGATAATTAATCAGTTGGTGTTAATTATCTACTCTTACGGCGTAATTATTTGTTGTATGACGATTTTATTGTGGCATTATAATGACTTATGCTTTACGTCGACATCGACTGCATGCACACATAGTGTTGGGATGGTACGTTTGGCATGTTTAATAAAGATGTTATGCCTTAAATACTTCTACCCTGGAAGCCTACCGCCATGTTTAAAAAAAACATTATTGCAGGAATAAAAGAGAGATGCTGCTTTACGAAGTTTATAGCGCTGTCACCCTTCCACAAATATATTACTGTAAGACGGCCATTACTCTAACTGTTTTCAGTATCGTATACTCGTCATTCAATAATTAGAACGACCACAAATGTAGGTCTAACTACAGTACAATTTGTTTACTCAATAGAATGATAGTCACAGTAAGTAGATAGCTACGTCACACAAAACCACTAAAACGATATAGTACCAAACGACCAAATCAGTAAATGTTGGAAACCAACAAACAGTATTGATAAAGATACCTCAAGTTCAAACAAGAATTGATAACATCGACAACTTAGGTAAGGAGTAACTTTGACTAAATATACTCTTCGGTTTACTAACCGAGGTACGAGGACTCGATCAATAAAATCAAAGAATCAATAAAATTTGGGACGGTTTTGAACTGCCCATTCTAGCCATTGTAAATAGCATTGGATTCCAGATATAAACGTAGATCATGTCAACGTATGAAAGTAGGGCACATAGCCCTAATTTTTGAGAGGTCAATTTATACTGGACGTCTCCCTGAGGCCTGAGTCGTCCAACGTATCTAGCTACACATAGTATTATCGTAATATTGCTCCTTTCACAGCACAATTGTGTCCTAAGACTATTAGTAAGAGGTAGTAACAGAATGGTTATCGTAATAAAATAAATCAGGCTGAACGACTGTCTTTGTGTGGGTAGTTCGGCGCTATCTGTACTAGCTGAGTAAGTGTGTGTGCAGTGCAGATGGGGTCGATGCATTTCTTGCTCGATCTGTGCTAACGCTCCCCAGCTGGGTCACTTGAGCTCTCGCTGGGTGATAAGCGGAGCGGGGAAATATTTAAAATGGGAAAAATATATGTATATTTTTTTAAACTTTATGTTCTCCGAGTATCGTGATGGTTTTTGCTCGAGCTTTTTTCGGCTTTAGGTATTGTGTGAGTAGTGTACAAACTATGTATGAAGTGTTTAAACGAATCCCATAGCAAATTGTATTGATCGAGTATGTAATTCTACAGCTTTCTTGAATCATCTTTTACAAGAAGTTGCGGGTCCATGATTACAATACAACATCGTTAAGGGAAACAGACTAGATGCACTTAGCACATAGACAGAAGAAAAAAGGTTTCAAGATCGCTGACTTTGAAAGATTGCCGATTACCGATATAATTTCTAATGGAACTATTATTTCCCGCTCCGCTTATGCAGTGTGTTCTATCCTCTATTACGAGATAGTTCTTGAGGTCAGACTGCAGGGGGTGTGGCAGTTGATACGATATATTTTGTTACTTTCGCTTATGGCTCTAGCTGCCTATATGTCCGGGACACATTACAGTACTAAAGAACTTGATATTAGAGCTCTGACACCCATAACATAGGTTTAATCTTAGCTTGGGTATCAGTAGGACAAAGAGATACAATTAAATAAACGATACTGCCATAATCATAATATTTGTAATCTCCGAAGAGTCTATGAAAATTAAAATTTTATGAACATAAAGTTTTATTAATAAAGGTATACTACTGCTGAAAACGTTCATAAAATTTTCTAGTCGAATTATAACTTAGATTCTACATTCTACCCGCAAATGTATTTCAATTGAATACTTAAATAAACCATTTCTGTTTAGTAATCATGTAAGTAAATACTACTACATAATCGAGTTGGTCGAAAATCATATTAAAACGCACAATCAATGTCAAAGCTAATCTGTGTGTTGCCATGTTTAACTAATAGATGTTTAATCAAGATAGGCCGCGTTTATTACCGACGCCGGCCTACTCTGGCACTAACCTTACGATACATTATAATATCAATGAACATTCATAAAAAATAAAGTCATAAATGGAGTATGTACATACCTTCTGTACCTAGTTCTTATAACTAAGAGAAATGGAAGATTGTTGATTTAATTTTGAGTTTATCATAACAACATGTTTTGTTAAAGTATATTAAAAAAATCTGGGTCAGAATTCCGCTATTTACAATTGCCGTTGAATGAATGGAAATAGGATTAAATTTGACACTATTCCCATTCTCTTATCCATTTTGCTGTGCCCGACAGGGTCCATAATGAGCATAATGAACATTGTGTTATGCAATAAAGATTTGATTTGACAATAACTGGTAATTCATTGTATTGACAGAAGTTTTCCACCCCGGACCTACTCTCTCTCATGATATTTTAAAACACTTTAGAGTCTGATGAGCGGTTCCTGTCACCAGATTATACGTATATATACGAAAAAAAGAAGAAGACTTAATATATGATATACTTTATATTAATCTCTCCATGAAATAGTATCGGTATTTGCATAAGAGAGTAAACCACAACGTAGTGAAGGCAAACAAAACCTTGTTTACTAATACATAAAGAATATTTTATGTTGATTGAAGGATCTTTCTCTCTTTCCTGTATTTGCTATGAGGAAACCTTTTCTTTTGTTTATTCAGATTGTTTGATAGTACTCATGACTAATATGACTATAGTTTTTTTTTATGTGAATGAAAAAAAGAAGTTATTTTTTTATATTTTCCGTTAGCTACCCCATTTAAATATCGATTGTTTCGACCCAAAAAAAACTACAAAAAGTTTATTTTCAAAAGCGAAACTGATCGTGATAAAACAGAACTCCAGCCTGCATTAAAATAATCTCCACAATACTACCTCTAAATACCTGAATCACTGGTAAAAACATGTCGTTTGATTATACAAAAGAAAAAAGCCTTTTGCAGGTAAAAAGAAAAAACTATATTGGTGTTACCAGCCTTCCGTAGGTAGATGTATATCTAAAATTACTCTTTTGACAAGGGTACGTAATTTGGGAGCTGTCGCTTTGATCTCACTGATATTAGAATATGTATGTTCCATAGTATTGCATAGAATTGGAATATTGATAGTGATAGTTTAGGTACATAGCTTTCTGAGAAAAACATTTGCTGTATAAAAAATGGTTTAGCGATGTAACCAAGAAAGGATCACACAAATATATAATCAGCTGAATTATGAATTTGCTAACGAACTTCTCTAGGATTCTGCTGACATTATTGTATGCATTTTCTAAAAATGAAGATAGATTTAAGCTGTCAAAATTAGTTAATACTGTTAAACAAAGCAACGAAGAAGTTTATCAATAAAAACTCAATGGTACAAAATATTTACATTCCATTTAGTTCTAGAATATCAATGGTCAGATATAGGATCGAATGTTCGTACCAACATAGGTACGTATTTACATCTGCATGCAACCTATTTCCTTTATAGGTACTGAATTACTGAAATACTTTTCCACCAGAGATTTTTGAACATCAAGAGCAAAGTTTCGAACAAGAAGCGAGTACTAAGAATATGATGTAGGAACCAAACTTGAAGCCCGCGTCTATAGTGCTGAGATCTAGGAAACGAGAGTTTAAGATGTTCGGGAACTTTCGCAAGCTTGGAGTACGCAAATATTTCTTTAAAGTTCATATTTTTGTTGCCAGTAAGAGGTTTGCAAATGTTTATCCTGTATAAACTCTTAACTACGTACGAAGGAGGTTTAAAATGTTAATTTTATTTTATCTTATAACCTTTTTCGAAAATTACACATTATTCTGAAAATCTAAGCTAATTTGTATGTATGGAGTATGGATGTTTGTTCTTCTTTCATGCAAAAACCACTTGGATTTAGGATTAGCTACAGAATATTTTTTATCACGATTTTATGTCCCCGTGTAATTAATATCGATATGAATCGGGCGACCCCGCGGTTAATAGTTATACATTGAGCGCTCTTAGAATTTTCTTCAAAACTAATTTATCACTTCTCACACCAGGTTAGAATTTCGAAGTTTTTAAATTGTCGAATGGAAAACGACTACAATTATGTATCCATAGCAATATTTACTTACTGAAACTTGAATAGCAACAGGTCGAAGTGAACAACGAACAATACAATACAATCCAGTGGACACTACCCTCATTAAATCCTTTCTGAAACATGAATCTCTTACTATTGTTTGAAATCTAACTGAAACCTCCTTGTTTGAACCGAATAACATTCGAGTTGGAAAGCTATCTAGGTGTGAACCGTTGTACTTAGTTCCAAACCAATGATCTGACAACACAGCTTGCCCACAATGCCCACTGCTATCGGATAGCATTCCAGTGCACTCAATACGCTCCATATAACTTGGTACCTCTAAATAGAGACAAAATGTAGTTAAAGCGAGATGGAAGCATGTATGCACGGTGTGTGAGACAAGGACAGATATGTTTTGTTGCTCGTGCCGATGTACCAAGTTATGTTGGTAACTTAGTAGTTAACTAAATTTCCTCTCAACTAGATTTACTTGATTTGTTTGAATGCAAAATGTGATGTAGTATGATTGAGGGTAGAATGTCTTTCAGGGTAAATGTACGTCAGTATAGCGATAGTCATTTGGTAACTGATGGTAGGTGACGGTTGTTTCAAAATTTATTATGTTAACAATTAACGCTGATAAATTATTTGTTTCCTTTTTGGTTCATTGTCGATACATAACGATAAGAAAATAGCCAAATCTACAAACTATGTCGGCTTCTTTAACAGTAGAGACCACGCTGGTTTTAAAATTGTAGGTTAAAAAAAAAAGAATCTAACGAGCTACCTCATGATATCCGCATCAATCAAATATAAATAGTACTTAATATAAAATATGTACCGTAGTCAATATCAAGGTCATTTAGATTCGTGTATATCTTCTGATCTCACTATCTCTTCAAATGAATGAATGCTGTATACTGTGTGAGTGTTCTGAATAAATTGTATGACAGTACAATATTATTGCAAACAATAGGAACCGTTATAAATAAATAATTATGAAATTCATTTACAAAAGTTATTAGATTGAAACATTATAGTATTATTCTGCTATTTGCAATAATCGATGATTTAAATTCATTGTATTGACTGTGTTCCATCCTTTACTAAATTTCTAATGTATTAGAAAAATGCTAAGTTTAACACGAATAGTTTCATTTTAATCCAATTCCCATTAATTCATCGGCCATTATAAATATCAGAATTGGGGCCCTGCTATAACTTTTAGGGCGTTGTTGTATCACTGTATCACACATGAGCGGCCTCATCGTTATTTCGTAACTCCCACTACATTAATCTGTTAAAACCGGTTTAGTTAACTTATGCCGGTAAATTCCGAAGGTAACGAACGTTAACTCTATACTTATCTAAATTTATGTATAGATCTCGCTTTGATATTATAATCAAACTTTAATGTTCCTCACATCTATAAAACCACGTAGACAAAGTTACGGGCAACGGCTAGATATGTATTAAGGCCAACTGATTAAATCATTTATAATTTGTAAAACATAGGTAGGTATGTTTTAAAAATTATAAATGATTTAATCTTAAGCTAGGTGACACTTTTTTTGTCAGGTTCCTAAATAGATATGACTAATTTAAGTATTTAAATATATGTATCTAGCTGTCTACTAGTTAAACCGCGACTCTGTCCGCGTGGAATTTAGTAAAAAATATTAAGCTAAACTAAAATATTTTTTCTAATAATTTAGGTAGCCTAATTTACTCCTTATTACATCAACTACCTGCCAATAAGTCCGGTCAAAAAGGACTAGCCATTTTAAAGATTAACCGGAACAAACAGAAATTGTATTTTGGTAATGGTAGTTATATAAAATATACATATTCATATGCATGTAGTTAAACCGGTTATTTCAACATTACAAACAGACACTCTTATTTTATATATGTATGTAGATATATGGATAATCAATAAGTATAAATATAAAATATATTTTATTGCAACTCTGAATTTGTTAACTCGTAAAGATTCTAGACTGCATAAAAATACGAAAGGTCAGTGTCAGATAAAGAGATAAAATATTATCTTGTAAAGATCAAATAAGATACAAGTTTATAATTATCTTGAATAAATAAATTATGTTAACCGTGCTATTTAGGTAGTATATGTTAATTGTTAAAGTTTTCATTACCTTATGCTTTAAAAAATGTTAAAAGTCAGTTTGCGTTTGATGCATAAAATTAATAGATTTATAAATTGCATCGTCATCGGGTTTGAAGCTACCCTGACAATTTCAGCCTGCTAGCTCATGAGGAAGTGCCTCAAAATTGAGTTGCCAAAATCAAAACGGAACGACAAACAAACAAGAAAGGTGAGTGTTTAATATAAAAATGTGGGAAAACCATTCAAGTGTGATTCGAAATCGCGATAAGAGGTTTCCGTACAAACAGGTTGAGGGAAATCAAATTTGTTGGATTTCTAATAAATCTGAGGGCAAATTTTTGACCGTACCATCGTTGCTACGGTCAAATCTCGTTTTATATTATTATAATTATATTTGTTGTTATAGCGACAACAAAAAATAAATTTATAGCTGTGCCCAGCAACAGAGAGACGATCAAACGGATATACGAACAGACAACAGTGCCTTATGCAGTAACTTTGGGTGCGAAGCCCTAATAAAAATATCTTTACTATTAAAGTATTGAAATCGATATCCATACAATAGACCAAACACATTACTAATGATCACGTAATTCATTTCATAATTAGTATCAATACTTCAAATGATTCTGTCTTGTGTTATAGTAAAGCATATTTTTTAAACTATGTTGCTTTGTTTCCCCTCGAGAACATTCGTCTCGTCATCGAATGCTCTCATTATATCTCAATATAATTATTTTCAATAATTTAAATAAATAAAGATAAAAAGCGCGATAAACAATCATTTCCCTGTACCATATTATATGTACTAAGTTACTTAATAGTAATGGGTAATTAAATAATTAGTAACACAATTAAATGTTTCAATATAGCTTACATTTCTTTCTACCTTATAGATAGTCCATATTAAATTTAATGAAATTTAAAGTTTGGAAATACAGTGTCCTATTGTGATCGATATAGTACTAGTCATAAGTACCTAATCTCATCTCTAAAAAATTGCCCTTTGGTATGTTAAACTATATTAGATGATGACATTCGATCTCCTACACCCTAACAAAGTAGTTACCTACCCTCGATATAACATATTCAATGTATCGTAATAGAAATACCGTATAGTCCACATTATATAAAGAAAAATACCCAGCATTTCTACCGTTTCGCAATATCGTGTGTTCGATCGCATAAGAAAGTGCTGCATTGTCCGCCCGTATTGCAGGCACTTCAAATATTTACCGTCCTTGCACAGAGCGCCTATTTCCTTAACGTACCTACTTTGCGGTTTCTCATATAAACCTTTATTGCTATGGAGGAGCGTGTGTTGTTATCGCTGTTTCAATAAGAAGAAATAGAGAATAGTTACCTAGTATATCGGGATGTCGCGTTAAAAAGTCTTGCTTCGCCCGGATCAGGTCGAGTCGTATTTGGTTTTCGAATGGCGCCTCCAAAGCCGAGAAGACAAGAGCTCCCGTTGCCAAGTACACGAAGTAGAATATCACGTAGAACAGCAGCAGGAACGTGAACCTCGCCTTCCCGAACAGCCTGCTCGTCGCGAACAGCGGCTGGAACGGGGGATGCTCCTCCTCATACAGTATCTCTCTCTCGACCACCATCTTCTTCGGGTAGGGGAACAGTTGACTGTGCACCGTCATGTCGTCATCACTCCTCGAACTCATACTCCCGTACGAGTGGTTACGCTTGTACTTCCCTACTTTATCCATCGCAAATATCAAACAAATCAATCGCGCCAAATTTTAAGTAAACAATATTAAAAAATATAATTTTTGAAATCAAAAATCCATAGTCATTTTCAAACACTTTCAAATTGAGAACACAGAGGCACAGGCTTTACTCTAAACGGCTTGTCGGTAGTCCACAGTTCCAGAACACAAACCAAAATCCCGGAACGCTTGGGATCTTGGTCAACTGTACTTGAAAAATCTCTTGGGATGATTAGGTTCAAAGAAAAGCGCGAATATTTCCGTCACTTTAGTATCCCGGCGACATTTTTCCAGTTTATATATCACCATTTTGATGCATTTTAGAAGAACTTCGGTTGTGTTAATATGGCGGAAGCCGCGAGTTTATTTTATTATGGTTGGAGTGGGCCGTCCGCGTCTGAGATCGATGCTTGACTGAGCGCAGGAGACGATGCACGATAAATTAAAGTAGTTGCGGTCGTTGGGTGTCGTTGTAACTTGTTTGTCGAGGAGATACGCCGCGGCCGGCGATAATCTCGGACCACGCGCGGCTTTCACAAGTCTTATTTCGTAACTGTAGGTCACCCGATAACTGACGTATCCAAATAAGTGTCCGTTAAAGAGCTCATTATCGTATTTAGAATTTATCTGGTTCTTGATTCTTGTTTACGTGAAGTATCGCTAAGCAAAAATGACAGTTATCAATGGCTCTCTAATTGTAATGATCATTAAAATTTCTTCAATCTCTAATTGTGCTTCTTTTGTTATGTTTGAATAAGTCATTTATAAATAAGGGTATAATAAAGGTTATTTAATTGGTTGTCCATCGTTATTTCATTTTAGTATTTAATAAAAAGTATGAACGGTTGTATCGAAATTTCTTTATAGAAGAAGTATTAAAGATGCACCTAAGAAACAAATACATTTACAACAATTATGTTAGTTAGGCCTTTAATATAAAAACCGGTTATGCGTGAGTCAGACTAGCGACACTGGGAGTTCCTAAAAAAGAGGAAAAAAAAGCTAACTATATTGGTTACCACCCTCTAATTTTGGATTTACCTACTCATCGTCTTTATGTTTAAGTGTATTTGTAAGTGACAGACTGGTTGACGGCTGTCCGTCAACCAGTCAGTCTGTCTGACAAAAATCAGCACCTCAGTAAAAGAGTTTCGTTTTTACTTTTCGGGCACAGGAACGCTAATAAGGATATTTTATCAAATATATAACATGACTATATCTCGCCTTTCCTTCAATTTTTTTTATAAATTTGCTATCTCCTACCAAAAACTTTTAGCTTCAATTAATACCGATTAATGAATACCTTATATTAATTGATTGGCAACGTAAACTTCCAAATTAATTTAGGACATCGAAATATGTTTCAAGAGGCGAACAAAGAGTGCCTGAAGAGTGCTCTGATTTTCTTCGAGTGCCACAAGAGCCTCCTTCTGTTGGCAACATAAATAACTGTTCCACGAATCCTTGGAATATTCAAGAAAATAATTGTAATTTCAACTGTTGATTGATTTGAGGTAGGGTGTATATGAAGTTTTAGTTCAGGATGAGTAGTTAGTGGAAAGGCTTTAAGGATTTTTTGTTTTTCTTTTAAAATCTATCTCATTTTTTTAACAGAATTAAACTTTGATGGTTTATTCAGCCTACAGAGCTCTAATATCTAAATTTATTGACACTTATCATAGAGTAAGAGCCCGTGGACCCCAGACGGTGGCTTTGGCAAAATCAACCATTGTTCTTACCTATGTTGGGAGCATCGGCTGAAAAAGTTTCAGCTTTTATAAAATAGCGTAGGTCTGGCGTCCACGATCTCTTAGACCATTATGACAAATTTATGAACTTAATTATCGTTGCTAAACTCCGATCTCCACTTGTTATTCGGCAATTACACCTATATGTAATATATCTATCACGGTTCATAAGATACAGCCCGGTGAGAGACGGACAGACGGATAGAATTCCATTTTTACCCTTTGCGTACTTAATCCTAAAAATTGGATGCAAGCCTATCTCAAACACAATATAATTACTAAGCTGTATCAGGGGAAAGTCATACAATTGGTCACCCTTGCAGTCACGCGCGCGCGCACGGTAAGACACTCGATACGGAGAGTTCATGCACTGATATACTGCCTCTTTAGCTATAGTTATACAACGACACTTATGTTACCCACCTCTGAGATATGGCTTGGTTTTCCTGTTCCCTACTTACTGATATAATACTGGTATAACCATTCGCGGGTAATGCATAAACCTCATAATGGTATATTTAAGGAGAACTATTTAATCACAAATCTTGATAACCAGTCTAGTCTTAGGATTCTCTGTTTCCTAGAAAGAGGGTGTTATGGCAAAAGTTCTCAGACGATTTACTTAAAATATGGAAAGCAGCTAACACTAGCGGGACTGAAAGTGTTTTTTTTTATTTGTAAAGTATTGAACTACCCAGGGTTTTAACTAGTTGGGTTTCCCTAAAAACTCCTGGAGAAATGTTCGGAACATCTTAACCCCGACCTGTAGACACTGTTGTCGCTTTTTATAAATGCTATTTGCGTATATGGCATATACGTCAGCTCTATGTACGTAATATACCTACTTTGATAAGATATCAGTGGGTCAAGACATGATCCTAATAGATACGTGGATGCATGTGCCGTGATGCACTTTGCACTGGAAAATTTCTCGGAATATCTCTAAAGACATATTTTCCTTTTTTTCTTAAAAAAATCAAGTACATGCTTCATTTGTTTTAATAGTTTTTTCTACTCGATTTTTTCTCAACTGTGGAGAAGACCAAAACTTAGCCAAGACAGGTAAATATTTAAAATCGACATTTAAAAACATGAATATAACATTTTAATCAAACGACAAAGCTCATTTAGGTAAATATATAACACTCGGCAAAAATATAAATGGAAAAACATTAATATAATCGTTGCATAAGCATTTATCACCTCCAGCCACCAAGAGAAATGGGTGTGTCATTTAAAGATCATGTTTGTTTATTCTGACATATGACTTCTGACTTTATTTGCAGATGCATTCAATATGATAAATGACATAAAATATAACTAATGACTTCAACTCTTCAAATTGTATTAACACGTTCTTTTAAAAGGTTAGGGGGGGGGGATAGTGAAAAGATACATTCAAATTCAGCTGTCTTTGTGAGTTTTATTTTTCATCGAGTCAAGTGTCATTAACTTTTCCGATCTTCTTCTCTTTTTTTCGTAAACTGGTGTCAGAGTTTTAAAACCGTCACTAGGTATCCGGAGTTTAAATGAAATGAAATAATAGCTTAGTCAAGCGCACATGACTTCCAAAAAACATAGGTGCGTACTAGTTTTGAACCCTCAATCTTTGACTTGGCAGTCCAACGTTCCTAGCACTAGACTAGCATTGCTGCAAGCAGACCTCTTTACAGCTGTCTCATCTGTGAATAGTTTAATAGAAACAAACTGGTCTATTGTTACAAACCTGTGACACACGGATGATCCTTCAGGAACTGCGCTTTCAGTTCATCCAGCTTCTCTCCGATGCTCTGTTCTATGGGGCCTTCGATAGCTTGGAACACCGAGGCACCTGGAGACAGAACAAAACAAAATCAGGACTTGTAATGAAAGAAGGATGGAATGAAGTGGAAGGAACACTGGTTAAACCGATCTTATAGGATTTACGTTTATAGTAAATGGGTAATTTAAACTAGACGTTTGTCTTCAAGTTCAAATGGTAATCCTCATTGTCGATAAAGCAGAGGTGACAGGTATAGACACTTAGAACCTAGGCATTGGTTCTAAAACGATGGAGACAGATCATCCGCGATGAATGTTGCCCTAATACTGACCACGATCCACAAATATGATATGAAGAGAGAGGCCGAGTTCAACAGACCAAAACTGTAATGATCAATATGGATGTCTGGATAATGGGAGTAACTGCTTAGAATAATATTATCCATGTCACGTGACTCCACGTCTTAGTTCACCAGCCGAGAAGATACGGCAAAGCAAAAAGGATCATTCAAGAAATATCTCGTAATAATACTTGGATCTACAGACCACATAATATACCTATATGTTATTATATTATGCTAATGAGATCAATTATTATCTTAATTACGTTGAGAGTAGCGAAGGTCGATGAGGTTGACAGGTGGCATCATGTGTGATACCTTATCATACTTATTATATAACTGTACCTGAAATTGCATTTGGAAGTTAATAAAAATAAAAAAGTCTTTCTTTTAAGTAGGTATCTGACAAGAAACAAAGTAAATCGACGTAAATAAGTGTTTTTCTTTGTCCAGGAACGGGTTATAATGGGATAAAATATATTTATCCCATAGATAAATAATATTGTCATTTTCTTTTATAACACTGATGACTTAATCTTAACATTATATTCAATCATCAATTTCTTTTAAATTTAGCCTCTAAGTGAGTGTAGAAAACAAACAAGGATATTCCAGATATCATATTTAAGCCATTCTAAACGCGCCCAAAATAAAACTTATGTGTCTGAAGCACGGTTTTTAATTAAAATAATTATTTCGATCTAATTACAAATATTCAACGAATGCCATACGGTATGCTTTGGGGAATAAGGAAGTAGGTCGAATACAACATTAGTCCATTGACATTGGAGTGGAAACGACAACGAAACATAACTATTGGATTTACAACAATTATTTTTAAATTAGATGCCATTTTTAGCTACGACAGCCATGGCAGAACTGACTTGGTAGTAACAAAGCTAAATGCACAATTGTTTCTTTTTCTTTTTAAAAAAGGTCCAAAATCTTACACCAATATAATCCGAGTTACGTTTTGTTAAGATAAACTTTTTGATTTTATAGATATGTGTTATTGCAATAATATTTAGTGAAGGCACTATGCTGACTTACAATATAAAGAAAGTGTCAATTGGAATATACTTTCAAAGCAAAATAAGTATGAATAGTATTTCTATAAAAATAAACTAAAAGAGGAAAAAACAAAAAAATGGAACAAGTGTTCTTTTCCTCATTGTTCCTTCGTTCATTCTTATTCCTGAAATATTTGAGTTTGCATTTCGATCAAATGCAAGTTAAAAGTTTTTACTTTTCTTGGATTTAATTAGCCTGCGTCTATTTTCTGATGTCATTTAGTCAGTAAACAAGGGGTTTATCTGTTTTTTGTCAAGCTAAAAAACGTAAAACAGTATTTATTTATTTACACTTTTTATCGATTAACAACGTACATATATGGCGGACGAATGCCTGAGGCTTTCTCTACCAGTCATCCGAAGAGTGATGCAGAGATATCAAGATACGGATAAGATAAGGTGCGTTACATTAACCCACCCAAGCCGTAAAAGTGACTAAAATTTAACTACACTGCGACATACGAGGGAGATTTTTTTGTATGTTTTATCAATAACAATTACCATAGGTTACCATCTATATCTATACTTCTATACTATCTATACTTTATACTTACTTACTTACTTACTAATATATAAAGCTGAAGAGTTTGTTTGTTTGTTTGTTTGTACGCGCTAATCTTAGGAACTACTGGTCCAAATTGAAAAATTATTTTTTGTTGAATAGACTATTCACCGAGAAAGGCTTTAGGCTACAAACCATCACGCTGCGACTAATAGGAGCGAAGGTACAATGGAAAATGTGAAAAAAAAACATAACTTATATCTTCCCACGGGGACGAAATCGCGGGCAACAGCTAGTTTAAGATATTCCTCTGGATTTTGCCATCAAATAGTGAAAAAACAGATTCATACGAGTATTAATTCAAGAGCCAAGAACCATCAGTCCATCCATTCTGACTAATTTACTCATTTAAGATAAATGTAGTAAATTCCTAGTACCTCTCCTAACCAAAGTCAAATCGTCTTAGTAACTGTTGATTCAGCTAATTGCTTCAGGGACTTGAAACCCAGGTAAAGTGAGGTCTGCTGGCAAACTTAGTACTAATAAACGAGGTTTTAGTAACAACTATTTTATTAGTTTTATTACAGATTAATAAATACTGTTCAGATTTAGACTACGTTTCATTAAACTGAGTAAGTAAAGTCATTTTATCTCATAATTATTTGTAGGTATAAGTTTCTTAATATAAAAAGTACTTTAAAAGTAACAAGAATTAGTTTTTTTTTCGATTAGTTTTTGTACAATAATTTAAGTGCCATATTATTTTCTCTCCGCTGGAGTTTATATTCCTAGGCTGCTTGTTCTCAGAAAAAAACGTCGCTTAAGATTATACTTAATCATCTTTTTTTAACACTTCTATTAATTATTCAAGATTCAGTAATCATCTGCAAGGAAATGGCTGCAGAGAATATATGTAACAGTATTGAAATACATTTTAAAATTAAATTTTAATTTAAGCGGGTAATGAGAGAAAATTATTTTAAAGTTTAAGAAACTATAAAAAAATTATCGTGTGTCTAGGTCACAATCGAAACACTGACGGTTTATGACCGTAACAACCATTGCTTAACCTCGAACTAAAGAAATGTCTAGCTATAACGGTTCACACGGCTAAATCCTGGATAGAAGGACGGACAGGCAGCGTTTTGTAAATAGGATTCTGCTTTTACCCTTTAAACCAGGTCCCTAAGAAAATGTTCGTCGAACCTAATAAACGAATGTTTTGAAGTGAAACCAAAGTGAATTAGGTTTATTTACCGGTCGTTAAGTCTTTTGTCAGTATATAATGTTATCTCTTTATTTGTAAGTAATCCAATCGACCTCAGACACATCACTTCGAAAAAGCTTTTTAGACGCAAACAGAGTCAGCGACGCAAACTGCGTATAAATAATAAGATTCTACTTTTCAGATCTAGACTTGAGCAAAGGGACAAAGTGAAAAGGATTGTAGACCTTTACAAAAAATCATTTGCTAACGATTGTTAATAAAATGTTGCTATTCATACTAATATTATAAATGTGAACGTATCTCTGTCTGTCTGTCAGATATTTGTTGTTCACGCAAAAATTACAAGCTGGTTTCTGAAGAAACTTTGCAGTAATGTAGACTACATTTTATCCTAGCATTCCCAGAGAAACGGGGACCACCACTGTAACCCTGAAGTCCACGCGGACGGAGTCGCGGGCAACAGCTAGTAAAAAAATAATATTTTATGTACTACTCTTCTACACGTAGTTTGTCCCACTGCTGGACAACGAGACAGGGAATGGCCCAGCTGTTACAATTTAATAACACACCCATCTTATGCAAATGTCACTCTACGAGCGGATTTCTGAAAAAAAAAGCTTAAAGTTAAGCTAGACAGCTTAAGCTATGCGTCCAAGCACGCCTGTTTAGATTTCGTTTCGATTGTTTTACTGTAAGAACTATGAGAGAAATTAATCCATTAAATATCTTAAAGTTTACACAGAAGTGACAACAATATGATTGTAACATTATGTTGAGTGTAAGATGCCTGGTACCAGTGCTAGGGACAGTCAACCACCCATGTTCCTTTATATCGTGACTATAAAAGAAACCATATTGAAAGGACATAAGGTTGGATCTAAATAGTATCTGCAACAAAACGCGTGCGGTCGATTGTCCTAGGTTTAATTTACCAAATGTAAGTAATTTAGAAAATGAGTCCAGAGTTGTGGAGAAATAAATCCTTATGTTTGTGTCACATTACTTGGATAAGAGATTATTATGTTATACTTTATATATACTTGGGTTTAGGGTCTTTCTACTGGAGGCGACGTAAGACATACTTGAACCTGACGAATTTAGCAATGGAAAGTAAATTACGGGAATTTAGCCTCCGAACTATGCCAGCTGTAGAGGTAGGCAGCATAAAGGTTTTGTTTTTGTGATATCATGACCCTTTTTCCATTCTTCGATTTAGTTGTTAAGACATACATTATTTAAATCCAATTGATTGTCCAGTAGCAGTGATGACTTTCAGACAATTTTGTTAAAGCCAAAAAATTAATTTAAACCTACCAAGGCACTTTAATAACTCTTTCAGGAATGATCTGTACCAGATTAACCTCTCCAATCCAAGAAAATTTCAACGTGTATAATAAAATGTTGCACCACTCACCCATAGCAAGATAAAGCGCCATAGCAGAGACGAGCACGAAGACGCGCAGCGCGGGGATGCTGCGCGCGTCGCTCACACACCCGGGCACGACCAGCCGCATCCTGGACACCTGCAGACAAGATACGGTTACATTAGAAATAAGGCTCTAACTCTAATTGACGGCCTCCCTCAACCCGACGCACAGTGGGACGCCTGGTGGTGGTGGAGCCTACGTGCGGAAAAGGGACCACCAATAACCAGTAACCATTAAAAATAAGGAAACTGGACTCTGAGAGACATTTGAAGTGGAAATTAAAACTGCTGTGTTTGGGAAACAATCTGATTACGGATAACTGTCATTAAATGAATTGTGCGCGAAGGTTCGTGGGTTTGACCCTCTCGTAAAATGTGCATTTGTGTGATCCACGAATGCTTATTCCGAGTCTAGATGTTTTGAGCATGTATCGTTTATGGAACCCTGTCGTTTTTTAATACATTTCGAGGTATAATTCTATCTTGAAAATACACAGCCCCCTGATTATTGTTATCAAAACATTTAAGTATTAAATTTTACAGAGCAGATAAGGCCGTAATAGCATAACCTGCATCAATTTTAAAATAAATAAATACAAATAACATGCATCGCAAACATTTAATAAACTTCACACAATAAACAGGATTCCTTCAATTAATTCCCATTGTTATACGTGAAACAAAAAATATTCAACAGATATAGCAACCGCATCGGATCATTACCGACTCAATACCTACAATATCGTATGTGATCAAACAATAAAACTCATCTTGCATAACCGCAATCGTATAACAAACGGAGAACAATTTTCCCGTTTTCTAAGCAGACTAGCTGTGGCCCGCGATCACATAGGGAATCACGTGGGAACATAAAATCGAGATGAAAATGATCCTATGTGATAATCCTGGTTATAAAAAGTGTATAGTTTCGTCTCTATCCATTCCGTAACTTTTGCGTGAAAGAGGAACAATCATCCATACATACAAACTTTCTCTTTTATTATATTAATAGGAAGAAGGATAATAAAAAATAATAGCCCTTCACGTTCATTTAGTTGCATTTGTAGCTCATACGAGGCTCTTATACTGTAAAGTTCAGGACGATAAAATCGTGGCTTCAAATGTCGGTAAAGGTAGTGTGGGATGCGGAAAATAAAAATATACAAGTATAGTTTTTCAATTTATACTGCAAAGGCACGCGTAGGCTGAAATCAATCAAATGGAAGTACTTTCAGACGGGCTTGTTAAATCACTAGAAAAGACTGTACGGTCAGGAGCAAACGTTGATGAACTTTTTGAAAAATTTTTGACTGCACGGATAGCCGAGTGGTTGAGAACCAAACTCATAGTGCGCGACATGTCCTAGTGCAGGACAAACGTTTGTGTCATCCACGAATACTTGTCCTGAATCTGGGTGTCTTTGAGCGTGGGATTTGAATGATGGTAAAACTTCTCGCCACAATCATTAAGCTCCTTACAGCGGGAGACGTAAAATATTATCTTCTATAATATTGATGTTCAACCAGTTTTCCCTAGAATTCTGTCCCTCTAGACAAATCACTTATCTTCCATAGTTAACCGTCTGACAATCAAGTCATAAGTCGTAGGTACAATTTACGGACTACAATTTTGATTACACTTTTGTTGCTGCCTGTACATTAAAAAAATATAACGATTCCATGTACGGCTTCTTGATAACTATAAATATAATAAATGAGTTCTTGCATGACTATGCTATGACGAGTAAGATTAATTTCGGTATTCCTTCTTTTCTTCTTTAAGGCGTATCTATGAACTTGTAAAATAATGATTTTTTTTTTCCATGGGAATTATATTTTGGAAGTGCGCAACAAGAGTCACTAGTTATGTTTTTATCGAGTCATTATCGCTTTTTAAAAACATTTCTGAATCTTGGCAGTGACGTCACTGGCCTCTACTTAACTTCTGAAATGCGTTATTGGTTAGAACAACACTATGTGGGCGTAGCTTGTACCTTGATCGAACTTGAGGCGTTAATTATTACTTTGAAATATTCAATGAATCTGAATTCAATTGATGGAAAAATCTTTATTACGAATCATAAGTATAGATTTTCTCAGCAAAATAATTTCAATTGTGAAACTTTCCAGTGTTGAAAACTAACAATTAATGTTAGTTTGATCGTTCAATAAAACCAATTACTAAAAAATAACGTAGTAATAAACTTAGTGAGAACTATTATTCATTAAATTTATCACTGAGCTGAAAAAAGACCAATACGACCAATTAGGAAAATTTAATCGACCATCAAAATCAAATCAAAACCAAATATTAAGAGAAAATAATGGTCAACAATATTTTCACCATTGATTTACATGATATCGATATCAAAGTATCGACATTAAAACAACACTAGTCATTTCGTTGCCATCACTTCAATCGCGTGTTGTAGATAACAAGCACTGATTGTTGACTGTCTGTCCATTATTTGATACCTCGGTACCTCGCTACCGGGAGTAGCGGTAGGTAGGTAGGTAGGAATACCTATCTCGTATGTATAATTGAAACGTGTAATGAGCTGTTTAATGAGTCATGTTAAACAAATGAGATGTAGCATGACGGGTATAGAGTAATGAGGTTGTTAATTAGGGATAGTATTTCTCTTATATTCAGCTATAGTATCGCTGCTACGCTTGGAGGGATTTTCAGTTACTATTGTATAAGGTAAGGCTGATTTGTGGTATTGGAGTGACTCTACTCTATGTCTCTTTTCACGACGGTCACCCTAATTTTATAGAGTGCGACGTGTCTTGGATTCGAGCCCCACGTAGGTCAAGCGTTTTCCAGAACACGAAGGCTTATCCTGAGTCTGGGTGTCTTAGTGCATGTGACTGTATGTTAAACTCCCAGGATGCAAGGATCTACATAGTGTGGAAGATATTTTTGTACAAAAAACACTGTTATTCAAAATATTTTTACTGTGGATGAAGTCAGTTTCAAAAGGTAATATGTACTTAGAACATTTTTATATCTATGCTAGATCGTAATCCAAAAATCAACAATCATATCCACTCCGATTGAAGTTAAACATAAAACGAATGGGACACTGAGGCAAAATGTTCAAGTAAAACATTTTCTTAGCAACCGAAATCCCGTGTGTTCGAAAAGCTTTTGAGTGTAAAGAGGCAGAAAATAAGTAACTTTGTTGTAAGCATGTCGAGGTAACCCAAATATACTTAAAATGTTAATTAACTCTTTAACTTTTGTAAGAAAATTAGATAGAATGTGAATAATATTATTGGGGAATTGGATGTTCAAAATAAGGTGAAGCAATTAAAAATCTGCTTATTTACATCAAAACACTTCTGTTTTTTAATAAGGAGTTTATTAATCTTAATGGTAACCATCTGATATCCGAATTAGAAATATGATTGCTGTAAGAAATTTCTAATTTTCTAAGTAAACTTAACAAAAAAATGTTCGTTCTTTCTCTGTAGGTTACAATGCATAACTTACAATATGCGACGTATAGCGCGTTCGATCTCTACGTAGGAAAGAGTTGTGTGATCCATAAAAGCTTGTTCTTAGTCTAGGTGTCTGTCTTAGCGCAAGTGACTTGAGATTTTGTGAAACTTACTGCAACACAAGGTATAATTACTTAATACGGGCATCGTATTTTGAATGAAAAATTGTGTAGATGAAGTTTGAGCCATGTTTTATTATTGTGAAAACAACCTTTTTTTAATCAGTTTTTGAATTCAGCCATACCCATTTTAATATATCAGAAAAGCACTCGACTATAACATACAAAGTAATACATGTTGCATCTAATATTCTCTCAATCAAACATCAGCGGAGATTGCATATTTTATATCCGCCATCTTCTCCGCGACTCAAGGCGAAACTAGACATATCTAGGTATGTATATCTATACATCTTACTTATTACTTCACTATATTGTATATACATACCTATATAATGTTATGTAGCTATCAACATGCAATATTAAGCTTGGAAGTCTTGTTGACATTTTAGTTTGAGAATATTGATCGTAAAATGATTAAAGTTTGAATTTTCGTCGAAATCTATCAAATAACCAACCAGCAGTGGGCGATACCACAAGATGTTTGATTTGGTAATAGATAGTGTAATATACTGCCTACACTCATTAGTCACTTCTAGATCTGTCAGCTCCAAACCAAATACCATAGATGTACTTGGAGTCAAAGCTTTCCAATATTCAATTTTTTATAATTGACGCGTAGGATTCCTCGAGATTGAATAATTTCTGTTTAGGACTAATAGGAATAAATACTTAATTATTCGGTAATTCCGATATTATAAAACCAATTTAAGCAAAAGATAATTGTTGCGATATATTATTATGTAACTATTCTTATCAATTCACCTGACAATTCTAGAACACAAACATAATAACTTCTTCAAAATAAAAAATAATTATATTAAGTTGGTCACCAAGAACTACTTCTTACTTTTTTTGTTACAAAATTAACCTTCAGCCAAAAATCGTTCTCGTTTCTCTGTAGAGAAAAAATGGCACAACGCGGGAGCTATTAACTTAATCTTCTTAATAGCACAAATCTAGACAAAAAAATATTTAGCCCTAAAACCATCTTGAAAAGTATCATCTAATATTTATCTTATCAGTTTTCCGACCTCAATGATATAACACCAAAGTCAATCTCTCTTGGTAATCTATTAACTCATCAGATAAATTGACTTTTACTCTCTTTGTGGCCCTTAATGACTGTTATCTTTGCTCAGGGCTCGCTAAATTGCTTCCCTGTAACAGCAAATGGGAAACTCATACCATATCATCAGTTTTATATCCCTTTTATAATAATATATGGAAAATTATTTAGAAACGAATCATGTTATGATACTCGTTTGATATGGAAAACAGTTTGTTATTGCAAATGGTTGAATACTTTTTTTAAATAGATGATCTATATTGAAAATTTCGGAGTTTTTGGTTCATTTGCTTTCAGGCTAAAACATTAAAATGGAGTTTAGTTTGAGAGAACTCGTAAAAGCATTGACACAGTCTACAGGTAGGTAACAAAAAATACAAGCAAATGAAAGTTGACGCTTGACGCAGACGGTAAAAAAAATATTTCATGCCCAAGTATCAACATTACAAGACTAACAAGTCTTTTAGCCGACACTTTACGACAATAATTTTCTGAAAAACGCATCTAAATTGCTCCAGCCAAACGCAAGATTATCGTGGATATATACAAACAATCAAATTGAAACCTCCTTTTTTGAAGTCGATTAAATATGTTAAACAATAGGGATGATGACAATTTGTTTGCAGTGTCAGTCTTGTAGTTTTTTGTATAATAATGGAAACGTATTTTTTAATTTGTCCCGCAAACATAAATTGACCAAATTACAGTGAATGAAACTTGCGCGTGACGTCACGATTGAGTATAATTTTACTCTATCGTTACGTCACAAGCCCCCTCTCCTAAACTTTAAAGCAGTTAATCTTTGTCAATTCTAGTTTTTCTGAAAAAGGAAAAAATACGTGTCTCATACTTTTCAATTATCTAACTGAGGGACTAATGAGATTTTTTCTTTTTATACCCAGTCATCATCCCTATTCAACTATTAATCTGCATTAACAAACCAGAGTAAATTCCAAAACAAATACCGCTCGCTATCACTGGCAAAGCCCGTCGAACGTCCAAACTTCAAATCCCGTCCGATATTCGTTTGTTTTAAAAGCTCTTATACAAATTGGAATCGATTTTATCTGAGAATGGTCTGGACGTGCGCGCACTCGGGCAGGTATCGCGAGATAATTAAAATGGATTCGAACATTACACGCCTCGTAAAACGAATTCCGACTATTTCGATTTTGATAGCTTCTGCGTAAACATTGATGATATCACTGGTGTGTTTGGCTTAGTATGAGCTGGTAACATCTACATGAATGATCGATTTTTTTGATAATATTGTGTCTATTATATAATAAAATTGTCCTAATGTACGTAAGAAAAAACTAAAAAGTTTCTTGATGCTTTATAAGCATCAATGAGAAGATCGATTATAAAGTAAAATTAAATAGCAACGGATCTAATAAAAGGCAATAACAGGTGTTACCTTACAAGTCGCTTGTCTGATTCTACCAAACCTATTTTCCGAAAAACCGCAAAGAAATATAAAAAAAACACGAACGTCAGGACAAATTAGTGGCAAACAATGTAAACGAAATGCCGTGTTGATTTTCAGTGTAATAGGCTGGTATAGGGCGTGTTGTTTTTCCTCGCTAGTGGTAAAGTTATTTTCGAACCTTTCCCCATTCTGCTTCACCCTTTTAGCCTTCGCTTAAAGCGTTTATTTGTTTCTATTTTGGGATGCTCTACTATTAGACAAGTTGGTAAACACACTCGAAGTACCGTATGGTATTTTCGGATTCAAGTATAATGCTGAACATAAATTTGGAAAATTAGACGGTATTTATATTTTGTAAAAAGCTGATTAAACATTTTTATAATGACTATCGTGAGACTGATTCATTATTAAATGATGTAACGGTTTACTCACGCGTATTTATCGGGGTAGCCCGACTAGTTTCGGACCCAACCGGAGTCCTTAATCATGAGCAGTCCCGCCGCGTCTAGTCTGGCTACTAGTCGGGCTACCCCGATAAATACGCGTGAGTAAACCGTTACATCATTTAATAATTAAACATTTTTCCCACGCTTTGTACTTTTTTCTATTTAGTCTTGTAATTAAAAGGCAGCGCGCAGCGTGCTGTACTGTGGAGATTTTTTGCGCTTTTTCTTCTTCGTCAAATGTTGACTTTGAAATTTGAAAAATATTTAGTAGTCTTATTTCAATGAAGGAATTTTAAATAGGAACTTTATCCTAATATACTCCTTAGAGAGTAAAGCTTAAGAGCTAAGTTAACTCTCTGAAATAAGCCTCAAAAATATCCTTAAAATAAAGCGGTGTCTCATAACATTCCTATCACTGACTAAAGTGACTTATTTACATATTCATCTTTTACTAACTACAGTTTTGCGTGTTCGCAATGATTTAAATAATAATAGTATTTCACATCACCTCGGGAACGTTCGTGAATGAATTTTCAGGACTTATAAATTATTATGGATGGTTATAAATAATGATCGGATCAGAGGTCATTGTTTTGTCAAAATAAAGGTTCAAAAACCTTTATTGAGGTGTTAAAGGTAGCGATGCCCCATGCCGCCGTTCCACCCGTAGTGTTTTAAATGAGTAGGCGATGTCAGGAATAATTATCGTGAATATGGTTTTCTTGCTTGTTAAACTTGTCATACAATCTATATTTACTTGATGTAAATGAGCTTCAACTTGAGCATAAGCTTGTAAGCTGGAGATAAAAAAAGCTCGAATTTGTTGCAGAAAAAGTGGTACGAGACGTGTAAAAGTAATTCAGGAACCACTATTGTTACATTTGATTTAAAGTTTCGATATAATTCAGTTTCATAGGCTATGTATTATTAGCAGAAGAAAATTAAAAGCGCATTCATCATCCTTCTGCAAAGAAGCAAAAACAAATATACTATGTAACAATATAATTAAATAGCTGAACTTTAAGCTCCATTATCTGAAAGCATTAAACTCACGAGTCGTTCACAATTAAATGACGTCACCGGACAGAGCCGGGCATGGCGTAATGTAATATCGCATACCCGGGTCAGATGCATCGGATAATCCGGACGTTTAATAACGTGTGACGTCGGATGTTCAGCGCAGCCTGTTTTAACGCCTACCTACTCGTATATTTATGAGCATCGTTTTACAATGACTTTTATGAACTTATTTCTGACCCAAAATTTAGCTTAAGGTAATAATGAGAGCAACGACAAATCGATCAATTTTATGAATTATTAAGATTATATTTAAGACGTTCTCAAATACGGAGCTTTTTTTACCTATATAGGTATAAAGATGTTCTATAGGTAAAGTAAAAATTACAGTTGCAGGATGATCTCAAGGCAAGCCTGGTACTGGCATACAAGTACCAGTATGAATTTTCAAATTTTTCTCAACCCTGAGAAACGGTGCAGGAAATCTGGATTCCGAATATTTGAACCTGAAATCGCCAACCTGCAGTGAGCTAGACTATATAGAGAAGGGGTTTTTACATGAAAAGGCCTGTGTCCACTAGTAGGCCGTATATAGGCTAATATTATAGTAAGCAGAGAAAGTAACAAAATATCCGCAGTACATCCTTACATATTATAAAACAAAGTCCCCCGCCGCGTCTGTCTGTCTGTCTGTTCGCGATAAACTAGAAAAGTACTGAACGGATTTTTATGCGGTTTTCAACGATAGATAGAGCAATTCTTGAGGAAGGTTTTAGTGTATAATAAGTTTAGGTTTTGTGTAAACTGACGATATTACAGCGATATTAGTTAAACATGTCGGAAAAAATTAAACCATTCGAGAGCTTTCATCGAGAACGCTGCCAAAACCTTTTGAGTTACAACAAAACAATGTATGGCGAGTTTGTACCTCTTTAATAGATCTACAAAAAAGTCCGGGGTGGTATATGTCTATCTTCCAAGGATAACCCACAATAACCATTTTTATGTGTTTTCTTAATACAGTAAAATTATTGGTTACTTACGAACCTCTTTTTAACAATACTGTATTAATCCTTATCCAAATAAATAAGTTAGATATATTATGCATGTAATATAGAACAAAATTGCCTTTTACACTACGCCAAAAACGTAAATAGGTAATGAGTTATCGTAATATTAAAATCTCCGCGCGAGAAATTAAAAATCGATGAAACGTAGCGAAGATATCGTTGGCATCTATATACTAATTGTACTATATATATACTAATTACTATGTATATACTATGTATGTACTATGTATATACTAATTGTTTGTTTGAACGCGCTAATCTCAGAAACTACTGGTTCAAATTGATAAAATATTTTTGTGTTGAATATACCATTAATCGACGGAGGTTTTAGGCTATATGTATATCATCACGCTGCGACTAATAGGAGCGAAGAAAAAATCATAACTTATATCTTCTAACCACGCAGACGAAGTCGCGGGCAACAGCTATCCTTATCCTTATCCTTATCCTTATCCTTACATATTATAAAACAAAGTCCCCCGCCGCGTCTGTCTGTCTGTCTGTCTGTCTGTCTGTTCGCGATAAACTAGAAAAGTACTGAACGGATTTTTATGCGGTTTTCAACGATAGATAGAGCAATTCTTGAGGAAGGTTTTAGTGTATAATAAGTTTAGGTTTTGTGTAAACTGACGATATTACAGCGATATTAGTTAAACATGTCGGAAAAAATTAAACCATTCGAGAGCTTTCATCGAGAACGCTGCCAAAACCTTTTGAGTTACAAAAAAAAACAATGTATGGCGAGTTTGTACCTCTTTAATAGATCTACAAAAAAGTCCGCGGTGGTATATGTCTATCTTCCAAGGATAACCCACAATAACCATTTTTATGTGTTTTCTTAATACAGTAAAATTATTGGTTACTTACGAACCTCTTTTTAACAATACAGTATTAATCCTTATCCAAATAAATAAGTTAGATATATTATGCATGTAATATAGAACAAAATTGCCTTTTACACTACGCCAAAAATGTTAATAGGTAATGAGTTATCGTAATATTAAAATCTCCGCGCGAGAAATTAAAAATCGATGAAACGTAGCGAAGATATCGTTGGCATCTATATACTAATTGTACTATATATATACTAATTACTATGTATATACTATGTATGTACTATGTATATACTAATTGTTTGTTTGAACGCGCTAATCTCAGAAACTACTGGTTCAAATTGATAAAATATTTTTGTGTTGAATATACCATTAATCGAGGGAGGTTTTAGGCTATATGTATATCATCACGCTGCGACCAATAGGAGCGAAGAAAAAATCATAACTTATATCTTCTAACCACGCAGACGAAGTCGCGGGCAACAGCTAGTTTTCCGGATAAAATACACTTTCCTAGTAAAAATAGCATTAAACATTTAATCTGGGCGGATTTTTCATAAACTGAGGTATCACTAGCTTACCCGGGTGGCCGGGTACATAAAGCCGGATAATCCGGGCGGAGTTTAATATCGTCCGACAGGGGCTGCACACATCCTGTTTGCGTTCGCACTGCTTGCTGACTGTGACACGAATTTGTTAAATAACTATGTTTAATGTATATGTCTAAAGAGCTTATAAGCAATTTTATTTGTGACAGTACAGCATAAAAGAGATCTTTTTTCATCCCTTATACTTTTTACATACTATATTACATAGATACGTAATAACTTTATTTAAAAGTAGCTTTTACTCAAGTCACATGCACAAGGACTCCGAGATTAGGAACGAGCATGCTTGGATTACACAAATACTTCTACTTACTACTCGGGAATAAAACTGACGACAATATTTCAGAATGAACGTTACAAAATGATTATGAACTATCCGATCCGGGTATAATCTCGCTAAACCGGTTATTGTCACGACCCGGATAAAAGCCTGTCTATATTATTTTGCACGTGGCAGTACCGTGAAGCTACTCGACATAATCCACTCAGATTTACCCGGTAACCTCATAGACTGCGCGTCGTTAGACCAGGGGTTCTACTTCTCCTTATTGTTACACTATTGCAGTAGCTAAAGCGAGATGGCGCTCTACATGCATGCAGTTTGCTGTCTCTTTTTCACGTTTTGCAACGATCTTACTTGACGATATACTGGTAGGCCCTCACCTAACATCATTTTATTCTTCAGAATATTCAAGTTAAATATGTTACCTGGATACTGCATGCTAAATGTTTTACTGAAGCTTTTATGTATAAAGAATCTATTTTGAGGGGAAAATATTTTCATAAGAACTGACATTTAATTTACAAGAATTACTTAATATATTAGTGATTTATGTCACTAAAGGAGTTTGAATTTGTGAGTTTGCAATTTCTTAAAGAAAAACAATTCTTCTTTCAGATGCAATCTGCATTCCTTTCCATTTCCGATGCAAAATGCAATCCTGTTTACCATGAATTCAAGTCTTGGTTTCAGCAAATAATTATTAAGCGTAATTATAAATAAACAACCTCCTCTCTTTAAACCTTTTCCTACACATTTCACGTGATTTATTTTCGTCGTTTGAATAGCAAATATTGTCGTAGTTGAAGTTGAGTCTGTTTTGATTTCCCCTGGGAATATGTCCTGGTCGCTCAGAAACTGTGTCACGCGTAATGAGCAACTATCACGGTTTCGGAGACAGGATTACTGAGGCACTTTTTCTTCATTAATCTTTAATAAAATCTGGGTGAAAGGCCGAAAACCTTGTGGTCCCGAAACCGAATTCGATGTATAGTATTTTTTTTTTGTAATTTCGAGTTATAAATTATCTTAGGTGTTTCTACGTCTGTTCGTTTGTCTGACACCAAACTGAACCGCATGTACTGTAATAACTAAACAGTTTGAATTTTCTTGAATGTCGTATTTCGTTTACCACTATGACAACAAAAAATAAAATTTCTAAGATAAGCAACAATTGCTATGGTTATAAATTCGAAGGGCGACCAATTGTTAGTGTCGTTTTGTTAAGTTGGTGGTGGCGATATATTCGGATCCTTGGAGTTCAATATTGGAGGAAAAGTAAAAAAAAAACGAATCTGCCAAGTTTACTTCAATAATGAGGTTGGGCACATGAAACAAGCCACAGTGGTAATATAACCTAAATACCCTCATATCAAGTCCATGCAAATCCCACACACACAAACCCACAGCTACTATAAATAAACCATCAGAACTCCACTAAAGCATCATAGCAGTCCTGAATTTCAGTGCTTAAACAAACGAATTTAAGTACTCCCACGTAAGCGCCAAGAATAAACGGGTAACCTTTTAGTGAGCCAGATACGAGGGGTCAGACTGCCTGCAATTTGTGGATACGGATGCTGCGGTGGATTTCAGGCTATATTTAAATAAAGCGCTGACGCCATTTTAAAATGGTTTACTCTGAGCTTTATTCGACTTGTTCCATTTGGGTGTAGACTGCCGGCAAAACGAGTCTTGAAATATGCAGGAGGAAATTGCATTGATTTTCCTAATTGCAGTTTTGTGGTAATTTCGGGATTTATGAAACTGGAATGATCTCTCGAGGATATTTTATGTGAAAAAAATCTTGACCTGGTCCTCAGGAATACATCACGTATGATTAGTATACCGGAATTACTTTTTCCCGACTGAAGGCTAGCACACTTGCCTCCGAATGCACTTAATATTATCGAAATCGAAGCATTTCTGTTCCGAAAATTCAGTTCAAAGACAACCCAGCAAAAATTCTTGACTTAGAAACCTAACCTACTAACCCGGTCTCTAAAATAAGTCTAGATACGAAGTAATCAATACGAAAGGTTGATGTAATGTGGGAAGCAATCCACTGCAGGCAGCTGCCGAAAATGTGATAATAAAACACTACACATTTTATGTAATACTAGCAGTCACAATATGAATGGCGCTGAGATCTAAGCCTGTGATTAAGAAGCTAGAATCTATGTAAGGTAAATGGCTGACAGGAAAACAAATGCAGAAGATCACCCCCCCCCCCCCTATACTTTTTGTGGTCTTAATGATGCTAAGAATCTGTCAAGTTTCGTTCAATATTTTTTGTCTTTTAAAGAAATCACGTGACTAAGATTCCTTACTTTATTACGTTAGAGCGGTAGAGGAGATATGTTTTTAAATTGTCACCTGTACAAAACTGTAATCGCAATCTCCAAGAAGTCTAAAAACCTACCTACCTAGCATTACTTTGAGTTGTTGTTGTACTATTGTTGCAGTTGTCATAGAGTGACAAAAATCGTGAAGCAATCTTTTACTACTGCAATATTATGACTCGTTTCTCGTTTTGCAATGTACAATGAATGAGCATTGAAAGTAATTAGTGCCTAGACCGCGCTTCGGCAAATCTAGTGCAGGACATCTTCAGGCACGGTGGAGTGATGATCTGCGCAAGATCGCTGACAGGAGCTGGATGCGAGCAACCGAAGATAGATCTCGTTGGCGTGCATTTGGGAGACCTATATCCAGCAGTGGACGAATATTGGCAGATGTTGATGATGATGAAGAAGAATGTCTTAAACACAAATCAAAACGGTTTATATTATGAAATAACGATGAATTATGAATATCAATCTTTTTGATTCTAACTGACTACGCAACTATATACATAAATGTTAATAGAAGTATGAATTACTAATGATTTGCCAAGAATAGAACTGAAAATCGATTTCGTATGTTAAATAATACAAGGAATATAATAGATACCTACGTATTTCCCAAATGTGAGGTAGACGTGGGATTCCAAATAGATTCATTTGCATTTCATACATAATTGATTGCAATAGAGTTGAAATTTCAATAGCCGAAGTGAAAATGCATTACGCGAATGAAAATAATTATTTTCCACGGGTCATGAATATCATATTCATTGTACGTGTGAAAAATGTTCCAATATTTTATTTTGGATGCCATCCAATTGTTATTTATTTATTCATGACAATTTTAGATGGCGTTGGAAGTGTGAGCGGAAAATGAAAATGCTACACGTGGAACTAATATAAAATATAGAATATATAGTGAAAGCAATCTATATTATAAAACTCGTCAAGAGTTGGACTCGCAAAACGCGGGGTTCCTTACAAATGGGGTAAAAAAAATCAAATCGGTTGAGTAGCAAGTAAATATAATTATAGGTGAAATGTATTTGTTACTCACCAACAAAAGGATGGGAACGATGTATGAAAGTTTAATGAAGAAGTATAACATGAATATTAAATAGCATCTAATAATAGAACTCACATTATCTCGAACTACTATGGCCCTACTATGGCTAGAAAAAGAAAGCGTTCGAATATTGGCCATTTAACTTCAACTTGATGGCACGGTTAGCCGACTGGTTGAGGTGACCACGCCAAGCCCACTGTGTGTGAGGTTTCGCAGGTTGGACCCCGCGTAGGGCAAGGGTTGGTGTCGAGGACGCCAACGCTCTTTACACGTCGGCCTCCACACAACACAAGAAAGTGACCTACCGGCCCACATTACTGGCCGGTGGAAGCCCGTGGTCGGTGTATGAAGGATTGCAACGCATTGCCATACACGGACACAAAAACGCGGATGACGTAGCACGGCGGTTCAGGTTTAGTCAGTAAAAGTCTGACACTACCCATTTCCTCCCCCGAGGGAGTGGGTGTCCATGAGGATTCCCCCGCCTAAACAAAAAAAAAAGGCAAGGGTTGGTGTAATCCACGAATGCTTATTCTATGCCTGAATGTCATGTGACTTACACGTTTGTGAAACACCAGCGATACAAGGATTATATTCCTTACCTCTACCTCTACTCCTTACTTGTTTTAATATATCGTGACCTTAAACAAAGAATACAAGTGTTCAAATGTAAATACTTCCTTTGCCTTCATTCTCTCTGTGTCATATATCTCAGCTTTCATTCTGACTTTCCTTTCTCATATTTTTCTGAAATAGAACACACGCGTCCTACCTCAACAATCCAATTTAGAGTTGTGTTACAGTCTCAAGCTTGCAGCCGGCTGTGACATAATTGATTTATTTTCTTGTGGTTCACAAGGCCGTTGCCATGGTGACACCTGAGGAGCTTAGCACAAATCCCAAAGGCTTTCAATTTCAATTCGACACGTTGCGAAGTTCCTTTTGTGACACAGAGTAGATAAGTTGTAGAGTCATCACGCGACTGTGGTGATAAAGAAGTGGAGTCGGAGCTATGGCCTAAATGTTTTTTTTTTAACAAATGGTGAAGAATGGAAAATTATTTGATATTTTATATGAACTTTTTAGTCGTGGTGGCCTATATGCATGGATTTGTATGCAACTGGTGCCAGTTCGATGCCAACGCAGGCAAAGTAACAATATGACTTTTTCAAAGTTATAAGTACTTTATGATTAAGACTAACGATGAAGGAAAACAGCATGAGGAAACCTAGATTAAATATATTGAAATATAAAATCGCCTAATCGTAGTGAGCTAGCTTGGTGATAAATGCTTAAATCTTCTTTATAGGTAAGGTCAATCCTTGTGATGATTTTTATTTTTAAGATAAGGTTTCTAAGTAATGAAGCTTAAAAATAAAGTACAGTTTCATAAATATACATTAAACATAATTTCACAAAACCTACTCTCGTCGTATTCGTCGTAATTGAATTTGTTATACAAATAACTCTCAAAGTAAAGATAACATTATTTCAGTTTTATAGAATGTCAAGGACGGCTATTTTTATTATACGATAGTATAACGTTTATAAATTTATATTGAAAGCTTTTCGTCGATTGCGATAACGCCTACTCAGAACCCTCTTTTGTGACTTCTATATCTAACTTAATATAAAAATCATTGGCAGCCTGGGCACAGGCTTCTTCTTGTAAAGGGACATTTCATGCCAGCTCACTGCGCGTGTTTTATTTCAGATGTTTCTCTTCACCGTTTGTCAGTTGGGTCGTCAATAATTAAGAAAGTACACAAAACATTGAAAACGTCACATTGCCACTAACCGAAAAGCCACCACGACATAGATGAAGACTTCCTAATAATGCATATCTTCTTTTTCAGGTTTCTGAAATTAATCTCGAGACTAATGAGTTCTGTAATGCTATTGACTTCAGTCATACCTACTTATTGGGTTTAAAAAACTTTAAATTATTTGTCAAAATTATAATAAAAATGAACACTCCATATATTTATTAATCTGTGACTAAAATTAAAGTAGATGGAACAGGTGAGGTACTAAAGAGACTTCAGAGATATTAATCATTGTAACACAGCGGCATGTCTGCCAACTTTATTAATTGTTCCGACAAGATTGTGAGGTTGTTAGGTATTGTTACATGTGTCTGTGTGGTGTCATATACATTACATAAGTACATATATGTATGTAGCTATTAAGACTAATCAAGCTTTTAAGCATGTACTGGTTTTTTTGTGAAAAGTTTTTAGAAACAAGTCTTTAGTCTTGGGACTTGTGGATAGTATGTCGACTATTAACTATAAGGTAAATTATGATAAGTAGGTTGATTTTTAATTGTAATGTTCTGCTTACTAAAGCTATTTAAGAGGATAGCTGAGTCGAAAAGGGTACCACGATAAATCCACTGTGTGTGAAGTATCTAGGGTTTGGTCTCTACGTAGGACAAGTATCTGTGTGATCCACGAATTCTACTTCTGAGGCTAGATGTCTCGTGCATGTGACTTGAATGTTTGCCCCCCGACTGAGAAAAGTAATAAATACTTACAGCGGGAGAATTATAAAGAAAAAAGAGAAACTTTCTGACTGCACGCCATCTGACATAATAACGAGATCAATTGGTAATAAATCGTACAGTCCACCTAACAGAAGTAGCAGAAAACATTCAGTTCAGAACAGAGTTCGACTCGGTTTGAAATAGAGGTCCTATTTCAAACCATTAGAGTCGAATTTCGTAACTCGCGTTTTCACCCGTAAGATGTGTGGGCCACCGTACCTACAAGCAGATAAGGCAATATGTTCGCATTTACTTTACGATACAGTCAACAAATGCCTACCCCTTGAGAAACCCATCTCAAAAGCATTACAAGATTTAACACGCAACTGAAATAAACGTTTGGTGTCTCGGGAATAACAAAAACTGAATCGTTTGTTGGTACATTTGTTGAGTCTATTTCGTACGCGTACCCCAGGGAAATGCTGTCAAACTGTAAGGAATGGCAAATCACTAGACAAAAATCCGAAACAGAATGTATTGAAAATGCGATCTTAAAGCAATTGAAATAATGTACACATTTCAGTGACTCGTATTGCTATGTGTTGGTTAAGGTTTATCGTGAGTCCTTAATCATGAGCTCTTCATTTGTGTCACTAACATATCTAAAATGTCTTCAACTGAAGTTTGAGTGACATCGAGGTACTCTCAAACGACTTGCTTATATGTCCTTAGTTATTTGAAACTTAGTAACTGTGTTACCGACATAAATTCACAAGTACCTAACAAAATTTGTTGTCCTGTAAAATCACTTGCAAAACTATCTAATTATATAAACTGTTTATTTGAAACCGGAGTAAACAAAAGCTATAATTGAGTAAATGAAGGCTTTAACATTTTAAACGAACCTTATTTATAAAGAAAACGGAGTGTATCTAAAAAGGCTGGCCTAAATAAATCGAGGCTGTACCAAAATAACAAGGCTTTTACTAAAAGCCTCGGGCCACGTGGACGAACTTAGCGAAACAACTTGCTCCAGACAACCTGTGGTTATATTTAACTATTAAAACAAGATATTTTAATGGATTCCTTTTATAGATTTAAACTACGAAAGGATGAAATATCCTTGTTTATAATTAACAAAATTAATGGACGAATTGTTGGTAATAAAATTTGTGGCGGCTTCTAAGGGCTCAAATATTATTAAATGGAGACTTTGTTTAAGCTTTTAAATTAATAAATTGTGGGCCTAGAAATATTGTGTAATTTGAACCAGTTTCTCGTCAAAAAAAATAATTCAATAATGTTATTTTTCCTAAAACATATCAGATAACACACTATGCTAAACTAAACATAAAATTAATACTATATTTCTCTGATCACTAGACCTAATTATATAAACAAAAGTCATCTAAAGTTTACTAAAAAGAATTCAAGTATCCAAAAAGGAACAAAAGAATCAAAATTATAGAAAATACACGTGACAAGTAAGAAAAATCTTTAAAAGCGACTCCAAAGTACTATAAAAAGTTCAGAGGATTCAATAAGCGGTACGTTAAGAGCGGATGAGTAGATGTCTCAGTGGCTTTATTGAGTGAATACAAACGAGATTACATCGGCGGTGACTTCATTTTAATTTTATCTCCAGGCCACGTTTTTACGGAGGTTTTATTACAAGTCGACGCCTACCTACTGTTGAAACAAGATTGTTAAGGCTGTGGAGGCGAGACAAAACTCTAGGGCTCGTATGTTGGCGTCCTTTTCCATGTCTGTTGTCTTAATCTTGTTTTAAGTAGTGGTAGGGTCTTCTATTGATTATTAATCGATGCGTATGCTTCTCAATAAAAATTCATTATTTGATTAGATATTAACATTCATTTGTTATATTTTAATATGAGTAGTAAATAATTATCTACTAAAACTGGTAAATATTGACAGAGTTAAGGTACAAACTCTATGTTAAGATAAGAGACAGTCCGCTTCAGACTTTGGGCAGTTGGGAAACAAAAGAAAGACTTTTTGGTTCAGAGTCGACTGCCTCATTTTTAAGTTCGGGTAGAAGATCAGTCGCAAATGACGGATATTCTTTTTAATTGGAAAAGAAGGTACACGTGACAACGAATATGAAAAAATGGTTAAAAGTACTCTTAAACGTTTAGTTTTTGACATCCATATGTTGATCCTTTTCGAGATAGCTGAGGAGCTCATGGCTAAGCTATAACCGCATAAGTGATTCGATTACAGGTCAAGCTATGCTTGACGCGGTTGGTCCGTAGATGGGTGACCATCTATGTCATAACGAGTTCCTCCGTGTTTCGGAAGGCACGTCAAATTGTGGGTACCGGCTGTTATTCCTACATCTTTGACAGTCGTTACAGGTAGTCAGAAGCTTGAAAAAGTCTGACAGTCAGTCTAACCAAGGGGTATCGTGTTGCCCAGGTAACTGGGTTAAGGAGGTCAGATAGGCAGTCGCTCCTTGTAAAACACTGGTACTTAGCTGAAACCGGTTGGACTGGTAGCCGACCCCAACATAGTTGAGAAAAGGCTAGGCCGATGATGATGTTGATCCTTTTCGATTAAACTGGGCTATGCTATGTAGTAATCCAATCTACAATATGTTATTTAAGTAATTATTCACATAGCAAGACTTTTCATAGTTTCATCGTATTTAATCAGTAAATAGTGTCAGTCGAACTTTGGAAGTCCATAAATAACTGCGTATTCAGACAATTCCAAGGTTGTCTGGGAATTATCTTTACAAAAATCTCATTTCTATATTAAGTAAATGTGTTTGTTGTGTATCTAGCTATTAACTATTGTCATTGCCCGATAGCATGATAAATAGATCTGGGCTATTTGTTTATACGTTAATAGTATATGTCTACAAATAAGATATAGGAGGTTTGAAGTGGTCTGAAAGGCTTGGACAAAAGAGGCTAGGACTATGACAGACTTCATGGACACCCGTCAGAAGAGGAACTAAATATCGATCAAATATAAATAGACGGTGGATCGGAATGCGACGCTCGAGAGTTCAATACAAAGAAAACAGAAAAAAAATTGCTTCACCTCAACTTTAATTGTGTGTTGTTATAGCAGCAACATATTATAAATACATCAAGAGTCTACTTACAGTTACGGTTCGAGACAGACGGACGGCGCCTTAGCAATAATTTTACATTTTTGAGTACTAAAAAGAGTATGCATACCTAGATTTTTGATATTCGTTTAAGTTGTAACCACTAGTTTCATCAGGGCAATAGTTTTAAATCAATCAATTACTTTAAAATGAAAAGCCATCAGAATTCAGTTAAACTGGAATTACCCGCAATATTACAAGATAAATAAAAGAGTTATTGATAATTTAGCATCGAAGATACCTCAAGTTAAACATGATTCAAAGTAAACGGTATACATAAAACAACATTTTCGTCAAAGACTCACATCAAAGCGATATCAAATGAATAGCAAAGACACAACAAGACCGAAACATCGATACTCGACTAATTCTGTTTTCATTTCATACAAAATCCGAAATTAATTCAGTTCAGATAACATACAGGCTGGCATAATATACGCCGCTACAAAAACGAAAATGAAATACAACTTGTGTTCCGAAATCAAAAGGAATTCTTTGATGAGTTATTTGTGTTACAAGCAACTGAACCGTGGTTCGGATTTTGTAGTTCCCGCTAATATTGCAGATAGAAAATCTTTTCAAATCGAGAATTTTTACGATGTTATTTTATAGTCATTCTGTTATTCGGAAGGCGAATCCATCAAAAAAGGACATAAAATCGGATCACGCATTCTTGAGTTTATAAATGTTGTTGCCAACCAGACATAGTTTTATGTAGTACCTACAAATGTTTATAGCATTAACCGTAATTTATAATTTTACACAAATAAAGGTTATTATGCCAAATATTGAAAGCTCGAAGACCCTGCATCCAAGGACTTGAAACAGACTCTATTTTCCTAGAGTTTAAAAAATATATCATCAAAATTTCAAACTTGTTTTGTCTGCCAATTGCTTTACATAACAAATACGCTACCTCAAAAAAGTACTTGACCAAACACAAAAACAATTCTATTCAATAAACTATTCTTTTCCAAAATAGTTTCTATCTAAAACACCTCGAAAAAACAACAAATTCCACATAACTTCACTTCATAGATACAACATGTAACATATGTAAAATGAAGTCATCTAAACATCCCTTTGACAAATACATGTTAGAACCCAATCTGATTTCAACTCCATCCTGTATACACAATACGACTGTATATGTATGTATGTGTGAATGTTTGTCGGTATCCGCTGTGTCTATAGGACTGAGTACTGACGTCAGAACGCGCATCGATCCGTCCTACACCTACAGCTATACCACGGCTGGTTTACTCTCAATGTGCTTATTGTTAAGGCATTGAACATTTAGGAGAAATTATCTGTATTATAATTATGTAATTGTTACAAAACAATCGATCATTTTGTAAGTGGGCAGTAGTGAGAGGATTAGAGGATAATAGTTTTGTTTTTCTTTTATAGATTATTGCAAAAAAAAATGCTGGATGTACGGTAATTTTAATTAGAAACTATGCTACCGTAACAAAACGTTTTGAGGAATTAGTTGTAATTATAAGTTAATGAGTAATTATCTGAATTTCTCGCAATTCCCGTCAAGAAACTTAATATCAAGTCCAGATGAAATTAAAAGCGTCAGCTGATAATAATACCTGTAGTGTGAGAGATATACAAGATAATACAAATAGGGAATAAACAATCGAAATAGGAAATAAATAAATATGAGTGTTCAAATTATTCAACATAATAATAACAACGTTTGCTTTATTATTTATAGTTAAATACAGCAACAGAAATACATCGTCTGTTTACGGATGGAGATTTGGACCGACAGTACCTCAGTTATACGATTCCGTTTTTCCCCTCAGGGTGTGGAGTCCCAACATCTCAGCAAAGGATTTCTGAGAAAGGATTTGACTACGTGGCTGTAACACCTACGGACGTGTTAAAATGCCGAGAGCTAAAAGCTTAACAGTAAACTGAGTTAGAATCTATTTGAAAACACATTTACTTAAGAATAAGTTCAAAATAAGTGATAAAATTATGAGTACCAGGGCCCCAATTTTGCTATTTTCAACGGCCGATGAATTAATGAAATTTTTCTTAAAATGTCATTTTTCGTATTTTCTTAAGCATTTTTCTACACAATAATTGTAAATTCAGTACTTGACAGTATACTCAAGGTCAATACAATTAACTTCCTATTATTGGATTTTCAAAAAACTTAAGAGAATAGGAATAATTACTTTAATCCAATTGCCATTCATGCATCCGCCACTGTAAAATAGCAGAATCGGGGTCCAGGCCTGTGAAATAAATGTACTGAAGCCAAAATGCAAACCACTCGAAAAATAACAAGTTAAATATAAATTGTATTTGATCATTAAATCTACATTTTGGAGAGCGACAGAGTATTCTGAATTCTAAAAATAAAACCTTTTTAGTGAAGCCATTGAATAATATATTTGTGAAACATCGACTTCTTTTTATTATAGATATAATCGACTATATTTAGTTATGATCCCACACGAAATTATGTACAAAAAATTAAAAAATAAATTGAAACATGAAATTTTTTGAACATTTCTAAGTATTCTATATGTATTGATAAATAATTTTATATTATATTTATCTAGTTACCTTTAAAATGCGCCCTTGATTTGATCTAAGAAAATTTAATAGAAAGAGATCTTTACAATTTCCAAGAAAATCTAAACTATGAAATATACATGTTAACAATTTTAATAATGGCTGTATATCGATAAATTTAAAGTTTATTCCATACAAAAGCCTTACAATTGCAAAAGCATCTATAAAAACGTTTATATACATCATCTTTTGTATTCATATTGTTTAATAAATGATTTCACGTGAACAGAACAGAAATATGATATAATCATAATTTTAGATTTGTATCCGAATACTGGAGAGGTATTTGAATTAATATTTCATCGACAAGAGATACTTTGAATCTCATTCAACTGTTTTATAAATATTGTATTTATTCATAAATATTGTAATGGGTCGATGGATTTCAGTGAAGTGTCTGTACCAGGATTTAAATAAATTCAGGGAATAAGAGTTTCGAGTATCAGATAAATGAGATTAAACCAATAATATGCTCTCGTTCGATATTGTGCTACGCCGCTACGTGCTGCGTAGTAAATGCTACGTCGCGGTCGTCGCTACGACTTTGGTTTGCAACGGTCTTTTAAAGACGATAAAAATACTTTTTCACATTTACGGGTAGGTAAGGACGTTTTATTATAAACAAAACGTATTGCAACTGCGTGTCGATGCTTAAAACCGCGTGCTAAGTGGTTTAATTTTGTATTATTAGGGAACCTTGAGTCAAATAAAATAAAATTAAAATTAAGCACTTTGTTATAATAAATAAATTTCAACCATAGAAACTAATTATACTTTCTAGGAACTGTTTGTGCCCAAAATCGATACGAATGACAAATGTTTTCGTAGCAAATGGTTTTCTAACCTTGGCAGGCGAACTACGAACAAAAACTAATATTAAAATAGCAATTTGATTAAAACCAAATTGCTAGACAAAACTACTTTTAGTAGCTTATTTAAACGAATAGAACTTTAGTCATAACTAAAAAGGTTTAATCATAACCTCGAGCCACAGATTAAAAAGATAAAATGTAGAAAGGAGGTTTTATCAGTTCTATCTTTTTTTTCTGACAATAATGAAAGTAGTTCGCCCATTGGCCAGTGTTTGAAAGAAGGCTTATTGCTTTTGTTCTAGTCTTAAGTCCTCGTGAAAGTACTCCATGAGATATTATGACTCGAGTATTGCATTTAAAAATAAAAGTATGTTAGATAATTGAAAAGTATTAGACGGTATATTTTTCTTTTTCAGAAAAATAAAAAAGATAAAGTTAACTGCTTTAAAGTTTAGGAGAGCGGGCTTGTGACGTAACGATTTGGTAAAATTTATACTCGATCACGACGTCACGCGTAAGTTTCATTCACTGTAATTTGGTCAATTTATGTTTGCGGCACAAATATGAAAATATGTAACTATTATTATATAATAAACTACAAGACAGACTCTGAAAAAAAATATTGACATCATCCCTATTATTTAATAAATAAAAATATCTACCCTTTCATTTAGCGACTCTATTAAGTTATTGTCCCACTCGACCTTGTCTATCAGAGAGGGCCTTTGAATCACAAAGTCATAAACGAAATCTATGTTATTCCAGTCAAGAATAGCTAATACAAATCGAATCAAATCAGTTAACTAACGAAAAATACATCGAGTATTTATTCATCGAAACTCAAGTTGTTTAGAATTGTAGATAGAGAGCTGCTCTCGTTTGCACATCTGTCTGCGGGAGAGGTTGTAGTTAAATAAATTAACATAAATAGTATTTGAGTACTCGATTGGAATGATTCGAATAGAAGTTGGTTTGATTATTGTACAAATATTGTGCTAAAACGCGTGGGTGCTGGAATTTTAAACAATCTGAGAAAGATTCACAACGTTACACGGCACTTGAATAGCAGGGAGTTTGTATATAATAAAGGGAGGCTTTTATTTGTTAAAAAAAAATAGACCTACTTATTACTGGTTTTGTGAATGCCTGGAGAGCCCTTGAGTAGGAGTGCCATAGAAAAATAAACATTGGAGCGTTATAATTTGGAAGAAGAGCGGCTGAAAATTCTGTACTCTACCTGAACCATATTCTTACAAATGTTATCTAAATCTTCGTAGTGTCTTTTTTTTTAAATACATTTCTTGACAGTGAATGTGTTACTATTTCAGATAACAAACATTATCCTCAAAGTATCTACGTGAACTTTTCTTTATTGTCTTGTCTTTAACACTTATGATATGTCTTAGATGGTCCTTTATTGCCCCGACTTTAAGGTTCATTTTCGCACCTGTTTTCGATTGTGCCCAGTGACGTGCGTCGACCGTACTATAATAGGTTCACAGTTACAAACAGCAACAAGTGTTTGAAACTCGTTTGCGAGTGCGATGACTTCTCTACGATAATTTATAAGACCATTAAAACCCCGACAAGTCAATGAATTCGAATTGCTGAAAGTCGCAAAAATAACGCCATCTTGCCAACTTCGATGAATGGTGAAATAAAAATAAAAAACTTGTAATTACGTGTCTATTTTGGGGAAAATATTTTTGTAGGCGACTTTCCTACCAAAGAAACAGTAAATTTTCCTCTGATTGAATTACTGGGGCCCAATTCTGCTATTTGCAATAGTCGATTAATTAATGACAATTGGATTTTTTTTCCAGCCATTACTGTCCCACTGCAGGGCAAAGGCCTCCCTTAGATTCTTCCACTCTGTGCGGTCTATTGCTTTTGCCATCTGGTCAAAGTCTGTACTCTCTGGGTTCCATCAAACATAAAACGGCGATGAGGATGGCCTCGAATGTTATGTGCGATGAACTGGATACATACCACAAACAATGTGCAATTGGATTAAATTAGAAAATATTCCTATCTTCTTAAGAATTTAGTGACCGTGAGTGTTCCGCCCATACTGAATTTCCAATTATTGTGTTGGAAAAATGGTTAGAATAATACGCGTACTGTCAATTTAATCCAATTTCCATTAATTCATCGGCCATTGTAAATAGCAGAATCGGGGCCCTGGACTGATTAAGACTTTGTGAAATGCAAATGTAATAAATTGGTTTCCTTAATCATGTGTAATGAAAGACCTCATGAACGTTCTTCGTAATGCAATTCTCGCGGCAAACTAGGCCAAGGCAATTTAATTGCTATCGACTCAATAACGAGATATATTAAAACTGCGATTAGCATACAGAAATAAACCCATAAGGTCGTCTCTTCTGAATTAAATGTTGGACCAATGAAATATAATAATGTTGACTGGTTTTCTCGAAGATGTGGAAAGTTTCATATGAATGTATTTTAATAAAAAATAAATTTTAAAATCTAAAATCCCACGTTTTTAAATTTTCATGGAGTGACATTAAAATTTGATCAAATTGGAGCAGCCATTTTTATAGTCTTTTGCATTGTTTGTCATCATTTGCATTGTCATAGGCTTTGAAGCTACCCTGAAAATTTCAGCCTGCTAGTTTATCGGAAAACGCCTCAAAATTGAGCTGCAAAACTTTGACCGGAACGACAAACAAACAAGAAAAGTGAATGTATAAAAACGTGCCTCATGAGTACTACTATGTATAAAAAATAGGACTAAACTTAACTGAAACACGTTGTATCTAACAGTTGTTTCACTTAATAAGTTTGAGTGTAAGTTTTTAAATTTCAACTAATTTCAATAATTTTCTATTTGAAATATCTATCTAAAGGAAAACTTTAAGTAGCACGCGGGCGGAGCCTTGACAAATAGCTATAGCCATTATAAAACATATGTCATATTGCCTCGTTTACACATGAGAATAGAGTCCCCCCTACCATGAAAGTTTATAAGTTTATTGTTTTTCCAGACATATCTTTTACCGTCGTGATGTCCTGTCCAAACTTGTTTATTGTTGCGTACTGTTACATACTGAGACAGGTGACAAAACTTAGGATCGGCTTTGTTAGTATGTGTGATGCATAGGGGAGATAGAAAGAATATCTACAAGTCAATAATAAACTTTGGTTTAGAAATTATTTGTTACTTTTGTACAGTGCTTTGTTGTATTTTATACTACATTTTTTAAGATAGGTTTTTTTTAAGGATCTGAGCATGGGAAATATATCTCCTTTTATGGATTTTATCTCAATTATATATATGATCTATTCTCAATTCGCATTCGCATATAAACGAAACTACTATCTGAGCATTTATTATTTTTGGGGAAAGGTTTTGATGCTTTCACCAGCACATAACCCATTTTTTTTGGAACAACAGTTTTTTCAGTTGAAAATAGTGTATACACACGATGAATAAAACACATACATACATTTAGCGGTAAATATATTGCTTGAAATCGAATAACAAAGTTAATTATGGTCGGATTATAATTAACTAGCTGTTGCCCGCGACTTCGTCTGCGTGGTTAGAAGATATAAGTTATGACTTTTTCTTCGCTCCTATTGGTCGCAGCGTGATGATATACATAAAGCCTAAAACCTCCCTCGATTAATGGTATATTCAACACAAAAATATTTTTTCAATTTGAACCAGTAGTTTCTGAGATTAGCGCGTTCAAACAAACAATCAAACAAACAATTAGTATATACATAGTACATACATAGTATATACATAGTAATTAGTATATATATAGTACAATTAGTATATAGATGCCAACGATATCTTCGCTACGTTTCATCGATTTTTAATTTCTCGCGCGGAGATTTTAATATTACGATAACTCGTTACCTATTAACATTTTTGGCGTAGTGTAAAAGGCAATTTTGTTCTATATTACATGCATAATATATCTAACTTATTTATTTGGATAAGGATTAATACTGTATTGTTAAAAAGAGGTTCGTAAGTAACCAATAATTTTACTGTATTAAGAAAACACATAAAAATGGTTATTGTGGGTTATCCTTGGAAGATAGACATATACCACCGCGGACTTTTTTGTAGATCTATTAAAGAGGTACAAACTTGCCATACATTGTTTTGTTGTAACTCGAAAGGTTTTGGCAGCGTTCTCGATGAAAGCTCTCGAATGGCTTAATTTTTTCCGACATGTTTAACTAATATCGCTGTAATATCGTCAGTTTACACAAAACCTAAACTTATTAAACCTTCCTCAAGAATTGCTCTATCAATCGTTGAAAACCGCATAAAAATCCGTTCAGTACTTTTCTAGTTTATCGCGAACAGACAGACAGACAGACGCGGCGGGGGACTTTGTTTTATAATATGTAAGGATAAGGATAAGGATGTGTCAAAGTGAATAATAATATGATGTCTGTAATTAGCACTGAACGAGCTAATTGACATTTTACCTCATTACTATCATAACGGATAACTCGTTTAAGCCGATTAGGTTTAATTGTATAAAACAATTAGGTAGGCGGGTATTTTATTTAGATACTTAAATACTTTTGTAAAATTAAACTAAGTGAACGCAAATATGAAAAAGTAATAAAACATTAGTTCCGAGTTACTTTTTTACTTTTCCTTTTCTTTAAACATTATTATGACTCCTGGATTAAGGAATTTAATAGCTTTCTCGGGGGTTTTAGAAACATTCAAGACACATGCGCGAAGACCTCCAGTCTTCCTAGGTCAATAATTAATCTTAATATGGCCGAAATCAGTTCGGTCTTTTAAAGAGTTAAAAAAAAACGGTATAATTAAAAATATTGTAATCAATATTTATTTTCATGTTCTTAATTTTGAAACACGATGTTTCCTAAGCATAATTCTGACCTGATCGATACATTCGATTTTCAAACGGCTGTAGAGGCTTATGTTACAAGGCTGTCATGGAACCGGCATGTCGTGTCATCCATCAAAACCTTGACGACATGTGTCATGACTCACAACAACTCAGTGGATATGTGGGACTTTTTAGGCACAGGAATTAGTCATTAGGACATAATTAACATGAAGTTTTGTTGTTCTTTTCCCTGGGAATGACATTTTGGAACCGTGCACTTAGAGTCCTAAAGAGATTAGATATGTAAACAAATACCTTCTTAGGTGCCTTTATTAGGTCTACTAGAAATAAAATATTTAAATTTTATTAAATACAAAAAAAACGAGTTAGTTTCATCAATAACATTGCCAAGTATAAAATGTGCATTTTATACTAAATCGAACTTCAACCCTACGAGATTAACCAGAACTTTCTTTCAACAAAAAGTTTTGCAAGCCATTAATCTTAAATCTCTACGTCACAGTCCCCAAGTTAGTGACGTCACACAATCTGGAACTTATGCAGTTAAAGCTGGGGACAGTGGAGCCGATTTATCAAGTCTTGCCCGTGACCTTGACGGGTCCGATCGATCGGGCGCGCGTCGACAGACGATTTGTTGCACGAGTCACGCGTGACGTAAACGGAACGATTCCTTATGCTAAACAACACATTTGCTTTTTTGTGTAGACTGTATGATGTATGCGTTCCTTGCGCGAAACTGCTTGGATTTCCGTTGATGTATTTATTGTTTTTTTTTCAGTCTTTGACAGGTTTGTGTTTTACTCCGGACTGCGTTAAAACAGAGAGCGTTCAAACTTTAGCTCTGTCTTAAAAAGTTTTTTGTTCTAAAACTTCAATATTAATATATACCTCAAGGACAAAGCTTAATTATTTTCGGCCATCAAGTTAGAAGTAAGTGTAACTCCTCGGTTTCATTAAAAACTCAATTAAGTAACAAATTGCGTTGCTGATGTTTATTTACTTTTTTAATCGACGATTAAATTTACTGGCCGCCGTAAAGGCTCTCGGGAAAGAAAGAAAAAAAGTTTGTTTACCTTGGCCTTGCCTTTTAGATAATCAAGCGTTTGATTTCCGAATTTGAGAATTTCTTGAAGATATTAGCCGCATCGTTTTTCAAAGGATCAGAAATTATGAATAAGCTTGAGAAGAGAAATATGTTATTTTGAATTCGAATCCTGTACAAGCAATTAAGTAAGTACAAATGTACAAAGTGACTAAGTGTGGTAATTAATGTTCTGTCTTTACTCAAACGGCTTGTATCGTTGTCGAGTTTTAACAATCATTAATTACAGATTTGGAACACCACACTGTGTTCCAAAAACTCCAAAAGGCCTCCAAAAGGAGGCTAAAATGGGATTAGGCTGATCATGACAGCCGCCTGGACAGTGACCGCTGGGCAAAGGTCAACTAACAATAGGAGCCAGCGGATGGAGGGCGACGCCGTGATCAGCCTAAGAAGTGGTGGCGGGATTATTCAAACGCATTGTGGGCTGGTTCTAAGTCCAGCATGGAAGTTCCCGGCAGAAGCTAAAAGAATCTCCTTTGCCCAGATATGGGACAAAGAGGGCCAGAACCCCCCCCCCTATTTCCTCCAATAAGGCGTGATATTTCACTCAAATAATCACTAACTCATAACTTCAATTAAGTAAGTCTCAAAGTTCGCTCGAACAAAACAAGACGAAACAACTGAAGTTTATTGAATTCGTTCATTTATTTCTCATTCGTTCACATTGTAAGGCTGTGACGTTAATTATTTGTGTAAGTTGAGACGTTTGATCCCCTGTACGTGACTATCATTCAGATCGCGAGCTTCGGTATTATTCACTCAATAAACATTGGTTTATCGCGATGTTTTGAAATAGAAATCTTTATTATTTGTGTTTAGCGTGCTCTATTTTTTCATAGGATTATCTGATATAGGGATTGAATATTTATTATTGTAATAAAAATAAGATTATATCCATATATCACCTTACTTGTTTGGTCTTTGCATCATGAATAAAACACTATTAGGTTATGTCCAGATGTTCCACTAAAAATATTTAACCATTCTCAGATAAGACCTTTTTAAATGGTAAAACCTTATCTAAATTATTTCATTTAAGGTATGAAGAAAAAACTGCTGACACAAAAGCTCTTTCTACATAAGGCGACTTAAGCCTCCAATCCCTTACGACTTTAATCTTCAAGCATCTAACGATTTACAAACTTATAGAGGTTTATATAGACTGCAAAGTAACGAGCCTTAAGAAAATAAAGTATCCAAATATGGAACACTTGCGTTGCCTCGTATATTAACCTCGTGACTTAACATTTAAAAAGTTCACATAACTTTCCATTCTACGAAAGATAAAAAAGGTGGATATCGATAAAGCAATCTCCTTTATCATTTATGTTAAATAACAAATAAGCATCGACGGTAGAACGTGCCCTTTGATAGAAAATCCTTTACGGTGAGATATTCAAGGAATAAATTATGATTTTTATCTTTTTTATTCAGAGTTAAAGTAATGGAAAATGCGGGAGAATGCCATTCTTTTTTATTTGGGAAAAATGGATCACCAAGATAAAAGGTTATAATTTGATCTCGATGGCGTGCAATTGGGGAAGCCTATGTCCAGCAGTGGACGAATATGGGATGATGATGATGTTAGTTTTATAACATGATTGTGCATTACAAACATAATATGATGGTCTCAGCTATGTTTTCATATATTAATATTTATACAAGCAAAAACCCATATTTCAACCTCGTTAGTAGGTCAAAAATCTGTCACGTTGACATTAATAATGACGTTTTAAAATGTATGTTCGAAGTGTCATCGTAGCATTACCATAGAATCAGTTTTCTTGGTAAAAGGAAAGAAATTGCCATGATAACGGCTCACACATGACAACGGTAACCTTACGGTATCGGTTTCCAGTAATTGGGTTACTGACGATCAAAGGCAGAGGTTACGTGTAAAATATAGATATTATACTCCTTTACCAGCTTCGTGGAAAACGTTTTGAACCTGTGCACTTGTTTTATTTCATTTTACCATGGTTACGAGGCTGGCCTATTTGATCATACCTTTTTTAAAAAGAGAGCAATAAAGATATATTTATTTGAATGTAGGTTACAATATGATAAGACGTCCTTGTATTCTACCATTTATGGGGTACAAATGTAAAATTTTAATTTAAAAGATGGTATGGCACATTAGGAATTCGATAATTTATTGTATTTATATTATAGAAACGGATACCCAAACAAATTGAAAACGTCAATGATAAAGAAATGAAAAGCAACTATGCCTTAAAATAAATTCAAATTAAAACCTTCCATTAATTCATAAATGGAAGTTCTATACAAACTTGAAGAACATAGCTGACTGACTATTTAAGTATCTAAAATGTTGATATGACAACGAAAAAAATAAATAAACAGAAAGACAAAAAAAATAAAGCAAATATCGCTTAAAACTTTTTTAATTTTGTGCCAGTCCTTTACACAGGGTCGACCGTGTTTATGAAGCTTTATAAAACTCGGAGAGCTGTATTATGTTTTTATTTGCAGATGCATTGATTACACTCTGTATGTTAATACCGAAAACTTTTTACAATGGACCTATTTTATTTTAATCATAGGCAAATTACAAGACATTTTGTTTAACGATACGAATAATTAAGAACGAATTTACATTTGTATTTCTTTACTGCATCATTTTCTTGTTTTTGATTTCAGTTTAAAACTTATTTATTCATACCATCATTGCATCAGTAAAATAATTAAGGGCCAAATTTTCAATCGCCTGATAACTTTTATTTGACGAATATGTTTGACATTTTGACAGCTTTTATATAGAAAATATGTCAAACGGTTATATTTATTCCTCAGATAAAAGTTAACTGATTGATGAATGAAAAATTCTCTCTTAGTCATAATAAAATATTTAGTACGACATGAAAACATTCACATATTGTTTTGACAGGTATATCAAGTTACCGGCCCGATGTTTGCCGATGACAGCCGAACGTTTCCGAACAAAGCTTTCGGACAGGTAAACTTTATACAAATACACAGTGTGAACACATTGAAGCGAAGGTTGGAGGTATGTAACCTCTTTATAAAGTTAGGGGAGATATTTGTTTTCGGATTTAGACTGACCTTGTACAGTTGATTGGCCGTAGTTTAGTCGATAACCTGTGTCGTTTGATAGGTGTTTAGTACAAGAGAGAGAGAGAGAGAGATGTTACTCTACGGAATATATTACGTTGTCACGCTTCCACAGCAATGGTGTCGAGTGAGTGAAAGTGGTGGTAGACCTTTGCACACATCCTTTGATAAGTCAATACTGATTAAATATTTAAGGACAAGGTAAAGGACTGCAGACAGTCAGACAGTAAACACTTAACAATTTCTAAATAGTGCTAAGTCGACAATAAAATAGCAAAATTAGACGATTTGACTGCAGAAAATTTCATGCCAACTCTACATATGTTTTTGTTTTTTGTACATTTTTCTTAAAAAAACACTCCTGAATCAACTTATTTTACATTTTTATCGCGGAAGGTTTTACAAACACTCAAATCCCACTCTAAAGACCCAGACTCAGAACTAGCATTTGTGGATCACATAAACGTTTGTCTTACGTGGGGGTCGAACTCGAGACAAGTCGCACATAATAAGTTTGCCGAAACCAAACTACTTGCATATCATTATCTATTCTGAACTTTATGTTTCTACATAGGTTGTATGTATGTAAGTATGACGTCACAACTATCAACAACAATCCTTCGATAAAGTTCCACAAGACTAGTTACATAGTCTATAATAACGCGGTTTCCGAAGCAACAGTTCGGTATGTTTACCCTTTGAGCCGAAGATCGCGAATACCGAACACGCGAATACCTACTTGGAATTATCGCGAAACAGGATCCTCCAGATGACATTATAATGTAATTCGTGAGATATTTCAATTTATTGGTAATCTAGTTTATGATCGTGACTGTACGTCAGGTTTGTACTTAGGATCTTTCATTTGAAGGAGGTTGAGGTTCTATTTTTTTAATTTTGCTACTGTTAGTAAAAATACATCTGGCACTATGAGTACAGACATCTGTATGTTCATATTTTATTAGTTCTTACAGACGTATGTATATTATTTTTTCTCTATTATATAAAATTCTCCGAAACGGTTCGACCAATTCTCATGAAATATTGTTGGCAAATTGGGTAGGTCTGAGAATAGGACCATATCATAGCCCTATTTTTTTATTCCTCAGAACTAATTTGTATGAAAAAACAACGTTTGCTTGGACAGCTAGTTGATATATGCTATTCTCTAATATGGAAATAAAGAAACTTTAATCCTCTTATAAGCACCTAATAACATAGTACATACTGACTACGCTCTACATTTTAATCAAACACTAGCGAACAGTAAAAAATACATTTTAAAAATCCTCACTGGAAATAATCTCCACATTGAAGCGCTCTTTTTATTTGCAAGTCACTTACAAACGCGTCAAGTATAACCCTCTCGACGCGGGTTTTCCACAACAAAAATCCCCAGCGAACGCACGGTAATTAGTTTTTGGTTTTAATTGACACTAGTGACTTGCTGGTTACGAAGCTCATCTCTTTTACAAATAGATAAAGTTTAAGAGATTTTTATGTGCTCTTGAGATTTTGTTTAGGAGTTCGCTTTTAGTTTTAGATTAGGTAACTAACTATGGGTGATTTTTTTATTAAGTTTACGGCATTTAGTGTAAAAGTGTTATTGTTTATTCGTTTTTCTGAATCCCTGAAAAGTTAACTGTGATTCGTCGAAACCTTTCAATGTCTGTAGTTTTGCCTATTTCAATGAAAAATATTTTAAGCTAAGGCCAAACAAAAATGATAATCGCGGTTAAGCATTGATTGTTACGGTCACACTTTTATTTGCGGATGGCAAATAAATTTAAGTTTCTTTTATCAACAAGTAAAATAATATAACCTCAACTATACAAAAATAGTATAACACAATAAGTTTAACTCAAAGTATTAAGTCTGTCACAGCGGGTGCCCTGGGTGGGCTGAGTGGCAAGGACAAAGCTCTTAAATGAGAGTGTAGTGACATACATACATACATCCAGTTGTTATGCAGCAACCAATTAGCGAGAGTTATGTAGTGCTCATGAAATATGGAGAGAGGGAACAGGCACGTACACGACTAAGGAAAACTACAGATGTTTATAATTAACTTGTTGGCACAATGTATTTGGTGTCTTTGTAGAAGTAGCTCTAATGATACTAGAAATTGGTCAAATGCAACGGTTGATGGTAAAACGAAATAATATTACCGTGAGATCGTTGTCAGTCCGTCCGTATGTTAATAGGTTGTATCTTATAAACTCTTTTTTTTCCTTCAGCCTATTTATACATTTTCTATCTCTCATGTTGTCCCGGATTCGGCTCGTATTCGACAGGTTCTCTTTTTGATAATTCAGTTTACTCCCATTTTGAGTCCAAAAAGCAATGATCGATTTTGACTGATATTTCTTCGAAAAAAAAAGCAATTAATATATATCGATTGAACATCAATCAGAACGTATCCTGCATTATTTTAATATCCCTTGAACGATATTCACATCACATCGCTTTCCATTACTTGCGTGATTCATTATCTGTCTACACCACGTCATACTCATAACGCAATGAAGTGCGAAACACATGCGTAAACTTCATGTAATATTCATTATTTCGATCCTTGGTCCAGATTTGTAGGTATACTGAATATTGAGTAAAAAATATTCCGTTTTTGGATGTTGTCAGTCTGGAGTTATAACGTCGGTAACAGGATTAACCGTAATCACTGTCAGAATGATTTCAGAATACATTTAAGTTCAGTTTTTTCAGATAGAATAAACTTTTTGTCCTATTTTTTGTACCTTGTTTTTATACCCGTATTGAGGGCTCGCCACTGAACATTAACAGGAACAAAAATATATTCAAAAGATATTCATCATCCTAGCTATGTTGGGGACTAACTTGTGATCGATCTACTTGCGCAGTTATAGCTTAGCCACGAGCGCTTTCTCATATTTTAAGATGTAACAAACATAGAAAATGGTACATTAGCATTGCCGCACCAAATCTAAGTTTCATTAATCATCGATTGCCTAAGGATAGCCGTAAAAATCATCATACAATTTACGTACTGAGCACGTGGGGGTGTAGAGTTTTTCATCTTTCCCTATCCCGTAAAATCTTTTCTTAATTTCCTCTTCTGCATTTTATTTCGAGTTTCTATCTCTCTTTCTATAATACAGCGTGGCGCTACAATAGTGACATGAATGACGTCACCATTAACAGCCAGTAACAAACAAGTCATGGCTCATTAGGTGACCTATCACATTATTTCTCCTTTTCTCTATATTATTAAGTCATTAGAAACTATATAATTTTCAGTTCATGATATTTTTTCCACGCGCCGCCAACTTTTGGTTAGGGTCCATATCTCTAATGGATGCAGTGCTACACTCCATATTTACCGTATACTTATGTATAGGTATCTAACTATTATATAGTGCCTAAGAAAGTTTTATATTACCGATAAAAGATTTATATTAAAAATAAAAAGGGCTGCAGCTAGATTTACATAAAATAGTTAATCCAATAATCATACTTTGAACCACAAAATCCTTTCAAACGACACAATAGCAGTCGTTATTCAGTTCAATTATCACAAACAATAGCTACATTAGCTATAAAAACTCCTTTCGCCTTATGTTTCCACGAAATAATGCAACGCGTCTAAAACTCGTCTGTTTTGCGCGTGGCAGTTTCAGGGTAACAGGGTTTGTGATGAGGCCGGTCAAATGCAGGCTGCGAGTGGGCGACCATTAAACTGTTACCAGAGTAATTAACATATACTTTATACAGAGCCTACGTATGTGGAGTACAATGTGTAGTACATGTAGGCCACTTATGTAAAACGAAATCTCTTGAACAAGTCGCTACGGCTATTTATGACACTTTTCTTAAGTCTTGATTCTAAAGCAATCTTTTATCATTTGGTTGCGTGTGGTCAGTGTACACTTCGAGTAAACAAGCTCAATATATCAATAACAGTATACAATTATGCGATAATATCCTCTTTATCATTACCCCTTACGATTCCTAAGGAAGTATTCACCGTCAGCAACCAATCTCTCGCTATTTTGATTCTGTAGGCTAGAGTTACTTCTATTCTCATCCCACTTATGTTATTCCTTGGTAATATCGCTCTCTCCAGCCAATCGCAACCCAAAGGTATCCAAGAATAAATTGAAAACATTACCAAAAAAAAATCTTAAAAAAAAGATGGTTTTACAAGTTCCGTCTGAAATATATTACTGTTCGTGTAACTCCCACATTAATTTCTTACGAATTATGACAAAATGACATTTCATCACAACTGACCTTTGAGAAACATCAAATTCCATGTTACTTCCCCTCCTACTGAAATAGTAACTTTTATAAATAAAATATTAAATGTGGAGGCTTACCTTGTATACATTTTCAAAGTTAAGAAACCTTTAGCCGCAACTAAATAAGAATTTATATAAAATCATACTTTAATTAAACTGACGGATCTTTAGAACGAAAAATGCAACTTATTTCACGTGTTATGGTTAAAGATAAAGATATTTTATTTTGTGAAAACGTACCATAATACGTCAATCAATGTTTTATCTTTATTTATTAATATCATGCTGTTTTCGTCCAGTTCGTGATTACAAGAAAAGGCACAGTCAAAGCCTTTTTCAGCCTTATTTCAGTTAAAAAGAAAAACGACAAGATCTTTGAAAATTGATTAATTAGCTGTCTATCTGTCAAAATATTAACGTTGATTTTTGTCGAGTAAGAGAGTAATGGTTTTAAAAAATAGTTTTTAAATCTTTCTTTAAAGGACTAAAGTAAGTGAACGATATTCAGTTGACTGAATCAGAAGACTGGGATTATAGAGGTTGCCTTTAACAAACTTTATATAATAACTGTTATGGTTATATCGAGGTTTGTGTGTTACTTGCTCTCTAAACAGCGGCTGAGAAGAATACATTTTATTTTTTATGATGCGTATTTAAGAATTTGAAAAAGATTTTCTAGTTGTTTTGATCGTATAATAGGCAAAGAATTAAATAACAGATCCCAGAATAACAGTGTGTTACCGGCATTAAAAAATGGTAAATCGAATGCTATAGTTTTTCCAGTATAGCATTCTATCGTATCCAAAAAGGTAAAACTGGAACCGTAATTATAAGGCTCTGATGTTTCTCAGTAATAAGGCTGTAATTCAATGAAAACGTAAAATTTTAACATGCTATTGTATGCTATGTATTGTTTGTGCCTTCGATTTTTTATAAAAAAAAATGTTTTCTGCAAATATACTTTTTATGGAACCCTCATAGCCCCTAACCAGACCCACACTCGAACATTTTTTTACACAAATATTAACTCACACTACATAAATAACCAAGTTACTAACATACAATCATTTCAAACACGATCACTACACAACAGTGATTTGACCCCACTAAGGCAACCGAAAACCCTCCATTGTAATTTTAAGTCTGCGATTAATTAACCCGGTTCGCCTTCAGAACTATACCCGAGTTACTATCTAAATATAAACGTAATTACAGCCTTGTGTAGTGGCCACAGGACTCTATTTTCAATATAATTACAATCTCTACGTAATATGTAGGTCATAATGGATATCGGAAGGCTATGAAGGATAGTATGAGCTAAATTGAATACTTGTGGTGCTATACGGACTCGTTTGATCTTCAAATGAGACTTCGACTGTACAGATAGCTGAGTGGTTGAGGTCACCACGTCAAACCCACTGTGTGCGAATTGTCGCGAATTCGGTCCGCGCTTTGTATAAGCTCTTGTGTGATCCACGCATGCTTGTTCTGAATATGAGTGTCTTGTGCATGTGTCTTGAATTTATTCGTACAGGATTTGTTTAAATTATAAATGTAAAGTTTAAGAAGACAATTTAACTTATTAGGACTACATTAGTCAAACCAATATCACGTAAGTTTGAGTTTTACTAAAACCATCAGTTCTGAGTAAATCGGTTTATTTATAAGGTCCTTTTTATTATAAACTTTAGTTAACACTAACAACTATATACCTCGACACTAAATAATGAAATCAAACAACCCTAAAAACAGTATATTCATTTTCAAACTTTTTCTGCCATACTGCAAAAGAAAAGCCTTCTTACTAACTTTATTCTCTCACTATAACAAATTCTATTATCCAAAACTAAAAATCTTAAAAAGAAAATTTCAAAATCTAATTAAACAAAACTTACGAGCAAATATCAAAACTTCTCAGCCTTTTTTTCATAAAAACTTTTTGTTCTAAGAACTCGTTTCTTTAGTGTAATAGGATCGATCGTATTAATTTGCATGATGGCGACCTTTTGTCTTTTAAGACAGATCTTTGTATAGTTCGCTAAAACTTTGTATCTTTGCAAAGTCTTTCAAGTTTCTTATACTGTATTTACAGTAAGCACAAACGTTAATTAACGTTCTTAATTAGAGAGAATACTTACAAGTTACTTTGAAAATACAAAACAATAAGTGCATGTACAATTATACATCTAAATTAAGCAAATAACTAATGTAAAATAATATTTTCAATTTGAAAACTATCATGTATTTAATAAAGTTTAGTGTGTATATTGTTATGCGAATCCAAAATAATTAAAAATGAAGATGAATTTCCTACGATTTCTCAACAATCTTGAATTTGAAGGGCTTAAACTGTAAAACTAAAATCCAACCCCTTCACTTCTTAAAAGCAATGCTGAATCCACCTCTCTTAATTTCTTATACTCGTAGATATGACTAGAGTCGGATAACTTTACATAGAATTGCTCCTTTAAATACCACGAATAGGTATCCTAACCTATTTGGTCATAATCCTCTCTTTAAGTAATGGAGTTTTTTACTTTTTTTGTAATGAGTAAAATCTGTTAAACTCGCGTCAGGACACGTAATCTGGTCGAAAATTCGTAAGACGAAAAATTCCTTAGCGCAATACTGCATCGAAAGCGAAAAATAAAAGTTTTCTCTTCTGCCGGCACTCCCGGAGTGCAACCCGTAGCTTACTTTTTTTTTCCTTTATCTGTCACCATTATATTTATTTCATCCTAACTAAATCATTAAAACAAACAAAACATGATCGATAAAGTCCTTTATACATGAAGTTTTATTTTAACGGCCGAATTAATTCAATTAAAATTGAATCGTCATTAATGCGAGCGTCGGGCACCGCTTAGCATTGCAAATGACACTCCATGTTTTGCCGAACTTAACTCGCTTCCACTTCATGTATATTATCTCAAGTGACTAAATATTGAGTTAATTTAATAGACAGCTGTTATGAAAATAGTTGAAAGTGATATCTGCAGCTACAAATTGCAATTTAAATTAATTACAATTTTATTATGTTATTTTTTTACTTCTTGTTCTTTGTTCTTTGATGAGGTACTCCAAGATTATAAAAAAATCTTCAGAGATAAACTTGATATAATTCATGAGACCAAATTACAGCTATTTCACGTTAAATGATAAAAGAAATAACCCGTTTTGTAACATCTGTGTAAACATTGTGGAATGCAAATAAATAATATGAATATTTAAGTCCAGTCCAACCAGTCCAGCCCAATTCAGCCCAGTCCAGTCCGAAGTCCTGAGGTAACAAACAGAGAAAAAAGACGAATTGAGTAAAACCTCCTTTTTCATTGAAAGTCGTGGAAATAGTATAAAAGTTCAACCATGTCAGACTTAGACATGTTTTACAAACTTCATCTAAATCAATTAAAATAACACCAAAACGTATCGTAAAGGTCTCGGTCAACATTGTAAGGGACGCAAATCATATTACACCGTCAATTTACCTCAAAGGCCCGACTAATCCTAATTGTATTACTACGGTGTTTAAGCAAAGGTGTTGCCGAGACTACGCACAACGTTCAATTTAACAAGCCACTTGCTACATCTGATATATATGGTGTTACAATTTATGTATTTGACAGCTAAACATGATTGTACATGAAAGTTTAAATAAATAAACAAAATAAATTTATAAGTGATCTGACGGCTGCAAAACTATGTAGAAAATGTGTATGTTCTTTTAAAATAACATTTAGTTGAATTGTAGCTACCGTAAAACGGGGTGAATAGAGGGTTTTTTGGGGTGGATAGAAACAGAGTTTTTATTAAAATTTGGACGTTTAACTAGACAAAACATAAAGATTATACGCAAACTCACAAGTATTTCATTAAGTAACTGTGTCTAAGCATTTTAATGTAAGAAAATATTCATGTAACCCCCTAAAAAACACTATTCTCTATTCACCCCTTGAAACTCTATTCACCCCGTTTTACCGTTACCTAACTTTGGTGGTAGCTGTAGAAAGCGCAGGTAGAAATAAAAAAATTATAAAATTAAAAAAGAATGTACAGAATAATATACAGAACTTTGTAGTAAGTCTGGATGCAGGCTTTTGCAGCTGAACTGATCTTTAAAGCCCCTAAACGGTAAACAATCTTTACAAATCATCAGTCAAATCAAGATAAAGGAAATTAATGAGAAGAAATTCAGAGCCACAACACCTACAAAAACGTTGAAAAATCGCCGTTGGGAATCAAAATTAATCGCAACCGAATCCCTGCCCAAACTCAAAATCAACAGCATTCGGGAAAAAATGATTAAAAGTGAAGATAAAACCTTCCCTTCATCAAAAGTAACTTTTGTCGTCGGACATTTAAAACAGATTTCATAAAACACAATGATAATAGTACAAAAACTGTTTAACGATTTACACTATCAACATAACGGTCCAACTCGAAATTCGAAATTCAAAACTTCAAATAACGAAAAAGAAATGTCACGCAATATTCTTTCCAGCCTTATCGTTGTGTAATGGCAGTCATCTATTTGCCGTAACGTGTAGCTATTATAATGACAGAATCGATTAGGGTTGAAAGCAGCCATCATCGTTCATATTACAACGTGCCTTACAAAGAAACGTTTAACGTGTTCATTAATCTTAATCTATTTTAACACAGAGAGGAAGGAATTATTCATTTTTACCCTTCCTAAGAAAAAACGCGGGTAGAAACTAAATTAATGCTAACCGGTTTAAAAATTATTTAAAAACGTAGAACATGCAAATTATTGGCTAAAAATTGAACGTAAAATGTCCGAAAACATTCTACAGTCTATAAATTACTTTATATTTTTAGCGTTAAAACGTTGCTACGCTAATTTAAACTCCGTCGCTACGAAAAATACGTAGCGCGTAGCTTTTAAAGCGTAGCAATTTGTTACGCGCTGTAGACCATAAAATCGATGGTACAAAGTACCAAAAACTTTTGTGAGTAGTTAAAAAATCATGTAATAATTCTATAAATAGGTACCGTGCATCGGGAAATACCTAGTATTTTCTTATATTTATTTTATTTATCTATAATGAGCACCTAAAAATCGAATCGAAATCTAAACTGAATTATTCATTAATTAAATTTAATAATAACTTATAAACTTTTCAAACATAGAAGCCGTTACAAAACTTTTATTTCAAAACTATCTTAAATATACAAAACTTACCAAATACTCGACACAAAATCTTCAAAGTTCACCAAAGAGGTTTCAAACAGTTTAAACTTTGCTTTACAACAAGGAATTAAAACAAAAACAAAATAATTAATCTGTACAAGTTCGTAGAACGAATTTGAAGTGAAGTTCGCGGGCTTTGTTCACGAGCGCTCGTCCGTTCAGGCGACGGCAAGGGCGGCATCTGATTCAGCCTACAGCGAACATTTCACGCCGACCGACCGCAAAGAGGCTGCTGTTGGACTGTGAAACTTCTTTTATAATATACGACGCTACTAGTAGATAAATGTAAATGACAACATTTTTTTTTAAGCTGCTGCAAGGCAGGTACTTCTTTTTAGATCAAGTACTTAAGTAGGTAATGAATTTCCTCTAATTCGTTTTTATTTTATTTACTTATGGTACTTCTAAGTTATAATAACTTTAAATATTTTTTGTAGTTATTAGTATTGTTATAAAGAGATAAAATTTAGTTTGAAAGTCATTACAGGTACCAATTTTCACTTTTCGCAACATTTTCACCTTTATCGAAGTAGGTAGAGTTACAAAGTCTCGGTTTTTAAGTTTAAGCAAAGTTTATTGATTGTTATACAGACCATTTTATATCCGATCCCATTTAAAATCGTAAGTAGTACATAAAGCTCGTCGTCAGATCTAAATAGCTTCACTCTCTATCAATGGTTGTATAACTCGGCACATGCGCAGTACGCGCGAGGCAGGCGCGCGCTGCCATCGCCGTTATCAATGGAAGCGCCATCTTGTTGACGTCAGAACATGGTGGCCCGCTTTATGTAATGTTTGTTTTCATTTTGGTAAATTTATGATGGCACCGGCTGTTCGTGGTATTTTGGCAAGTTTGATGAACAATTGCGGTTTAAATGTGGAAGCAATACCCACTTTTCTTTCAGATTTAAAATAAATGGACTACTTAATCTTGAAAACTAACTTCTCTTAAGTGCAAGATTTATTGAAACTCGTAACGATCTTGGCGGTTCATACTTTATTAGACATTTTGAATAAAAAAATCAAGAATTTATACTTTTATCAACATTCTTTCTTACCCATTTGGCTATTCGATAATGGCCCACCCAAAACTGGTAGAGTTTATCATTGTGAAATTGAATAGGAATAATTTCATTGGTTTTACTACATTCTGCATACTGCCACCTGTTAAGTAATAATGTTATATGTATTATTGAATTTGAAGTTTTGGAAGCTTGACAGTGCTATTTATTCTATTCTATTCTACTCAAAAGCAGTAACACTACTTTAAGAGGTGATATTCATTGACATGAAACTACTTTTACGGATTTTATCGCGGTTTTATTTTAGATTTTAGTTCCCGACGTTTCGAAATCTTTGCAGGTATCATGGTGACTGCCCATGACCATGCCTGACTGACCGTGTCTAACATTCGCGTAAACCTAAGAAACCACTAGGTGATATTCAGCTCAGATATCTAGTTCTGTGGTAAAATGGATGAGTGTTCTCCTAGCACAAAGTCAGTCAGTTTTGCAGGTACTAATGAACATAACACAATTAGGAGTCGCCGTGCGCTCGCATTCGTAACCTAACCCAATTCAATTATTCTAATAAGTAAGTATGTAGAAGGTTCTGATTAACAAGAAATTTCCTTGTGGTGGTTAAAGAAAGAAAGGTTTTTTCGTTTATTTATCATCCATATAATTATAATTTGTTCCAACTTGTTAAGGGATCATATAGGTGCTCGCTCTGTTAAACATAGCTTAGCTGCATCCAGTCGGACTGGAAGCCGATCTCGACTGAGTTGGGAAAATGTTAGGGTGATGATGATGAATTTGATGCTACTTAAAACAAAAATAACTAAGATTAGAAGATAAGATTAGTTTGCAGCTCAAGCCCTTTTGAATATCGAAGCATTTGTCATAATTTCGTAAATTATGAAATATACACATTCAGTATCCTCTTGTATCTGGCTGATTTAAACTTTGAGAGACAGAATATGTAAACCCTTATAACGTTCCGTCAAAGCCTTCAATTATCTGTATCTCTTGTCGTTTCTAACGGGATCAAAAAGATCACCCCTTCCCACGCCTAAACTTTCGAATTAATAATACTTGTAGATGTAGAACAATAAAATACCACTTAATACTTATTTCCTGGTCCTACCATCAACTCTTAAAACATATTATAAAGCTCTCTGTCATCGGAAGCGTTACAGCGCTCTACATGACGTAGAGCGTTATCTCTCTTCCACAACTTCAACTTCACACTTTTAGCGATGTTAGTAGACCCTGAACGCGGTACTCCTACGTATTAAACTCCTCCACGTTTCCACCCCGTCATATCAATTTGCGAACTCACTCACTAAGGATTCTTTTCCACACAACTTGTGTGTCATCCATATTAAGTAACGAGAAAGTTCAATAAGCCGCATATTGTTTGACCTTGACACTCAACAAGTATAAGTCAGAAGTTAATTCAATCATGCTGTAATTTGTGCTTTTACTGTCCGGTTCGAATCCGGTTTTTATTTTGCGTTGAAAAGCATAATGAAGGTGTTTTGATGTTCGGGGTGTTTGTTTTTTTTCAAATTGGTGCGATGCTTTAAGCAAAATCTACCTACTTTTTTTTAAACCACATGCTACGCACGTATATTATCTTAAGAAAAAGGTGAAAACCGATTCGAAATTTGGGAAAGTTAAACTTCGGACTTTACTAAATACTCAATATAATTAAAGATAAAAAGAAAAAACTAATTTATTGTGTTCCATTAAGTACATCAAGGTCTTAAAATATAATGATACAGAACCATTGTGGACCCTGTCGGGCACAGCAATATCTTAGGAGAGAGGAAGCAGTAACAAATAGCCTTATATTTAACTTTAAACTTAGGTAGCATACAAAATCTAAATTACTGTATTATTTAACTAGCTGTTGCCCGCGAATTCGTCCGCGTGGTTAGAAGATATAAGTTATGATTTATACCTACACTGTTTTTTCTACATTTTCCATTGTACCTTCGCTATTATTTAGTCGCAGCGTGATGGTATATAGCCTAAAACCTACTTCGATGAATGGTCTATTCAATACAAAAATATTTTTTCAATTTGAACCAGTAGTTCCTGAGATTAGCGCGTTCAAACAAACAAACAAACTCTTCAGCTTTATGTATTAGTATAGATATAAGGTTACCGCTATGCCAAAGCAGGGAAACGTCCAGATCGAAGAAGAGAAGGAAAATGACGTTAAAGTGCAATTACACAAACTAAATTATATTCGTAACTTTCTTTATTGAAACATGAATAAAATTTCTTGTAGTACACAAACACCCAAATGAACTTTGCTCGCAGATAAATTAATCAACTCTTTTTCATTACGCCGTATGTGACCTCCGAAGGTCGGGCGTGCGAATGCAGTTTTTTCTCTCCACGTGTAGAGTGTACTATATTATTAATATCAGCGTGTGTCTATCTCACTAGAAGGGAACTTTATATTACATTGAACGTAGGAGAGATAATAACATGATAAAATGCTAAGCGATAACAATAATAACATGTCATATATTTAGATTCTGAATAACACGAATTAGGAAAGCGTTCTTAAACTAAAAAAAAAATATTCAACCTTAAATCGATTCAAATTTGATCCATCACAAAATCGAATTTTATTTTTAATCGAATCGAATTTCAGTAACTTATTTCTCGTCACTTCATAGACAATTTGACAACCTGTAAAAGCATTTATTAAAATGGACAAAGTATTATCAAACGTGGGAGCAATCCTTTGGTATTTGAATTGTAATATTTCCCATCAAAACATGTAGGGGTGTCTATAGGGAATTAGACAGTAATGCTGTAAGTTTTACATATTTTAAAACTTATTTTTCCTACTGCGTTAAAGCTATGTAAAGCCGTGGGTTCGATACCCGTCTACACAAAAGTTTATACTACGTTTGCAGTTCGCAATTAATTTCCTTGGGCGAATAGGTATAATGAAGTCACAAAAATGTATTTATTGTGTCTTACATAATACATTTAGGTAATATAATTTTTCTCGAAAATAAATACTGAATAATATTGAAATGCTACCGACCGAAATGTATATCGTACATTGTTTTTTACAATACAAAATCTAACCTTTTACCGTAATATAATTAACTTAATCGTTTAATTAAAGTTATAATTAATTCGTAACTCCCAATAATTAAGCCACAAAACATACCTAATTTGCACTTTTATAAAATCAAAACACGAAAATGCGAACTACTCATTACCGCGTTAAAATCAGCAAGAAAGAGAGAGATAGCTATATAGTACATGTTTCGATTTAGAGCTTTCAACTAGTACCCTTAATTCGAGGGTCGCAAATCCCTTCCCGCGCTTGCGTAAATCAATAATGTACCCTTTATTACGCTACTACGTGTTAACGTCAACAGTAGGACAAAGGTATTGCTTAAGTATTCATCGAGGGCTTTGTTCGCTATAGCTATTTCACCATCTTTGCAAAGCCAGCAATGGAAATCATACATAGCATCGTTATACAGTGTAAATGGTCGTTTGTAGCTTTCTTGGTAGGTTGTCGCGCCTGCGCCTTGCATCCAATGGACCAAATTTTAAGCAAGTGTAACTCGAGAACGGTGTAAAGTGCATCTGTTTTGTGTGAAAATCCTATAAATAGTGATCTAAAGTGAGTTTGTTTGCTATTGTTGTGTTTTGTTTATAATAGAGATCGTATTTCATTGATATTCAAAGGAAAATTATCAGTTTTCACAGATTGTGAACATTTTCTTTGTGTGAAAATGTTTGTGTGTAATTTTTATGAGTTTATCGTTGTTATCAATAGGTAAACAGTGAGTAGGCTTTTGGATGTTGTCAATAACTGTATTTGTGTATTGTTTTCTTTTTATTTCAACTGGGCAGAAACTAGAAATTTTTCCGGTCGATAATTTCCCTTTGCATACATAGGTAAAGGTTTTCTTGTCTAGTTCTTGGTAGGTAGATACTTAAGTATGAAGATACCAAAGAAATAAATAAGGGCAGTCATGCATAATTCAAAGCTCGATTATAAATAAGTGTTGTACAGCATTCTATTTATTCATTTTAACTTATTTTCAATCTTTAGGTAGGTAAAGATGTAACAACGGAATTCGACTCTACATTTAAAATAAAATATTTTCATCCAGAAATAAATTATAGATTTTTAAAATTAAGATGCAATTTAGATTCCTGTATGTTCATAAGTAATCTTCTGAAAATAACAGAAACTCAGCAACACCTAGGAGACATCTATGTATAGGTTTTTGGGTCCCGTCTCTCATCATCATCTCCCAATTCTCTTTCTTTCAGCAGGATGTCATGCGGCGCAGAATGTCTCTCGCTGGGCCCCCCTCCGGACTCGATCCTGCACATGCCGCCGCCGCCGCTGCCGGCCTTCCTGGCGAGTGCCGCCAACCTGACGCCGCCCTGCCGCGCCTCCAAGTGCCCCCCCAGCAGGAACAACGAGGAGAACGCGCTGTTCCCCGGCGTGGAGTACCATGAGCTACCCAGACATGGTGAGATACGTATGTCGTTTTTGAACTGAAGAATTTTTTAGTAGAAATTTGAAGTACACTTCCAAGTGTGGCAGGGAATTAGTCTATACGGTTTGGATGTATTATTTTAGTAACAAGGGGATATTTAAGAAGACTTCAAGATCCTTAGGGTACTTAGTACAAATAGGTTTTAGAGTGGCTACTCTAACAAATCAAACTCTGGCAAGAGCAGTTTAGAAAGGATTATCCGTTTTTCGGTTGCCTCGCATATTTAAAATTTAATGACGTCAAAATGTAGTGCAAGTATAATATAATTCAGATATACATCTTTGAAAAAACTTTTTGTAAAAACATCTTAAAGTATATATTAATATGTTACAGAGCCGGCCACTAACGACGACACCTGGTTCCTGGTGCTGATCACCTGCTGCATCGCCGTGCTCTGTATAGCTGCGCTACTGGCTCTGTTCCTGCTCAAATGTAGAGAGTGAGTAACTTCAAGTTGATCCTTTGCCAAAAATACTAATTTGATTGGTTATCAATCTAGTTTCCCTATTTTATAGACAAGGATTTCAATAAGCCTTTCTCTGGTATATTAAAGTCTAACATTCTGTTTTACAGGGCTCGAGGTGGTTGCAAGGGCGGCGCCGGCAAAGCATCCGGCTCGAACGCGTTATACGGTGGAGCAGCTCTGGACTCCCGTGTGTTGTGGGCCGCACTCACTCCGCGCGGGACAAGACACTTCGTGGCTGACACCTACCCTCACGACGAGACAGAAGACCACCACTACGAATGCGTCGAACCCCCACTATACAAGCTCGGCCCACCAGAAGACCTCGCCATTACCAGACATTTCAACGTAGAATACGAAGACCCAGCACCATTAATCGAAAGCTACAGCGACAGGACGGAGGAGTACTTCCGGAATGGAATGGAGACGCTCCGCAGGGGAGCCAGGCCCCTGGTGTCGTCCCCGACCAGGATCGAGCGCCCCAACCTGCCGCCGCTCAACCTGCAGCCGCGCACGCTGCGCCGGCCGCCGCACTCGCGCCGCGTCAGCGACGCCAACAACCCGGACAAGTCGGCCATCTGAACCGAGACTGGCGCGGTCTTCTCCGTCGCCGACACTACCGATATCGATTACGACTGGCAATCAATCGAGAACTCCAATATCGATCGTCTCGTTTGAGAACCACTCTCTCCTGTCACAACATTAGTTTGGACGAGTGATGTATCAAATGGTTTAAAATCTGCTCAAAACTGTGAAGGACGCTTTTAATAAAATCACATAATCTGGACATTTACAAATGTAGCAAATAGAATAACAGGACTTCTTTCGATAGTAGCTAAGTATTTGGAAAAGAATTGCACCTAATTATTTTTGTAGCTCTTATTTTTTTTATCTCGAAGAGTAGTAAGAGATTATCATAATGCGACGTAAATAATCAAATATTCGCTCTTTTATTTTTGTATAACTTATCGAAAGAGGTAGCTGAATTTAAATAATTTAGCAGCTACTGGCGTTAGAGCCAAGCTTACAGTGCATTGGTGTCAAGTTATCCTGTGTATTCAAACATAATTGTAACGGTAAACGGTAGAAATGAAATTGTTCGATGTAAATAAAATAGTTTTATATTTAAATTTCTTGTGCAATGTAAATGCTATTATGCCTCTAGAACTAGTCATAAATGGTCACAATTTCTAGTCATTTATAGCACAATGTGACATTGTAATTTAAATGTCTATTTTAATCCTATTGCTAGTGTCTGTGTAACTTGTAAGATTTTATTTTATATCAATATGTATGACGAATTTTTGTACGTGTCAATAAAATTTTATGATTTACTGTTTTTTTCCTTCACAAAATCTACATTAGTTATAACATTTCAGTCACCTCAAATACTTGCTAATATTTCTTTAATTAAGTAAAAAATAAGCATAAACTCTCGGCTAAATGAGAATAGAAATAGGAAATTATGGGTTGATATGGTTTGATATTTTAAAAAAAAAGTGTTTATTTTAGTAGCTAAGTATATGAAACGCAGCGTCAATGTGTTTCAAATCCTTTGCCTTCGCAATTTTAACCAATTTTTTATTTTTTACTTTTCTCTACCTTGATTTCCGAACGTAGAAGCGACACTGACAATCTTTTGACTTTGACACAAATCATTGACAGTGACGTGACGCGCTCGGCAAGCATGTTATGTTTGTGATTAGAGTTTTGAAAAATATGATAAGAATATTCTATTTCTGATAATTCTATAGGATTAAATACATAGTTATTTACTGCATTCAAGTTGACTGATTAATATAATATTAAAGATGTCGGAGGAAGTGATAAAACATTCGGTACACACATTAGTGTTCCGATCTTTGAAACGTTCTCATGATATGTTTCTATCAAACCAAGGATTGTTACCGCCGATAGATGAAAAAGCGTAAGTATTTCTATCTAACGCATTATGCAAATAGTTTTCTTATTATATTCTACTCATAAAACCGCCAGAAGGTACGAATTTGATTCGTGATCAATGTTAGTTGGGTTAAGTTTATTCGAAACAGAGTAATAAACAAGAATTATTACAAACCAGCAAAATCTCATTTTTTAACTTGACTTCTTACAGAGAGAAAGTCCTAAAAGGAGTCAAAGCCCGCGACAGCTATGGCCAAGTTATGGATACAGTACAGTTAGCGCAGGCAGTGAAACAACACGAAGCGAGAAATCAACCAGATTTACCACCTGAAATGGGTAAGTTAATTTTACATTGATTATTGTCAATGATCAATATAGTTTTTCCAAGGATAAATTCCATATGTCATGTTTATTGATTCACTGAGAATATTACCAACCATACAAAAATATTCTTTCTATTTATGGTACTTAAATATAGCATAGAATTACAAAATTGATATGTTAACATTATTGCAGCTGCAGAAATAGCAGAAACAGCATCTATAGCATCAGACACAGCTCTCCTGCCGTTCACTGGTCCAGCCCCCGCGGCTGCCCCACCAACCGGAGCTTCAAGTGCATTAGCAGTACCCCGCAAGCCCCCAGCGATGCCCAAACCCAAGTGGCATGCGCCCTGGAAGCTGTTCCGAGTTATATCTGGACATCTTGGTTGGGTCAGATGTGTGGCGGTTGAACCTGGCAATGAGTGGTTTGCCACAGGTAAGAAAGATAAACTTACAATTTTATCATAACTGACTAAAACTTTTTCATGAAATCAAATCAAGAAATAAAAAAGTAACTAAATGATGGTTTTAATACACAAAAATAATTTACTTATTAAAACTTCATGTACAATTATGGTACATAAGATGGACCTAATGCCGCAAGGCATTATGTACCAATATGCCAATAATGTAATATAATATTCCATAACTTCCACACAACACCATCTGGTCTCAAACTAATCAAAGCTTGTATTATGAGTAAGTATGAGTTGTCCTGGGGGGAACACCCACAACCTCCAGTATAGCAGTAGGGGCCACTAACCACTAAATCAATAAGCTAGTCCAATTTTGAAATTCATCCTCATATCTATATGACTTTATTAACATTTACTTCTATTCACTGTTTCTTCTTATCTTAGGTGCCGCGGACAGAGTGATCAAGATTTGGGACTTAGCAAATGGTAAACTAAAGGTGTCACTCACAGGACACGTCAGTACTGTCAGAGGTAATAACTTAATCAATAAAAACTATTTGTTGAATAACTAGTATGGTTCTTAATGACATTTATGTTCATAGGTTTGGAGGTATCTTCAAGGCATCCATACTTGTTCAGCTGTGGTGAGGACAGACAAGTCAAGTGCTGGGATTTAGAATATAATAAGGTAAGACTATCACAGACTACACTAACAGTATGTGCCATGAGGACTTAACCACAATTTTTGATCAATATTCAGATTTCAAAACAATTGTATGGTGTTCATTTGTCAGTAAATGTTGTGCCACAATTCCCGATTTACGCATCCAGTCCAATCCAGCTATCTTTTCTATGTTATAAGTCAATCAGTCTGAAAGGCATTCCATACTGATGTATTTAATGTTGTGATAATAAGTTCTGCTATCATTTACTTACTCGTTGTTGTTGATGAGCCCTCTTTTCTGCACGCAGGATCTAAGTTAAGCCATGTTTCTGTTTAAAAAAAAAACGACTCCCGCATTAAGGAATTTAATCCATGTGACGCGGGGGGTTTTAAAAACATACAATCCACATGCACAATGGCACCCAGACTCAGAACAAGCGTTCGTGGATCACACAAACGCTTGTCCTACACGTGGATCGAACCTGCGACACGTCGCGCACAATTGTTTTGTCCAGTCTGTTTATTTATCCATATACCTCATATATTTATTTCCAACAGGTTATCCGTCACTACCATGGTCACCTGTCTGCAGTATACACGATCTCTCTTCACCCTACCATCGACGTGTTGGTGACGGCGGGGCGGGACGCGACCGCGCGCGTGTGGGACATGAGAACTAAAGCTAACGTGCACACACTCACCGGACACACCGATACTATCGCCTCGCTAGCTTGCCAGGCGGCTGAGCCACAGGTAAACATGACTGTGTTTATTTTTTAGTTTGTATTAAAATTTGTTGGTTTATTTATCCTTCTGTACTTAATATTGTAGGTCATATAGGCGATGAGACGAAGGCTTTTTTGTGTGTGCAAAAAGTGTGCAATGACTATAGTTTTGAACAAAAAAAACAAGTACAGTTTGTGCTACGTGTGCGTGTGAAGACTGTAGACGTCTAAACAACTATAAAAAAACATGATGTTTTTTTATTTTCTCAGATTATAACCGGCTCCCACGACTCAACAATCCGTCTCTGGGATCTCGCAGCGGGCAAATCGATGTGTACCCTCACGAACCATAAGAAATCAGTCCGTTCCATCGTCGTCCACCCCACACTGTACACCTTCGCGTCAGCTTCACCTGACAACATTAAACAGTGGAAGTGCCCTGAGGGCAAGTTCATACAGAACCTGTCCGGACATAACGCGATCGTCAACTGTATGGCGGTGAACCCAGAGGGCGTGCTCGTCAGTGGAGGGGATAACGGAACTATGTACTTCTGGGATTGGAGGACGGGATATAACTTCCAGAGATTGCAGGTTGGTAAAACTAGTACAATTTGTGTGATAAAAGATATTCTAGAACCATAAGCCCGATTTTTGCAATAAGCACTGGATAGGTGCGGCGGCGCGCCGCGTAACCTTTAAAATGTTTATTTTTTACAATTTAAATATTCACTTTTCTTTACTTCTTTTATGCAGTGCATATTAAATATATAGCAAACATACTTATAAAATATTACTAAAATCAAATTGAAGGATGGAAGGCACCAAATCATAGATGTCCTTTTTCGCTTAGTGATTTGTTTTATGTTATTGTTCAAACTGGTTATAAACTGTTCCGTGATGAACTAGGATGGTAGGCAATGCAAAAATTACATAACCTTTCCAATCTGCAAAACGCATTCTATAAACGTCTTGTAGATCCCTAGATCAAACTTAACGCACATATTCTTCGTCAGGCGGCAGTCCAGCCCGGTTCCATGGACTCGGAAGCGGGTATCTTCTCGATGACGTTCGACCAGTCGGGCTCGCGCCTCATCACGACGGAGGCCGACAAGACCATCAAGATATACAGAGAGGACGACACCGCGTCCGAGGAGACACACCCCATCAACTGGCGCCCCGAGATATTGAAGCGTAGGAAGTTCTAATAGGGTTAATAAAGTATTTTGCAGTTTTTGTTGTTTTTTTAATGGTTTGCATACTGCAATAGATATTACACATTACTTTTCCTCTTATTCAATGAAGATTTTAACATTAAAATAAAAAAAAATTGAGTCCTTCTTGGACTACTTATAATAAAAAAGCAATGTTCAGGATTTTTGAAAATAATTTAAACCAAAATTCAAGTTTTACGTTTAATTGTTAAAAATACACCATAATTGAGGGTTACAACCAAAATAATTACAGAAAAGATATGTGTATGCCATGATTGAGTCTGTGGAATATAAGTCTCATTCTCCGTGGAATGTTGACGCAGTTCAATCGAAACGAATTATTTGTAGAACTATCTACAAAATAAAAGCATATCGTACATTTGAGCTGTATACTGTGTATACCAAGAATTGGCCATGAACTATAAGAAAACAGTCATAGAAAACATGTATGACTAAAATAAACATTAGTGGTCAATTCTTAACATACCTACTATACTTTCAACACACATTACATAATCAACACAGTTAAATTCATTAAAAAACATTCAAAAATCTTCAGACTAACGAGGCAAACTCTTGAGATCACTAAACCAACATGACATTTTCCTCAACACTCCGATATATTTCGATTAGCAAACTTAATAATTACATTACATTTGACAAATTATTCCTTACTATAAACCTTTAAAGCAAGGTTGTTGGCAGTGAGGAAGCGAGACGACGCATGACAGCGCGTAACATAATGCCTTCTCATTTGATCAAGAGCAGTTTTTCTTTAGAATATCTAGAAAACGCGTTCGTTTGAATAGACTGCGTAATAACACCAACACAACTACCCTCTTTTTGTCATAAAAAATAATTATTAAACTTCCTTTCACATGATAACATTGGCCATCTAGAATATTAATATTTCAGTGCCACAAACATATTCCATTATCATTAATCACTCATAATTAATCTTCGTTAATCTTGTAGATACAAAAAGGTAAATATTAAAGCATTATTTCTATGTATTATATAGGTTTTTAAATCATTTGTTAAAGCCTAAGGGTATTCAGCCTGCCAGCAAGCTCAATAGTGCTAATACAAAAATATAGCAAGGAGTGCATACAACATTGTTTTAGCTGGGTCAAATAATTTTCAATACAGAATCTTATAATTCACTTTATAATTTTATCAAAAAAATTATAAAAACAACAGTCCAAAAAAATGTTTTATACGAAAATCTAACTTTCCTTCAGTAATGAATTTCTAAACAGGACATTATTACACATTATCATTCCAGATTTAAGCAACATGATTAGGCCAATAAATATAAAAAGTTTTACAAAGACCAGGGACTTGACATAAAATTAAAACAAAATACCCGAGCCGCTCACTAGATGTCGTTGTGCGTTTCCGCGAGATTAATTCATCTTTTTCTTGCAGTTTAAAAGCATTAACAATGTTGTACGCACGTCCGGTATCGTCGCGGGTAAGCTTGTGTGTGTGTGTGTGTGTGATCATATCTCGTCGTCCAGGTCGAACTCCTCCTCAGGAAAGTCGCCGACGGTCACGTACACAGGCTTCACGAAGCCGCCGTACTTGGGCGGGCAAGTGAAGTAACGCTTGCCGTTAACTCTGGAAATAGAATTTTCCTTAAGTTGATTCTAAGTATCGGTTATTTATAGGTATTTCGGGATATTTTCTTAATCGACAGACCGTTCTAAAAAAGATCGCATCACGAAAGTTACATTCAAAATAATGTATTAAAATTATACATAGTGACAAAGATATACTGTATCTTTGTCACTATGTATATTTTCTCAGTCTCAATTTAATAAGAAATTTCCTATTTATTCTATAATTTCGACAATTTTATTAGAATTAATATCAAAATAATTCCAAGGCAGCAAGGACATTCGTTTCTGCGGGACGCGTTTTTTTTTTTAATATAAGGATCAAGACGAAAAGGGCATCTACGTAACCATAAAGTTAAGCATAGTAAAATTCTGCTATCAAGAATAACAAACTTCTTTTTGCTCGTCTTTTCATGTAACCGCTATACTCACGAGCCATCATTCTTCCCGCGCGGTTCATCGTACTGCACTCCGATCCACAGCCCCTTGGCCCCGTCCAACTGCCCGTTGTAGCGCACGGTCGCGCGCCGCACCGGCTGCTGAGGGACTCGCACTTCGCAACGAGCGCCTACTAGCACTGCCTCTGCTAACCTAAACACAGAATAATTGAGAATGTTATGGTGTTAAGAGGATATCCTTTTGGTAAAATTGTGTGGATTTTTTTTTATGTCGCAAAATTTACTAGGCATAAGTGAATCAACATCATCCTAGCCTTTTCGTAACTATGTTGAGGTCGGCTTCCCGTCTAATCGGATTCAGCTAACTACCGGAGTTTTGCAAGAAGTGACTGCCTATCTGACCTCCTCAACCCAGTTACCAACAATACCCCTTAGTTATCCATACAACTGGTTGTCAGGTTTTCTCCTCTCCTGACTACCTGTAATGAATCTATGAATAACAGCTGGGACCCAATTTAAATTGCCTTCCGAAACACGATCTTGAGCCTTTTGATTTAAGGTTCTAACTATTGTTCTATTTTGTCTCACCTGGCTTCATCTTCGAGCTCCTGCTGCTGTTGCTCCTTCAGCTTGTTCATCTCCTCCTCATTGTACTTCCCGAGCCGGTTCCGCTGCAGAAACGACCGCAGCGTGTCGCCCTTCTTCTGATACTCCTCTTCAGACAAACGGAATCTGAGATCAGAATAAGCTTTATGATTTCTATGTTATAATGTTGGTAAATCTCTACTTATAATATTATAAATGCGAAAGTAACTCTGTCTGTCTGTCTGTCTGTCTGTTACGCTTTCACGTCTAAACCACTGTACTGATTTAAATGAAATTTGGTACAGAGATAGAGTTGACCTTGAGAAAAAACATAGGATAGTTTTTATCCCGGACTTTTGAAGAGTTCTCTTGGAAACGCGATATAACCGATCTCGACGCGGGCGAAAAGGTAGTTAATAATATAAATATTGCTATACATCCTACCAGTAAACAAGGGTAAAATATGTAAGAATTTTCGAAATTTTAATTCAATGAGAAGCTTAATATATGGAACAATCTAAAGAGTATTTATTAAATCCATGTTTTCAGTTGAACCAAGACTCAACTTGAACAGTTATTTGATTACAATTGTACAATTGAAGACTATTTTTCAAGAAACTTTCTAATTCTTTTGCAATTTTTTTGTTGTTATGCAATGGCAATATTTCAAGGCTTCTTTATTACTCACCTCTCAGTACTATCAGATGATCCAAAGTCATTGAGTAAAGCAAACTTGTCCACAACATGTATCCGCATTCCATCATCAATGGGGTATGAACCGAGAAGTGCCTCATCATTGTCTATGTCAGCCACATAGTTGTTCTTCTTGTCATAGATCTTAAGCTTCATGGTAGCTGCTGAGCCTCCTGTGACCAGTTCCAGTTTAGTCTGAATGATGTAAAAAAATATGACTTTAAAGAGATTCAAATTCTTTATTTGTAGAGTATACGTATGAACAAATGTTGGTGATTTGTATATTGATGGTGTTAGTTGGCAACTTGGCAAAAATGAAATAAAATGACACTAAAAACTATTCTAAAATAACAATACTTGGCTTGTGTTTGAGCCTGACGACATTTCTAGAGATAAACCCATACCACTGAAGTGTATCAGTTTCTTATTTATTTAATATGAGTTTGTATAAGTGCCTCACCTAGGCAGTGTGCCTTGACATAAGTTGCTAAACATGCTGTATGACTATTAAAAAATATTTTTTTTTTTAATAATTAAGTTGTAAAAACAGCGATATCACCAGCATACAGTTACTTTTTGCTTGTAATATTAATTAAAAAATTAAGTATTAACCAGTTTATAATGTGACATAAAGTTAATTTGCATATTCTCAATCGCAACTTCAGAAATGAAGGTAGTTATTTATTAGCGGACTGTATTTTTTTTTGTAAAGGATGCATTGATGTATTAAAAATTTATTGCCGTCTTAATCTACAAACCAAGCCGGAGCTTTATTTACGATTCAGAAAACATATCCTTAGAATTTTTAGAACAATTAATTAAAAAACAAATCAATTAAATAAGAATAGAAAAAGGGCTGCGACTATTAACCTTAAACTCCAGAACAGTGATCCCCTTTTTGAATCTTCTTTCGACGGGCGCCGCATCTTCACTATCGGACTTAGTGATATGAACATTAACAAAATCCTGGGTGACTACTTGTATACCTTCCATAATTTTAGAGAATTTTTATACCGATCGACAAAAGAATTTCTGAATCATACAAACAACAAGCAAAACTGTCAAACAGAACGTCAAATGACTCAATATGTCATTATGACGTGAAACGGATAATTTTCACATAGGGAAACACTGAAATCTTAAACCTACGAATAAAACTCTTAGACCATACAGGGTTGTATTGATTTTAGGTATCCAGTACCAGTTTCTGATACGGTAAGCGGGCTATCAGACTCAAGCCCCTGATTGTGACTAATTGTATGCTGTACTTCTCGTAACTCTACCCGCAAGTGCATCAACTATATCAGTTGATACTATCAAGGTGTTTGCCAATGATTTTCCTCAGAATATAACGCTCTTATTCGTTTAGGGAAGGCCCTAAGTAAAAAAGCCGACGTACTTACCAAACATAAGTGACATATATTTCGCACTCCTGCATTGATCCACGACCTCTAATCTTTCTTTAGCTTATTTGGGGCTAACACAAGTTTGATTTCCACCGTGCGGTCATTCGCTTCACTTTAGGCCTTACCAAGCCGTATGCAACTTTCAAGTTAGTAAAGCGACTGACTGGTTTAAACAAGAGTCACAGTTTCAACTCCTGCGTGAGGTTTATTTCTCGACCGTCTTATGGACGGATCTGAAAAATTATATCGTATCAGCCAACGAATAATCTCTATACTATACTATATAATACATTAATTATTATAATATTATAATAGATATACATCTTCATAATGACGACCTCCGTGGTCGAGTGGCGTACGCGCCGGTTTCAAGGTGTCGCTAGCTTTGAGGTCCCAGATTTGATCTCCGATCGCGTCAATGTAAAAATTCACATTTCACACTGTCTCGGGTCTGGAGTTTGTGGTACCTTCGTTGTATCTGGATTCCATAACACAAGTGCTTTAGCAACTTAATTTGGGTTCAGAACAATGTATGTGATGTTGTCCGCATTTACATTTATTTAATAAAATTGAATTCCCCCCCAACAAAATAAAAAACGGTTTGGCTTTTAAATACCAATTTGTTCCAGTCACTACTCTTTTTTTCTTATATTATCTCACTTCAGCACCATTTTCACTTGCTCATCTTGAAAGGAATGAAACAGGGATGTATTATAATGAAGCCTCAAGTCGCACCATTATGTTAGATTCTAACGAAACTTTATACAAAGTACCAAAGCACCAACATGAATGGTGTACTATTTTACATTAGCAATAAGAAATGATGTGACGACAAAGATAAATAAATTGTAATGTGCACTTGCATATCAATTGCAATCTCTTTGGTATGATATTCCATACTGAGTTAATAGATTCAATTTGAACTTGAAATCATCGGCCTAGCCTTTTTCCAACTATGTACCGACCCCACGGCTTCCAGTCAAACCGGATTCAGCTAAGTACCAGTGATTTACAAGGAGCGACTGCCTCCTCAACCCAGTTACCTGGGCAACACGATACCCCTTAGACTGGTTGTCAGACTTTCAAGCTTCTGACTACCCGTTACGACTGTCAAAGATTTATGAATAACAGCCGTAATCCACAATTTAACGTGCCTTCCGAAACACGGAGAACTCGTTCTGACAAAGATGCTTATCTGTCTACGGACCAACCGAGTCAAGAGTAGCTTAACCTGTGATCGATTCTATTATTATGCAGTTACATCTGCTGACAGAATCTGCCACGAATTCTAGACACAACAACCGTTGATAGTCGGATAATAAACCGATCCTATAGGGGATCCGTTTTTGCTTTTGAGATACGGTAAACTGGTGTTTTTTTTAACAAACATTGAATAGTTTGTATAATGATCTAGGTTATATATAGTAAGCGAAGCTATGTGCTTACTCTAAGAATTATGATATTTTTATTCGGTATTTAATTTTTGAGAAATTTTTGAGGTGACTATTATCATTTTCCCGAAACTTTAAGATTCATTTATTTAAAATAATTAGTTTGTAGTTTAAATGACGAACTGCAAATCAAACAATTTAAAATAAAGGGTTTCAAAACAAAATTATCATTTTACTAAAAGTCAGAAGTGCTGGATGATAACAATATTTGATAAAGCAGGCACGACGTTAACGACGCTCGCTGTCAGCCGTTAATTTAAACAATTGGTCGGCTTGTAGAATGCTGTAGCTGAAACGTGACAAGAAAACAACGCACAAACTAGTCAATGTGTGCAAAAGGGACCCCGCACGTCAGCTGAGGACCCGCGAAGACGAGCTGTACCGGATTCCAATCAAACATTGCTTCAAAGACTTTTGTAAAATTTTATTCAAGCAAATATGACAAACATTGAAGCATGCATTGAAATTATAATGTTTATCTACACAGCTAAAATATACCTAACATTGAAAGTTCAAAATTAATGGATTATGTAAATCTCAATGATATTATAAGACATTGTAATTTTATAAAAATATTTTACATATAAACATCGATACTATAAGCGCGATATACATAGCGCAGTTCTTGCGCTGTGTTCTTCAAAGTAAAATATACTTATTGCCAGCCTACGATACAACCTAGATCCATAAACAATTTAACTACAGATATAGTGCCTATATAAATTTTATAAAACATGTTTATATCTATAAATAGTTTTAAATAGTCGTTATTTTAAAATCCATTCCCTACCGCCACCAATTTACTAAGACAAAGAGTCATTAAAATCAATTAAGTTTTTAAAACTTGAGTAATAGTATAACAAACTTTTGGTGGTAATCTTTAAATTGAAAATCTTTGCAACCAATGTTGCTAAACTGAAAAGTATACACATACAATTCAATTTAACGAAGTTAGTTAAGTAGAAAATAATAAAGAACTTAATAAAAACAGTCGTAATGCCGACGTTACACAATAACTAAACAAATGAGTCCGCGTTTACGATAGATATGAGACGTGATCTTCCGTTTCCGTAGTCCGCCGCTACTCTTCCTTGTAATTCTGTGGCTGATTCGGGTGACACGGCCGCCGTCGTGGTATTTTGCACACATTGCTAGCGATATAATATGTCGAAATGGTAATCATTTCAATTATAGATCAATATCAATGAAGCTACTTTATTATTATTAAGATTACTAAGAGTAAATGTACTGTTTGCTTGATTCCATTTCGACATTATGCAATAATAAAATAAAGACGCCCGCCGAGTACAATTGTGCATATTTCTCACTATACAAGCAAGTTGTGAATCGCAACATAGTTTACAGGATAAAAGTAGTTTATTTGATGATTGAATGCAATCGACGTCAAATAACTTGTCATTGCACTTGTTATTGTCATATTAGATAGCGAAATTTGACCTTATTGGAGTTGATTGTGGCGGTCAAATGTGAAACATGTTGCAAGAGTGTCGCTGGTGTGTGCATGAGCGTGCAATTGTTCTAGACGCGCGTACGAATGTGTATCATTAGCAACCGTACCTGGCCCGGGTCACTCGACTTGAGCGCCCAGGCGCGTTCCTCTTCCACGCCTCGCGTTCCGGCGATCAAAACAAAACACCACTTTTGGTAACCAATAAGGCACTCGTATATTTCAACTTTTGTTTCGTGTATAAAAAAATATCTTTGGCGTTATAACGGACAGGGCGGTCGCATGAGCGGTAGCCCCGCTCCGCGCGGCGCAGAGCGTGGCTACGGCGGCTGCGGCCGGCCCGAGCTCGAGTCACCCGAATCATTTCCACTGGAAATATCCAAGTTTCCACCTCCGCCGCTGTCAAGCGGCGCCCTCCTTGCTGTCGGCGTCACTGTGAGCGTCGCCGGCTTCCACATCCGGGACGCTCTCGCTGTGCTCCCTCTCGGGGCTAAACATGTCGACGGTTTTCTGTACCTCTGCAACTGGTTCACCGATTTGTTTTTCAAACAGAGGACTTGCCGCTCGCATTTCCTCATCGTTATTACCTGGAGACGCGGCCGCTGCGAAGCTTGTATCGATAGGATCGTTGGTATCGTACATGGTATCAGGTAATTCATTCCTAGTTTCAGCGACCGGCTCTGGTTCTGTTTGTAAAGGCGAGAACTCCTGTTTACTGTTCTCTGCATCGTAGTTCCGGTCTTCTGTGGTATCTTCCCTAGCGGGCGGTTCAGGAGATTCTGTTCTTTCAAGTCGAGGTTCATCTCGCCTTTCAGACTCGACCTCTGTTCCCTCTGACGCGATACTGTCGTTCTGCTCGGCGTCAGCCATTTGTACACTTTGTTCATCTTGACTAGTTTCTACAGGCTCGCTAGCTTCAGCGCTTGTTGCATCATTGCTGGCTTCATCTCGAGCCGTTTCACTGGCTTCTTGTGGCTTCTCACTATCATCATTGCCATTAGCCTCAGCCTCTTCGGCGGCACCCCACCTAGACTTCCTATCTCTGTCCCGCCTTGGATTGTTTCTGTCGTTCCTATCCTCTCTGGGCGGTCTAGATTGTCTGTTTTGTTGATTTTCGTCAAAAGTTCTCCTTCGGTCGGGGCGGTCCTGCGGCCTGTTGTTAAACCTATTGTCGTCATGTTCGCGGGGCCTGCGGTCCCTGCGGCGGTCCTCCCAGTCGGGGCGGCGGTCGGGCCTGTCGGGCCGGTCAGGTCGGTCCGGTCGGTCTCCCCAGTCCCGCTCGCGGTCGCCGCTCCAGCCGCGCTCTCCGTATTGGTCGCGGTCGTCGAATCTCCGCGGTCGGTCATAGAACTCCGGAGGGCCCTCAAAACGCGGTGGCCCGTCGAATGGTGGTCGCTCACCATCGAAAGGAGGACCGTCAAACGGTCGCGGACCCTCGAAGGGCGGGCGCGGGCCTTCGAAGGGCGGGCGTGGCCCGTCGAAGGGCGGACGCGGTCCATCGAACGGCGGCCGAGGTCCGTCAAAAGGTGGACGATTCATTCCGTCGAATGGCATCCGAGCGAAAGGAGGGCGTTCGAAGCGCGGGCCACCTTCGAACATGGGCGGACCATCAAACGGCGGGCGCGGGCCGTCGAAAGGCGGCCGGTTGAATGGCGGGCCCATGCCGTTGAATCGCGGCCCAAATGGCCCTGGTCCAGGTCCCGGCCCGTCAAGCCACGGTCCTGGAAATACAAGAGACATACGGTCAGCTTATATTCTAAGAAGCTGGGCGAGTTTACGTATTAAGTAACCTTGTCCAGCCATACCTGACATCGGGGGCCTAGGCGGTCCTCTCATTCTTAATTCTGGAAATTGAAATTCTCTTTAATGATAGCACTACCGGGAGCTAATTTCTTTCGGAGGTTACTCGAATTTCTCTACATTATGTATCAACTGCCACCGATACAAATTATTAATGACTAAAATTTACGAGAAAGAGAGGATTGGAAAACCATATTGTATTTATGAATTTACAATTTAGAAAAAGAATTTGAAAATTGGAATATTAGTTAAGCAGTTGCAGAGCAAGCAAAGACACCAATAACGGTTGGCCAATACATGACTATGATTCATTGACGACAAGTTTAACGTATTCACAAGTGCCAGGTTTAGAATTTTAGAATAGATGATTGGCAAAATTCACTGATTTAACATCTGACGCAACAAGATTGAGCGTCTATCTGTCTATGTGTCTGTATATCAGGTAGGACCAATTTATGCCTCCAAAATCGTTAAATATAATTATGACGGTAAGTGGTTGTTTCAAATAGAATTTAACACTTGTTATATGCCTGAGTGGAATATTAAATGAAAGGGCAGGATGGGCATGACAAAACATCATTAGTACATAAATGTCCTACCATTGGACACAGGCCTCTTCCACTATAGGTAAAGTTTGAGCATTAAATCGGGTCAATGCGAGTTGGCGATTACAGAGTTAGTCTTAGAATAACTAACTATAATAGTATAAATTTGAAAAAGCCACATTGGTTTTGGCCTGCATTGGGACCTGATCTTGCAAGCCAAGCATACAAAATAAACATACCGCAAGGCCACCATAACACATTAAAACATACAGCTATACCAAATTCCATACAGTCATCTACAAGATATGGCAGATACAAGTATGGGATAATGAATGTTGTTGCATGCTCTCAACAAAAACTTGTAATTTTTTAATGACTGCTTCATATGAGTGCGTTTGTGTAGTGTAGTTATGTAGTATGCGTGTACACACCGGCGCGGAAGTGCGGCGCGTGGTGCGGCGGCGGCAGACGCGGCGGCGCCAGCTGCGCCCAGCCCGCCTCGGGGGCCGCGCCCTCCGCGCCTGCGCCCGGGGACACTACGTTAATGCGGGGCTCACGCCATCATACAACACTCATTATGATTATTAATATTATTTTTTATAAAAAAAAACAACTTCTTTGACAATTACCCTATTGCGGAAGAAAGGTGCTTTAAATTACCTATGTATTCTCAATAGAGACTGAAAGTGCTTAATAGTAGCAGAGAACATCAATATATATCCCATCAGAACAGGTGGGGTGCATTGTATAATATAATATTAAAATTTGTGTGAATTTGTATCATGTAGTATAAATGGGTGTAGCCACACTGGGGCAAGTTGGGGCGCTAACCCCACCCTGGCTCTGACCTATAAGGAGCTTAACTAAGAACAATCATAATATCCGTAAGAAAGTTACAAAACTTCTTGAGATGGTAGGGGCGGATCTGATCAAAATTTCAGAAATGCAATCTTATCCCAGCTTAAAAACTGCGCTCGTTATATTTCTTGTCCAGCCATGTATGACTGTCCAATAGAGCGACGAAAAAAAAATATTTAGTTGAAGAAGTGCTAAATAGGTTCTGAGAGAAATACCGGCGGTTGTAAGTGTGTGTGTATACTGACCGGCGTCGGGCGCGTCGTCCCGCTTGTCGTCGCGCGGCTTCCCGTTGGCCATCTCCCACAGCCGCTCCTGCAGCGTCTTCTCGCCCGGCTCGGGGCCCGCCGCCGCGCGGGGAGACTTCTCGCGGCTGCCGGGGCGCTCTCTGGACAAATGTGGATTGTTCATGCATGAACATAATACCTTAGTCTTGAGGTTTCATCATAAGAAAGCATCACATGAATACATGCTAAAATATGAGATGCATAATATACTTGTATACACTGTAAACATCAAATAATTAAACTACTATCATTCCATAATATGAGTAGAACGCCGATATCCGAATTATTCCTAACACCCATTAACCGAATTGATTTTAAGCATAATATAAAAAAATAAAACCAAAAACTGTGAATGAGTAATATACTTTTTGCCTAGTTGCTAATGCTCTCTCTCACTCTCTATCTCTAGGGCAATACTTACGTATTGTAGAACTGTATTTGTTAAACATGGGTGACAGTTCCTTTTCTTTGTTATCAGTCTATGTCCAATTATCCAAATCGACCCCGGTACCAATTGATTAGTATAAACAGCAGTCTACTGTACTTCAGATATTATCTTATAATTAAATTAATTTAAAGAGAAATTAGAAGTAATTACACCATAGAAAACACTTTTTACAATAAATCTATTGATAAGCCTTACGACTTTGCAAACTAATTTGATTATCATTACGCTTTGCATGGCTATATCCCAGTTATCGCTATGTATGTATCCGTGTATAATATGTGAACAAAGTATGTAACAATTCTTACCTATTATTATCTCTTGATCCAAACCGTTCTCCCCTTTCTCTGTCTCGATCCCGGTCTCGGTCCCTCCTGTCGCGACCGCGGTCCCTGTCGCGATCACGACGATCGTCACGTTCGCTGGGTAAGAGAGGTAAATTTATTGAATAATCCAGGAATTAAACATGTTGTGGAATAATTTGCTAGCCTTATATTCTCTACTTAACAAAACAAAGGACACAGAAGTAATTTGAAAACAATACAGTATACACCAACATCATTCATTACCTAAATATATTGATAACATTTGTCATTGAGTTAAAATTTCGCTTCCAAGTGCTATTTTTTGAAGTTGGTGTTTTTTTTTTCTGAAACATCCCTTATATTTTCTAATTTTTAGTGTTGAGGTTACTTTCTAATATAGGGTCAACCAATTAGCTTAAAAAAATGCAGATCCATCCTTATGAACATATGACTTAAAGTCACATACACACACAGCCTCAGGACAAGCAGGACAAGCATTCATTATCACACAAACGCTTGTCCTAGGCGGAGATCTGACCCGCAACACGTAACGCTTGTGACCTCAACCACTGGGCTATCCGTGCAGTCAATATTGGTGTATGTATATTTATTAATCCATCCAAATACACAAATTTTACTAAAAACAACAAAAAATCGCCAAACCGTTATACAATTTGTTGGCGAAAGTGACATGACAAAAAATACCTTCCGAAAAACGAAGTTTTTGAAAGTGTTATAAAAACTGCCTTAATATAAAGCTATGCTCACCGATCTCTATCCCGCCCGCGGTCCCGGTCCCTCCTCTCCCTGTTGTCGGGCCTGTTCTCTCCGCGGTCCCGCCTGTCCCTGTCGCGCCGGTCTCTATCCCTGTCCCGCTCTCCCCGCCTCTCTCTGTCCCTGTCTTTCCTCTCGTCTTCCTGCTTCTCGTCCGGCGGCGGCTGGTTCACATTGAAAGGTGGCGGTTCTGATATATTGAAGCCCGGAGGCGGTTCCGAAGAATTGAAGTTTGGTGGAGGCTTCTTTAGTAGTTGTTGGATCTGTTTTGTTTAGAAAAAGGATTAAATAGCAATGTTCAATTACACTACATTCATTTCGTTTCATTACATTAGTTTTGTTCAATCAATAACCTTTTAACAATTACTTTAGATATAGAGAGACTTATGCTTTAATTTAGTATTATTTCGAAAACTCCTCTCGGTCTAAAACACATTATTAAAAATATTTGGAAATCTAACAACAATATCACTTTATAAAATTTAAGATGAAGCATGAAGTTATTACATGTGGCTTTGCGGCTATGCATGAGATTCAGGTTCAATTGCAATGCGGGCAACATATTTATCTGACCTTTTCAAAGTTATATGTAATTTCCTAATTATTATACTGCCATCTATACTAATATATAAAGCTGAAGAGTTTGTTTGTTTGATTGTTTGTTTGTTTGAACGCGCTAATCTCAGGAACTACTGGTCCAAATTGAAAAATTCTTTTTGTGTTGAATAGACCATTCATCGAGGAAGGCTTTAGGCTATAAACCATTACGCTGCGACTAATAGGAGCGAAGATACAATGGAAAATGTGAAAAAAAACAGGGCAGGTATAAATCATAACTTATATCTTCTACCCACGGGGACGAAGTCGCGGGCAACAGCTAGTAGTCAATAAAACTGGATCTGAAATCTTCAACCTCTCAACCGCATTGTCAAACGTTTCTTATCAGGACAGAGGCTTGTGGACCAGTCGGTCGTATATATAGGCTGGTATTATATTTACAGGCATCTATGATGATCTATGATTTCGCAGGTTGTCTGCTTTTTAGCAATGAGACCGCCTTTTATAATCATCATATTTGTTTGTATTGTCCTGATGAGTGTTTCCCTATGGAGTACTGTATCTGCCCTGCCTCACCTGGTCGGGCAGTAGCGCGGGCGGCGGGCCGCTGTTGTCGCTGTTGTCCGGCGCGGTCTCGTCGCCGTGCGCGTCCTCCGTGTCCAGGTCCATGGCGTCGTCGCTGTGGTTCACGTCGCTGTTCCTCTGTGAGATCACCGTATTTATTCATTTTATTTCAATTTATCTTACTCAACAAGTTTATTCTTAAAAGGCAAACAGTTTTTAAGAGCTATTTAGAGATCATAATCTTCAGATAAATTTTTTTTTAGCAATAATGACATATCCAAAACTTTTCTAATTAGATAATTATATTTGTCTTATAAAGTCGTATTAAATTGTTCGTAGGTTCGTTTTTAAGTATTTCAGAAACGTGTACATGAACACTTATGGGTATTGCAAGTTGTATCCCCACGAGTGTACATACATGCTGCGGGCGCGCGGGCGGCGGCGTGTCCCTGGCGGGCAGCAGCGGCGCGTGGTGCAGCAGCGGGACGCCGCCCACCAGCCCGCCCACGCCCACGCCCACGCCCAGCAGCCCGCCCAGGAACCCAGCCACACCGCCTACCATGCCTGCACACACAAAAAAACGTATATCAAACACTTTTATCACCACACTTTTACAAAATAATATTGAAATGAGTGTCCTGAACCAATGCAATGATAATATACACCACAGAATTTCTATAACATTCTCTGTGAAAGTCTGACCCAGTCTAACCAAGGAGTATCGTGTTGCCCAGGTAACTGGTCTCTCAAACTAGTTCAGAAGTTCAGTTCAGTCAGGAGGCAGTCCCTCCTTGTAAAACACTGGTACTTAGCTGTATCCGTTTAGACTGAAGGTCAACCCTAACATGTTGGGAAAAGGCTAGGCCGATGATAGCATGATCATACCCACTGGTACAATTCATGAGTTACGTCACCAGTTAGTCATATATCATATATATTATAACATACATAATGACAATACTACTTTATGTAGCCTATTGTGCTGTTGGTAAGTTTCCATTTGGCAGATGGCCAGTTTTGTTCCCAATATTTGTCAACAAACAAAAAGAAAAACATAACCGTTTCCTCGCAGTCAAATAAAAATCAGTAATAGTCTTACCTGGCTGTGGAATGGATTGCGGCGGCATTCCAGGCGGGAACCTCAACAGCGGGCCCGAAGGTGGAAGACCTGTGTCGTTTTGCAAACCTGTGACAAACACGTTCATTAAAATACAAGTCATTTTCAGTACATATATTATGACCAATACTGAATTAAGTATGAAATTGAAGTTTATGGGATTTAAAAAATCCCAGAATTTATTTATACTTAACACTGGGATGGTGGTTAATGGCTGATCTCATATATATTTGAGACTATTGTTTAGTATGTAATATTTGATTACTCAAAAATAAGATAAGAATCATAGTAACCTGGCAAACCGGGTGCGCTGGACATGTTAGGGAGACTGGGCGGCCGCAGCGTGGGCGGCAGGCCGGCCAGCCCTGCAGGCAAGCCCGCAGTCATGCTGGACAATACAATACACATTCAATACATGATACATGAAATTCCAAGAGTAAATTGAATAATACATGCTTTTTGCAGATAATTTAGATTAATGTTGAAGAAAGAAGAGATGTTCCTAATTTTTTTTTTTAAAGATGGTTAATATATTAATATTTATATAATATTTTCCATAAAAATATTAAAACAAAAGTAATTAATAGACATGTTATCCTTAATTCAGTATCATAAGATTAAGCAAGATTTTGTGGAACTGTCAGCATAAGTAATTGTACTTTTAGAAATAGTGTAGGTACACAATACTTTGTAAAAATGAGCGTTATTATCGCCAACAAACTGTTATACATTTTGGCGATTTTTTTTACTTTCGGTAATTGTATGCCTTTGTTTTGAATAAATAAATAAATATGGTATGGAGTAATAATTATTGTTTCATATTATGTGCATGAAAAACAGAGTGACATTGAAAATAACGTAGTGTACTAACCCGGGCGGCGGCATTCTCGGTACTGGCATGTTGAGGCTGGGCGCGGGCGCGGGCGGCAAGCTGGCCGGCAAGCTGGCCGGGGCCAGAGGGACGCCCAGGCCTGGCAGCAGGCCCGCCCCGCCGCCCGCCATGCCCAGCATCGACATGTTGTCCATCATCGACTTGGGCAGGATCTGTGCGACAGAGTTGACATTAGCTGAGTTCCGCCGGGACGGCGAGGCGGCAGGCAGTGGCGGCTAGTTACCCGCGGCGGCAGCCAGGGCGGCAGCGTGTCCTCGTCCACGGCGCCGCCGTCCTCCAGCGCGTCCAGCGACAGCGCGCCCAGCGCCCAGCGCTTGTGCAGCGCGGGCCAGGGCAGGTAGGCCACGCCCGCTTCGGCCTCCCAGTAGTCCTTCCAGTCGCGGCCCTTGACGCCCTTGGGCGGCGCCCAGGCCACGGTGATCTCCTTGCAGTGCAGCTTGTGTCGGTGCAGGCGCGCCAGCGCGCGCGCGGCGTCGCGCCTGCGCTCCATGACGACGAAGGCGCAGCCGCGCGGCGCCACCACGTCGATGCTGGCCACGCCGCCCAGCGCGCCGAACAGGTCCCACAGCTCCTCGGGCGTGGCCAGCTTGGACAGGTGCCCCACCCACAGCGTCGTGCTGCACACTGCGCACACACCGCTCTATTGTACATTCTGTTTCCCAGATACTTCACTGGGACGGACACAAATTTCTTCACATTTACAAAGAATAACACATTAATTTTTAACTCACCACTTAGATTTTCCTTCTTTATTGGTGGTAATCCTTTCTTTTCCCTCTCCCTCTGCTTTTCTCTCTCAGCTTCACGCTCTTTGTGATTCTTTTCTTTATCTCTTTCCTTATCCCTGTGAAAAACAATCATTTAATCAACACTCAAGAATTCAAATCAAATATATTATTTGAACTTACTATGTTTTTTCAAAATATTTATTTAAGAAATTCATAAAGAAATGTATAAATGTAATACATTCTCACCTTTCTCTATCTCTATCTCTGTCACGATCCCGCTTTCTCCGCGGCGACCTTGACCGTGACCTCGACGACCTCCGCCGTCGTCGCGGTGACTTTGACCTCGATCGATGTCTCCGTGATTTCGGCGATGGACTGTTGATACCAACTCTAATTATTTTTTGGGCTTTTTATTAGTTATGTGTTAGTTTAAGATTAAATGATGCATACAATATCTAAATTGTTTTTAATAAATGTCAACTGTTTGTTGGAGTCACTATAAAGCATAGAACCTTACCTAGAATCATTAGCATCAGGAATTTCTATAACTTGTGGGCCAGTCTCAACAAACTCTATGTCAGACTCAACCATGTCATCTTTTGTGTCATTTTGTTTCTGAGAATCTTGCTGGGAATTCTGTAATAAGAAAGAAACGTTATATTAAATACAAAATTTATTTAATTCAGGTCACATACGTTGGTCAACATCTTAGTTGTGTAATCAATTAAGCCATTCATTCATGAACTTGAAGGGGATTTTGTTAGATTTGAGCAATTAGTTAATTAATTACAGTAGTTCTCTCTAGATCTAGGGACTAAAGAGATTTGATTGCCAAGCTTGTAATATCAAATTTATATTAAAAATGCTCTTACCATAAATGGAAGGCTTTGATTTTGATTTTGTTGCATTTGTAGATCAGACATCACTGGCATCAAATTCTGAAAGAATCAATCAGTATTTTTTATATTTTTTTTCATTTGACTTTATATTATCTTATTTATTTGATTTTGATCAGTTAATAGCCGTCTGCCATACTTACAGGTATTTGCATTCCAGTCATAATTTGCATTTCTGCCTGCAAACTTTGCAGTTGTCTCATAATTTCTGGATTTGTCAATATCCTGAAATCAAAAACAGATATATAATTGGATTTGTTAGTATTATACTTTATAGCACAAGTCTAAGATTATAGATTTCCAGTTTATATCGAAAGCAAATATCGCTAAGCGTCATCAATGTTATTATTAAGAAAAAAATCATGGCCCGCATTAAGGATTCTAGTCCTAGTGTGGAGGGAGGATTCACAACAATTCACAGAAATGGTTGTCATACGCGAGGATCCAATACGTCGCGCTCAGTGGGCTAGGCATGGGGACCTAAACCACTCGGCTTTTGTGCAGTCAGTACATAGTTAATACTAGACTGTTACCTTCCCAGGGCCTCAGCAGCATTTTGTGTGTTGTGTCCACTGTGTCCACTGTGTCCGCTGTGTCCGCTGTGGCCACTGTGTCCGCTGTGACCACCGGACGGCTCAGGCGGTGCATCGTCCTCACTCTCATACTCAAAGTCATTCAGCAGCTTCCTGTTGAACTTAGCTGGTTGACCTGATGGTTGATCCTGGAACTGAATATTTTAAAATTATTTATGTTGTTGAGTACCTTGGTATTCAATATATCAATTTATTTTACAATCTACATGTAGAAAGATGAAAAATTGTATTGATTTTGTGATAAATGCAATCATGAATCGTCCAGGGTTGTCAACTGCTAGGCATTGTCACATTGTGTGTTGAAAGGTGAAGCCACAGCAACCAATGATTATAAAAATATTTTTCAAAGGGTATATTACCTGATCACCCATTGGTGATGAAGTATGTGGAGTGTGCAGTTGTTGTACTGGTGATGATTTGCTATCTGAAGCATTGTGACTCAAGTTCAGGCTGCTCCCTGAAATTTACAAAAATGTATTATGAATTACAAGTAGATAATAAAATTTGATAACAAAATTTGTATTTATAAAGAATTTAAAATTATTAACCATTATTTATAAGCATTTTTTTTCTTTCTATAGAATAGATTAAAGCCAATTTTGAAATGGATCATAGATCTAAAAATTCAAAAAGTTCTAATTGATCAATAGTGTTTTACTGATCAATAAGAATTACTGAGTTACAAAATGTCCAATTGGGATTGACACTGATTAGAGATTAAATAAGAAATGATCTTACCATTAGCAGTATTGTTTTGTTGCTGCTGTATCTCCTGATGTAAAGGATGATTGGGATCAGCCATGTCAAGAAGAGGTTGTATAACTTGTGGGCTGAATACATTGTTCTTTTGCCACAGATTCAATACCCTTATTATGTTGCGCTGTAAAAAAAAAACATTTGATATTTTCAATTTTGTTATTAATATTTTCTTTACTTTAGATAAGTAGAAAATAGTAATCAGACATCAATGTTAACATTTGAATAGCATAGATAAACTTATATTTTATTTCGGGGATGAAAGGATGCCAGTTGACTCACATATTTTGAAACAATAACTTGTCTTTGACAAACAAACACAAAAATATTGATTTATACAAGTTCCACTATCACTTATGAATTAAATGCATTTTTATAGTATTATTCTATTAACAAATGATACTGGGACTGATCAACAAGTGATGACTTAGAGTCTTAAGAGAATCTGTCTTAACATCGCATTATCAAATGCTAGAGTACCTAGTTTATTCACTGATATCAATATTTGCCCAATGCATAGATAAGAATGGGACAAATTATAACCTAAAACAGTCATTTTATGTAACTAACCTTATCTTCCGGAGGACATCTGAAGAGGTTTGCGAATGTTTGTTGCATGTTCTTCGCAAATCTAGGCGCAAACACATCCTTATCTTGACCGAACTGGTGCCGCGACTGTCGCACAATAGAGTCTATCACGTAAAGACCAGGTACTTTATACTCTGGCTTGCACTTTTGTATAAACTTTTCAACACTGTGCACTACATGTTTATAGAACTTGATGGCTTTTATAGCACCTCTTGTGATTGCACTCATTTTTGCCTTAGATATAGGCGGTTTGTTGTCGTACAACCCGGATAACTGAAAGAAAAAAGATTGTTAGTAAGATGCCACGGAACATTTTGTTCGATACCAAAATGTAACAACTTTTGTACCTCCGCGTTGAACGATTTAACTTCCGACATATCCATTTTGGTCTTTTTCTTCCCTTCACTAGAATAATAATTAAATTACACCGCCATTGCAACTTATTCGTGATAAGAAAAGCATTTTTGTAGGAGAATCAACATGCTCAAAGTTACAAAATGGCGTGCAGCCGCAGAAGAATATTGTCTATGAAAAATGGCATGAGTGGATGTTGCGTTCAAAAATACTTGAAATTTACTTAATATTTTTCTGACTTCTTCCTAGCGTTAAATGCTAGAGATATTTTCATGATGATTTTTCAGACAGGTTATACGATGTATTTGCTATACTAGCGTGTCTAGTGCAGTGATGTATTCTAAAAACACAGTTTTAGTTTAAAGTAGTTTTTATTTTGACACGTCATTGCATAGCGTCGCTTAGACCGATTTGTAATTAAAAAGCAAGCGGAATTCTTTATGGAATTAGAGCTGCCCCATTTATTTTAACCAATTATGATTCGAATATCTGAGGAATCGATTTAAAAAAAACCCACTTTATACGTATTTCTAATACAATAAAAACGAGCTATTGTGCAGCCTCAGTGCAGGTCTTAGGGCTCGCCACGCGAATATTAATGACATTATCCTTCAAGCTCTTATTGCTGTAGGCGTACCAGCTGTATTAGAACCTAATGGTTTGGTACGCGATAACTGCTAGAGACTGTCTTTGTTCCCTAGGAAGTTAAGGTAAGCGCTTCGTGCGCAAATTATACTGATCTAGTTGGTAGCTACTTATTTAAACCGTTTGGAGTCAAGACTTTTGGGCCGTTGGGGCCGAGTGCTTAAACGCTTTTTGAAGATCTTAAAAGCGTCTTGTTGACACTGCCCGTGACCCAAAGGCTGGCTTTTACCTTGCACAGAGGATTAGCATTACCATGCAATGTGGCTATGCCACCAGCCTTTTCGGCACACTCTCACCCGGCAGTAATGCCGATGAATTTTTTGATGCTTTATTTCAATTATTTATCGATTTTGTTTTTAATTACTTATTTTGAGTATATTTACATCTAGGTTGTTAATGTATTAGTAATAGTTGTGCATTTGTCGAAACAATAAATTAACATCTAAAGGTCTTGAAAAAATAATGTTACTTTTTTTTTTCTTTCCATTCACGGGCTAACTTCATGAGAAGAGACCCGGTCCTTTTTAAAGGCTTGAACGGGGACACAGGTCCAACGCACAGAGGCCTTCTTGAGAACTTTAATATACAATGTGATGGGGCATCTACTAGGGATAATTCACCTCCGTCCTCCGCTCTATGGGAGAACAGAGATGAAGAATCCAAAGTAAAAACATATTGCAAAACTATTGCAATATGTATGTAAAACTAAATAGGCTAATATATAAATGAGACATGTTAAGTGGACCAGTTCCTTAAAATGATTCGGAGAACTATGTTACTTTCATTATTACGCTTTGTTAAATTCGATACACAATCACGCCATTTTTTACTGTCAATTATTAGCATTTTTTGCTTTGATTCTGTAAGAGCCAAATTTTGCAAATATTGATTAATCATATCGTGACGTAATTTTTCGTAAAAACGTAATTTCCAATGTTCTTTCACAAAGTAAAAGTAATCCATTCATTTTGCACACTTTAAAGACCGAAAAATTAATATCTACTACCACTATTATATTGTAAATCACCGACGAACCAACAAATTATTTGATGAAAGATTGTTTATCAATTCGATTGGAATCGATTGCAATAAAATTAGTCTTTTCTATATGTAACTCGATGCAGAAGGTTGCAGTCGTTGCAGTGTTATTCAGTAAGAACGTCAATGTCAATTTTAATTGTCATTTCGCAGAGATGAAACTTTGAATTGGTTGAATTGTTTACTACTTTACTTCAGTCACTACAATATTTATTCATTCATAATTAAATCAATGTAAAATAAACATTTTAAATTATGTGCCAATAAGTAGGATTTTATGTTACTTGAACTAACAAAGACAAGCAGGCAGTGGTGATATAACAGACCTGGTGCAATATATTGTTGTATATTTACTCTATGCGCTAGGATAAAGTCCATTTATTTGAAAGAGGACGTAATTTCGAAATTATGGCAGATGAATATAGTGCCGTTAAGCGTGGTAAGCTTATACTAAAAGGAGATAAACCCAAGTAAGTCAGAAGTTTATGAAATAAGTACTTAGCTTAACTTAACCTCTTTAGTAACTTGTAAATGCATTCACTTTAAGGGCTAAAAAGCGCAAACATAAGAGAAAGGATAACTCAGAAGATTCAAAAATAGATGATGATTCAGTCAAGCATGGTGGGTGGTGGAAGGTGGAGAAGATTGAGGACATAACTGGTTCTATATCATTAGAGTTCGGAAAGAATTCTTACATATCAGCATTAGACAATGGCTTGTTCACACTCGGGGCTCCTCACGATGAGGGAGACGGGCCCTCCCCAGAAGAGATCTTTACAGCTTTCCCAGCTGGAGAGAACAAGTTTGCTTTGAAATCCGGATATGGGAAGTATTTGGGTGTGGTGAAAGAGACTGTTGTAGGACGGTCAGATGCTGTTGGCGCTATGGAACAGTGGGAACCAGTATGGCAAGAAGGTACTGCCCTTTTATCTCAATTACTCCTGTGCTATATCTGATTTTATGTAATGTAATCACATAGATCACCCATCTCCTAATTGATCACTTTTTTTTGGAGAACCACCCAAATAATTTCATAGCAAGTCCAATAACATATCTTACACTTATTAAAATTATTTAAAATTTAAATTTAATTTTTACAGGTAAAACAGCTATCCTAAGTTCTGTAAACAAGTTCATATCAGTGGATCCCGAGGATGATGCAGTAGTTGCCCGCAGTACTGCAGCAGGCCCCAATGAGTTCTGTAACATAAGGAGTAACAAGACCAAGGAGGTCAACAAGTCTGTACTGCCTGATGAGGAGCAGGCTGACTTATCACAAGTCGAAGTTAACTATGTGTAAGTATTTTAGTTGCTATAGTCCCATGAATTTGTAGCTTATAAACATAATTTAGGTGACCTATTTAGCAAAAGGTCATCTATGCTCCTGCATATAAAATCCTTGTCATTTGAAGTCTTTTTCATAAGAGAGACCAAGGCTAATTGTAACCCACAGGTTGAATAAAATTAATAATTTATTTTCAGTAAAAAGTTCCAGAAATTCCAGGATAAGAAACTAAGACTCAATGATGGAGGAGTTTCTGAGTTGAAGAAAGCCAAGACAGAAGGCAACCTTCATGAAACATTACTAGACCGTAGAAGCAAGATGAAAGCTGACAGATACTGTAAATAAAACAATAAAATTAATATTTTTCTAATTAAGCGCCTTATTGATTAACATCAATGTACATACAAACATATAATATGTATATTTGGGTCCTCGATAAACTTCATTAAATAAAACTGCACTAATTCAGTAAACAAATCGTTTAATGAGAGCAGAGTTACATAATAATTACAATAATTAAATCAAATGGTAAACAAAACACAATTTACTTTCAAATGTTTTTATTTATTCCTCATGTAATAACATCCGGTATAATGGCCAGAATGTTTTGTATTAACTTTGTAAACACGGCATTCTTACAGAGAAACCATTTACTTATAATCAGAGAATTTGAATATACTACCTACACGTCTTATATAAAACGATATCTACACCTAAACCTAGTGTTTAGACTAGACACAAAGCTAGTCTATTGGAACATGATTCATAGTGGCCTCGGCAGTCCAGTCTAAAGTTTGAAGTGTGTATTACGGATTTATATCATAGCTTTATGTGAATGTGCGATACATCCTTAACTCCTTCGTTTATCTCAAGTTTCTAACATCTTATACAAAAATATTTAAATTAATAAGTTTCCTTTTTTATACCCTTCAATATGTATGAAACAGTACAGAATCTTCATTACGCGCTAGTCCTATATGAAATTATAATTATGACCTGAGATGTTAATCACACATTCAAATAACAGGTATCCTATGCATTGTGTTCAAAATCAGTCGAAAGGCCGTCAGCAGCAGACATCAGACAGTTAAAGCACTATCAAATTGCAATACATTAAAGTAATCCCACCGTGTGTTGGCTACTGGTCCAAAATAATATACACATCTCCTGTTCAATAGTTGTCTCGCCTGTTTGTTGTACTGTTTTATTGCAAATAAAATAACATCGTTCGGTGGGCAAAAATATAATCAACACATTGCTTCCACAGATTTGATACATAATGAGATTGCGTATTTCATTTCGTAGGATAGATACGTGAGGAGCGGTGAAGAAATCATAATATACATACATCTAAAATAAATGCTAAAAATATACACGTAAACTTATGACTAATAAGTTAATAACACAAATAATACATATAAAATACGATATTATGTACTGACCATGAAATATCAAGCTCCTCGTGTTGGCCAAACAAAGCGATAATTAATTTTATATTTACATAATTTGTGAAATAATAGGAAAATAATGCAACATGCTTTGCGTAAATAAAATAAGGATATTATTTCATAAGGGCATTCAAAAGAGAATGTGTAATAACTAAGAACTATATTTTATAAACAATACCTACTGTTTATTTGTTATGTAATTGGTACAAGTAGTTTACATTCTCTAAACACTACAGAGAATCTTGCACGATAATGTATAAATTAGAAATGTCCGCGAACAAAACAAACACACTATAATGTTCTCACACGCTTTTATATTTTGGCATTATTGGCATAATGCTGTATTTCCTAGCATTATTATAATTTTAAAGATGTGGACAAAATAATGAATTAATGCAAGTTGGACAATGCTGATATAAAATGTAAGGTATAGATTCGTACAGATGGCAAAAGAGGTTAAAATGAGTTCTTAAAGCAGAACTGTCGCCACTGAAGTGAGTCGCCGCATACACAGGGCGTAGTGGTGTCTCGTTTTTAACTACAACCCTGATTGTAGAGCTCGCGGTAAGCGCGATTTTTAGCGCCAACTGAAGCTAATATACGATTAGTAAAAGCTGATACAATATTCACATTTTTGTGAAGAACAAAAAATCATATATCCTTGATAAATAAATAAATTAAGGCTATTTTATAATTTATCAGCTGCAGTAATCATCCTCTTTTGTCATTTATACATATTTCGATCACCTCATTCTTTATTGTTAATTACTATAAGCATTATTTGATTCTAATTCATTAATATATGCAATAATTTAATTTCCCTGCTTTATTCACTCAATATTTAGAAAAAAACCTTTATGGCTTAAATTTTACACACAAAAAAAAAAACAGTGAATGAGCTTGAGTTGTATAGTATGGGAGTTAATCTATACAATTATTTTTACGATGTAACTAGACGTAGATATGACACTGATATCAACCAAATATTGTTTTATACAATTGTAACTAAAATTAAGCGCGGATGTCATTAAAAAATATTTTTTGGTCTTCTGTATTTTAGGTTCCAACAGAATGTTTAAAAAATATAGTTAGGTATATGCTTAACTATGTATAAAAAAAGTCCAATAGAAAGTTAACAGCAATTGCAACGACCATACCCAAAACTCTTTAAACATATAAATAAATATATATGCAGTCCGTACCAGTGTCATAGCTACATACTAGAGAGGCCTACAGAGTAAAGGGCTTACCATTGCTTGCAAGTATCACACCATGCTGTACACTCATGTCTGACATTCCTCATCAGACCGCTTCCTTGTAAGTCATTCTCTTAATACCTATCATTACAAAAACCTATCCACTCCATATTGTCGAGCTTAATGTCACAACAATATCAGTGACTTGGAGTTACACACATGTATAGAACTTGTTTGAATATCTGAAGAGTTAAAATCACCAATTGTGCAACCTAATTTTGGAATGAATAACACTGGCGTTTTTTAATTCTCTTTATAGATTTACTAATAGTAGTTTTACAAGTACTGACATATGAATATTGTTTTACAATTGAAAGTACTAAGGAAATGAAGATTTAAAAAGGGTACAAGAAACAAATTCCACTTGCCTTTCAATTGTTTTTGTTAACAGCAGAATGTAATTGTATAATATCAGCAATAGTCAAACAGATCGGGTGTTTATGGCTTGAAAACACAGCAATGAAAAGTAGTTTGATATTAGAGGCTGCGACATGTCATGGCAACCCTTCCCCTGGCGTAGTGTGATGGCGGAGTGCGGGCCCGGCGGGCGGGCTAGTGTCGCGCGAGGGCGGCGCCGCGCGCGGCCGCGCCTCAGCTGGCGCCCGGCATGGCCGCGTCGCCCGCCCGCTCCGCGCGGAGCCACTCCACGAACTCGTCCAGCATCACGGGCCCTGCACGGTAACAGGACACGTTTCACGTCAATTATTCTCAAAAGAGAACTATTATTTCGCTGTATGTGACTAGTAAATAGGCTGGAGGTTAAATGGATACAGTCAATTACAAATGAAACATTCGCAAGGCATGTTAGATTGTGGGTCCCGACTGTTATTCCTACATCTTTGACAGTCATTACAGGTAGTCAGAATCTTCAAAGTCTAACAGCCAGTCTAACCAAAGGGTATTGTGTGTCTTGGTAACTGGGTTAAGGAGGTCAGATAAGCAGTTGCTCCTTGTAAGACTCTGGTAATTAATTGAATCTGGTTAGACTGGAAGCCAACCCTAGCTTAGGAAAAGGCTAGAACGGGACAGATGAATGATACATATGAAACATACCAGCTTGAATTTTGAAACAAGAAACATCCAGAATCTTATGCTAGGTATATGATTGAGTTTGATAAAGATACTAAATACTCGTATGGTAGTAATAGCAGGTGAGCGTATACTGACAGGCTCCGTCGGCGTCGTAGGTGGTGAGGTGCGCGTCGACGGTGCGCGAGAACTCGAGGATGTTGCACCACTGGTCGCGGTTGACGACGCGGTAGCGCCGCTCGCGCGCCAGGAACTCCGCCAGCCAGCCGCGCAGCGCCCAGCGCGGCAGCAGCACGCCCAGCAGCGCGCGCGCCGTGCCCGTGTCCAGCGAGCGCTGGTCCTTGTCCTGCCGGGGATCACATGTACTAAGACATCCAGAGCATTGGATCCAGTCACAACAGCGGATCACACAAATGCTCGTTCTACCCGGGGATCGAAACCAGGACCCGTCGCGATCAGTGGGATTGACGTGGTGACCTCAACTACTCGGCTATTCTTGTAGTCGATCAATATGTATATGTATCTTTTATAAAGATAGAAAAAAACATACTCACTCTTGCAAAATCATATGAATATCTGTATATGGCCTTAAATATATAGGGGTCATTGAGTAAACTGCGTAGGTATTCTAATTTGTTCTGCAATTTCTGCACACTGTCACATTGTAACTCCGTTAAACCTGAAAAACAAAGCAAAACATTATCAAAAAGATGCATATATTATTTTACTCAGAAACTTATGGAGATCTAAGTTGAGTGTCATAGAAATAGTAAACTAACCTTTTAACCATTCTTCTTGTGTAAAATAACCCATTTGTTTTGCTCCCATTTTGTATGCTATAACCAACATTACAACATTCTCAGGATCCACATTTAAGTCTTCACAGAACTTTTCCATGCCTTCTGGACCTACAGCAACAAATACATTAAGTATTTAAAGATAAAATGACACATTATTATTGTATGGAGGATATCTTTACTTTACTCACCTAAAACATCTGGTTCTGAAACTGTCGTGTATTCTTTGAACCAAGTTAAACATTTCTTTACACTAAAACTTGTGTCTTCTGATTTGGAATGTCGGCGTGAACTGAAAATTAAGATACACACTCATTGAATACATAATAACTAAAAACTGGCTATGGTAAATATATTGTCACTTACTGACTGTGGCATTGCTATTTATCTTAAATCATGAGTATTTTATTAGTTTTCTAACGTGATATGCTTTGTAGCCCATAACAGGGACTAGGGTTTTTTTGGTGTAAACCAAAAACTATTTTTAGATGCCCTATTATTTATGAAATGGCTCAGCAAAGATCTTCTTGATTTTACTATAGACCTTTTCGTGCTGAGCTACTTTACATTAATCTTGTAATTGAAACTCCATTTGTTATATTCTACATTTCATATGATAAAATAGTTTTGTATCATGTACCAAAGGACCTTCTGCAGATTTCCAGACCCTTGGTATCTGTACCTGCTATTTCTAGATCGCTTGTGGTGGTGATGTTCGTCGATGGCGGTGGCTCCGGGCAGCACGTCGCCGCCGCTGGCGGGCGCGCCGCTCCGCGTGCGTTTACTGCACCGAGGCATCGCTCTACCACCCTGAAAAAATACTCATTATATTTACGTATCTTACAAGTCCAAATGGTTTCTGTATATAATAAGGTCACAACTTTTGAAAGGCAAAAAAGTCTTAGCACCAGTAGGTATGGGGTCATTTTTAAAGTCATCAATTCATCATTGATTATATGTTTCTGACTTTTTATCAATACGAATATTGTTTAAAGGCCTTCTGATATTTTTCATTTACAAGCCAGACTACAATAAAGCGCCTAACTAGGAATACAGTAGCATAGTAGTCTAAGTACATCTTATAATCTAGATATTCTAATACATATATTTAAAAACTTATGTATGTTACTTTTGTACATGCCTAAATTTTTGTCCCAAGAAATGATCACACTGTCCAATGTTATGTACTATGACAGCCAATATGCCAATCAAGTAATTTAATCAACTATGAATTCGCTTCGAAAGTCGAGCTTGCTTTAAATGGCGCTATTGAGTTAGCGACAAATGTAGGTGGTGTCTTGTGACGCAACGTGTAAGGTTGGCGTCACATTCGCTAGTAAAATTAATTATTGAAACAGATTGATTGAAAACAGTACATTCTTGGAAAGTTATACAATGTACATGGAATTTAAATCCTCCAAGAAAGTAGGCAATTCTGAAAATATTGTGAACTCTTCATACAAATGAGCTACTCTCTTTTTCATATGATAAGCTCAAATTACACTTCTGAGAAATTCTATTTGCCTATTTTTCTTGTAGAATTTTTGTTATTTCTTATTTCCAATAATGGAAATTGTATGGTACGAGCGGATTGCATTATACAGATTTCTTCTTTACAATTGATAATTATAATTGTTAGGGAAAAACATTTCATAAACAATAAAGGCTAGGATTACACAGTAGCTGAACCTTTTATGGGGAAAACGATAACTGTTTACAATTTAAATTGATAATATTAAATAAGTAATGGAAAGGACAACCTGACATGCTCTAAGGCAAGAAATGCATTAAGAATCAGTTATGTATAGTAAATCATCATCGGCCTAGTCTTTTCCCACCTATGTTGGGGGTTGGCTTCCAGTCTAACCGGATTCAACTAAGTACCAGTGTTTAACAAGGAGTGACTGCCTATCTGACCTCCTCAACCCAGTTACCTGGGCAACACAATACCCCTTGGTAAGACTCGTTGTCACGACTTTTCAAGCTTCTGACTACCTGTAACGACTGAAAAAGATGTAGGAATAACAGCCGGGACCCATAATTTAACGTGCCTTCCGAAACACGGAGGAACTCGTTATGACAAAAATGGTCACCCATTTACGGAGCAACCGCGTCGAGCGTAGCTTAACCTGTGATCGATTCACTTATGTGGCCGCTCTGAGCTTAGCCACTCGGTATATTAAATAAACTATTTATTTTAGAACAGCTCTTTATTATTATTATTTTAGATCAACTTTTTACTCTGTTTGGTCATTGAATTCAAACTATTATTATGCAGCAGTATTCATTTTAGGTTAATGAGAATAAGCAACTTCGTTTTATTAAAAGAATTTTATAAATTAGTTGCTCGGATATTAGGTATTTTATATGAAATAACATATAACTTTTGATTGGAATTTAAGAATATTACAATGGTAACAAAAATAGTCAGGCACATTTTAAGGAAATCCTAGTTTTCTACAACAGCTGTACTTCACAGTTTCACACCTTCCTTTATGTAACATTTACACATCATTAAATTTGCAATCTCATCACTATTATTTATTCTACTCTAAAGTGCAGATTCATTTATTTCACATGCACAAAGACTCCCCGAATCAGGACAAGCATTTGCGGATCTCAAAAACACTAAGTGGATTTAGCAAAATGCCTTTAACCACTCCTCTATTTGTGCAGTTCATATTAAAATTATTTAATTACCATTTTATAGACAGTTTACAGTTATTATCGATTTGCAGCTAGAGTATACTATATGAGATGGAAAGAGACAAACATTACAAAAGAGTAGATGTGACAGGGACAGTGATATGTGTAACACTGCTTGGAGATACTTCAATAATTGTGCACACTAGCAATAAGAAATAGCTATTAGTATTAGGCCAACACTTAAATATTTGTCTATCTGTACAATTCAAAAACAGAACATTGGAAATATCTTAACAATGTTGTTTCATTAGTCAGCAAAAAGTTTTATTGCTTCACTCATTATGACACGGCATAAGATAAATGATGATTTTACAATGTTATTGCATTGAATTAGTTATTTAATAATTTTATATAACACAGCCTTCATTTAATCATAATGATGATAAAAAATTAATTGATGAGCAAAATCAATAGCTATTTTATTGATTTTAATAAGTAGTAGTGTTTCATAATGATTATATAAACTCAAGAAAAACATATTACAAATTGCATTACAATATAGTCATTATCTGAACATTTTGTAGTGAATTGGGGGTTTTTCAAGTATATATGGCTTCTCAAGTTTCAATAGAACTTAACAAATGTGTTTTAGAATTATGGTTTAATGATTACATGTCCCATTTATTATTATATTTTGATGTTAGTTACACATAATTATAATAAGCTATCGGTAAATTGTTGTTGATGTCATTTATCAATAAAGTCTAACATAAAGTTATATTTGATAAACATACATTAAGTGTAAACATTGATCTCACTGCACACCCTGCAACTTATCAACAACACAAAGTTTAGCTGTGTAGCATGCTCAGTATCAGAATCATTATCTTAACATGCCTAAGAAATATTCTATTATCTAGCCTTGAATAACTTAGATATACAAATCAGCTGGGTGTGACAGAAACATATGATATTTGAACACAATGTATGTATTTAGAGGTTATACATGGAATATTCACGATTGAACAACAACATAAACAATTATAAAGATGAAAAGTCAATTCTTAGACTAACAAACACAACACACCATTGTCGAACACACAATAATAAAACTTCTTTACCGATTGAATGGACAAAATGTTTACCTACACACCTCAAACATCAAATAAAACGCCTTCATGGTCTAAAACGCACTTTCATAATAAAACTTATAGAAAAAGAATAAAACTTACTATTGGTGGCAGATTCGATATAAAATTTGAAAACTTAAAGGGGTTTTCGTCTCCTATTTTGCGAATTTTGCAAGTACAGCTTCACGAAAAAAATGTCTTCTTGACAGGTCGATAATAACCTGAAATAAAAAAATCAATGTGGGGCAAAAGAGAGAATACGTATAATACAATGAAAAACGATGACATAACGATTAGTATTTCGATTAATTACTGAAGACCCATGGAATTATTAATACAAAACGAAAGGTGAAACGTTATATTAGAGAAGTTGCCCATACAAATAAGAGTACTGAAATATCTCACCTATTTTGATAATATAGATTAGAAAAGTATCCTGTGCAACGTTTTGTTCAAATGATAACTTTTAACACATCCCCACAATATGAAACTATATTAAATTGTTTAACTAAACAGCAGACACAGCGGCTGAGAAAACTCAAAACGAAGTGAGCGTTTAGTTACTGCGCTGAATCAGTAAGTAATATTTTCTTCTGTTATTTGGCAAGACGCTAAGGTACAATAAAAATAAATGTTAGAAAAACATAAACCTAAACAAATTACCTGGATTATTATTTTTTCATTCTATAAAACTTGTTTCTTTTTCACCTATACGATTATCTTATTAATATATTTTTACATAGTAATTAAACGCAGTGTCGTGTCTTATAGAGAACGATTCATAGATTTTTTTATAAACAGTTTTTTCTGCTATTATTTAGTCTAAATATTGAAGTTACTTTACATATTGGCTACACTGTTATATTTTGCGCATAAGAAAAACAATTTTCAGGAGCTAAGAACAACCGGAACATTATCGGTCTGATGTATTTTGTTATGGCCACCCTGGGCTGTGATTGATTGTGTTACCAGATCGGTGTTATATGCTATCGTTTACAACGCAATGCATTCTGCAGATACTTTTTTAAGAAGGGGTTTTGGTAAATTCAATGTAAAATTACCGTGTTTAAGTTTTGTCAAGTTTATTTAAAGTTATTTATTTTGATATACATAGGTATGAAACTCGTCGAAAATGTTTCTTTGTACGATATTTATTTAAAGTTATGAAGGATATGCGCACTGCTCAGAAGGGTATGAAAGAGATTGTGAAACTAAAAAACGTTTGTTGTAGATAGGTTAGGAAATTATCAAATCGAACATGTAGGGCAACCCCTATTAATGCAACAGTTATTACAAGTAACGCAGAGATGGCGTGTTGTTACAACCTGATATTTTGAAATCCTAAATCAACTCTTAGCATTCCCAACGGTTCAACATTAACGCAAAAAGATTAGTTACCTACAAAATATTTTGTTAATATTTTTTCCATCGAAAGATAATATACAAATGCATCAAAACAATTTGCGGACGGACGCATCGCGTATATAAATATTTGTATAGATAGCATCCCTACGGCACTTGTAGTATTTAGAATGGGAAACAAAGCACCTAATCTAGTAAGAGGGCGCAATTTACGAGGGTGTTGCACCCTCACTATCTGCGGTACACGGCTACGTCGACAACCCCTGACACCCGACGCGACGCGCTGTCTAGATTTAGTGAAGTACTCATTATCGATTTTAATTCATTTGAATTTGAATGTCGTACACCGCGCTCGCTCCCTCTAGCTTTACGCTTTATAAATATTTGGCGGGATTTTTTAGAGTTAAGACTGTAATGAATGGCGCCACATGATGCCTTTTGTTTAATTTTTTTATGATGTTAGTAATTTTGTTGATGGCATTTTTAATGTTGGGGTGATTTTAGATGAATTAAATTGGAAGGTGCTTGAGTAGACTTGGTTAATTAAGTGTTCGATTTCTATCAGCTTTTTTTTCATACGTACCTACCTAATTGAAAAAAGTGCCTTCCTGACGGAAACTATATGAAAGTCTTATTTGATAGTTACCTTACTTAGAATATTCAACATGATTAGAACAAAATGCTGTAGGGGGCGTTTAAGCGACACGTTTAAAAGAAAATTGGCCTCTAATGGTAGGTAATAACACTCTACATGTTTCTAAACCACTTGCTTATTACACTAATGACGATTCGTATGCAGCAAACTATAGTCAATATTCAATTTAACCTACGATATATGTCGGCTAAATCTACGCTCACTTCAAATAGGTAGATAGGTACGGGTGCATATAAATAGATACACATTCAATTATAAAGTTTAGACTAGACCTGTCCCACTTAACATAACTTTAAACATCACATTTCCATTTTGATTACACTTCCGCGCCGTGAAGGTTTAAGTAAAACATTAGTACCAGGCTGCCAGGAGCGTTAGACTGTCGAGCCCTACTCTGGCCTAAATACTCGCATGACTACCGAATTTTGTACAGCCCAACATGGGTCCTACCGTTTGGCGTTTGCCTACATACATTCCGAAATATAATTAAGAAAGTTTATAAAGTTAATTTATCATTACCAAACATACAGTAACTACGTTGAATGTAATAGGATTTTGTAGAACTCCAATTATCAGGGAGAATGTATTCTGTACCATTTCATAAATCCGAATAAGTATCTCGCAAATGAAACGACTTTTTGAACTCTTAACAATGGAGGTCGTCTTGGCAAATATAAAAAGTAAAATATACATTTTGCTTGCTTCTTCTCGCGAAGACTGTATGTAGATAGGTAGAGAGACATTTTTTTCATAAGTAAAAAATAGCTTTTTACTGGAATGCGTGATCTAAAATGTTAGCCTAATTTATCATCCACTCGTAATGAAACCATATAAATGAATCGCGATAATTTGTTTTTAGTAAAAACCGTATCTTGGAATCATTTAACCTATAGACCCATAAATTATAAACACTGTTTTCTGAGAAATTGTTATCTACATAGTATCGGTTAATTGACAGTATTAGGTCTCCGTTTGCATGTTTTGAATATTCATTTTTAGACGTATAAAAAATATAGAATTATAAAAAAAGTCATTAACATTCTGAAAGACTCCGAATGTATACATTTATAAGACGTGACTGTATTGCAAAATTATAAGCTAGCCCATCCCAAGTCCTACTAAACTTTGTTATTTTACGTTTCTCAAGTGTTGAAAGTCATTATCGTTATCTCCAGTGTTCTCGTTGTTGGCCAAGAAGAAAACATTCAAAATGCCAACCCGTAATAATTAGAGAAACATTCATTGCGAAACGTCGGGGGAGTGTTTTCTGTGATCGCCGGACGGAAAACCGTCATGCGTTGCGTAGCCGGCCGGCGCGCGGCGTCCATTCAAGCCGGGTTGGCCGTACGCCCCCGCTTCACCCTATTTTCACCCCAATGCCCGCGTCCCTCGTGGAAACAATCTTCCTTCAGTTCGCGTTTCACCCGCATTGGAGGCGCTCGCTCCTCGCCGCCTGTTGCGAAAACACCGCGATCTTTCCCGAACTAGTGCAATATTTAAAACAATTCCAATTTCAGAATTGTGTTCTTTTAATTTTTGTCTTCAACTGTTACGAATAGTTGTTAGTGTTTTTTGTTTGTTTTGTTGACAAAGTGTTGTTTTGTTTCTAATTACATTTTCGGCGTGTGTTGGTGTACACTTTGTGGACATCCGCATTTGGCTAACTTACGTAAGTATTTACTGCATTGCGTTTTGATCTGAATTTTATTAACCTTGATTTACTTTCCTGACCACAACAGTGTTGTACTTAGCCGGTACCCGATAAAGCTATTAATTATTTTAGTTGTCGTCGAGTTGCAGTGCGCCTTTCAGTTTCATTGTCAAACGTATAAAGGATCCGTGAACCCAAGTAATCGTTCCTTTTGGTGTATTTCGTTTGAAAAATGTAAGTGAGAGCTCGAACAGGCAATTTGTTCAGAAGCTGTCCTGAAGTCGATTCAATTAAGGATGAATTGGGTCGCTGGAGTAGGGTAGTTGTTAGTGAGAGACAGGTCATATGGCCTATTTATCCTTGTTTATTGAGGAAAAACATCAACAGCTGGTTGTTTGTTAACTATTTTAACTAAATATTGTTGTCGGTTGATCGCCTTTAACTACTTACTTATGACAAGTTATAACATTCCAGCGCGCGGTGTTTATGCTGTTCCCGGTTTATACATTTGTACCGATAATTATAAAACGTTATATATAAACCCATAATAATTTGTATAAATATCTAATTCCCAATCGTGCAGTTGATAATAATTTGGTCGAAAGCCGAAGCCACATACGATAAAGAAATAGCTTTGTGGTAGTAAGTTACATATTTTAAAATTATTTCGAAAGTAAATGAGGTTGAACATTACAGGTTCTAATCCTTGACTTGAACACCTTTTAGTATAAGCCGGTCTTTTTAAATTATTTTTAGACCCTGCTTGAATGGCACCTAAATACACAGTAATAACGTGACCTCTATTTGATGGATGTGTTATAATATCTCCCTGAAACATTAAAGGTAAAATGGGGAAGGTTTAACCTCTGCCTTTTTCAAAATATAGGCGTTACGACAAACAGCGGCAAGAAACAAAAACAACGAGATATAAAATAACGTTTGAATTATGAATAATGATGGCTGTTGAAAAAAAAGTTGATTTGCAAGGAGGCGGTATAATAGCGCTGGCATATTACCCGTGACACAGAAATGCGCTTCACGAAGCATTTAGCAAGGATAATATGACGATAAACGTTCAGACTTATTCCTTTGAGGATAAGCAGATTGCGGGGGAAGCCGGGTTTTGTCATATAGCCTCCATACTTATGTCTCCCTGGTACTCATAGATGCTTGAACTACGAGTAGGATACCAGGAGTACATAAGCCTTAGGAATTAGTTTGTATAATTTTATAGATATAATATGTAGAGGAGAAAAAATCTGTCGTGGAAATAATATATAATGGTAATTGGGTTCTTGAGTTTGCTATTCAGGAATGAGGAAAGAGATTGAGAGAGACTTGAATATCTTTATGTTGAAATTAAAATGTTGTTGAAGTTTTTAAATAGATTCGTAAGTCGGACCAGATACTATTGAGATTTTTCTTCAGAAATGGCTCAATATCTGTTTGAAAAACAGTTCCAAAACGGTAACAGAATCATCTGAATCGAATAAATAATTTTGCTTGAATAAACATGGTATACATTTACTTATATTCGTTTATAAAGGAACGCAAGTATTTCTTCTTTATGTATATAGGTGTGATGATATCAATATTGAAATAACGATGTAGACGAAGAAAGGGTTTCTCATTCACACAAAGTACATTAAAAAGATACCATCTTTATTATCGGAATGAAACGGCACGCAAATATAAAGTACCTACTAGAGACAAACCCACCTTTTGGTGGAAACAAAGGAAGTCGTTTAGATTGTTAAAACAATAACTATTAGTTATTGGGGAAAGATTTGACTAGACTAATGGAGTTTTGAAGAGTTTGTGCTGGAGAATATGACACATAATGACTACAGACCATAGAAGAGTATATGTTTTTACATTTTATCATTTTCCTAACAAATAAATTATGCAAAGAGGAATTTTCTGTTCTGTGCCAAAACTATGCTACCTCTTTGGAGTAATTTCCAACTATAACTCATTTTGTTCATAATTCTTAGGTCAAGGTTAAGCAATACGGAATCCAGTCCTTCTTCCTCACCCCTTAAGTTGTGCTGCTAATGTGCTTTTTATAAGTCCGGAAAGCTGCGGCCAAGGTCATACAACACGGGTTATAAACGACATGAAGCTCTTATATAAAGTGCGCTACTAATGCGCTTTTTCCTTTGGGACTTGTCCAGCTTACGACTGGTCTTTTGCGGGTTATTATACAGTGATCCTCACTTGTTTATCAGGCTTGATTGGCACTTTTTTATTATAGGCTGTTTCAGTTCTGGGAGCAAGACATATCACCGATTAAAGCAGTATTGTAGCGTGGTAGAACGATGCTCTTATTTAAAAAAGTGGTGATATGCCCACAGGTTTAGACATTATAAGTACTAGTTGAAGAAGGTCATTGTGTAAAATAATTAGTTTAGACAATAACTAGTTTAGAGAAAGAGGTTAGCATCCTTATAGCATTTGGTTTGCGATCAGTTGTTTTATAAACCCATAATATACATTGCTTGAAGATGCCTCGAGTTCTTGGAAAAACCTTGTTAAACCAGACACAAAGACCTCGAGCTATTTTGCTTTCATTTTACATATAAGCTTTTCTATTTCGTCGAAGCTTTTCATACATTACCTATGCAATTTATGTAAGGCGATGTTGTGACATAGATCGTACACTTCAGGTATTTCTTTGTTTTATTTATAAAGCATTCTTTTCGGTAGTTACTGGCATCAGACCACTACTTACACAATGTAATTTTACATGATTCGTTTCTTTTAGTATAATTTATTTTAGAACTTGATTTTCGTCTTAATTTTTTTTGCGAGTGACGATTTTATACAGCCTAAATGACAAATGTTATTATTATAATAGAAAGAATAAACTCAACTACTATAAACGAATCAGTCACCCCAAGAGACTATAAAATATTATAAAGTAACATTTAAAATTTCTTCAGTAAAGTTCTGAAGAAAAGCGAGCGGAAATTATTTCAGTCGATTTCCTACGGTTATTAGTAATTTTCATGCTCTATTTATTTTACCGTGGGCGTTAAATCTAAAGCAATATCAGCCATATAACAGAATTAAACAGAATATTAACGACAAAAGCGTTTGTATCACAATCAAAAGATTAATGATTTTAATTGTCCTTTCATATTCGCGTAGGTAGATATCTACTAAATTCGTCTGTGATCATTATACATGGTTTTTATAACTTTTTCCAGAATTCTAAGCACTGACACCTCTCAAAACACTCTTAATTCTCAAAAGACACAAAAGAACTCGTCTTGTCAATTGTCAAATGATTGTCAAATTGCCCGGCCATTTTTTATCTAACAATACTCAACCCCTTTTCCCTTCCACACCATTGCATCTCTCTATTTTGTTGACAAAATCCAACTAGTTCCGTTCTTCTCATCTCTTGTGAACAGAAGTGTCGAAGCAAATCTTTGGTGATTGGTTTTATTTGAAGTTGGTATAAACAGCAGAATTCCATCCTTTGACGTCGAAACAAACGCTTTAGGAAAAATTCAGTGTTTTCATTCAGCATCTACATAGTTATAGTGGAGCGACAAGACGTAGTTCAGCTGGAACTTTTCCTAGGTTATCTTTTTTTTGTTCCTTTTTTAAGGGGTTTTAGTGATGGTGACTCTTGATGGTTTTCTAATGTCGAAATTGGGAGTAAAGCTATCGAAATCTCAAGACAATATATTTTGAATGTGGCTTTGAAATTATCTGACATCTAGTATTTTTTTTATATTATAGGTTTAAAAATGATGTGCGTTTTTTCTCTGATTTCGAAAATAATATAAAAGACACGGATAATTATAACCACCTTTGTATGTAGCACACTTCGTTACGTATGAAATAATATTCGTTAGCACATTATGATGAGAGCTTTTGGTTCACGCGTATCGCGTTTCAACAAAGCGGAGAGTAGTAGACTGTAACGTGCTGTTTACATATTTATGTTTGTTTGTGCGCGCATCAATTGTTTTAAGCAGAGATTGCTATCGCTACCATGCCACGGCCGCCATTGCTGTTTCCTGCGGTATATTAGATTTTACCCGCTTTTTGGCTGCACGCCTCGATGACGGGATGCTAATCAACGTAGACGTGTTTTTGTTTTTATAGGAACGTGCTTCAAAATTTCAATTTTGGAACGGATGGACGGGCCATCGACTGTAGTCTTTTGGCAACAAAGAATACTTATTTTCATGCTTGCTTTAGTCGTTTGCATAGCAATACTGGCAAGTAACAATATACTCAGTTTGCTGTGAATCTGTATGTACTGAATATTGCTTTGTCACAAACGCTGTAATATCATGGAATAAAGAATTATAAAAAAACCGATGAATAACTAAACATAAAGAAGATAGTTTTTTTCCCACGAAACTGTTAAATAGCACTTCTTAACGATGTCAGTCAATTAATTCGATATTGTTGTAGAGAACAAAGGGGTCGATTAGAATTAGACTCTCCTCGCCAATTTTCGTTGATGATTGCCTTAAATGTAGGTAGGTCCTTTGACAATTAAGTATATGGCCGGTATTCAGGTTCTACGAGCGCCCGTAATCATGAGCTGTTCAGGCGACGAGGTGTAAAACTTTATTGAACTAAGAGCTATTACAGTAAACCTTTTTTTAATGACGAAACTTTCTTTTAATTACAAAAAGATCACGTATTTGTGATATTATAGCAGTATGGTTATCACTTATACCCAGTCGTAACCTCTTTGTTTTTATTTGTTAGAAAGATATTGGTTGGAAACTATTTGAATGTATTTAATGAATCCTAAGTAAAGAGAATATTGAACCTCATTTTGATTTTATTAAGTTTAGAACTTCTTGCTAACGTCTTTAGCTTTAAAGTTTCAGTTCATATGGTATTTAACTATCTAGTATTTGTGAACAAACAATATTTGGAGTTTACATTAGTTCTATATTTGTATTGAAAGTATAAACTGAATTTTAAAGTTTGCTTTCTAATACGTTTTCTTTGACTTCGATAGTTTCTGTCACTGGTTTTTCAATAGACCATAAGTAGATTGAAGTCCATGCTGTGAATAAGTAGGTATAGATCGTTTGATATCAAGGGAAAATAAAAACTTATAAGAAATATTGGGAGAGCCGGGATAAAAGAGCCGCACTGCGTCTGTTGGACTGCATGTCACCTGCATAACACACGTAAAAAGGTTTTCAAGTTTTTATCGGGGTAGCTTGTTCTTTACATATATTTTTCAATCTTCTTCGGGATCAATTTCTAATCGTGCAAATACATAAATGGTTATCTGAGCTACTGTTATAAAGTGGTAAAGATTTTTAACGTAAGGGTGTTACGTCTGGACCGATTTTGAAAATGATTTCATCAATAGAAATCCATATTATTTGTAAGTCTCATAGGCGATGTAATAAGTTAAAATTACTTAAAGATCAGCCAGAACCTTTCTAGACAGACTAAGCTCATGTTCAAACGGATCCTCCTGGATAAATTCATATTTTGGGATGACAATCTGAAATTTAATAACACGTCAAAAAGTATTGGAGAACTGACCTATATTGGAAACCCTCATGAAATGTAATATGCTGGTATGACTTCATATAAGTCAAAACCAGTCAAGTCAACAGAAAGTTTGCTAGACGAAGGGCAATCGTTTGCGGCTAGTCGCCAAATAGACGAGAACGATCTCATAAATCCTTCAGAAAATGTTCCGTCACCGATATCTAGAATATCGGATTGCGATATTGGAAGGACATGTATGTGACTCGAGTGTGGAAAATGTTGTGTATTATATCTTATTCTTATAAGAGAAAATGGTTGAAAGGATTTTTTTTTATAAACCACTCTTGCCTTTATGAATTTAATACTTATAGATTTGTATAGATCCTTATAGATTATCCTTATAAATAATCACTTGTACAAAGACAAACAGACACACAAACGCATGCCCTACATAGGTTCAATAATAAACCTGTATGACTACTTCAACCTGTCTGAGCTTAACAATGTTTTAATCAAGTAGAAAAGGGTAGGAAACTTAACTTGAGTTGCATTAAAAAAAAAACACAAAAATAGTCAAAACACGCAACACACGAGCTACGAAAATGTAATCTTAAAACAATTTACATAGAGTAATTTTTCCTTTAACCAACATTAACGAATCACTTAGCTTTAGTAATCAAATATATTACATAATACAAACACGCCGCGATCGTTCCATACATCGTCTCGTTACAGCTATATTTACTAAACTATAATTTGTAACGAACATTTGACAGGGGAACATACAATTATAACGTGCTCGGTACGCTAACAAACACGTAATTTGCGATCAGCCCAAATTAATATCGCGTTTTCATGCGTAGAGACGGAACGCGTGAATGAGTGCCTAAATGATGTGTCAATAGGGAATTTGTACCGGAGGAAATTGGGAAGCTGAGGAGTATGAGGAGAGTAGTGTAGTGTTTTGATGGTACGGTAATAGGTAAGAGTTGGTTCTACAAAGAATTAGAAAAGAAATATTTGGGACTTTGAAAGAAGACCATTGCAAAGACGCAAAATTCCGAAAACAGTCAATTGCGCGTCGGTCTCATGACACTAAGGTTTCCGTGCAAATGTGTTAAAGAAAAGCAAAACGGTGGTTGGGTGACAATAAAATAGAGCAACGCACAAATCAGCGTATGTTGTATGATCGAGTTTTGTTTAGCACTTGAAAAACGTGTTCAGAAACAACAACTAACTATAATAGTAATAATCATTTATTTGCCATAACATTTACATTTTTACAATTCCTAACATGCTAGACCTTAGAAGCTAATTAAAATTGAAACAACATTAAACAGTTTACTAATGGACTCCACACTAGGTCAAGCCTGTCTCGTGGAGTCCTCGGGTGGTTTTACTATTTATGCAGCTAAAGCATTTCAGCCCCTAGACCTTGATCATTACAGTTATAACAGAGAAGATTTTACGTAACTTTAACTTTCATACACATTTCCCTTTAGACCTTGCCTTGAATAGCAATCATCATATTTCTTGACTATATACCTGACCCCTATCTACACCTTAAAATATCAAATACCCAGATATCGTTTTAAATATCTTCTATCAGTACATTTCGAAGGGATCAAAGTCACCAGTTACTCGCCGTGCGCTCGTATATCACAGCATATTTGATCACAGCCGTGATTCGGCTTTCGGCTTTCGACGTCGGTATTCAGCACTTACGTAAATGCTAGCTTTGTACCAGTTATCAATCGGATTGTATTCTCAACACATAACTGTTTACATTTGCGTCGATCTTCTTCGGTACCTTATAGACAATCTGATTATTACATGAAAATAATTGCTCATGTTTTTCCAGGGGATAATTAATTAATTAAATGTTCAGCGATACCGCGATATCAAGAATATTGGTCCTTATTAGACTTTCTCGATATAAAACTTCTTTTGTATTCTATCTCAATACTAGCCAATGGCATTTTAAAGTTTTTATCTGCTTTGTAAGATTGTCAGTGTTAAAGAACTCTTGTTACTGACTCTACCTTCAATTTTTGTGTGCCGTAAAGTTAGAATTTTATTGTACGTTGAAATCCTTCAAATAACTTTATGAATCAAAACGTTGATAATATGTCTATTACATAGGCACTTTTTATTTTTGTTAACATAACTTTACCTTACCCTGTATTTTCAGTCTAGACAGAAAATTGGATAACTCATGCCTAATGGTTTAAAAAATTTTGATTTACTTATTTTTTACTAAGAAATTAAAAGTCTTAAAAGTATCAAACCATTACCATTCTGCTTCATTCATTCTATAAAAGAAGAAAACTGAATCAATGATCTTTTATAAATTGAACGTTTCTTTTATGTAGGTACCTATTTATTTAAATAATCTTCATACTAGCATGTTATACCTCCGTGTAATTCACCGTCAGTTAAACAAAACGCCTCCGACACCCACACACAAAATGTTTTGTTTCATGTTCGTATTAATTTGTCAACCACAGTGGTGCCACCATATTTCTTTACCCTTATTTTTTATTTATTTTGAAGAAAGACCCTTTTTGAGCTTTGTTCTGCCTCAGTGCCGCTCCAATCTTATGATAGCCTGTGTAAGAAATACGTTGTTATAAATTTAATTTTCGTACTTAGTTCCTCTAAATAAGTGTAGGTAATTTTTAGTTACAAATATTCAAGCCTATTTTAAGTTCCTTATTTACATGTGTAGCCTTATATTTTTTAACTGTAGTCGTGGGTTTTTAGGCGAGGCAAAAATGTTTACGACGAGTTAAAGGCTTTAACACTAGCACCATAGAGTTTTAAATACAATGGCAGACAATTTTAACCCTATGAATAGCTTAGGGCGCAAACTCGCCCTAAATGACCCTTCTCACCTTAAGCGTTCCGTTTTTCATAATTTGCGCGTTAAATAAAAAGCAGCAATTTATTCAGTGTTATCTGAGTGTTGTTTGGGTTCAGAAGATCATTGTAAACTCTGAAAAGAAAATTATATATTTTTCATAACTGTTCATTAAAAATAAATGGAAAATATGAGAAACATAGACAGGCACCTGCTAGCATTTCTCATTTACATCATAAAAATTTATCTCTTCGGTACTCAGCTACTTGTGTCCTAAATAAAAGATTTTCTCAGACTCTACCCTCTGGTTAGCTCAAAACGTCGATGATCAAGTAATGGAACCATTGAACCGCGCATACATCTGGGTATTTGCCAATCGAAACCCAATTCTGAAGATCTACTAAAATTACGCAGGCCAACTGTTTTTGGGCCAATAACTGGTCGAAAACGAGTGCAAAAATGCTTTGTTTGGTAACGCCAAAGGAATAATAGGTCCTGAGATTGTGCTCAATCTTTGAGAAGGCGGAGATATTAATAGTTGTCGTGACACTGCGGAAATAGAGCGGGAAAAGCTTCGCGCCAATTACGCACCAGTGGAGGTTTCTATAGGAGATTTATTTGTGAATCTTTGTACTTGAAGTAAAAATTCTGTATTAATGTCTCTAAGATGTATGTTGTACTTATATTTTGCATCAATTTCATCCAACGAATATTCATTAACATTGATGGAGATAAAATTATTAATCCAAGAAATCATCAAGGAGCAATTTGACAGTATGGCTGAAAAAATAACCGTAGAACCATTATCAAAGACCTCGATAATCCTTCACCTGACAAACGTGTTATACAGCCGAGGCCAGTCAATCTCCACCAATCATTTATGGAGTAGCACAGCAAAAGCCAATGCTAGCTCTGCAATTAGATCAAAACAAGATACATACGGGAACGTAGATTGGCGGACTCAATTTGGTTGAGACAGGGCATAGAGACGGTCCAATTAAAAAGTAGTGGCTTTCAGAGGACTCTTAGTTATTTGACCAGTGACAGAGCAGCTGCCGATCAATACCTAGAGTTTGTTTAGGTTTTAATATTAATCTCTCGTCATGTTTGTGCTTGGCAGTCAGTTTATTTTATCTTCAAAAAAGATGGTAAAATTACGAATCTACAATTTCCTGTCTTGATGTAGAGACGTTAATTTCTTATGGGAGAATTATATTTGGTAGCTCATGTAGTAAAATAAAAATAATAGTTGAATGTAATATAAATATGAAAGGAATCCTGGACTTTAAGACCATTATATTTTTTTTAGTGAAAATAGAACTTGCTTTCTCAAATAGAATTTTTAAGTCTTGGTAGCGACGTCCATCGGTCCATTTTCCAACTTTTCACTTAAAAGAAAAGACCATGTCATGTTCCATACCAAAGAAACTTTAAGTCTTGAACTTCAACCCGCAAAGAGTATTTTTGTGGCTTCGAAGTTAGACACAGTTTATATTTAGAATTGGATGAACAGAGCTTTGTTTTTAGTAGAATCAGCTAACTTCAGATCCCAAACTTTTCTTCTATTCACTTTTCCATTTGATCTAAGCGATGTACTCGATACTATGATACCCTAAAGTATCGTTGCGATTCAATACTGAGTTTCAATTTACTCGACAGTGGGCATTACTTGATAGATTAATTTTCTCGAGGGCTCAGATATCCGATAGTGTTGATTCATCGACTACTAATCGAAACTAGTATTGGTGTCGATATTTCAACGATGCCTCGATTTTCGTTCAAACTCCTGAGATTGGATCCATTGTTTCCTGAACAATGTTTTGATTGATTTGTTAATTTTGTGCAGGAAACATAACATCTCCATCTCTCGCTTTTAAGGACTGTCAGGATGAATGATTTCCATTGTTGCGTGAAGACGGAATGTTTATTATAGGAAAATTATTTCCAATACGGTTGTTACATTTTCATTTCGATAATGGGAAGAGAACGTGTGTCGTGACATAATTGTAATTAACGAAGAGCTGTACGGGTATGTAATCTAGTAAATGGATGACAATTTCTTACTTTATGTAAGCAATAAGTACTGTTACTATAATGACTCGCCTCGTAACCTCCTTGTTAACTGTCTAAAACATTGTAAAATAAGTTATTGGTTCGGGAAATGATGGTCTATTAAAGCGACAGGTACAAAAACTGTTTTGTAGTAATACGGACTAGTGATTTGTTAGTTGTCTTCTATTTCAGTAAACGGACCTCTTTTTGTTTTTGATCAGATCACTGCAGGTAGCCTCGGTGTAGGTTTTGACTGCTTTACCGGACATATTTTAAGCTAAGATAGAAACTAATTACGTTTGCATCGTTCACTAAGAGTATCCTCAAATTAGTGTGTTGCTAACAATATTTTTCAGGCCAACAGTTAAAAACGGCTACGGGCTGAATCTAAGTACAGCATTCGCGAGGTATAACATCTTAACCATGAGTTCAAGATTCATTAGTAGGTATTTCTTATAAACTTCTTGTATAAGAGATAGAGGCCACAACACAACAGGGTCAGAGGTCAACAATCCAAGAAACAAAGTCCTGCCGTGGCCCCTGACAACAATTTGATTTACTCGAATCTGACTGTATTTTAATTTGTCTTCCTCTCAGAACCGCCTTCAGATTTATTTAATCTTTGGCAGGAGATTATTTGTACTTGAGCTTTTATTTTTGATGCTCATTTTTCCTTGTTATTCTGAAACCATTTGACAGTTTTGGTGAAGTAAAAAGTTATTCATAACGTAGATTATTTGTTGTTGTATATTTTTAGCTACGAGAATTTCATGGAATTGATTTTTTAAATACTTTTGACTTTCCTCAACTAGATCAATAAGTGCGACTCGCGACTCCGAGCTCGACTCAGTTCAAAACTAGCTGAGCGGTAACGAAACAAAGACGTTTGTAAACGTCTCATCACATTATTTTCATGATCATATTATTCAGAATTTACAAATTTATCAAAAGCTATTATAAGCTAAATAGAACGTGATAGAACGGAACATAAAACCGATCCCTCTTTCTGACGTCGGATCTACAGAATGTCACTAAACGATTGTGACGTAAGCTTACTAAGTATAGTTAATTTCCTCGAGACTCGTAATACAGTTGAAGCCGTATGCCCTTGTAATCAAATATCCCGTAGCTGCCAAGGTTCAGTCGTGTAAGCAATTTCTGGAACTAAATAATATCGATTTCAAGTATGGTGTTCGATTTGAACTGTTAAGTAGTCTGTTTTGTTGTAGGGATAAGTTATAGGCAGACATATAACAGAGTCATGATCTGTCTGAAGGAAGTATTTTCCTACAATCGTTTATGATTGAGTATACGAATACAGATTTAATAGATCACATAGAACACCATTCCAGATGTTTATATTTTACAGGCACATACTACATGTATGGGACTGACATTATTTTTCGGTTAATTACTTGGATTTGGTTCAACGTTAGTTTACGGAGAAATATAATTGCTCTGGACTTCGGTGACATGATCGTCGATTAAAATAAAAAAAAGAAAAATTAACACCGCGTCCTTAAGTTATATTATTATGGTTGTAGACGTGTGATAGCGAAATACTAGGCGAAAGTGACATTTCTCTCCACATCCACAAATATATTACTGGAAGACGACACTCGGCAGAACGCTCATTTCCACACAATAAGATTTCAGTATTTAATCGTTTAAAATGTTTCACAGACTCGCATTCATAGATTGTAAAGTAATTGGTATAGTGAAATTGAATTTCATTGCACACTGAAATTAAAATGTAATTTGGGCGAAGTTTAATACATATCAGTCGTTATAAAATTTTATTAAAAAAAAATCACTCATGTAACGTATAAATTGTAAAGTACAAAAAAAGTGGATGGCTGAAAACGAAGTCAGCGCTTTATATTTCGGAAACAAATAATATTTAATCGTTTTTTAAAGGGTTCTGTATAATTGTCGTGATGGGCTTACAGACAGACAGACAAAGGCTCAACTTTGTTGTTTTGACGAAGATAAATATGGTCCTAGTCTTGAGATCTTGACGAAATGCTGACAGTCCGAAATGCCTAGTTGTCTTAAACCTTGATGAATAGATGATCCCTGTCATGAGCCTGCGTAGGGGTAACCCTGGATTTAGGTTGACGTGCCAAGGATGAGACATAAACTTATGACAGTACATGAATATATTAATATTACGTCTCATAAAATATATAAAGACTAAAGTAATAAACGCTATAACAAAAGAAATGTTATCATTTTGATCCGTTATTTAAGGATTTCGAGTGTTTTGACACAAAGTATTCAGGCACAAACGGTTTTGTTTGCAGTTTCTATTTTCTCTTTATCCGTTTTTTTACGATGCTAATGGATCGACAGGGCTGGTATTTAACGTCCATTTTAATGGAAGTGCAAAGATATCGGTAAAAAAATAGGTCAATCTTTGTAAATAGTCAGCTGGGAACCATGTTTATGATGTAACGTGTGTAAGGTAACCTCATGCCTCACAAACACGACTTCCCGTATCCGCAGTGGGAGAAGTTTCTCCCGTCACTAGTACCCGGCTAATGGCATAAGTGCCTGGGACATATCCGCAAATTCCCAAGAGCAATTAATTGTATTCTCCGAACTCTCAACTCGTACTTCAGTCAGTTTGATTATGTTTACTAATAGCTACGGGATGGTGGATTGTCCAGAATTAATCACAAGAGATAAGGAAGCGGTTTCATAAATAATAGAGGGCGAAAACTGTTGTTCCACTTTGGAGATACACTATTATATGAGGCTGAGGTTAAACTTGAAAATCCGGGAAAATTATTTCAAATGTCTTAAAACCTTTTTTGAGGTTATATGAAAGTGGTTTTCAGGATTCAGCTTTAGCAGTCACTAAAACTGGTAACTATGTACAATTTGATTCTGTTTCGTACTACTGTGACGAAAATGTTTGATTCAATTGATCAAAAGGCAGGTTTTCATGGATTCCTCAGAACAATAGTTCATACTTAGCTGTTACACTACCATATACAAAAACAACAACCAGGTAGTAGATCAACAGTAGATCCTACATTCCCATTGTTTAACGACATAAACCACAATATTTTAACATCGAGAGTAATTTATCCAGTGAATAACAGAGATAACAATTAAGCTTTCACAGCGCACCTGTTTTTTAACCTCAAAATGTGTGCCATTTTGATGGAACGTCAGTTTTCGTTCACAATTGAAGTCGACACTCTTGCGTGGAGGGAGGTAGACTTTTATTTTTCATGACGGCCACGGTTTGAAGTGTCGATCCGAGCTCAATACTGACGCCAACGTATGGTTTGTTATAGGTTGAAATACCTTCGATATTTTGAAGACCTATATTTCGCAATTTTTGCAGGAATGCTTTTGGATTGTGGGATTGATCAATGGAAGATGATGTATTAAGTAACACTTAAATTCTGTTCTGTCGTCATCAATTTGTTAAAGCTTTATACATTTTAGTTTTGTTGGTCTTCTTTACCTTCATTAGCATAAGAAACAGACATGATTTATAACAAACATCTGCTACATGAGTAGCATTATCAATATTAATTCCTAAAAATAAAACTACTATATCATTTTTCTTTATTTATTTGCACTTCACATATGCGCGAGAAGAGCCGCGTGCATTAACTAGTAGTTATAACAAAGTGTTACCACTTACCTAAGTATTTAAGCGGTCGCGACACCAGCTAGGGAGTAATGTGTGGTTTAGGTTCACGACTTGACGCACTGGTGTCACCTTTCAATTAATGAAGAGATACAATGACCTCCCAAGTAGACAAGTATTAATTACCAAGTATTAGAGAAGATAGACCAAATACCAATGTATACCTGCAATACATCAAACATATCTAAAAGTACCTAATGGCAAATGCTTTACTTATTGACAGTTCACGTGACTAGTATGACTAGTGACTATTGTCATTACCATTAATTTAATACAAAGGTATTAAATAGTAGAAATCGTGGGTAGGTAGGGATTCTATCAAATCGTTACAGGATGAAAAAAAAAACAAATGAAAACAGGCTATGAAACGAACAAGTTTCAGTCAGAATTATTAATTATTTTTTTTTAGAAGACTAAATTAACAAGACTTTTCTTTATAATTGCCTTTTAAAATAATCTTACAGACTATCCATTAATTTTGGCATAATTTCACGGTCAAAGTCTGTAATTTACTCTTCGAATAGACCCTTAAATGACAAGGCTAATTTGCCCAGACACGCCTACACCAGTCTTACATAAACCGCTCATTTTATTATTCTATACCGCTACAAGCCCACAAATGACGGTAGCCACATAGTTCCCTTCGCGATTTCCAACGAATTTTGACGTAGTGACGTATACTAACTCAAATTACAACCCTTTTGGGTCCCTCAGGGTTGTATTTTGTCCCTGATATTACCTTGAAAGGTAAGACGGGTCGAGTATCGTAAAGTATTCATCGCGTTGATTCTTTGTGATAAATTGCTCGAAGTTTTCTACTCCTTTTTTGTCTTTTAAATTGAGATTGGTTTTGAGATCAGTTTCTTTTAGATTTATTAAAAGTTTAAAAACATGAAATTTTATGTTCCTTATTGTTGAATTAGAATGAGTGACCTGATTTGAAAAAATGCTGGCTAACTGGTAACTGTCCTTGCGTACTTGAAGGAGGTCGCTATTATAGATTATGTCAAGTAGTAGGATATCATTAAATAGTTATCAATAAAGTACTTGTATCTGCAACGTAACTATTCTTTAAAATATTTTATCACAGTTTCAAGTCACAAAATGAAAATCTTATTCACAGCGCATTCTGCGTATCAGATCAGAATAATAGAGATACTATAGTGGTCTGCCAAAACATCACATAACTAACAAATCAGAAACAACAAATTCGATGTCTGATTATAAGAAACCTGTCAATTTTTTAGGGATGACGAATCGCAAGATTTCCAAGAAACAGTCTAGTCTAGTATTAGTACAAATAAAATGTCAGTTCAGCTTTCACCCCTAAATCGATGCCCTCCGGTCAAGTTTGCGTGACCTTCGCTACAAAGTTACTTTAATAGCAATTTGTTCCAAGAATTTTCGATCCAATTACTTAAATATTTTTCGAATTAGGACATTTATATTAATTACATTTATTAAGTTATTAATTGAAATATTATGAAGTATGAAATTTTAAATGTTCAATTTAAAGTATTTATTATCTTTAATATTAACGTTGCTTTTTCATTTGCCTGCACGACAGGGACTACAATAGTTAATCGACATTAAAAATGGCCAAAGGTAAAAGTCATTTTCATTTTCTAAGAAAGTGCTATTTTGTAATTTCAGAACTATAATTTTGGCATGTTGTAAAGCATTCAAGGTCTCTCTCTTCTGTTAAGTTTCTTTGCTTTTTCTTGTACTTGCATAAACACGACAAATAAATATTTTATCAAAAACGGTTGACTAGTTTTTGAGCAAATTCGCAAATTGAGAAAAGAAAACAACAGAAACGATCTCATTTCTACCGAGGCCGTGGGTAAAAAGGTGTGGTTTATGTTAGTATTTATGTTAATACAGCAATAAACTCCGTATAGACATTGCATTTTATGCGTAGGGTGGCGAATTGTGATCGTAAATTATAAGGTGCAGTATTGGGCAACCATAGGTGTAGGGATAAACGAGGGGGGAACGTAAGGCGTGCTACTCACTGACCGACAACTGTTGGTACGATGCGACCGGGGTCGTTTTAAATGTTGATCGTGTTCTGTTTGTTATTTAAATGTTTTTTTGGCAGTCGGCCTTTTTTTTTGTTTCATAGTTTAAGTTTTCTTACAAAGTTTGAAATACTTGTCATTCATTAGTAACAAAAATAACTAAATTAATTACACATTATAATATCAATAGTTTTGACAATATGGAACACAAAAAAATAAGAATAACATATTTATTTAACCTATAACTCGACCCTACATTGATCAATATAAATTAGTATAATAATGTGTTCTGTCAGCACACAATTTGCCATTATACAACAACACAACAGAAGCCGGCTAAGTCTTAAATCCATCAATTATTCGTACTCGCAATACGACTTATAGGACAGTCAGCAGCTCCCCTTATTAAGTATGAATCAATATTCAGCCCTAAGTTCAGTGCGTGACGCGATCGCATTTTGGCGCCGCTCCCGATCCGTCTGCACACACATACACAATTAACGCACACACTAACAAAAACATTGAATACATGAATGAAGAAAACAAAATAAGATCAGAATTTGCGAAAAGTTGAAAAGTGAAATGTTTGACAATTGTTTAAATTTAGAAAATGTCATAGTGTAGTCTAAAATGGTATTAGGCAAGGGTTTTAATCAAACAGCCACGGGCGTTAATGTGATTACAAAGAGGATGCACGCACACCACGGTACTTGGTTACACGTTTGCACGTAATATTGTCATGTGCATATGTTTAGTAAGGGGCGGTAATTTTTTTATTGATTGTGGTAGGTCAGTCCGGTATTGATCCAGTTAGTCAGAAAGTTTGAAGGGGTTTTACCGGTTCTACTTTTTTACAAAGTTTTGCAAATTGATAAAGCAGGTTAAAAAGTTGCTAAGTGAAGATTATGTTGTAACAAAGTTTTATTTCAAAAGAGTTTGTTATTTTAATAAGTAACTTATGAAAATTAATGCCGTGTTCAAAACAAAGTTTTTCAATGAAAGGGACATGTTTTTCTGCACATTAATACTGAGCTCTACGGTTATTTTATTTGTATCTTTGTTTAATTGAAGTCTAGAAAGTTTTCTGATAAAAAGCTAAAAATAAAATCAGATCTGTATTTATATCAACATTAATACCAGAAAATAATAAATATCACTTGTTTGGATTATAACTAGTAGGTACCTTATTGGTTCGTGGTCGGTCAAATACCTCTCTTTTCAAAATACAATACGTGGTGTGAACATAAACATTCATTCACAATAGACGCAATTTAAAAAGTTCGGGCACTAAAAATAATTTTCATAATAACACTACGGCGTAGTATCATTGTAGCCTTCATTTGCTACGAAAAAAGCGGCTACAAAACCATAGCTACAAACCCTGCAATTTAAAAAATGGAAACGTCAAAAAAATCTACAGGTAACTCCAATTTTCTTAACAAAGCGCGGTAATAACTCAAATGTAGAAATTGCGACTTCTCGTTACTTGTCCGCCCAAAATCGTCTATGAAATCACCCTCCTAAGGGTCCCGGCCTAGGGTTGTCGCGTGACTAATGTATTTTTATTTAATATAGACAAGATTACAACTAATTTCGTCGCGTGTGTAATTCTAATAAATGTGCTATCTTTATATCTTTCCGTGTTTTGTTTTTTTTGTTGTGTAGTTTGTTGTTTTTAATGTATGCTGTGGTTTTAGTGATACTTCCCGGATATTAGTGTTTTCATCCAATCCATTACCATGTCTGGTATTTTTATGGTACAAGTATGCGTGTTTTACAGCTATTATTATTTACTACCCACGTTCTGTAACAATGCAAATTGTTTGCCAGTTCATAACAATAAAACTTTGAGAGTATAACTATTGCCGTTTGCCATTTTTATTTTTGACTTTTCGATGTTTCAATTTTTTGTATGAATATGCATAAAGGTAAAGCTGTATTTCAAAAATATGGCTGCAAAAATTGTTTCCGTGTTCGGTTTAATAAACTCGCTATATATTTTTTAACACGACCTATGTATCTTCTGAACAAATAACGATATATTATTGGCACTTTACGTATTTGTTATTTTTTTGCTAACACAAAATGATCTTTAGTAGAATACTAATACAGTATCAATTGAGTTAGAGACTGAACTCAAATATTTGGATAAAATGTATGCCTAGTGAAGTGTCTGTCATAAGAAGTGACAGTCGACACGTGACACTAACCTCTAATTACGCCTCTTCAAAATAGTACAAATATTAGTAAGGCGAGTTTATGAGTGTAGGTTTGTGCGATTGTTATTACTTCTTTACTCTTAAACGGTTGGATACAGTTCGATGAAATTTGACACAATTTGACACGTAGTTTCGACACTTAAGATCTCGTACATTGTTCCAAAGAGGTGATTACAGAGCGAATGTGAGAGACAGGCAACACAGCGAGGCACAGATAGTGAACAATAAATATTTCTCCAAAAACATTTAGTTATTTATCTAACACGTGGACATCCAAAAGAAATATATTAAATGTTTAGAACTAAAGTTTTCTTTACTTTCGTGGCGCTGAGTCTGGCGTGTGTTGCCACTTTTAACTTTAATAACTCTCAAGAGTTTTTCCTTATTCACTTTACTTGTAGTATTTTATTTTCTTTGAAAAGATTTCATACATTCCATGGCTTTATTTATTTACTTCGTGATAAAGTACCACTACTTTCGCTTTAATTTCAACTGTAATTAAGTTTATTTTTCTGTAACTGTGTTCAGAAGCCAATGTGCGGAAAAGTTTCCTTTCTCGACTTTAATGTCATTTTATTATCTATTACTTTGAAAGTTTTAAATACAATTTTAATTTCTTGTTTAGGACTTTTAACAAACTTTGGAATGTATAAACTATGAATATGTTTATTATTTAACCTCTTTCATTTCACATTTACGAGTAAAATATTAAGAACAACTTTTTTATTTTCAGATCAAAGACAACTTTCCCGGTAAGTTTCAACAAACTAAATTCAAGTAGCTAGCGGAGTGCCAGCCCTGCTAGGGACGCCTTCATAATTTACGCGCGACATCATTCCAGGCAAGGGTTGTCAAACATTTTCAACTTCATTATAAACGGCGCCCCCTGCCGACCGTCGGCGTCGCGCACAAGAAATTGATGGACATTTGTTTCTTCTGACGTATTTTGATTTTACAATTTAAAATAAATAAATCCTTTGTTCTTTTGTTTCTTCGATAATTGGCTATCCTGAGTTTTGAATTAGGAACGGCAACGATTTATTTGACGTGACAAATCTCGTTTATTTGTAACACTGACAATTTTGGTAACAAGATTCGGACTATTTTGGGTGTTACATAGAGGTACAATGAATCTGTATATTAAATAAAGGTGTGAATTTAGTGCGTCTAATAATAGACTATAGTCAGTATAAATAACAATACCAGCCTGTCTCTCAGCTTGGCGGAGACCTCTTTTGACATAAATATCCATGGGATGGTAACTGCTTTAACAAGTGATTATGTACCATTCATTGTAAAATAAAGCTGAAATCGATATGGTTAATTAACATTCACAAAACAATGAAATAACAACAATACAGGTATTACACAACTGGGTAAAGCGGTAATACCTGGATGATTATAAAACGGACGGAATATTATTTTTAACTCACGGGTAAATATTGGGTATTTGTATTGGGACATGGGTACAATAATAGATTTACACAATAAATAAATTTAACTACCAGTTTTTTTTGGAGATGTTATATTGAAGTCGTGCTTTTATAAATGTTTACACTGTCTAACTTGTATGCCGATAATTCGCAATAGATAGCGTACATCTTTTCTTAGAGTTCAAGATATCCTTATTATTTTTATCAGAATTTGTCGAGTAGTGTAGCAGTGTAACGGACAGGTAGATCTACTTTTACATTGGCTAGGATCTAAGTCTCTTACCTTCCATACAATTCATCATTATCTGGTAAAGATAAGATTACTTTGGATGTGTAAATTATGAAAAAGCAGAATCCAAGGTAAAGAAACAAAACATACGGATCTCTGAAGCCCGAAAAGGTTATACAGCGCCGTTTGTTGCATCATAAAGTACAAGTTTATTGTCGCCCATGATTCCCTAATAACTAATGTTTACGCTTACATCATAATGTATGTGATTCGATTTTGATGGTGATAGCAACGTTTTGATGTGCCACTTCACCGCGGCTCGACTCTCTCGTAAAATTTTGTGGTAGATTGCCATGACAGGTGGAATGGGATATCACAAAATAAACATTTCACCCATCCATCCCACACTTACCTACCTGTACCTACCTATATTCGGCATTTAAGACTTATTCCCCGAGTCAACGCAAAAATCGAAACACACATTTTCATGTAAAATATGTCACAAGCATGAACAGGAGGAATCAAGGCGTTGCGAATTCGTTGCGCTATATAATATATCGCCCGCACTCATGGTGGGGAGCCTTTATCGACGCACTTCTCTTCATCTTTATTACAAATTTATTACGCACCCCCTGAGAAATAATGCGAATATTTATGGCCCTTGTATTAATGAATTCTCCCAGCATTTTTTCCATTACGAATCCATATCTCGCAAAATAATTTAGCGCACAATAAAACGCCTGCATAAATAATAAGAGCAAGAATAAACTCGTCGCCTGAACTTAACTTTCTGTTGTTTTCCGCCAGGCGCTTCCAAATGAACTAACAAAACGTAGCGATAAATTGACGAACAAAAGCCTCGACTTCATTGGTTTGAAATCGTTCTAGTCGGAATGTGTTAAGATGTCTCCGGCAGACGTCCGTTCCATTTACTTTGTGTTTTCTTTGAGAAGAGTTCTTTGAGCGTGAAGTAGAGTTAATTCAGAATGTAGGTCTACCTCAAGCGGCCGTTTTTACCGGACACACCTACTTGAACTGATCGGTTCTGCTGATTTAGTGGCAGTAAAGAATAAAATTAGATGTGTGAGAGACTGAGATAGATTTACCGTACTAGCTAGTTCCACGCGAACTGCTTTTCACTTGTGTAGTTTCAGATTAGCTGAAAAATGTTGGTCGTTTTTTGTTTGGGTCTCACACCCGGGATGTAACTCGTGACAAATGAGCGCGGCGTTTTATATTGTTGTACGAGGGCTGGCAACATTTTATGGTGATGGGTGCCGTTTGAAAAGCCTATTGCACGATGAGACTTTTGGTGTTTTGAAACCATATTGCTCTGTAGATAAAACTGTTCGTTTTCATTGTTAGTAATTAGTAAAATTATGTTTCCAATGTTGTAATTGTTGGCTTATAAGTTTGGTGAGGATATTGTAATATTAAACTGACTTTGCATGCCTGTACGCCGGAGGGGCCGGGAGACCACAGATTTCCACAGGCTGCATGCCTGCTCTACCCCTTTGCCTCGCTCACTGATTTGCATTGATATATAAGCCGCACACCGCATTCTATACGCATGTCTGGTTGGCCGTACTCCTGACCACACTATTATTACATTACTTGTACAGACAGCAACATAAGTCCGTAAGCACTATTAGATTTACGAGGCTCCTGAATACTGCACATATGACAAATAACCTTGTTTAGGTTTCGAAGCATTATATCTTATATCGATCTTTTTACCGAACATTTCAAAAAATCTATCCTCTTTTGTTTTTGTATACCTATACCAATTGTATTGGATAAGACACGATATCAAAGATTTTTATCCCTAAAACCGGGGGTTCGCCTCTTGGATCGTCGGACAAATCCTTTGAGTCTGACTCACAATGTTCACCCTCACAATTTCACGGTATTTCTTTAAACGTTTATCACACGATAAAGATTAGACGATTGCTTAATTGTTCCTTAGAGGATTTGTGGCGAGGGTGTAGCTAGGTTAACAAGGGCAGCTGTGGTCTTAGGAGGGCGTGGGTGACTGTAGATGTAAAAAGAAAACAGATTTATGGCTTCAGTTCAAAATAAACGAAGTAACTTAATGATAAAATATAAATTAACATTTGCAATGCCTACAGCACCAGCGGGAGAAGGGAAAACGTTTTATTTTGTGTCGATGAACTATACTTTTACTTTTTAAACCCAAAATACCTTAACTTTCCCCACGTTTCTACAGTAAAATTCCTCTTCCAAAAACTAATCCTGTTTACACCTTGTCATTGGGCTATCGTCGACCTCTAGATTTAATAGCTTCCATCCTCATAAAGTTTTCCAGGAACCGTTCGTGAACGGCTCGCGTGCCGGACCGAATGACGGAGCGGTTTCGTGTGAGCGTCCTTATAATTCATTGCCATGTGGCATGTTCACTCATGTTTGTTGTTTTGCTACAGACAAATAAGCTTCGCTACGGACTGCAGTGAAAACTCTTTGGTGTTTAGTCAGGCGAAGCGTTTGTCCTTTTTACGGGAAGATTGTATCTCGGAAACTTTAAGCTTGTTTAAGGGTAATGTGGTTTGATCAGGTGAGGTTGATGTGAGTAAAGTAGCTTAAGAGGTTTGGAGTGTTTGAGATAGTGTTACCCCACCTTCCGTTAGCTTGTATTCTCGCTACTGTACTTTGCAGCTATTTTTCTTGACTAAGGTTTTTTTCATGCTAACTTACTTTGTGATGCTTTGTCTGGCGACTAAGGGGCTAATTTATAAAGGGAAGAAGTAAGTTGTGTTTTTTTAAACTGGTGCGTTCATGTTACTTTTGGTATAGATGTTATTTGATAGTCTGTTAAGGTAACTGAATTTCTGTTGCTATCCCAATTAATTAAAAACAAGTTTACAAATATTTTAAGAATTTGAATCAAAATTATTCAATCATAATCGTTTGTAGGTATCATCTGATAAAACAGACTACATACTTGTCAATTCTACGTCAGATTAAAAAAAAACAGGCAAAACACTTTATAAGTGAGCTACTCATACAAAAATAAACTCAGAGCCTTCTCTCAACTACAATAGCACATTTCAAGCGCAGAAACAGGCAAGTGCCCACTGCTCGCATTCACAGCTACACAATGTGAAGCAATGCATTTGGGTCACATCGCGATGTCTGCGGCCCGTATACGTGCAATATAAACCGAACAAACTGAATATTACTTTATTAACTCCGTGACCTATAATTGGACAGGGGGCCTATCACCATGTCTCAAAGTTACAGGGGCCCGATTCTGCTGTTAACATTGGCCGACGAATGAATGGCAATTGGATTACATTTGAAACTATTCCTAATGTCTTAAGCATTTTGTCAACACAATAATTGGAAATTCATTGTATTGACCGATAATTGTGTTGGAAAAATGCTTAGAATAATACGAATAGTGCCAATTTAATTTAATTTCCATTCATTCATCTGCCATTGCAAATAGCATAATTGGGGCTCAGTTGAGAGAACGTGATAGCGTACTACATAGCGTCTATTTCTCTTTTTCTCAGATGCAAAGATATTACTTTCAGAAGTGATGGTTGGTCTCTCTGGTAGCGGTATTTGTGACGTCATAAGTTTCCTTTAAAAACAAATGAAGGTTGAAACCAAACAGTAGTAAAAACAGCTTTAAAAATGTCAGAACACGCGACTCGAGTACTTTGAACAGTTTTTTATTTGAGTACGGAACTAATTACGTTTGTGAATGAAGTTTTTGTTTAGGTTCCGTGCAGTTTACGACGATGGTTTGTTTTGTACGAGGGTCAGGTTGTACGGTTATATTTCAGTGATGATAGTGGGAAAGTGACTTTACTGTTTGAAATGAAGCTGCTATTATGTATATGTGATTAATCAGAGTTTTCTCGTGTTACATTCTCTTTCATTTTTACAGAATTTAACATGAGAACAGATAGATAATGCTGTCTGTATAATCTTTCTCTCGTATTCTTGTACGACGTATTGATAAAAGTTTTAATATGGAATCTTGCTGCTTTTGTCACCGTCAATAGTAAGGACAAAGCTTGTTCCTCATCTGATTTTTTTTCACATATCACATTACCGATATTTTACTACATTCATACTTAGTCATATATATCAGCCAGCTATCACGTTTTTTTAATAAATACTATTTTTAAAACCTCTTAGGTAAAGTTCTCTTATACGTTGTCAGGGTAAAAGTGAAGTAAACATTCAAGTAAGGTTCTTGTTAACTGGCGAATCAATACGCAAGTTCTAAGGTTTCAGCTTAAGGCTTTATTAGCGACCTTACGTGCGTAAGGGTCGTTGACATCGGATGTTTTGTTTGTTGTCTTTAAGGCGGCCTTATTAGTGGAAGGGCCTTATAAGGTGACTGCTCTTTGTTTTCTTTTGTTTTTTGTCGGTGCCGGTACGGGGTTGATTTAAATTAGTTAGAGGATATTTAAGTGGTAGTCGTTTTTTGTCTATTAAGTAAAGTATTTTGTGTCATTTATATGTTTTTAGAAAGAGGTTTTGTGTGCTTTATAAAATATGGAGGAATGGTGTGTATGCTTTTAAATCTTTTAAATTCTTTAATTCTTTTAAAAGAAAAATCTTCAATTTTAATGTCGAGGATCAGTCCTTGACGAACGAATTTTGTAGCACTTTTCTGAGTATAGCATATATTATTTTTATTTGAAAAATGATTATTTACCTCACTAAACTAAGTCAGATTAAAAATAATTCCCGTCCTGTATTAGTTAATCCTTGTGTCACGAGAGGTTTCACTACACTTTCAAGTCACATGCACAGAAGACACACAGACTCAGATATTTGTGGTTCGCTGAAATATATGCCCTACGCTTCGATAAAGCGTGCGGTACCTCAAATCGCGTCGCGACTTATGTATGTATATAACTCGGCTTTCCATGCTGTCTAAATCTCTGATACGAGACCATTTTTTCTCCGAGCATTAATTTGGAGTGAACATATCATCCTCCGGTGTCAGAGACATAAAAAATTGCCGTTTTGATCTTTCACAACACCATCAAGTATTTCCAATGCATATTTCTTATTTAATGTATTCAATGTAGGTACAATGAACTAATAACTATTCAGTGTTATATCGCAGTTTCTATCGTCTATATTTTGCAAGAATATCGAAGTATTTTGGAAACTAATCCCCAAGCAGCGGTCTTGCAATAATGTTAGACGGTCCTGCGGTTCCTTAGAAATGGTCGGCTATTATCAAATATGTACGATAATAATCATCTTTATTAGTATACCACGTAAGCTTATACTTGCCTACCCACTATTGTTCAGTTAACCTATTATATTTTAAGTCAGTTCTTGAGAAAAAGTTACGTAAGGCTAGATAGGTAAGGCGGATAGGTATATATAACCTTTTTTGTTTATTTGTAATCACAATAATACAGACGAAACAAAAAAAAAACTCATTTTCGCGGTAATCAATGCAACGAAAACGTAATAACATTATTATGAAACTACTCCTGACCAAAAACACAAGAAACCATATTATAAAAAGGAGAAAAATAAACAAAATGGCCGATTCGTTAAAACGCCACTTATCGAAAACAATTCCTATTTCAAACAGTTTAACGTAAGAGAAATAACTTTTTACCCCTCGTCACATGTTTGTATTTCATTATTGGAACTCGGACATTTAATTTTCCTGCCATGCCCCATATACGGCCCCATATTAACAATAACTCTGTAGGACGAAAATGTTTAATGTACGTGCGTTAAATGCTATTTCAATATAGCTTTAACTGTTTTGGATATAAGATTTAAATTTTAATTTAATTGTAAAGTAAGTACCTATGTTTTTAGAAAATAACCAATTAACACCGAGGGTAATAAAAGCTTAATTTTCCGTGAACTCACATACCTATAAAAAGTGCTTTCAGTCAATTTTACATGCTGCAGTTTCTAAAGTGAGTAAAGCTGAGAATTTTACAGGCTCACCATAAAAAGAATTCAAAAATTTTACAAAATGTTATTTAGTGAGAACGAAAGGATTTACTTAACAGAACATTATATAAAGTAGTCATAGGTACCACAGGTTTCATCATCAGTCAGACTGTCTGCATCCACTGCTGGACGAAGGCCTCTCCATGGCACGCCACTGACCTCGCTCTTCAGGCTGAGGAAAAAATAATTAATAACCCATTTGTATACGACTATTGATGCTCATGGGTACTTGTATGTGTTGTCCTTTGCTCGCCAGGGTAACCCCTTCCTGTATAGATATAATTTCGCCATTGACGGACATCATTAATCACTCGAGTGTCATTTATCATTTTGCCAACACTAGGTATTTACATATTTTTCGACACCAAAGGTTTTGTTGCTATTTTTTTAATGATTTTTATTAGCCTCGGATGAGTCGACAGTTTTTGGAGCAAAGTTGGGAACGTCATTTGGGACAGTGTGGTGGACGTTCAGGTTAGGTGTCCAAACTTGTACTGCCACTAACAAAACCTTTTTAAGAAGATTTTTAGAACACCGTAAGACAATAACATGTACATAAACTTATGCATACTTATGGGCGCTCAGATAAAGAAAAAAAGAATAAATAACACAATGAATCCATAACAGCCAACGGACACCACATTGTTGAGAGTTTTTAAGTCTGATCGTGTTCATAAACTTTTGCTGCTGATAATACCCTGACTGACCATCTTATAAAAATCTTAAGGCTTCCACAAAATAATATCGCAGAACTAATATGATATTGTGCTTAAATTCCTCTCGTTTAAGTATCAAGTGAACGAGAATGTAGGAAATGGGCTATTATCCTGTTCCGTACGGATGCACTTACCGTAACTATCATTTTGTTATTGGAACAAAGCTTATTGTATCGATATTGCGAGAGATGGTCCTTACATCGTTGCAATAGGTTTTAAATTTTTCAGAATTGCTCTACGATTAAATGGAAAACGTGACTTTTCAATGTTATAACCTTCTTGCTTGCTGTTTTATAAAATAAGTCTGTAACTAGCTATTAAAAGCAGTGAAGTTTGCACTTTTTAGATGACTAGAAAAAAAACCGGCCAAGTGCGAGTCGGACTCGCGCACCGAGGGTTCCGTACAAACCTGCAAGGTTTACAAAGTTCGTTCATTACCACAATCGAGTCATATAAATATATATGACTCGATTGTAAAACGTTGCTTCATGCCAAATTTCAAGATTCTAGGTCGACTGGAAGTACCCTTTAGGTTTTGATTCCCTTGCGAGTACTTGCGAGTTTCAAAATATGCAGCTTAAATTGCTGTTTCTTTTGATTGCGTTGACATAGAAGTTTGATTTTGTTACAGCTTAAAGGTATTATAGACCTGAGTATTTGGTATGAATTTCAATTTAATACCTCTACGCGTTTATGAGGAAATAGGTAGTAAGTTTAAAATTATTAAAAAAAAAATATTATGTGATGTAACTAAAAATTTATGGTTTTTGTAATTTTTCCTTTATCTATGGTATAAGACGTTGCTTCGTACCAAATTTCAAGATTCTGAGTTCACGGGAAGCACCCTGTAGGTTTTGATTCCCTTGCAAGTGTCGAAAATTTGCGGCATAAACGGCTGTATCTTTTGATTGCGTTGCCTTAGAAGTTTGATTTTTTCACAGCTTCAAGGGACAGTAGACCTGAGTAATTGATATAAATTTCAGCTTCATACCTCCACGCGTTCCCGAGAAAAAGGGTCTTGACAGACGGACGGACGGACGGACGGACAGACGGACGGACAGACGGACAACAAAGTGATCCTATAAGGGTTCCGTTTTTTCCTTTTGAGGTACGGAACCCTAAAAAATAGATGATTTTTACAAACATTCAAGTCGCACAAAGACTATTTGGTTTCGTGAATTATAGGCCGGACTCAGAACAAGAATTCGCGGTCGACTCAAATGCCTATTGGCGTAGTGATATATCTATGGTATATTTATCAAATCAATTATAACTTCTGATAGTGGTTTGAATTAAAAACTAGGGCTGAAATACTGGGTATAGATATAAATAGAAACATTTTAGCGAAACGGCCTGTAGCGCTGTCATGCCATAGCCCAATGTGTGTTTTAGAAATGGGTTTACTTCACTAAACCGGGCCGTTCAGAACAACCTTTTTATCTTTACACCCATCAGGCTATTGTGTAGCAGCTATTGTAATGTCGATCGTGAATTGAGAACTAATACCTTGTATTAATTGAACATTTACCTATTGGTGCTCCCTGGGGTATGAAAGGGGGAAACCTTTTTTATGCGAATATTCACCATTTATATTTTAATCGATTTGAGTTTTGGCATATTAGGTATAAGTCAGTTTGACTGCATGGATAGCCGAGCGGTAGAGGTCACCATGCAAAACCTACTGAGTGCGACTTGTCGCGGGTTCGATCTAAGTACGTAGGACAAGCATTTTTGTGATTCGCGAATGCTTGTCCTAAGTCTGGGTGTCTTTGTCCGCTCCATGTGACTTAAGTGTTTGTAAAAAAGAAAAATGAGTTTTCCGTCAGTTTTACTGCACATGCAAACCAGCCAAAATTGCGCAGCTTTACACGTCTATACACACTCCTCTATTCTAACCATACAGTTTAGATTAAACTGTGTTTTGTGTGAAAGAGTGTATATCAAGTATTCGTTGTTGACGTCACCTAGGGTCCATAGAAAAAAAATCAAGTATGATAAAAATGAAAAATGAGACTTATATTCGCCACTCATATACCTATCCTTTGCCGAACGTGTATAAATTGCTTAAATAAAATTAAAGATGGTATTCGATTATAATAATTTCATTAAATTGACAAAATTGTTATCAAAGGAAGTTTTGCCTATACGAAATCAACACAGTTTGATTTATAATTCTTTTGGCTGGAAATCAGTATCGATGTTGTTTAAATATAGGCTGGATCAATATTGTGCTAATGTGACATGCAATGAGCTACATGTGTGGAATCTGTTCTGTGTTTTATTGAACTCGCTTATTCTGGAGCTGGGTTGTGAAACAGGGGCTATTTATTGTTGACTTACTTTACCTTGCACTTTGCATGGTTAATTTTGTGCCGATCAAACATTTATACCTACTGAGATTAATTTTCACAGAACTACTGTGGCAACAAAGGTAATCGAATAACTTAATAGACTTGTTAAATGTTGTTGTTCCAAAAAACACCTTAAAACTTAAGGTTGATTCAAAGAAATGTGGCAAGAGTAATAGTTTGGTATTATAATGGGAGATCATTTTGTGACTAAGTAAATCTGTTGAAGACGGGGATGTGTAGATGGATAGCCGTTAAACGCCTTCGCGATTAGGGCGGTTCTTATGTTGATGTTGTAATCATGTAGGTATTATGTGTAGATATGTTAGGCTTTTTGAGGTGAAGGAAATGTATTTTTAATCATATGCGCATATATTTGAATGATAAAGTATACTAGTTTTCATTCTTCTTCTTCTTCTTTTGACAGTGCATCTTAAACTAGTAAAGGTTAGCGTTCAGCCTGTTGTAGTTTTCCTTAATAGTAGTTTGACGGAATAGGTCTTCTTCTGTAGTTATCCCGGTCCAGTGTAGTTTTCATTTTATGTGTGTGTGTGATTGTATCATTTTACAATTATTGTTTTATACGAATGTTTCGAGCCCATGTTTTTTATTTAGCCCACTGTGTTCTACTTCTGCACAAAGACCTCTCCAAAATCCTTCCACGAGTTTCTAACCTGAAATTAAGATTAAGTATTTAGCTTTCGAATTTGTTTAGTATTTTAATGGTTAATTATCTGTTCCACATTTTTTTTGCCAGTGTAGACTATTACAAAACCACATCCTTTGCTTTGAAATACTCGCCTGAAAATCGTGACTTGTAATAAATGTCTTAAGCAACATAATTAGTCTATTTACTTGGCTGTTTAATATGTATATCCTACGAGAGTAATCGCGGTTGTCAGGCGGCTGTCAGCCCGGCTCTCGCGACCAGACCCGTAATGTATTCACACCACGGATCACTTGTTTATGGCACGTTGAATTAATTCCGCATTCCGTTCAGGACTTGGTCTATGACGCTGAATTTATTTACGGATGTGCGAAAGTCTTTGGAGAAAGGTCGCGTGGAAGCTGGTGTAAAAGTTGAAGAACTTCAAAAACTTCACTTACTTCGGTGTCGGCGACTAGTGTGAAACAAAACCTATTCAGATAACAGTCGGAATAGTGCCGGGTTACGTACAAATAGCTTGTGAAAAAAATACGATATTATCTTGTATATAATGATATTGTATTTATTTTTTTTAATTTAGTAAAACAGGGTAATCAATTCAGCAAAATTCTACATTTACGCGAGTGATGTAACTGATACAGCTAAATATTAGGTTTATTTTAAACTTAGATATTGTTCCGAGAATAACGTTGTTAGTGAATATGTTGTTTCTAAACATTTTGGTGTTATCTGAAATAATTATAGACAAATAAAGCACAATATACACACAAATAATAACTGAATTCGGATTTATTCCACGAAAGGCAATTTATATTGCACCTACACAAAATCCATAAGTCACTCATAAAGTATTTGAACGTGATGTTAAGATTATTGATTTAATTTTCTTTTTTTTCGGCTGGTTCGGGTATTGTGATGGCCAATACGATAAATTGTTTACTTTTAAATCAATAACTAGCAAAATTCTACATTTATACTTAATGATTTATCTTTGAATGCGACGGAACCCTAATTTGCGAGTATTTAATCTTTAGTACGGTTTTCAAAAATGATTTTTACTTCTAAACAAGTGCTTACATAGGGTTTTAGAGGTTCACTCTGATTTAAGACATTTTCCAAATCAAAATTTAGGTCGAATAACAAAACCACTGTTTTTACATCACAAATCTTCAAGCACAGATCTTTAAGTACCTTTTTAACGACCCTCAATATCAATTTATACCCCTACTCTACTCCTTAAATAAATTGAAAGGGACTTACAAACCAACCTTAATTTAGATTAGCGTAGGTCAAGTTTTCGTTGATCTTAAAAGAATTTGAGTAACCTAAATATGTTTAGGCCTTTAAATTCAAATTTTCGTCTAGACAGAAGTTATTAGTTCATTTAAAAGATCTATTAAGTTTTAAAGAATCGGGTTAACAAAATATAAAATTGTTTTTAAGTTTAACACGACGGTGAACAACTTGAAATCAATATTCGTTTTTTTTAATACTGTTTGAACGGACTGAAGAGTGGCGAAACATGCCATTTCCCACTATGAGTGACGTGCTGTGTTTCCGATTCCTGCTTGCGACAAACATTTTGATACGATCTTCACACTCTTGTTTCGCACACTTTGATATTTTAAAGAAATAGTGAAATAGAAAGAGGTTCGAGGTGTCTGTAGTAGCCTTGGCTCGATTAAAACTTAAAATTACGTAATACACTTTCTTTAAATATAATAAGAAATTAATTGTCAATTTATTTTGTCAACAGTGTCGTTTTTGTAGAGATGAAAATAAACCTTTTTCACATTAATCAAATACAGTCAGTACGAAGGTTTGCTCATAATTATGTAACACATAAACAAAACAAGGTTTTAGTTTGACCCGACCCGCATATTACACAAAAATATCAAAACTCTTTTTGACGCTCATAGCGCCCACTTCACAAACTTCCCTTTGTCTGATAAATGCGAATTTTCGTATTTATCTTTTCTTGTTGGATGGCCTAACAAATGTTTGTTTTAAAACAAGCTTTTATTATTTTCCAAAAAAAGGAGAAAAATACATTTGAATACTGTTTTGAGCGGAACTTTCGATGCAATTCAAAGTTAGTATTTGTCGGTCATAGCTATGTAACAGCTGACAGTCGAAAGATGCGTTTGGGAGTTTTTATTGAGTTCCATTAATAAACCAAAAGTCCAAAACCCTGAGGTACAGGATGCTCTCCTAGCTTTTAAAAATATATTCCATGCGTTCATACTGTAGGTACACTCTCAGTACACTGTATAATTATGAACCTTATTGCTCTCCAGCTAAGCATAGCTTAAACACGTTAATAAATGAAAGATTTGCTTTTAACTTTTTAACCCTTATTCGCACAGTATAATGCAGCTTACCAATAAACATTATACAATCTAACACAGGCTTCCAGACATCTCTCGCATTCATTTTGCAAAGATAAAATAAAATCGAATTCAGCCAGCGGCTTAGCCGCGGAAATCTAATCACATTTGCGGTTTTGTACTGTTTTATTTTACAAACCTCGAGCTTTATACTTCATTTTGAATTTCGAAAAAATACGGTGAGCAATGCTTCTCTCTGCAACAATTTCATTTTAATGTTAAATCCCATATTCAAAAATAATAGGCTATTACAGAAGAAGGAAAGGTTTTGTAAATAAATTGAAGGGAAAAATGGTTAGTTATTTTCGTTCGTGTGATGCACTATTGTTTTTAGAGGTTGAGTAAAGGAAAAGAATAAAGTGCTGGGAATAATAAGTCTTTAACGTATATTTTTGTCTTTGTACACTGCACCATTCTTGGCAGAGTGATATCACGTGAGACAAACCGAGTATAATATAATCAAGTGTTGTTTGTGACAACTAACTAGAACTGATTACTTGATATCTCATCCATATCAATCACTCAATCAAAAAAGCCATAGAATACAGTCGTAAATATATCATCCATCGACTGCTGTATTTCAATTCCATAAGTCAACATAGAAAATTGGAAAACAATAAAACCGGTTTTATAGTTGTGTGCAAATTCCATTTTACAATAACTGCCGAAACCGTTCCAATGATCTGGTATTTCAGTTTTACGAGGAGCGGTCATTAGGTACCAGGGGCACATGAGTTAGTAGGAGCTCTTACGTAAGTGTGGCCGGTTCAGGTGACGTCACGGGGTAACGAACCGCTGCCAGATAATAACCTACTTACTGGCTTGTAGGATGCCGAGTGGATTTCTAGTTACGTAACAAAAGGCATGGATGTATAGTTAGTTAGAAATTTGTATTGGTTGCTCTTGGTATATTTTCATGCTTAGATTGCTAGCAAAGTAATTTATCTAAATGGAGAAATGAATATTATATTAAATACTTTTGTAATTAATTAAGATGTTTGTGGTGAATAGAGTTATGAGAAAATGAAAATTTTGATTTTCATAAATGAATGGAAGATGCTCTAAGTTCTGTAATTGCTAATGAAATACTTGCTGATCTAGACTTGCTAGACTTGCTAAAAAATTGTGGTAGTTTGCTTACAGAAGATGAATCGACCAATAGGTAAACTGTTCGTTTTTTTTCCGTACGAGTTTTTCTTTGATTTCCAACTTGTTTTTCCCAGTTTTTTCCACTCTATAAAGGTTTTCAGTATTGAACTGTTGCGGCATCTGCGGGTTTCATTCTCTTGGCTGGCTTTGTTCAGTTTAGCTGCATGGCAACATTGATACGTTGCAACGCGAAGAATGCACTTTTATTAAAGTTTTGCGAATCACTAGTTGGTTTTATCCATTGTTGGGGGTAAACAAAGTGAGATGGATGGTAACCCGATGGGAATGTATTGGTATTGCTTTTTTATAGAATTTTGAAGAGTATATTGACTTTCCGTGTGAATTGCGGCTTTTATATGTAATTGGGTATTGGGTTGAAAGCAACCAATAAGTTCGTTACGTAGATTGAAAGATATTGTAATGCACTTATGAACATTACTTTTTATTAAATCGATGACAAAATATGACAAAATCAAGAAAAGCATCAAAAGTGTGTACGAAAGTTGGGGGCTGATAACGTAACTGAGTGTCATCTTTATTTTTTAATAGAATATGCGTAAATTTACTACGCGATAAAAACAATCAGTCTGGAAATCTATCTGATGAACTTATTAGATTTTTAGTCAAATAACCAATTATGCTCCTTGTCATGAAAATGAAAATGAGGTCACGTCTCGACAAATTATTAGTTAGTTAATTTGGTTATTCTCTTTTTCTTAAATTATTTTCACTATTCTATATTACTAGCTGACCCAGCAAACGTTGCTTGGCCGATTTTTTTTCTAGTTGTATGTATTTCTAATGCCACATTATAAAAAAAGTAAAAGCAAACAATTTCGTCCAAAAAATAAAATATATTTTTTTAGTGTGAGCGACTCTTATCACTTAGGGGTATGAAAAATAGATGTTGTTCTACTCTCAGACCTACCCAATATGTGTACAAAATTTCATAAAAATCGGTCGAACCGCTTCGGAGGAGTACGGTAACTAACATTGTGACACGGGAATTTTATATATTAGATTTAACCTTAATTCATCACTTCAGTAATGAAATTGGTTGATTACCAGCTCTTCGGATCTATCCCAATGTATGTAGTATTAAACTGAAAATAAATTATAAACCTTGAACTAAACCGATCCACACCCTTGTCAATATCAATTAGTATTTGAAACTTATATACCAGAGCAGCATATTAAATGATACAAAGTGTTAGTTACATGTGTGTTCGCTACCTGTGTCTGTTCTCCTGGTACAAAGGGGAGTCAGAGGGGCGTCAGTTTAAATAATACCGGGGACGAGGGTCAGGCCCGAAAAGTGCATCGTCCTGGAAATGTTTTTATCCATATCGTTAGCGAGAACGTAGGTGTAAATTGTAATTGTATTTCAATAAATATTTTGTTTTTATTTGTTTTAGAAGGTACAGGGAATATGGTTTGCAGTCGGAAGAGTTGGCGTTGACGATTTTATACTCATTTATTTGTCAAGTCTGTTTTTATAGAAAAAAAAATCACCAAAACAAATTCAAAGAGTCATTTCACTTCAAACAAAATAAACACTCTAAAGTCAGAGAACTCGTAATAGAGTAGAAGATCTTGTTTGTTTGAACGCGCTACGCTCAGGAACTACTGATCCGATTTAAAACTGAAAATATCAAATCGATCATTGGTTAGCACGAAAATTGTGATTGACGTGTCAAAAGTGGATACATGTAATTTTAATTTGAAGAATAGTTTAACAGTTTGTTGAGGTCACGTTAAAGAACTATTCGTATATAATAGCTCAGTCACTTACCATATGCACTAAGAATTATTGCCTCAATACCTACCTTCAGACTATATCCTCGTCTAGTGCTAATCCCCTTCAGTTAATACCCCAGCAGATGGGGGGGAGGGGGGAGAAGTGGCTCTATCCTTTGTCGGAAGCCACGCTCTTAGAGCCGCTTCAAACTTATCGACTTCAACTCATAGTCATTGACAGACGCTGTTACTCGTTCAGACTGCCTTTTTAAATTTTGATTTCCAAGAGCTTGGATTTATTAGTGACTAGTTGATGATTGGTTTAGGTACATATACCTAATTAAACCTACGCTAGCTGATCCAGCGTTCTGTTCTGATTTGGGAATCTCAAAGACGTTACCAAGGACACCACTCAAGCTTATAAGAAAATAATTCACTCAAATCGTTCCAGCCGTTTAAAAGAAGTTTACTGACATAAATAAACATAGTACAATTATATTATATACATCTATAAAGATACAAGATATTCTGTAACACCCAAATTAAAACTTTCACCGAACTTCTTTTTCTAGAAGTCACTAAAAAAGGATACAAATGAACACTTTTGTTGGAACAAGTACAAAATACTTGTCCCATTTCCCTAATATATCCACGTAGAGGGGCAAGGCAAGGGCAGGTCAACCGATACTGCCCAAGGTAACGGTAGCTAATCGAATTTACTGATACAGGCTGTGCACAACACATGTGGTCGGAGAAAATGCGCGGTTCTTACCAAACTTCAGAGTAACGCTTAATTAGAGGTCTCGTCGTGTTACCTTTTTATTTTCAGCCCCCTTTCAGTAACAAAGTATGCGGTAATGTTTTGTGTTTCGGAAACATGGCACGTGCTGATAAAGTTACGTGTAAACTGGGATTAGAGGCGCCAATGCGGGCTCCAAAAAGGCGTACCATAAAAAGTTTATCGTTCTAATATTGGTCTACCTTTGATGCACACAACACTTTTTTTATTCTTTTATTCTGTCATGTTTGAATGAGAGAACAATTTAAACGAACTAAACTTTTTACAACTCCGTGTCTGTGTTTAAATATTTTGGAACACTTTTCATTTCGTGTGAGATTGACAAGGACGTAATAGTTTGTACTGTGTAATGTTTATACACACACATGTTACTTTTTTTCAAGGGCAATGGCGATTTTGAATTGTTTAGTTTTGGAATTGTCAAACATTTTGTCGATGTCTTTTGTACGCCTATCTTCAAAATTCCTTAAAACACAGATTTAGACAGATATCTTTAAAATGCACAAAATAAGACATAGCTGTATAAAAACCAGGTTCAGAATAAAGCCACTATTTCACGAATTTAATATTTTTGTGTCAATTCTCGCGGACGTTACGCTGTTATTAATATTCAAAAACGGAACGTGCTCTAATCCAGCCTTTGTGCCGTATTTCGTAACTCTCGGATTTGATGTACTTACTGTTTTATTAATAGGAACTTTATTTCAAATCCATCTAGACCGTACTTTTATTAAATCTTTCTATTAAGTTGTAGTCGTAGTAAGTCGATGTATTTGAGTCGTTTTAAATTGATGTGCGTCAGTCCTGCTAAATATACCAATTTACCTTATTTATTATAGTTTTGAAATTGTCTTACAATTCCAACAAAAACATCCAATACGCAGGCTTTTTTTTTTAAAGTCGGAAATAAAACTTGATTTTTTTTACTACAGTTTCTTTTAATGTATAAAGACTAGCCAATATAAAATTATAGAGACAACAGACATACCTACTTGACGGGAAGTGGTGAGGAAAACTGATAAGTAACATTGTGAATAGAACCTTTTTTCCGTCACTTCACTATTAGTTAACGTCCATCAATGTTACTCGCAGGAAACGTTAGAAGGTACATGATAAATAGTCAGAGATGAAGAAATCTCACGCAACGGACAAGCGTCATTAGACGAAATAAGAATAACATTGAAAGATGAATTGTGATAGAAAAAATAATGTCTTTTGTACTACTTTGTTATACAAAACTTATCAAATAGTATGATTATAAATCAACGTAGGTACAATAAACGTCGTAAAGAAAAAACGGTCAAGTGCGAGTCGGACCAGCTACACTGCGGGTTCCGTACTACTGGATTCCGAAAAAATTGTTGTGCAACGAAAAGAACACTCATACTATTCCTACGTTTTTATAAATTCATTTTCTTGTTATACGCTCACTTTGTTGTTTGTTTGTTTGTCGTTCCGGTTGAATTTTTACTACTATAAAAGCGGCTGGACCGATTTTGATAAAATTTGAATTGGAATTTAAAAAAGTGGGTTTTTAGATTTTTTCAATATTTATATTTTTTTAATGACCAACTGTTTGAGTTTTGTTCGCATTATTTATTGTACCACCTAAATTTATCATTATTACCATTTGTTGTATTACCTTTGAGTTCAACTTGTAACATCAAAGAACACACAAAAATAACAGCCTATTGTATACTGTTTGACATGAAAAATGTATCTGTACCAGTTTCCATCCATTCTGTCAGCTAACAAACACTTCATACACGTATAAAACAATGTTATATTTAAAGCCTTCGGCAACCACGCAAGGCTGGTTACCGCACACGAATTGCTTTTGAAAATTTAATCTTGTTACAAATTTTAGTTCTTATTTTCGTGCAATAAATTCGGGTAGATTTACTAAATGAATGCAGCTGTGAAAAGAGAATTTAAATGGAATAGGTAACGTCTGTGTGTTTAGTATTGTCCTGATAATGGTATTGCAAATTTTATGCGAGTACTTTATTAATCATTCGTTTGGTGTTAGGGTTCCGTAACCAGAGAGTAAAAACCCTAGTAGCATAATAGCTATGCAACTTCTAAGTATATTGTATATATATTGATGTTCCCTTTGATGCTTTACTTACAAATAATAAAAACTACAAAGTTTAGGTTAAGGGACGTTTGCTAAGGTCATAATTGTGATAGGTAACTTTTATTATTTGCGAAATTGTTCTCTTCAGCGCATTTGTTAGAAAAATAGAAAGTACCGGGTTCGATTCGCGCTTGAACGGTTATTTTCAAATAGTGTAAATGTTTTTATAGAAACTATCGTGAGACTGATTCATTATTAAATGATGCAACGGTTTACTCACGCGTATTTATCGGGGTGCCCGACTAGTTTCGGATCCAACCGGAGTCCTTAATCATGAAATGATGCGGCGGAATCGCGAGTCGCGAGTGTAAATGTTTTTCAATAATTACAGAGGTATTAAACATTGCATATTAATGATGAATAACAAGTACCAACTGGTTACAACACTCATCGCATTTTATGTTGTGTAAACTCAGCTATGTTTTACTTTGTCCACTCACTACCCAATGTGTGGTGAGTAAATAAAATACATATTCAGAGCATTTGTAGTGTATCTACGTTATGTCATGTTTAATTTTAATACTATAGTTATAAATATTATGACGACATCTATACTCTATACTAATATATAAAGCTGAAGAGTTTGTTTGTTTGAACGCGCTATTCTCAGGAACTACTGGTTCAAATTGAAAAAATCTTTTTGTGTTAAATAGACCATTCTGCGACTAATAGGAGTGAAGATACAATGGAAAATGTGGAAAAAACAAGGCAGATATAAATCATAACTTATATCTTCTAACCACGCGGACGAAGTCGCGGGCAACAGCTAGTATTTAATAAGTCGTTCAATATAAAACTAAATCTGTTGACGTATCAGATTAAATTCTTTTAGCTCGTTTTTAACTTCGCCAATTCTTGAATTATTCATTTTATATTACGTAGATTAGTACTTACTAAGTAGTTTCATTATAAATAGCCGGATTACAGAGAGGCTGCCATTATAAAGTTTGTTCACGAAAATTAGTCTCAAATGTAAGTAAATTGATTCGGAAAGTTATTTCAACGAAAACTCGAATGAAAGCTGAAGTTTTTCATGCGTAATAATGTAGGTATTTTACTTTATAAAATAAATGAACAACGAACAAAATTTGACAAATACTCTGAAAGTTATTTATTTTGTGGCTCCATTGTGTTATTAAAACTTTCAATAAGGTATTTTTGGAACTGACATTTAATACAGTAATTTTGGTAAGGCTGTATAATTTTCATACCTGTGCCTATTAATATGAAGTGACGTTTCTAATACTACGCCATTTTGATCGTTGAAGTTCATTATACGCAATTTTGAACAATTAAAAAAAATCTTATTATAATTTTAACTAGGTCCTGCAAAGCTTTTTTATGTGTTACCGGCTAATAGCTGTGGTCAATAAGTAATTAAATTCGAATGTCAATTTGACACGCGAAGTAGTCAAACAAAAGGTTATTGCAAATGAAGTATATTCAAGTGTCGACTGCCCTATGCAAAGTTCATTGACTTCTAAGTGCCGAAAACGTAACATTTCCTCAAGATGCCTGAACAACAAACAACACGACCATTTATCGTTAGCTTACACAGAAATGCACTTTATTTGTATAGAGATAAGGTTTGCGTGCAATTTATAGAGTGCAACAATAGAATAACGCATCTCTGGAGAGCTGGGGGGTATAAATTGAACAAACAATGTATTGCAAAATGGGTCTGGGATAACACAACAGCGAGTAAGTACAGCGGTTCTCAAAGGTTTATGTCTTAATTGTAGATACTATTATTGTTCCTTGCTTATTTAACGCTTTAATGTTGTTGTTTGCGTAGAAGGCTAATTTTGAGCACCGTTAAATTGTTAGTGATTATTTTTGAAACAGGTATTTATACGAATAATGCCTATCCCTCGACTGAAGCCATTAATCATCGGTTTTAGATAGATGGACCGATCAATACTAATGATAATGTATTGTTTTCTTTCCTTTACGCATTTTGGGTAAACATAATCTAAAATACACCCTTTTACCTACTAAACAGTAAATAAATGTAGAGACAATAGCTGTGGAGGGACCCCCATGGTAATTTCCCGAAATGTACGAAATCCTTTGGGAGTGAGTCGGGGATGAATTTCGTTGTCTTTTTCTGGATTATACCGGATTATGGTACGGTAAGTGCTGTGCAACTAGCTGGAACTATTAATAAGTATCTAGTTTGAATTCACCACACGCATAATCTCATAATTTTATTAAATTCTTCTTTTTAGTGTCAGTGCCGCTTCGTCCTTATAACACAATTCTTATTACATAAAAAAAAATCCAAATTCCATTAAGTAGTTTGAAATGTGACGAATCCTTATAAAATTTCGCATGAATGATAAGAATAAGATATTCAAAAGGCTAAACATCGTATATTTATATTAAATCAAAATTAACAGATAAATTTTCACCTTTGCCCATATGTTTGACTGTCCAACTTGACATAAACAACGTATTTTAAACCACATTATCTATATCTATACTTCTATACTAATCTATACTCTATACTAATATATAAAGCTGAAGAGTTTGTTTGTTTGAACGCGCTAATCTTAGGAACTACTGGTCCAAATTGCAAAAATTCTTTTTGTGTTGAATAGACCATTCATCGAGGAAGGCTTTGGGCTATAATCCATCACGCTGCGACTAACAGGAGCGAAGATACAATGGAAAATGTGAAAAAAAAACAGGGCAGGTATAAATCATAACTTTTATCTTCTACCCACGGGGACGAAGTCGCGGGAAACAGCTATAATGAATAATTTCCTACAACAATTTCCCGACCGTCCTTCTTGGAACATAGCGTTAAAATACACACGTAATACTTAATTCGAATTTCTCCTTTCAAATACCGCAAATAAGGCTTTAAGTTCGACCTTATTTCTAGGAACTTGGTTTATAACTAGGTATTAAGTTAATAAAGATCTCGTTACTGGCTCGTGCCCCCAGATGATAGGCGACTAAGTTTTACATATATTGTAGAGTGCTCTTCACTTTAACTTGGGATAAGTCTATCGATTGCGATCGCTACCACTTTACCGGTTGTGCTCATGACTCGGTGGAAAGCGGGGCGGAGTAGTGAATTTATATGAAAAACTAGTGTTCGCCCGCGGCTCCATCCGCGTGGAATATTATAATCCTGTCTTAGGCCCGCCCGCGTGCGATATCGCTCTAAAGCATGTTGCAAACATACCCTTTGTTATTTCTAACACCTCTAAGAACATGTGTGAAAAGTTTCATGACGATCGGTTAAGTATTTTTCTCGTTTCGTTCACATTTTAGTATTAGTAAAATATTCAATATTCGCATCAATCTTAAATGAATTAAAGGAAAGGGTGTTATTTGAGTTATGGGGTATGCAACTTGAGAGAGGTCTATGCCCAGCTGTGGACCATGATAGGCTGAGTTGATTAATTGATGGAATGACTTTATTTCTCCCCTTGTTTACATTTCTCCTAAACAGCGAGATGTAATATAAAATGGTACTCTGCAATGCTAACTTTGTTTAAAAAAATAAGCTATTGTTATTTTATATAACACCAAGATACTACTGCCAAGATTTCATCCGTACAAATACGAGTACGTTTTGCCATAAGTCCAATCTTGTTTTGATAGGTAATATTAAAATTATTGGTTACCGTTTAACATCATCTTGCAATATAACGGTTAATATTATAATTAATCAACCATGGCAACAGTTAAATAAGTTGCCATGCGAGAAATATCAGGAATTCTTGATAAGGAAAAACTTAACCTTGCTGTCAGAAACATATGACTTCTATAATTGAATAACGGTTTTTACATTCCTATAATTTACTTTGTTTTTATTTGTACAGCCAACAAATAAAGTGGATGGACCCAGTTTCATTTGTATAGATATCACAGCGTTAATTATTTGTGATGATAGCTAATAGAAACAGTTGTCTGTTGCATTGAAACTCAATTTGAACTTTTTGCTGATTGCGCCCAAGCTTTATTTGCGATTCCGACCCACACTCTAACTTGGAGGAAACTTAATGCTTAGCTGTACTAATTGGTTCACTGAGTTTATTAGATAACATTTGACCATTGACATTCAGCTTTAATAGCGCTTACGGAACCTCAGATAGTAGAGAAAATATTAGGTGCTGACAAATAGTCTAAAAAACCTTACTATGTAAATGTACTATGTAGGTAAATTAGAATCGCTTTAGAATTGAGTAATAATCGCAAGATACATTATTCTTTCAGCTGTCGCTTTTCCTTTTTAACACGCTTTTATTAGCTTCATTAAAATTAAACATCACCAAGCATTTTTTTAATAATATAATGTGATAGAGGAGAAACAGACGCGACAGTCAGAAAGCAAATAAGTAATGTACACTGGTTCCAGTAGTACGGCAGTAGTGGCACTATTCAATACTATTTCTCGTCCCTTGCTGGCAGTTCCCGCTCCCGGCACAAACATGGCCGCTACCTAAACTTACATAACTCTGTCGAACTCGCGAGATACAGCTGCTTCGCTTCAACTTTCATTTCCCGCATCTTTGTTGGTTTTGTCCCAGACAATAGTTCGTTGAGGATTAAAATTTAATTACAACAGCCTTCTGTTAGTGACAAGTTTCCCACAGTTTTCAGTTTTCAAGGGAACCTTTGAAACTTAAAGAAATGAGTAATAAAGAGAAACATGCTTGTGTTTGTTTTGTTTAAATTTTGCTGTGGATTTTCTTCGCAGTTGTTTTAAGTGGCGTTTCGTTACTGTTTGAGTTGGACTAATTAATTTTGTTGGGTTTATAAGCGTAGAGTTATCATGAGACCTACAGACTTGAACAGTACCAACAGGTATCTAGGTTTGTAACGGAGCCGATGTTATCATCACTTAGAAGTTGATTGATGTTTAAAATTTTCTAAGTAGGTTTAAACTTTTCGTGAAAACTTTGAGCTCCTAATGTCAAAGTAAAAATGTTGAGGTAGGTAGATATATTTGTTACTGATATGTTTTTTACATTCGTTTTTTTGCTAACCTGAAATTATTGGGGGGATTGATTAGATGATATGGATAAGATGAATAGATGAGCATGACACCACTCAACAATGCCCTGTCTTCATACTCGTAATTAGCCTTTTTTATATGTAGTTAAAAAAGCATCCGCGCAGTGTTCGGAAAATGAAGGGTAATAATTACTACAATTTGTTATGTGTTTTACATAATTAATGTATGTTCAATGTCTAATTATAAAAGGCAATATTTTTCCTCCTATTCATTGAGTACAATACAGAACAAACCTACTTTAGCTCGGACCTTAAGTAGCGCCATAAAATAAAGTAACGTTTGACTAGTTACTGATTGCTTGCCATTAAGTAACTCCTACGTGGTTCTACGTAAATAACTACTGGGTATTGATATCTACTACTGCAGTACGAGTATACGTAATTTAAGAATACGTTATTTTAGTAAAGTAGAAATAAGTCGTTTGTTTGTGTTTAGGTCTGTGTGTAGGTATAATAAATAAGACGTTTTAGAGTTCTTCATCTAAAGGGTGAAAAATGAACATTATTGAGGTAACGCTGTCTGTCCGTCTGTCACCAGGCTTTACAGTAAAGATTTTCACAGATAATGTGTTTTTGCTGCCGCTATAACAACAAATTCAAAGCAAAGTTTCAATAGTCATAAATTTTTTTAGTGATAAATAAATTTGTTTATCACCCAACTATTTGTACGGAAACCTTAGTGGCGCGAGTTGAAATCATACTTCTTCATGATTATAGCTCTGTTACTGTATTTACTAACGTTTGTTTTAAGAAAAGTCTAAAAGTATTTGAACCCATTGATTCAAAACTAAAAACGTATCGTATCCAGTGAGACAAAAACCGCAGGACATTGTACGGATCCGATGAACCACACCGGGTAAAACATTCCTGCTGGAAGAATCTTAATTAAAAACGCTAAGGTACTAATTGCACGTCGATTTAAAGTAACGAAGAAAAATAATTAGGATTCCAAACCGGTCTTATTCAGAGGAATATTATCTCAATTACAACTTTGAATTATATTAACAGCACTTTGTGTATAAGAGACGTTTATTTTAACAGCTTGAACTGAAATAAAACCTTCTTTCTAGTTTAAAAAAAAAGTAAATCCTTATGAATTATTCTTTGAGACACATTCGTCTGATTGATAATAATACCTATTGATAATTATTGCCTATATTACGTACCACTGCCTCTGTGTAGAGGAGGATTGACCACTGATCTAGCTCGTGAAGGTATTTTTATGATGTTTTTCTATACCGTTTGTTAGTGTGTCTTAGAATAATACATTGAAAATATTAGGACTTTAATTAATTATTCATATATCATTAGATGCCTCTAGAATGTAAAGAGTTGCATGTTTTGGTAAGGCTAAAATTAAATAAGCTGACACAACATCATTAATTTCATACTCTATCATTGAAACACAAGCTTAATTATACGTAAATATTAAGTCGAAAATTCAACAAAGAGATAAAAGTACATTTACATAAATTATTGAGATGTAGCAGACAAATTACCTGACTTCGAAGTGGGTTACGTATTCGTGGATGAGACCTAGTTTATTTGGCATCCTCCCATGTTTGTGTACGTCGGGAATGTCGAACCTAAATTAACATCGGGTCATTTGTATAAATATTTGTGCGATTGAAGTACGTGTTTTGAGGAATAAGAAGTCTTTGTTTTAGGCTAGGGTAGGCCGGTCTAAAAAAGGAAATATGGAACCCTTTTACTAAGGTCCCATTGCCTGCCACTTGGCTGTATGGCTATTCGGGCGACACCGTCTATGTCGCCAGTCGGAATTGCACTTGAACGGTTTTTTATTAATCTTTCAATGATTTTGATTGCTTTAACGAAATCTTGCTTGACTCGATTTAAGTATGTAATTGTTTCGAATTAGTCACTTATCTACATAATCATTGGCCTAGCCTTTTCCCAACTATGTTGGGGTCGGCTACCAGTCTAACTGATTTTAGCTAAGTACCAGTGTTTTACAAGGAGCGACTGCCTATCTAACCTCCTCAACCCAGTTACCTGGGCAACACGTGACATTTTTTGTGCTTTTGCATGAATTTATTTTTGTTAATATTAATTATTATTTGATTTAATAACATGCAACTCATTTGCGTTATTATTTTTTAAATCGGTTTATATTTTTTTTTTTGTAAGTATGAACCTTATGCAGGTATATTATCAATTTATTGAAATACTCTGCATTAGTTTATACACTCGAATTTGAAAATTGTCTGGACTTTAAAAGAGATAGATAGATAGATAGATAGAGACTGCGACCCCTGAGTTTGTTTCGACATTTCTTCTTAGGGTAGTCAGCTAGGAAATGTCGGCTTCATCGTTCTCAAAAAAGACATGTAAAAGTGATAAAAAATATCCTATTTGCAGAATAAATAATTTCATTTCATTTCATTTCATTTCACGATACCCCTTGGTTAGACTGGTTGTCAGACTTTTCAAGCTTCTGACTACCTGTAACGACTTTCAAAGATGTAGGAATAACAGCCGGGACCCACAATTTAACGTGCCTTCCGAAACACGGAGAAACTCGTTATGACAAAGATGGTCACCCATCTACGGACCAACCGCGTCAAGCATAGCTTAACATGTGATTGAATCACTTATGCGGTTATAGCTTAGCCACGAGCTCCTCACTTATCGAGTCCCTTATCTATATATAATTTATAATCATTTACTTCAATCATAATCGTCAGCTTTGTCATAGCTGACGATTATGAACTTATACCAGTAGTCATAAATACTTTCCAGGGATTTAATTGACGTTCCTATACTTTTACATCTTACCCAAATTTTCTTCAGACTTTTAAAAATAGCTTTACATATTTTGCCGCTTACAATCCACATTTTTGCCCGTTTCTATGCAGGTAGCTAACACACGTATACATGATACCGATATCTCATATAAAATAACCACAGCTGGTAATCAAATTCTCATAGAGGCTGCCTTCGGGAACAAGAGCTTCTGTATTTTCTCGTATATATTTCGCACGCTTTCGTAAGTGCACCTATGAAAATATATGTTATGCATTATGCATGCATGAATTGAATATGTGCTCGAGTTGTGTTTTTCTTAATGTGATTCTTTGTTTAGGTGCTCTTATTTTTTATGTCGCGCGTAGTTTTTGTAAAATACTGTTTCGGCTCGAGTTTAATTTACGTAACTCTAGACCGATTTATTCAAAAGTATGGGTTAACCAAGAAAGAGCCTTTATTTTATTATTTTATACCTTTAATGCTGAATTGATGTCATTGCAGTCAACACACGTACATATGTGTTTGTCATTGAGACAGCCCTAACACTTTACGTGCGCGACATGAAGACGAATTTATCACCAAACACTTCAGCCTTCAATGTCATTTGTTCCTAACAGTATACACTTTCAGTGGATGCAAACATCACGTAAACGCGAGCCAACAGCTATGACCCATGTATATTGTATGGTGGATAGTTTGAGCACCTCTGGCCGATGACCCTCTCAATATTTCACAGTAGATCGCGCCACGCGCCCCCCACGCCCTCACGCCCCGCGCCCTGCGCCTCCGGCTATCCCCATGATCCGGACTCTTTGTACTTTACCGCTTTACCAACTTTATTATGATTGGTCGGCAGCCGATGATTCCATTTCACACTGGAAATTTAATTAAAAAGTAAGATATGATGGTCATTTTTTTTGTATTTTTAAATGAAATTTTCATTTCTGAGTGCTCAACTGGATATTCCAGAATTTACAGTAAATAATAAAAGGAGTGTGTTAATTTAATATCGAAAATATTAAAAATAACTGGTAAAGCCACAGTCGATACTTATATTATAGAAACAAAAAAATATGGAAATGAATTTTACTTTCTGCTATGAAAAAAGTGTGTAGACACAATTGGCTTCCACGTTATTCAGCCATGTTGGTTTTGTTAACTACACACACCTGTTTAATAGTTCTTAAAAAGCTATTTGTATTTGTACAATAAGTCAATATATTTGCTTAACATAATACGTATTACGAGTACCAAAAATAAGAATGGCTGGTTGTGAGTAAAAGCAAAGTTGAATACGTCTACTAAACCTACCAAAGCTAAGAGACCTTTCAGAATTCAAGGGTAAAGGTAACCTCGCAGGGAACTACACGAAACAATAAATAAGACCGCACAAAGCCATTACCTAGACTGAACAACCCCTATATTAAAACACATACGTGCCCACAAATAATGTTCTCCAATATCGCGACCATAGATTTTTTATCACGTTAACCTCATTAGGCTGAATGCCATGAATACCGTACCGCGCAGAAGCTGACGCAATAAAAAAATAAAATCGTCCATTAATTTTTATCTATGAACCGACACATAGGGGAGCAGTCGCCATTTTATCGTGAATATCACTCCATCGCGATTTCGAGTGGTTGCAATAACACTGGGACTGTTAATATCTTGAAATAACATAGGAAATAAATAGGCGGTGTTTGTTTGTTTGTGTGTGCTGCGAGAGCTTGGAATATTGCTTCCCGTCGACTAGCGGACATGTTTAATGTTGATCTTCACTACATAATGTGAGCTAGAAATAAACTTTCTACCAAACGTTTTGAAAATCGCAATCAGTTACTCGTTAGACTCTACATAAATTGTGTTGAACATAAAGATGTCTGATTTTATGGTACCGTATCCAAAGGGTTATCAATTCGTGATAGCTATTTTATCTTAAGTTGATGTAGTTTTGGTACCGATTCAATAAGATTAAAAATGGGTAGGAGACCATTTTTGTTAAAGTTATTTTCATTAATTTTTTATATGGAACCCTCAGTGTCGCGAGTCAGATGTCCGTTCATAAGATGTAACATTTAGAATATTTCATCTGACATCAAAATATGTTACCTTATTATTGATAGATGTCATTTAGGAATATTTTAAATTTTAAACAAGTGATGAAGCGGCAGACAAATATTGTTTACGAAGGTAGTTTTGCAAGTCCAAAGTTTAATTCGTTGTCAAAATATGTTATTTAATCGTCTTTATATTAATTAGGGTGCACCTGGCCGGATAACGTATCTATAAAGATAATATGTGTAGCTATTATATCATTTATTTGGAACGATTATTTAATATGTTTATACTATTTTGATTTTTCATTGCATGTAAGAGAGCTTAGTTCGACTATTTTCCTTTTTTCTTTTAATGTTGCATATGTAGGTATCGCGTACGCGGCATAATTAGACGAGTAAAAAAATATTAAGCCAATCTATTGATTTAAGTTATCAATGAAAATCATTTTTTTCCTCTGATTTAAAAATATCATTAATACCTATGGCTTTACACCGTAATTATTATCATTGTTGGAATTAAGGAAATTGGTATTTTTGTGAAACTTAAGCATTTAAGATATTATTTTAGACTAATGTACCTATATAAGTGGAGCTTAACAATTGAAAAACTGCAAGAGCTGAATAAATGACACTATGACTCCTTCAAGATAACTTCTCATCCTACACATAATTTTAGACCATCTATTAACAAAAAATAGAATATACTAACAAATCTCGGTAAACATTGATTAGTGTGCCAATTCAATACACTATTTGCTGTAGGGTGGCTCCTGACTACCATGAATCAATTTGTTAAGCTGTAGACGTTTCCTTTTAAACAGGATCGTTAGGGTCAGCAGACAATAGTATTCAATATACATTTACTACTACTAAATCATCTGGTTATTGATACGAGTAGAGTTTTTAAAGTGTCATATTTTAGAAGATAATATAGGTCTTTAATAAACAACTTTTTAATAAATGTATTGAATAACATATAATATGTAGCTACTAGCTGTAGACCGTGGTTCCGCCCGCATGCGATGATCCTGTAAAGCATAATCCTCTTTTAGTGTTCATATGTTTGTTTTAAGACAAATCCTATGTCTCTTCTAATCTCTCCAAGATTATGTGTGCCAAATTTTTAGTGAATGAAGATTTTTAGTATATTTCGCGTGAAAACGTTACAAACAAACTTACATTTACCTTTTAATATTAGTAGAGATGATAAAAAATTTACAAAAATTTCAAGTCATTAAAATTAAGTTTAATTTAATTTAAATACGTCTGCTGTAAGATTATCCGCGAGATTAAATTATATTCGTTCCAAAAATTGCAGGAACTACGTTATATATTATACTTTTTTTAACTATCTACATGTTCCAAGTTATGAGTTGCAATAAACTAGTAAAAAGGTTACTCTCATTACGTCTATAACCATAATCTTTCTAGTAATAAACAGTTGCATAGTTGTAGAATAATTGTGTTTTGTACTGATTGAAGGGGATGAGAGTGTTGATTTTGAGGATCAATTAAAAAGTTTGTCAGGAGAGGTAAAAAGGCAATTTCTGTGGTGAAAAAAAAAATTGAAAAATATTTCTTATTATTCTCTACATATAGTACGTTTTATATTTTATATTTTTTTTTTTCTGAAGTTTTAAATTAGATACCTTTATGTTCTGTTTAGTATTTATTTCCTCTGCCCTTTAGACACAACTCAGTAAAAACCCAGCAAAATCGTAAAACCCAATTACTGTCCATACGCCACCGCATCCCTTATTTACCTGAACCAAAATATACCGTCACGAACAAAGCAAATATATTTCAGTTTTACACTTTTAATATAGCGGTAGTCGACCATCAAAAAAGCGGTATTCCAGCGTGTGACGTAATATCACGTGTTTTACGATCCTCCCGGCTTATGAGAGTCACTCGGGATTTGAGGTACCCTTTATGTTTATGCAAGACGCTTATTAATATACTTTGACTCGTGACCGCGATCTTACTAATATTATAAACGCGAAAGTTTTTATGTATGGTAATTGTCCTTTTTAGGGTTCCGTACGTCTGAATACAAAAACGGAACCCTTATAGGATCACTCGTGTGTCTGTCCGTCCGTCGCTTACAGTCAATGATCTCCGAATCTATTAGACCGATTAAGTTGAAATTTAGACGAGAGTTCGACTCGCGATCCCGCCGCGTCTGCTCATGATTAAGGACTCCGGTTGGGTCCGAAACTAGTCGGGCTACCCCGATAAATACGCGTGAGTAAACCGTTACATCATTTAATAATGAATCAGTCTCACGATAGTTATTATAAAAAGTTGAAATTTGGTACACATATCAATTCCTGTGACCCAAACACAGAGGTGTGACGTGAGCAGATGAAATCTGTATAAGGGGGGGTCATTTTTGGGGGGGAAGGGGAAAATTAAAAAAGAAAATTCTGTAAGCTGCATTGTGTGGCATATCAAATGAAAGGTCTTGATGGGAAGATCTTAAATGTATTTTTTGTAATTTTAAAATAATTAGTTTTCAAGTTATTCAAGAAAATAGACGAAAATTGACCATTCCCACCCCCCCCTCTTATCTCCGAAACTACTGAACCTACAATTTTGAAAAAAATACAGAAATTAGTTTTCTTCTTATAGATTATAGGAAAACCTATAAGAAGTCCATGATATTAAAATAACATGGTAAATCACTCAATATTGTTTGTCGCAAAAACCACTTAATGGATCATGAAGAAACTCGATAGACAGATAATTTATAACAAGGATTTTATGTTCTCGTGAGATGATGTTGGTTTGTGGGAAGCAGCAGCTCGTTTTTTCGTATACTTACACAATGTTTACATCGATCCTAGTTTGTGTCATGTCATAGGTTTTCACTGCGTTGTTTATCGATGTTTAATTGTTTTGATTTAAACAGTCCGGAATCGCTGATATCATGACTTGCTTTTGTAAGACTATACCTACGTCTCTGACGTGTCTTTTTACGAGTCATATATTATCAGACATAATTACATATTTGACGTCGGCATAACTCTTGATGACACAATCATCACATAGTCCAGTCTAAATTACTGATTTAGATACTGTTACAAGACACAAACAAGATAATTTTCGATATCAAAATTCAAAGAACAAATGTACGAAGTTTAAATGTACTTCAATTTCATCGATAACAAACAATTTGTGTTCCTATAACTTTGTAAAGGCAACTCTTCAAAATCTCAAAATACAATACAAGGAATTGTGACAAAGCAATAAGTTTCTTTGTCTTCAAGAGCCGAATGCATTCTAGTTGCTTGGAGTAGAAAATTGACGATATACGGCAGTTAACTAGTGAAGCAGGCGGGGGCTGGGGGCCTACCACCGTCTCCCAAACTAAGGCTGCAGGTGTGGAAAAAAGATGCCGCTCTACAAAATGTCTTGCGCCATCTCACTCCCACAACTAAAACAGTCTTTAGTTCAAGACATGATGGTCCCTGCACAGTTTCCGGGCATGCTGGAGACATGTTAAACGTGGCGCATTCGAGTGTTCCAGATATAGCCTTCCTTTTATTCTATTGTGTCATAATAATGCTGAAAGGTTTACACTAGGTTTGACACTAAGTACGTCGGAAGATATAGAGTCGGCACTTTGCGAGGACGGTCTTTATGATGTGTGTTCTTATTGTTTTCATAAGAAATATCGCATTGTAGTCTGACACTAGGTTTTCACTGTTTTGTTGGTTAAAATCCTGAAATTATAGAACCTATTGGATATAAATTTGCCAAAAAAAACACAAGTTTTTTAATTTAGACATGACGCGGCGATGACCCCAAAAATAGAAAAGTAATATTTTGAGGGTTCGCGTGATGAGCTAAAGTGACATTTAAGATATGATCTCGCAATATACATGTTGTACAATAATTGATATTATTTCAGTCATCTCGGAGTCTACTTTAAAATGATTAGTCACAAAATCGTGTGCACAAGTTATTACGTATAAATCCATAATCGATAGTATTTTTACGATTCATCGCTAATTGTACTACCAATATCCATGCAAAAAACAAAACATGATTTTTCATTCAGCATTACGTATTACAAATCTAAGAAATTGGCTGTATCATTGTAATTCTGAATGACTATTGATATATGGTAATAATTACACAACGATAGTTATCTTTTTATTTACACAACAAAAATGTCCGCAGTGTGATGTACCTACTCGTACATTTATAACGATAAAGTACCTATATTGTAACAGGTGTCGAAGTTATTTACATTTCTTATTTATTTCTTCGAAAAGGACTCCCGCGCTGAGGAATTTTATTCTTGTGTCGCGTAAAGACAACCAGACTCAAAATAAGTATTCGTAATACGCGGCGATCGTACCCGCGGTGACTCTACCACTCGGCTATGCGTGCAATCATATTTTATTTTAGAGGTTGATTTTCTCACACGCATGCGATGTCGCTTTTGTCTAGGTAGGTACTAGTAGGTAGGTAGCTAAGTATACACCTGAATAATGAATTTCTTAACTAAAAGAAAAAGTAAGAAAACTGAACACGAATAATATAATGCCACTAAAAACATTTTCATGTAAAATGTTGCCAAGACGAGCCCATATGACTCGCACTGTCAAAAAGTTATCAGATCTCATGTAGAGCCACTCTAACACTACACGCCCTTACTCTACAAGGCCTAACTTCACAAACTCTACACCTTAGTCAAAATATGTGGCTTGGCCATTTCGCTACATTCACACCCGCGTCGTAAGGTGAAAAATTAATTCACTGTTCATTTTGTGTTATACAATAGTTCTTGTAGTAACGAACGGCCAAACCACATATTTTGACTAAGGTGTAGAGTTTGCGTATATTTGTTTAATTATGAATACTATCTTGTACATATATAGATTATTTTGTGATAATCACAAAATTTGAAAAAAAAAATATACCTAGGCTTAAAATCCAATTCTTCACACATTATTATTTTTGAATGAAACAAACAAACAGGTCAAAGTTCTCAGTTAGCTTTCAACCTTTGAATGCTGCGATTTATCTATCACATTTTGATAAATATTGTATTAAGAATTATAATATCTCTTATCGTCTAAACTGCATGAAAGGTCGTATCTTATCTGCATTATTAAATGTGATTATGTATCGTTGTTATTGATTCACCGCGTGATTTTTAAAGTTACATGTATTTTTACGAGTATTAAAGGTAGTATTCAGTCGGTTATATGTTACCCTACGGTTCTAGTTACAGATTTCTACGCACGAAGTTACATGTTCGATTCCAACGCAAAATTCCTACTTGCCCTTTCCAAAGGTCTATTAATATTCAAGGAGATTAGGATTCCGAATATTGTAAACTAGGTGGTCAATGTTCAAAACTTTTCTTATAAAAACCTAACTGATTTCTCTGCAAGCAGATTTATGATTTACAGAATTTTGAATGACTATGATTGCCATCATAGTCGTTTCAAAGTACGGGAAGATGGCGTGTTGAATTCGATTTTTACACGAAGGTATCACTTGGCTAAGGAAAAGGCAAACAGAAATAAGGGAGAAAGATCATTTCCTATCCATGGGCCAAAATTCACCTAAAATTAAAATAGAATAAACAATATATATTTTTTTAACTTCGGCTTTATTGAGCTTTCATTTAAAGATGGTGGTTCCAACAATCATTGTTCGAAACACAAAGCAAAACATTCTCATTGCTAATTGATACTTACCTTTAAGTTCCGGTACTTATCGTAACTTAAGGAACATTAGATAATGATAAGGGACTCGTAATTCGAAGTGTCTATAGACAACAAATACCGCTTTTCGGGAACAGTTGCTGGTTATGTGTCTTTGGGTTAGAGATCTATATACTATCTATTATAGTGTTTGGATAAGATAATTACGAATATAGAAATGCCTATAAAGAGCTGCATTTTATTTCGTTTCGTTATTATATTAAGAGTCACCTTTTTATTTCTTGGATTGGATGTGGGATGTGGAGAAGCGGGCGTTGTATTGCAACTTGGACCTTAATTAGATGAATTGATGATTGATTATATTAATATTCTTTCACTAAGCACTAAAAGATGAATCTGGCGGTGTCCTGATGTATAATGAAAGTATAACAATTTTGAATAATTTTCGGATGTTTGTAACATAGATATCTGCTTTTTTTCATTTTGTCAATCTAGCAACCGCTGTCAGTTGCTACGTAACTAGCGCCACAATCCGTTGCTCATTGATGTCTAATATTAATTTGTTATCAAATACAATATACCTACTGGACTTTTCCTTCATTCTTGGTACAATTTGAATAATTCAAAACTATGCTCGTGATTTATTAATTGAATTTAGGATGATTTGATTAACGAGTAATTATATTATTTCTATATCTATACGGGTAGTCGTCTGGGTATCTTTTCTCAGCACTCTGTTCTTGAACATAAGCGGGTCGGCTTGATATGAAATAGTAAATTACATGTTTATAAACGCCAGCTGTTTCATTATAAACGTCATTATTATAAATATTCATATAATTGTTACTAACAATAGATGGATATATTTATTAAGATGTTCCAGATGTTGAGAGAATAAACATAGTAGCCATGTTATGTCAAATAATTGCTCTTTAATTTTTATTAAAACGATTAAAATATTTCGATATCTTTCTACTTGTAGTTTTAATTTATTAGATCTGTGTTTTTTTCTTGATATTTAGAGTTGGTAACAAAATTGTAACTATTGCGTTTTTTATTGAATGTTACTTAAAAAATAATGTCTCCCGCGCTACTAATGTCAATATTTGTGTCTCGAAGGTTTTAGAAACATGAGTCTATCACAAAAATTAACGTGGTGGGACGTATACCTACATATTTTTGGGAGATATCTACTTTCCTGGCCTGTGGGGCCATGTACTTTGATGTTTACTACTAAAACTTGAATTGATGACGACAGCCACTCGGTATACAGCGATACCGACGAAAAAGAATTACAGTAAATTAATACGAATTACAGAATTACACTAAATACAATACTATACATTACTACAGATAGTCACGTAGAACCAAATTTCACCTGTCAACACTTAATACTAGTGTTAATTAACTAAAGATTTAGAGGTATCTGTGAACCATCTATTAAACTAGAATGCCGCTGGTTTATCTACGCCCCCCCCCACCCAATACTCGTTTGCTGGGTAAACAAAGTAAATTGTTCTCCCTGGAGGCCGTACCACTGGCTCTGAAACGAAGATTACTGTTGCCGTGCGAAAGAGACGCCGCTATACGCTACATAGAGCTCTATCTCGCTTCCACGACGGTAAGAGGCTTATTTTATATTAAGTGGTAGGTGCTTTAGGTTATTATGGCGCGCGATATTACCGTTTTACGACTTTAAGATACTGCCTCTGTGGAGGTGTACCGACGTGAACAAATTAAACAGTTTATATTGTACTACAGAATGTTACGGTGACACCTAATCAGAATAGCTTTTTTTTGCGTATTTTAGAACGCTAGGAGATACATGTTTTCAGTAATTATCTTGCTCCGTTACATAGGTATAAGGCGAAGATAATCAGATGACCCTTCCGTGTTTTAATTATACAATTTGTTAGACCTTTTTTTAAAAAAAATGAGACAATGTATTAGAAATATTCGATTTTTTTAACTTTTCGGTAGAACATTAAAAAGTAACAATTCCAAAACCTGAATTCGACACTATCGTACATTGAAAAATCTAGACCGGTAGCCAGGAACTTAACATACAATGAATACACGAAGATTCGTTCCGTACATTTGACTTACGAAACGATACATTACACCCGACGTCTTGCCGTACAAATCCAATGGCTTGAAAAAATATCAGAGGGAAATCTCGACCTGCATGGACGCTTTAAATTTAAAACGCTCGGCTTTAAAGCGACAGCGAAACGTATCAAAAGTCTAGTGAATAATTTATGAAGTTTACTGTGTTAGTTTGAATCAGGGTTGTTCCTTATCTTTGCTTTTTAATATTAGCTGGTGCAGTCAAAATATTACAAATAACTTTGAATATCTTTCTGTAAGACTGTTAATAAATACTACTTATTTTTGACTGTGTGTTTATTAAGGGTAATCTCGAAGTGTCTGGATTATTTTTTTTATATTCTTGAAGAAATAGTATGATTTTCATGAAAAGATAGTAGATTGGATGGTATATTAGATACGATTACGATGCTAACTTTCCTCCTATATGATTATTTGCAACAACCCTGGTTTGTTTAGAATTTTTGGGTTTAGACTTCACACATTTTTGTAAATTTGTGGTATTTAGAAACTGGGTAAAGTTAAACTATGGCGAAGAAATATCTTGTGTACCTAATACAAAATATTATTGCACAATATTGTAAAACATGGTATTTCAAAATCTTATCTTGTCTGAGGATTTTCCGTTGGCCTGTGCCGCGCTGTGGGACACAGTGGGCTAGATAAAAAAAACTTGGGTATTCAATTATGTTTTTATTTAGACTTTTTACTTAGATGAACAAATATTGACGTAACATGACAGAGATCATCAATGGCCTAGCCTTTTAGCATATAAGCAGTAAAATAATATTGCATTTATAATTTACTAGCACTTAAAGTTTTTAGAGCTCCATACACGAATTGTAAAACGGAATCCTATAACTAAAGCTCCTCTGTCTGACCATCTATCACCATGGTTGTATCTCATAAACATCAAAACAAAAAAATGATTTTCTGTTGCCAATATAACAAATAATAATAAAATAAGCACCGACGCTAAGCTACGGTGAGTGAATAATATATTACATGGATGATCAATATGTTTTCTGTGTCCTATGCATACGGAACCCTTTGTGAAACGAATCCGATGAACAAACACCCGACGACGTCTGATTAAGATTTTTCAATCAGATAGTTTGCTTTAAGTATGAAATTAGTAATTGGAATTTTATTTATATCTTTCTGATAATGTAGTGCAAACTGCAAAGGTAGAAAACATACGTAAACAATGTTATTGATTCCATTTCATCATATTTACATCAATCATCGTTCAAAAGGGACTTTGATAAGAACTGGAGTCATGTTGCAAAGGCTTTGATGACGAGCGCTCTCTTATACTAATCTATGAAGATCTTTTTACTTCGATGTGTTCGGTTGCCTGTATGGTATCGTAACTTTTAGCAAAAAGTTTGGCTATGTTAGCCATGCATGAGCACACCAATAACCGAAATTGAAAGCGGTGTTGAAGAGATCGCCACAATGGACGGATCTCTTGATTACGACTTTAGATATAGAATTAATAATGCGATTCACTTACCACCACATGCAGATAACTAAACTGGGTTTTTGGCCAATTTTTCTAAGACGATTTTTTTAAGAACTCATAATTAAAAATATATGTATCGTTATACTAACTCCACCACGCTTGGAAGATTCGTGAATCTTAATCATCCAGGGTGCCAACTAAACCAAAGCCGTTCAAATCGAACCAGCCGTTTGTCAGAAAGTCTTGATATACGAACATAATAATTATATATAAAAAGGGGTATGCACGTTTTTTGGACACTGGAATAATTGAATAGGTGTGTTGCATAGCATCGTATTTGCGAGGTGTGTTTCACGACTAACAAATGCACGAATTAAATGCTATCAATTAACACGTCAGTGCGTTTCAATGAACGGCGCCAGTGCATAATGTGTTTGAAATTGAAATGCTTTGACCGGAAAAGCCATTTTAATCTATTTCAGTTTAACGACCATTTTATTTAATTTTTGGTGTTTAACTACAGTCTTATTCAAAAAGCATTGCGGATATCATTGATGACGTCAGCGACAATTGGGTAGACGGAAACGAATCTATGCCAAGCATTAGTATCGGGCAAAAAAAATTAAGACACGTTATTGAGAATTTTGACGTAGCAAAGGAATAAAAACCTATATAGCTACAGGTATATACTTGGTCAAAATGAGTGTGTAAACATTACTCACAAAAATACCGGGACGGAATGTGTTCGTTTACGTTTCTCGGATTTCGGAACGTCAATTGCCATTTACCGGAAACAAGTTCAAAGTCGAAGCTGGCACTGAAAGTTTTCTGACAGAAATATATAACAACACTCGGCTAAACCAGGAAATTGACTACAGTTTCTACGTTCACAGCTCTCCAATGAGGCTCTAATAACACAGTTGGAACAAAGTTTGAAAGAAACCAAATCAGAATCGCAATCGGGAAAAATAAAAAAAAACACCATTAATCAGTAATAGGCATATTATTATTGTTACCATGTACAGAAAAAGTAATTTAACGAGAAGTAAAACAAACTAGAAATACACGCAATGCTTTGAAAACGGGACGAATTTGTAATAATAATCTTATCCCACAATACAATCTAGCTTTGGTTGCTAAGCACAAAATTTTGGTAAAATCTCTCTGAAGACATCATTCCAACATTCCATTTCTTCCTTGTCTGGGGATTTTCCTGGTTTCAGTTCATTGCCGATCTCTAAATAATCCTGTTCCTCAGCGGTGAATGGATTCCATTTGACTTCAAGACTATTATCAGGGGTAGGGTTTCTGGAAACAAATGATGCATAATTTTACTACAATAAGCCAAATGGGGCTTTTGTTGTGCAAGAAAAAATGATATCTGAGACACCAAATACATAACAAACAATGAACTCTGAGTGAATGAATGTAGCTTACCCATATTTTGCAAAGTTCGTCCAAAGCGTGGTCACCCTATTTATCAATTTGAAAGTTTTCGAGTTTTTATGTACTTTTTCTGACAAAACTTTTATCGGGAAGAGATAAGCCAAGTCATCGGCATGACATACCATTGATTTTTCCTTATTCAGATGACCGACGCCGAAAAAGCTGCTGAAACAGTTTCTCTCTGATGTACAAGAAAATTTGTAAAAGTACACTGTATTCGACTTCGAATTTAGTTTTGCTGTTAGCATCACACCGTGTGCAAACATGTCTGTACCTAAGAATTTTATTAATTGATCTAAATGATCCGCTGTCATATCTTCACCTTTGAAGTAGAATTTTCGTATTAGCCTGGCCGCTTTAAAATGGTCAATCATTGGACAATGTGTTTGAATATGTTTAGGAGTAAAAAAATCACGGTAACACTTTGCTGAAGTGATAATTTCTTCTTCAGCATCGCTTATAGCTAATGCCATAAGACCTTCGTGTTGTGTGTACCCGGTCATAATATCCACTCCTTTATGAGTTCCTGTTTTTACTGCATCTACGATATCGCCGAAGAAGAATCTTTCATTTCCAAAGTCCTTTTCATCAACGACCGTGAAATATATTCTATCATGAGATTTTTGAGACATTGTTATTTGCAATTTTAAGTTTACCAGAGACTCGACTGGTAGTGTTTTGAAAAAATGGTACAGCTCTTGGTCATCCTCTGAAAGAAATCCCAACTGTCTTGCTAAAAGGAGAGCTCTCTCACGCGGCTCGAAGGCACGCGACCAGAAACATGTTGCTGCTCCACTTTGACATATGACTCGTTTAAATAAACCTCTAGACATCGGCGATATTAAATGACAGGCTACGCTTCCAGCTCCAGCACTCTCACCAAATATAGTTATATTTTCAGAATCTCCACCAAAATTTGAAATATTTTTCTTGATCCACCGGAGCGCTGCTACTTGGTCTTTCACACCAGCATTGCCTGGTATATCAGGGGTGTCCAGACAGAGAAACCCAAGGGCTTCGAGTCTGTAGTTGAGCGTTACCAAAACAACGTCATGTGTAATTAGATATTCAGGACCGTATAGATCGTCATTTCCGCTTCCCCAGATAAAGCCACCGCCGTGTATCCAAACCATGACAGGGATAGGAGGGGTGGGTTTGATGTCCGGTGAGTAAACGTTGAGATACAAACAATCCTCACTCATGTTATCTAAAGTATGGTTTGTATAGCTAAACTGGTAGCATATAGGACCAAATTCTTTGGCACTCCGTACACCTTGCCATGGTTTGGGTGGCTGCGGAGCCTGTAATAGAATGTGGAATATTTATTATCTTGCTACTTTAGATGGGTTGTAGTGATGGAAGGACGATACCAAACTCGTTTATGAATACTATTTATAAAAAATTTGTTTTATAAAGTCAACTGAAATATTTTTGCAAGCTTAATTCTCCCGTAATCTCACCTTAAACCTTAGATCTCCAGTAGGTGGTTGTGCAAAAGGAATCCCTTTGAAACTGTAAAACGTGCCTCCATATTCATTTTCCACCAATTCTCCTTCAAGTACACCCTCGCTAACTTTCACCTGTACCATCTTCACATGAATATTAATAATCCCGATATCTAAAAGAATTCTATAGTATTATGAGTCAGTGTTCCTCAACAACTCACTCACTCGTCTGTTGACGTTCTATAAATAGTTAATAAAACAAAACACTACCAACGTTTAAAAATAACACAATTGTCGTCATACAGAACACAGTTGTTTCTTCTAACGTCAGCTTATAAATTAAACAAAACTCAATTAAAATAAATTGAATTAAAACTAAGTTTTAAAAGAAAATAGCATAATATTTCAATTAGCACTGCATCAAATCGATTTGAATCGTTGTCGTTTGGAATGCCTCAAGGTATTTTTGCTCCGCGTTAAAGATATTGAAGATGACTGCAATACACCGTTATTGCCAAGTGACCTATATTCTGCCTATAGTGTGTTCCTAGGCGTACTTTGTATTTTTTTTTATTGTGTCGTGTGTATGGTTTTAAAAAGTGTATGTAAATATCAAGTGTATTGCATTTGAGTAGATTTTAGGTAGCATAACGTACGTCGAAAGGACACAAAGGCATGATCCGAGAAAAGTACTCGTAAAAAAGTGATCACCTAGCTTGACCCAGTACTGATTTACACTATAAAAGGAAAAGTGCACCTAAGTAATAATAACTAAGTTTTAATAGTTGAAATAACTACTATAGGGCTTGTGGGTCGAAAGGGCTCACTGTTTAAAGAGGTTGGGCAAAATTCAACGAGGACTTTCTCTCCCATTGCTAAACAAACGAATCCTTCACAAATATTGAATTCTATTTGTATGACAATATTGGTACGACGCCTTTAGTGTTACCAATTATGCTTTATTAGACCCGAAAATGTAGGTCAAGAGATTATTGTATGATGGAAAACTACGTTAGATAATAATGGACCTTATGGAACCCGAGACCATGATCATTTTGTTAAGTCATATGACATCTGGTTCAAGAAATTAAAAAATGTATTTATTTTAAGTTTTTTTGTCGATCATTTTAATATTCTAGTCCGGCTAGCTCATAGATGCCTCTCCAGAATTTGATTGCTTCAGCATCAGGGTTGCTGGCCACCGTCAGACTGTCTCCTATGTCCACGTAGCGCTTGCTGTTGTGGTCGTACTCCGGCCACACGGCGCCCAGCGAGTCGTCCGGAGTTGGGTTACTGGAAACAAAATTACATGTGAGGGATTTTGTATTTATGGACCTGCACTGTCAATAGGTATTGATTAAAAAACTCATTCATAATATAATAGGGATGGCTCCTGGTTAATGCCTCATCACGTGTTAGATTAAATATTACTAAACAAGACCCGTGCACATAATATTGGACCTGCTCTTTCGATTTTAACGGCCAGGTCTATTACCATGAAGTTAGCCCGTTAATGAAATGAGATAATGCAAAAATTAGTTATTAAATTGTAGCGAGATCTAATTATCTAGTAGTTCCTATCTGTTTTAAATAAATCGTTGTGTATTTTTTTGGTGTCAGTACTCACCCATACTTAACGAAATTGGCAAATACAGAACACACCAGTGTAATCAGCTTGAACTCCTTGCTGTCCTTCTCCGTCCTCAAATTGTACATCTTCGCGTCCATTATATACATCAATATGTCCATGTGGCCAGCTCCTACAATTCCGTATGGTATCCCCAAACTTCCATAAACGTTCCTACCCGATACAGTAGAGAACTTATACATAAACCTCTTACCTTTGCCGACCTTTGGTAAGTGTGAAATGAATCTGTTAACGTCTATAATGAAAGAGGTATCATTCAACAAAGTTACAAATTTCCTTGTGTTTTTTAAACTTATCGGAGTGTCCTGGAAATAACGATCAATCACTTTTTCTGCTACTTCCAAGATTGTTTCGGGAGTGCACGTTATTAACATTTTTCTTGGGACTACTATTTCGGGGTATATGGTCGATGCTTTCGATAGCTTTTCTTCTAAATGTTCCAATAACGTTAAACTTTCGTCATTGGCATAACCTATTAACAAATCGGCTTCATTGATATCTTTGTTTTTTAAAGCTTGCATAGGATCTATCGTGAGAAAATGTTCTTGCCCAAAGTCCTTTTCAACAACAGGAGTGAAATGAAAATGTTTGAAACCATGATTATTATGTTCCTCAAATGAAATTACAGCTGGATCACCGTCTAAAAGTTTCTCGACTGGGAGATTTTGCAAAAAGTCTAACAGTTCTTGAGGATCTTTGGTATTCAGCCCCAAAAGCTTGCCGAATTGAAAAGCCTTCTTCTGTGGCACAAATGGAATAGCCCAGTCACAAGTGGGGACGCCACTCATAGAAATGGCTCTTTTAAAAAGTCCTTCAGACATGGGTGAGATCAAGTGATAGCAAGTGGATGCCCCGCCAGCACTCTCTCCAGACACCGTGACATTGTGGGGATCCCCACCAAAGCTTGCTATATTGTCCCTCACCCAGCGCAAAGCAGCCACCTGATCTTTGAGCCCTGCGTTTCCAGGTACCTCTTCAGTGTCCAAACATAGGAAACCTAACGCATCAAGTCTATAGTTGATTGTCACGAGTATGATACCATGACTCATGAAGAAATCAGGACTGTAACGGTCATCTTCACCAGATCCACTTTTAAAACCACCTCCGTGTATAAAAAGTAGCACTGGCAATGGAGTTGGTGGTTCAATGTTTGGGCTGTACACGTTTAGATTTAAGCAATCTTCGCTACCAATTATCAATGCTTGAGTAAAGATATCTCTTTGTGGGCATTTTGGGCCATGCTCTGTAGCTTTTCGTATGCCTTCCCAAGGCAATGGTGGTTGTGGAGCCTGAAAGAATAAGAAATTTGAGACAACTTTTTAGACTGTTATAAAGTATGCCTCATCCTGCTTTGGCACTCCAACTTCTGTTGTTTGAACCAAATATTGATTTAAAAAAATAAATGCTAGATGAATAATCAATTTGTATTACTAATAGAATTATTAAGTTACCTTGAACCTGAGCTTCCCCACGGGCGGCGCGGCGTACGGGATCCCTTTAAAGCTGTAGTACGGCGTACCCTCAGGCGATGTCTTCAGCTGCTCACCAGACAGCCAGCCCTGCTGTACCTTGATTACCACCATTGTTACATAGAATTTATTTAACAGCAAAATAATAATATATTCAAGATCTAATGAGTGCTGACGAGACACAAACCTATGTATACACTGATGAAGTTGGTCGTTACGATTGCCTAATATATGCTCTATAATTACCGTATCTGTGAACATTGAGTAATCTGTTAAATAAGAATGACTTGCTCTTTTAAGCTTGCTATCTGTTTATCATTTTCCTATCAAAACACCTGTATTCAAATAAGGATGTATGACTAACAATATGGGCTAGATCGATAGGCAGTAGACACAATCGTGATTGTAATTCTGTTTTAAGCACAAAACGTTTATGTCTTTTGTCTGTAAGGAAACCAATTTCGTTCGTTTTTGACGATTTAGCTTTCAATATATCAACACATTTCTTATTTATATAATTATTTTTTTTATTGACATACTTATAAATTTTTATTTATATTTTTATATAAATTTCAATGAACTCTTAAGGGGTTTTACCACTTAGAGCACATCATGAGCACAAGCCAAAAGTGCTTAATCATTGTAGAACTCAAATATATATAAAAAAAACATAAGTATATACAAATGACAGGGCAAGTTAAAGTATTTTTTTATAATAATACCTTAAACAATATGACTCATTCAAGTATAATGAGCGCAAACTTTGTGATTATGCTTGTTTCCCTCGTGGTATGTGTCCCTGCTCTTAATCGCTTTAAAAAAACTGCACAACCGCAGGACCATTTGTTATCCAAAGTTTTTTGATATTACAATATTGTTGTATAATTAAGAGGCTTATCAAAAGGATTTAAAAACGAATCATGTTATGTCATCATATCATGACTTTTCTGTTATACATATATCAAAAACTTAGTTGTTTTAACGCAATCGAGATTTTTTTTTCATTGCTTTGTTTGATAATATTATGTATTTTTAGTCTATACTTATATTATAAACTAGCTGTTGCGCGCGTCTTCTTCCGAGGGGCTATTAAAATATGAGGCAGGTTTTAGCAAATAGGTTAAATCGTTTTGTACCACCTTATAAAACATATGTTTCTTAACAAATAAATTTATCTTTATCTTTATCTTAGACTTATCGTGATATCGAAATTAAACGAATGTTAAAAAGTCCTAAAGAACACTTAGTTTTCAAGTGTCTTTTTTTTCAAAAAGATTGGTTATCCTGGAATAAATACGTTAAGCGACAAATATTCAATTTCGAACAAAGATTATTTGGAGGACATTTTCAAGTTTCGTGGCTATGATTTAAATATTAAAATAATATTTTTTGTCTTTGCACGGTACTGAGGCCGGTCGGACTTACGTAGAAAAAAGTCACAGATAAACAAAAAAATTCTCAGCTGTTGACAAGTCTGAGAGCTTTATTTTTGAGAACTAACTGTTTTTTCGGAAAGATATGTATTTCTATGCAAGTATTGGTAATTTCAACATGACCACGGTCGTTGGAGAAGTGTGACCAGAATCTCAAAGCTTTTCATGAAGTAGATTGTTCGTCATTGTTCAAAAAATGTTTGATGATAACGTTAATCAGTTGATCTTGATGACGTTAATCAATCGAAAACGTTTATAAAATAAAATTTTCATGAATGATTAATTTTATTTATTTATTTAATACCTTAAACTAGAGGGTTTACCCTAATGCGACAGCTAAGAACTTAAACTAAACAAAAATTGTAACACATTATATTATTAAAAACTAGGTACATACATCAATTAAATAGATTTATTTAAACCATAATAGTATCATTGCTCACAAGTGAATGAAATCATGTTTTTTTTTAAATTCATTAGATAAACCTAAACGCAAATTGGTATATTGATCTTTAGCTCGTGATAATTTGTAAATATTAATAAACATGTTGTTCAGTGACGGATTAATCATTTTGTTGATATCAAAATGATTAATGGGCATGCTATTTAGGAAACTGATGAATTGGCCAAGAATGATTTGAGAGGAATGGTGAAATCGGTAACTTAATTTAGTTAAGTAATAATATGCCTTATGACTGTTATTAAAATTCAAATAAACAATTGTAAGTCAAATATAACTTTATTTTCAACACCACTGAATAAAACCAAAAAACAAAAGCCATAATATGAAGCCCTTTGTTTTTCTGATGCCATCTACCATTCAAGCCCAGCGTACTCATAAATGGTCTTCCAGAATTGGACAGCATCAGCATCAGGGTTGCTGGCCACCGTCAGACTGTCTCCTATGTCCACGTAGCGCTTGCTGTTGTTGTCGTACTCTGGCCACACGGCGCCCAGCGAGTCGTCCGGAGTTGGGTTACTGGAAATATAAATGGGATTGAAATTTGTTGTTGGTGAAAATTGTTTAAAGGTCAAAAAAAGATGTTCTTTGTTTTTGCCAAAGTCAAACGGTTTTAAAATGAGCAATGAACTAGAAGTCAATATTTTATTATGTAAATGGCAGTGCTCACCCGAATTTAGCAAAGTTCGTGAAAACTTTGCAGACCAAGTTGACCAGCTCATATTCCTTAGAATCTTTCTCAAGTTTCAAATTTATTAACTTTCCATCAAACAGATACATGATATCGTCCAAGTGGGCAGCTCCTACAATTCCGTATTTCTCTCCTGAATTGCCAAAAAAGTTTCGCCCTGATACACAAGAAAATTTGTACATGTACCTTTTGCCATCACCGACCTTTGGTAAGTGCGATAAGAATCTGTTAACATCAGCAACGAAATAAGCATCATTGGAAAACGAGACCACTTTCCTTAAGTTATCTTTACTTATTGGTGATCCTTCAAAGTAATTCTCATTTATTATCTCCGCTACATCTAAAACAGTCTCGGGAGTACAACTAATCAGAATTTCTCTAGGCACAAGTTGTTCCGAATATAGGTTGTAAGTTTTTTGCAACGATTCCACAGTAGTGTTTATTCCCCACAAGGATTCCTCGCTTGTGTATCCTATCAGCAGGTCGACATCACTAACTCTACCATTCTTTACTGCTTCTGATGGTTTTTCAGTCAAGAAATGTTCTTTCCCAAAATCTTTTTCAATCACAGGAGTGAAATAAAATTGTTTAAATCCATGATTATTATAATCTTCAAATGAAATTACAGCTGGATTTGTCCCCAATAATTTCTCCACTGGGACGCTTCGTAAGAAATCTAGCAATTTTTGTGGATCTTTGGTATTGAGACCTAATTGTTGGCCTAGTAAGAATGCTCGTTTCCGTGGAACGAATGGTAATCCCCAGTCGCAAGAGGGGACGCCACTCATTGAAATTGCTCTGTTAAAGAGACCTTTCGACATTGGTGAGATGGTATGGAATACGACCGCAGCGCCGCCGGCACTCTCACCGAATATTGTGACATTGTTGGGATCTCCTCCAAAACTTGCTATATTGTCTTTCACCCAGCGTAAAGCAGCCACTTGGTCTTTCATTCCTGCGTTACCAGGAACTTCTTCAGTATCTAAACATAAGAAACCCAGAACTTCTAATCTATAGTTTATTGTTACAAGTATAACACCATGATTGACAAGTATATTTGGCCCGTAGAGATCGTCGTCACCGGACCCACATAAGTACCCTCCTCCGTGGATAAAAACCATAACAGGTAAAGGAGAAGCAGGTTTAATGTCAGGAGAGTATACATTCAGATATAAACAATCTTCGGTACTTGTTATAATTTCTTGGGTAAATAAGTTTTTTTGAGGGCATTGCGGGCCATGTTCTGTAGCTTTTCTTACACCCTTCCACGGCAACGGTGGTCTGGGCGCCTAAAAATATTCAAATGCATAGTCCTTAAAAAAAAGTAATGCAGTTGGATGTGAAGTAAATAAATAATAATTTCGAGGTAATACCTTAAATCTCAGCTTTCCTAAGGGTGGTTCAGCATACGGGATGCCCTTGAAGCTGTAGTACAGGGTCCCATCAGGGTCTGTCTTCAGCTGCTCTCCAGCCAGCACGCCTTGCTGTACCTTGACTTCCACCATTCTTGAACCTTGTTTTAACACTGCGGGAAAATTATTTATCTTTAGTTTTAATAAACGTAAATGGAATAAGTAATTTAGTAAAGCATTAATTAAAGGTTGTTATGTTATAAATTTTACAATTCTTGAGTATTCGATTTAAAAATGTCTATTTATTTTATTTCTATTGCTGATGAGTAATTTGTAGGGATAAATAAAAAAAAATGATTAATGAATGAAATAAGCCAGTGAGACGCTTACCTAGATACTATTCTAATGATTTAGTGAACACGGCCTTTTATGCCCTTTCAATAACAAGCCTTATCACAGAAAATTTACAGTCATCCTGCTCGTCTTCTCTGTTATCAAAATGACGTTGTAGATGACAGAACTTAAAGGAAATCTCGAAGTCCAAGTGTAACTTGTTGTGCCCCACGTTATCACCGCCAATTACGAAGCATAAAGTTTATATGTGCCAATAAAAAAGGTTGAATGGGTCACCCATTCAACCGTTTAGTGATTTAATTTGCATGTATGAATATTAGTAAGATAACATCAATAATTCATAGCAGGTAGGCTTTCTATTTGAATTTTATTCACTTTGCTTCTATATGATGGCCTTGGTCTATGCTCATTTATGAGGAAAATTATTGTGCGATTATCTCACGTATAAGTAGCCTATTAGCAGCGACTTTATTTAAAAGTGACTAGATTCATTTTCATAGTTTCCACTGTGTTTCTTCAGAATACGGTTTTTTATTTTCGTAACGTTTTTGGTTAACAATTTTTTTTTGTTGCAGGAGAGCTAAGCGTGTCACATAAACCGTAAGTAGAATATCATCAAATTTGTATTACTTACCTTAAATTTACAATTAACAAACTTGTTAACTGTCAATTGTTCTTAAGTTCTATATTTTCAGTGGGGTTTGTCCCCTTATTTTGTTTACGTTTATTGTTAAAACTAAATATGATGTATCAGTTATCATTGAGCTAAAATTAAATATTTGGAATGTAATTGGGAAAGCCTATGTCCAGCAGTGAATGAATATAGTTTGATGATAATGAAATCAGATGATTTTATAAATGAGATGATTTTAAGATGATAAGATGATGATTAGAAATGAGATGATTAAATCCGTACAGATTAAAAAAAAAGCAATTTATTTTATGTATATAATATGATATGTGGTTTATAAAATAAACAATGGGTGTGTGACTGTATAACAATCCAAAAATAATTTGTGTGATTCGAATGAAAGTTGCACGAGTACAAAACATTATATATGGGCTGCCTGTATTCAGAACAGTTAGTTACCCACACGTCACGCCCTGCGTAAAAATATGTAGTTGAATCGACTATGCACCTCACACATGTTTGGGTTATTATTCAGGAATGACTGTAGACTGTCATGTCCCCTATTTTGTTCGACTTGGCAATCCTCTTGGTTTAAAGCCTACCTCCAAGGGCAACTTCCTAATAACATTTTCCATCGTGTTTATCAATCCATAATTGTTATTCGGCTTCCGTCCCTAAAAGGTGAAAAATGGACCCCTTTACCATAGTACTCCTGTCTGTCACTAGACTGTATCTAATGAACCATGAACGTGGCCAACATAATAACGAATAGTAAAATAATAATCGAGGTAAAACGATTTTTGGTACGGTGATAAATAGGGTGACAATTTTTGCATTGTTTTTTTAAGACTACTTGTACTGAGCCCAGAATGGCGTAAAAGTAATTTACAATTGACTGGTTTTTTATTAAACCAGTAGAATTAATCCCACTCAGACACACTATAATCTACGCCCATTATTTATGTCATGGTATAGTAATTGCTACTAAACAGTGCATATACATAACTATACTTAATTGGGCACAGTATACTAACAAGTTCTCTGCACCTGTCGCAACTACTATTAGAAGTACTTAAAGGCAACTAAACGTTACCAACTATGTATATCACCCAATTGAAAAATTTTCGCCTAGTTTTTCATCGTGATATTTTCATAGCACTTTTGAATATTTGAGGTCGATAATGATAGATACTAAGTAATTGCATGAAATTAATATAAAAATAAGCACGTTAAATTAGGGTCCTGGTTGTTATTTATAGGTAGCGGTCTCATTCCCCGGATCTACCAGCACCCATGCATCCAGTGACCATACTTTAAGTCACTATACCTTCTGTCGATTGAATAACAAAAAAGGAAATATTTGTTTAGTCTTTTATTTTCGTAACAAGACGATACTGATTTTCTGTAAAACAATACTTCAGGATCAAACAGTGTCTAAACAATTTTAGGCATTAAACTAGTATTGTGTTACAGAAAATAACATAGTAAACATATCTACATGCATAGATTACAAAAAATAATGATGTACTTCGTTAGTAGGTAAATAAAACAATTAAACATACACGTATTTTTTTTTTTTAAAATTAATAATTTTTTATAAAAAAAGAACTCATCAAATAACATTACTTTCTCGTATTTATACATATTACGACGTAATCGCTAATATTATAAATATGAATGTTTTTGTGTGTGTGTGCTTTTCACCTTTCTTGACTTCAATTTCGAGCCTAAGGCAGCATTTTCGAGTTCTTTATGAATGTAAGCATGAGTGTAAATGCGACAATACTATCCAAAGTAGAGTAATCACATCAATGCAGTTAGGTATTTTCCGTTTAATAGAATTCCGCCATAAGAAGTGTTCTAAAGATTGTGTGTACATAAAAATAAATCAGTCTCTATGAAGTACTTCATATAAATGAAACTGATTGATACCAGTATCTGCTGGTTAAACCATCCAGTTTTAATTGCTGACTTGTAACAAGTCATTTATACTACCTTTGTTAAGGTATTTAGAAAGGTTAACAATCGGGACGTCTTTTTTAAACAAACACCTAACATAAAATACATTATATTTGGCATAGTAATCTTTGTTGTTGTTTTACATTTTTTTCAGTGTCGCGTTATTTTTAAACTGAGCCATCAGAAAAAGTCACACTAAGTTGATTTACCTTTTGAAACACATACAAAATTGGGTAAGAGGTCTAAACAGGCAATGGACGTATCGGATGGTAGGTTCAAATTCAATTTTATTTGCTTCGATCTACCATTCGATACCAGCAAATTCGTAAATGCTCTTCCAGAATTTGACAGCTTCAGCATCAGGGTTGCTGGCGACCGTCAGACTGTCTCCTATGTCCACGTAGCGCTTGCTGTTGTTGTCGTACTCCGGCCACACGGCGCCCAGCGTGCCATCTGGTGTCGGATGACTGGAAACATGAAATATATCATGGAGTCCATTCAATACGTTGGAATCAAGACTCACTTCTGTCTTGCATTGCTTAAAATTGATTTTCGTTAATTGGGAAAATTCGCAGTATTTGCATTATTATATTTTTAAAATTAATTAAGTACTAAATATACGACATAAGTATATGAATACGAGTTTTGTGACCTTGGCAGTAGAGTTGAAGTTTTTTAATGTTATCTTATCTCCTCGTTACGACTATATTCAATTATGACTCTGTTCAACTTACCCATATTTTGCGAAGTTTGTGAAAACAGTGCACGCCTGTTTGATCAGTTGATGTTCTCTACTATTCTTCTCAACGTTCAATGTGTAAATCTTGCCGTTGAACAAATACATTAAGTCATCTAAGTGGGATACTCCTTGGATCCCGTACTTGCTTCCCATATTCCCGTAAACATTTCTCCCTGACACACTGGAGAACTTGTACAAGTATCTTTTGTTACCACCGACATTTGTCAAATGGTACATAAACCTGTTAATATCAGCAAAGAAATAAGCATCGTTAGAGAAATTTAGCACTTGACGCATATTCTCTAAACTTATTTTTGACTCTCTAAAGTAGTGATCGTGAATTTTTTCTGCTACTTCTAAGATTATTTCAGGTGTGCATTTATTCAAGATCTTTCTAGGTACTACCAGTTCCTTATGTTGAATGTAAGACTCAAGTAGTGAGTGCTCGAAGAAATTGATGGCGATCAGAGTTTCGTCGTTTGTATATCCTACGACCACATCAACATCGTTTATTCTTTTGTTTTTCAAGGCTACCAAAGGATCTTCAGTCAAAAACTGCTCGGTTCCAAAATCTTTTTCGACGACTGGAGTAAAATGATAAAACTTCAATTTGTTTTCATGAATTTTCTCAAATGACAGTACAGTAGGATCTGTGTCGTATAATTTTTCAACTGGAAGGCTTTGCAAGTAATCTAATAGTTCTTTTGGGTCCTTAGTGTCCAAACCCAATTGTCTGCCAAATACAAATGCTCGTTTTTGCGGAGCAAATGGTGTTGCCCAGTCACAAATTGGAACACCGCTCATGGCAATAGCTTTCTTAAAAAGTCCTTTAGACATTGGTGAGATTACATGAAAACAAGTAGATGCACCGCCGGCACTCTCACCAAATATTGTGACATTGTTAGGATCTCCTCCAAAGCTTGATATGTTATCTCTCACCCAGCGCAAAGCAGCCACTTGATCTTTCATCCCTGCGTTTCCAGGTACCTCTTCAGAGTCCAAGCACAGAAAGCCTAATGCTTCTAATCTGTAGTTTATTGTAACAAGAATGACTCCCTGATTAACAAGGAAATCTGGGCCGTAGTGGTCATCATTGCCCGATCCGCTTTTGAAGCCGCCTCCATGTATGAACACCATAACGGGTAATGGTGAAGCAGGTTTGATATCCGGACTGTATACATTCAAGTACAGGCAGTCTTCACTGCCAGGTATCAACAAGTCGGTAAAAATATCTCTTTGTGGACATTTGGGGCCGTGTTCAGTTGCTTTTCTGACACCGTCCCATGGTAATGGTGGTTGTGGAGCCTGAAAGTAAATTATGAATTAGAATTTTCTTAATTGCTATCAAGGATAGAAAAGTAGGCATATTGATAAATTTTGGCAGAAATATGTTAGGTGTATAAATAAATATGTGCTTTAAAAACATTACTATTTTTTGCTTGGTTTGACCTTGTTTGTGGTGTGTTTTCGTTGTATTTTAAGAATGTTTATTTTTCTTAAAAATTATATCACAAACATGTTCCTTGTTGTTTTAATAAAAATATATAGAGGAACCTGTTCCATAATTATTTAATATGAGAAACGGTGTTACATTGCGCAAATAATAATAAACCGTATTTGTTGTTGATGGAGATTCTCTGATTGCTTTAATTAGTGGCTTTGTATAATATTATACTGCTAGAATAAAACTTACCTTGAATCTGAGTTTTCCTAGGGGAGGCTGAGCGTACGGGATGCCTTTGAAGCTGTAGTACGGGGTACCATCAGGATCCGTCGTCAGCTGCTCACCAGACAGCACGCCTTGCTGTACTTTGACTTCAACCATTTTCTTCTTTTCTCACTCTGTTGAGAATAAACATGTTTTATCACATTTAAAATGAGTCTTGAAATAGGACAGAACAAAGCCGGTTTTTATGTTACAAACTATTTCGGAAATTGGAATAATGGAACGAGAAATCCCGATGGAATTTGGTTGATCCGTTGTAATTCAGAGTTTTTTTTGGACCAGTGCAGATGTTAATTTAATTTATGAAACAATCATTATTAAGAGTATAACACGTCTTACCTACACCACGCTTGCACTATATTTCTTTGTTTATCATCATTTGATAAAACACTAAATATAGCTAAGATCATACGCTGTTTTATCTTATCACAAAAACAAATACGGCTTGTAATCTTCTTAACAACAATCAACAAGTCATGTCGTTTATGACAAGCTTAATAATATTGTACTTTGCCCTCTTATGGGTTATGCAATAATGGACTTTGACTCCAATTCATTTTCAAAATTAAATGATGGAAAAACATCATGGCTTTGAAAGTCTTGGTTGGATATCCCTCCGGACTGCCAGCCTGACTTAATCTGCATAACAAATGATACAACGAGTGTACAAATAAGCTATTATGATGATGAAATATCTACATAGTGTTCAAAAGTAACGAAAATCAAAACTACCACAATTACGACAAAATTGAAAAAGAAAAAAAATATTTGCACACAGCAAATTACTTCTTCTCGAAAGCGAGTCTTTCATTATTTTAAAACTCGATTCTTTATTAGCAATGCTGTGAATGTCTTAGAAATTAAATGGCTGGTAACATTTATAGACTTTGTCGGAAACGGCAAAAATATTTAAAAAAGACTGGCCAAGACTTATTTTACGGAACTATCTAATTCGAATGTTTATAATAGATGCCTCAAATTAAAAACGTAACATAACACATACCTGTGCCACTGTTGATGTTGACACGACTCGCGGCCGTGAGCGCTTGGACGCGAACTAATGCTAATGAATGACAGACGCCGGCCGGCGGGCTGCGGTCAACATTCCGATTATATATATAGTATATACTATTTTTATCTACCATAATAGATATGTAAGAGTTATTTGAAAATATTTATGGAATATAAACCAGTCAACATCTCCGTAGTCGAGTGGCGTACACACCGGTTTCAAGGTAACGCTCGCTCTGAGGTCCCGGGTTCGATCCCCGGTCGGGTATATATGTAAAAATTATATGTAAAAATTCACATTTCTACATTGTCTCGGGTCTGGGTGTTTGTGGTGCCTTCGTTGTATCAGAATTCCATAACACAAGTGCTTTAGCAACTTACTTTGGGTTCAGAACAATGTATGTGATGTTGTCCGCATTTATTTATTTATTTATAAAGGAGTTAGTGCGCAAGATTCTGAAAATGCAGCTTTTAGCGACACAGTAAGAATTATAATGGTCTATCATTTTTTACTGAACGAAATGTTTTCTTTGGAGTTTGTTAAATTACTTCGTGAATTTAAATTATTTTCAAGATTTTTTTCTTGACTTCATAGAATATAATATTTTAATACGACGTTTCATAGCAAAGATTTTTATTTCTATAACATTTTCTTATAGTATCGGCTTCTTTTATCTGTATTGTTGGTTCCGCTTTGCATAAGTAGGTCCATTTTGTTGAGACGCATTGTCAATTTGTTATGTAACCATTCATTTGAAGTTGATAAACGTTGAATGAGTGTGACCTTGAATATGACTTTTGGTCGAATATAACGTTTGTATTTGTCTTTTTTTATCATGAAACATTTGTGTTTATGTTTTTTCGCGGTGACCTTGCGGTCGTTTTTACGGATTTAGTATGCACGATACGCACGTTAGATCCCAACGCAGGCAAGTAATTTTTGCGTGCGGGAACCTAGATTCTAAATATTGGCATCTCACGGAGTCATTAATTGCCAACCTGCATTGAGCTAGCGTGATCAATTTTGGAAAAGGCTTGTGCCTAACACTGGGCTAGTATTATATATTTTTAGTATAAATATCTGTCATTCATTGAAATAACTTGTTTTTTAGAAAAGTCTGGTTACACTTCGCCGTCGCTAAATTAATGTTATGACGAGAAAGTGGCCCTTGCTTTCACTGACGCAGTGAAACAAACTAGATTTTATAAAAGTGCCTAGTTACTATTTATTACCCTCAGAAAATAGGAAAAACACAAGCTACTTATTTAAATGCAAAATGATTTACTTACTGAATGATTATAATCTGTGTTTTATGAATTATTGAGTATGTAAGTATGAATAAGTAAAATATTTGAAATATAAAGTAGGGTATCCGAAAACTTTCTTTTGAAACAATGATTACTTATATCATTAAAATATAGTTGGGTGACAAAGCAACAAAATAAGAAATAACCTGAAACGTTAACAAATATTGCGTACGGGCAAAGAAAAAAAAAATACGAAAAATAAACATAAATTACATGAAAACATAATTTAATAAAAATAAAATAGATCCATGTAAAATTTTCAATGCCAGCTTTTCGTTAACTGTAAGACAATCATCCATTGACTTAGAATTTGATACCGACGCGAGTGAAGATGCTTTCCCAGAAGTCGATGTCTTTGCCATCAGCATCTTGGCCGACGACCAGAGCATCGTTGGTGAAGTCCACGTAGTACTTGGTGTCGGTGTTGTACTCGGACCAGGTGATTCCAATTGAGGATTCGCTTGGGCTCGGGTTTCTGGAAATAAAGATAGAAACATTGTAACACATGCATGGCCTTTACAGAATAGCTAAAGTGCAGAGGAAACTGAAGCATCGATTAATTTAAATCGAATTAATTGTTAATCAAGAGGGTAACCTGTTAAAAATTATTCAATAATCATAAACATCGAAAAAGTAAAGCAAATTTTAAGTTTGTCTAATAGCCTATAATATTATGCGTACCTACTATCATATTATATTTGTATAGCTTACCCGTATTTAGCGAAGTTGGTGATGGCAGTGGTTATGGTCTGTATCAGCTCGTATTCCTTGCTGTTCTTGTCTACAGGGAGGTTAAGGTCTTTGGAATGGAACAGGTAGAATACTTCATCGAAGTGGGAAGTTTGTCCGAGGCCGTATTTGCTGCCGGCACTACCGTAGACGTTTCTTGATGTGAAGTAAGAGAATTTGAAGAAGTAAGATTTCACGAATTTGGAGATTTTTCTAAAGAATCTCTGGACATCGTAGTTAATGCTAGCGAAGCTGGCGTAGTTAATGAATTCAGCGATGTTTTCATTGCTCACTTTTTTGTCTCCGAAGTAGTACTTGACGATCTCTTCGGCGATCTCTAAGTTCTGACTTGGTAAAATATTGTGCGCAAGTTTGTCTGGCACAAACATTTCATCGTAAGTGTAGTATTGTGATATCAAGGACGCATTGTAGAGGTCGACTAGCAAGAGAGCTTCTTGGCCGTTGTAACTGAACATAACTTCAACGTCATTAACGTCTTCTTTTGTAAGGGATTTGAATGGATCCTTGGTGATGAAGTTTTCATTTTTGCCAAAATCTATTTCGATGATTGGCGTGAAGTATTCCATTTTGAATAAAACGTTCCTGACTTTTTCTGATGCCAAAACTCGTGGCTGAACATTAATCAACTGTTCGGGTGGCACACCTTGCAAGTATTCAAGAAGTTCAGTCTTATCAGTGATTTCTTTTTCATCACCGCGCAGCATTTTGGCAAGCTGGAAGCCTCTCTCTTCAGGGTGATAAGTGCTAGCCCAGTCACAAGATGGAGCTCCACTCATAGAAATAGCTCTTTTGAACAATCCTTTAGCCATCGGTGAAATGATGTGGTAAGCAACAGAAGATCCTCCAGCAGTGCCTCCCAGGATTGTCACTTCCTTGGGATTGCCTCCAAACTTAGCAATGTTCTCTTGAACCCACTTAAGAGCTAAAACTTGATCTTTCAATGCAGCGTTACCAGGAACCTCTTCTGTTCCCAAAGATAAGAATCCTAATGTTTCCAGTCTGTAGTTTAATGTGACCACTACTACATCTTTAGAGACAAGGAAATCCGGTCTGTATAAGTTGTCATTACCATCGCCGAACAGATACGCACCACCGTGAATGTAGACCAATACTGGCAGAGACTCAGTGGTGTTGAGGGTTGGTGTGTAAACGTTAAGGAACAAACAGTCTTCGCTGCCATAATTGTATTGGTTACTGATCGGGTTAAATTGAGGACACACATTTCCGTGCTGCGATGCATCTCTTACCCCAGACCACGAATCAGCCTCTTGAGGTGCCTGTAATATACCAAAATGTTATCTTCAGTTAATTCGGATGATTATTTATTAAATAAAGATTTATTCGGATAGGATTCATAATGAATCCACGTCTAGACAATCATTGTGAGGATATTGTCATTTCCACTAAGTCATAATCACTTCTCATATATTCTTTTGTTTAATAATTTTGAAGTTGAAAGTTTTTTTGTTTACCTTGAATCTAAGTTTGCCGACAGGTGGTTTCGCGTAAGGGATGCCTCTAAAGCTGTAGAAGTCATAATCTCCTGTGATATCCTTCTCCAGTAGACCAGCCAGCTGGCCCTGCTTGACCTCCACTATGTAGTCATCGCAGAAAATGCTGGGTAAAGCGCTGAAATCAATAATGGGAAATTAAATAAAAATTCTAATGTTCTGTGATTGCTGACAAGGAGTAAATAGGAACTGAAATAGACATAGAAATGTAAAAAATATATGTATGGTAATATATGGTTTAATTTTTAATATTCGTTCAATCAATGAAACCAAAATATATTTAAAAGGAATGGTTAATCCAGAACTTAGGGCTCCCGGACTGGCTCATGGACTGTCTCCCGGACTTTTGCACCTCGACACGGAGAGGTATTCAGATTTTTTCAAAATTGCAAATTTTGGACGTTTATTGTGAAAACGAGGGATGAACATTGATTAATAATATCTTTTGTAAATTATAATTAAGCTATTACTAAAATTACAACTACAGTAGTTTTGAAAATATGTTTGGTTACATACCAGCAGATGAAAAAACTGATAATAACTCCGGTGACCCTCATCTTGGCCGATGTCGTGGTGACAGTGCCGGTGCTGATGAAATAACTACTTCTGGAGCTGCTTTTATACTACTATTATTTGAAATGGTTATTTATTTTTTGGAAATTAATGGATGGAAACTAGTTCAAATATTTTAGCAGCTTGCCTCAATGTAGGCGAATTTTATTAAAATAAACAAAATGGTAAACCAAATATAGATTCAGGCTGCAATTAAATATATACTATTGGTTCGATCCGGCTACGCCGTGACCAATGCTATCAGGCGAAACATTGTGTCTATATTTAAGTTCATGTTTACTATTTTAGCGGTGACATAATGACTGCTGGTTCTGACGCTAAAAAGGAAATGGGCAGGCTATATTCAGAGAGCTAGGGATGAAAGATGGTTACAAATAATATCGACTTGGTACGACGAGTGACGACATCGTACAAAATCTGTCTGGAAATTTGTAGCCTAGACATGCAAAAAACAGAGACATCTGGAATGACTTGGAGGAAGATGCTAGATGCAAGAGCCGCCTATTGCGGTGAAAGACAAGACAAGGTAAAAGACATTACTAATAAATAAATAAGTGCGTATACCACAATAACTCATGTAAGGGATTAAATAAAGCTATTTATGTAAACGGAATGACAACTTGCTGCTGGGGAGTTTGTTGCGCCGTTTCTTCTCTCACAGCAAAAGCACTTAGGAAGCGGTGATGGGTGGGCGAAACAGGGTGCTGTCCAATGTAAATGACCTTCAAAAAGTGCTACTTAGTAGCCTAATTTGAATAAATGAATTTTGATTTTGATTTTGATTTTGAATGAAATTATCTGGTAGACCACTGGAATCTCCGCTGATGGCTACCAGTATATTTTAATGTGGAGATTTAAAAACTTTCAAGACACACGCACAAAGACCTAGACTCAAGACTAGTATTCCTGGATTACAAATGCTATACAATGCTAATTGCTAACACAAATACTTGTCCTACGTGGGGATCGAAACTGCCACACGTCACGTTGACCTCAATCACTTGGCTTCTGCACAGTGTACTTAAATGGGATAACTACTCTTTGGATATTAAAGTCCTATGATTACAGCTACTGGACTTCGTAATAACGAGGGTGCTCTCGATTTCAAAAGGGGAAAAAATGTTTTTTTTTTGTAACATTGATTTTTATTCAAATACCTAGGAATCCCAATGAGTTTTTCAATTTATTGTAATTATGTTCAAGACATATATTATAGTGCACAAGCGTATGCGCCAATGTAGAAGCGGGCTCTGTTCCCTTGCTCTTATAGCCCAATGGGACGGCAATCCGTCAAAATCGGAGATATGCGAGGCGCAGGACCCTCTTCATAACATGCCTTCCGGAACATTGAAGCTGTGATATTTATTTATAAAATGCACCCAACATCACCTACTGTGCAAGTTCAAGAGTAAATTTATATCATCAAAACTCGTGTGTTTGAAAAGTTTGTCAAATATTTTAAATGCACATTATATTGATTGAGTAAAACGTCTTTTAACACTTAACGTCTGTCAGCAAGTTGTTAGTAAGGTTTGTAATATTCATTCGCAGTTTGTTGTTTTTGTTTGTTTCATATATTATTTTTTTCTTTCATAATTTTTGTTGCACCAGACTCTTCGTCTTTGATACTGATCTCTTGTAATCGGAAGTCACAAAATAAGCGAGCCAAAATAGTCGTGTTTCATTTGTAGGAACCTATTAATATACCGAAATACTTTTGACAGAATTCCATTTTAACGAAAATTAGTGTTTAAAGTTATGTTTGTCTAATGCATTGTTTGACATAATTTCATTTCGAATGTGGAAAGTCGAAGTGTCATTTGCTAAATATTTTACTTCACCCAACACGTTTCACCGAATACATAATAACAAGTTTTTGGTTGAACCTGATGCGCTCTCTTAGCACCGCAATCTTCTCCTTTCAACGTGGCCAAGCCAACGGAGTCTGTGTAGTGCAAGAACCTAACTAATGTATCCTCAATGAATTAGTGGCATTGTATTTGTATTTTATTGTAAATGGTGTCAGTCTTCTGGGTACGTTTCACAACTTGAGCGGGAATGAAGATGTCTTTTTGACGCTTTGTAAATATTATAATTTTTATTTTGTATTAATAATAATTAGTTCAAAAAAGTTTTAAAATGTAACAATTAGAGTATAGTTTCCATTAAAGAGGTAGGTATTTTTTTTATTAAAGTCTTTTAATATCGAAAAGTATTTATATTTTATTTTAAACCGATATCAATATGTCTCTTTTTTTAAACCCCACACAAAAATATAGATTAAGTATTGGTGCTCTTGGTGTGCACAAGTGTGTTTAGCATCAAATTGTACTTCTTAGATGGATGTAGGCGACGATCATGACTTGATGTGGAAGTGTTCACTGTGGAGTGTTTTTGTAACAGCAGAATAGTGGTGTGAGCATTTCGTGCGACGGGCAGTCGATTCAAAGTAGTCGGGAATTTCTCCTATGATTTTTTATTTAATTACGACAATATTTCTAAAAAATAATATCCACAAGGCAGAACATTGAAAAAGATTATAATATGGGGCGTAAAAGATGCTGTACGGAATTTTTGACGATTTGTTCCTTTTTTTAGGTTCTGAAAGAACTGTCATAATTTTAACAGTTGCTTGATGGATTGATGAAGATGTTAGTTTTATTTTGTAGAATAGACATCTTTTAACGGTTCACCTAAATTTCGTAAAAAAAAATGTTTCTTGACGAAGTGCTGTTCATAGGGTATTTTATTCCTTACCTCGCTGCTTTCCCATAAATCAAAGCTACTTCCCATAAATCAATGTTTATTTTCGACAAAATAACAACTAAAACGTGTCGATTTATTGGTTAGTATGGCCGTCCGAAAACGACATACAGTTTCGGCATTCTGTCTCGGCAGCAGTTGGTGCAACATCCAAGCATAGACAGAGATTGATTTTTAAGTTGTCAGGCAATAGTGCAAGAGAACATAGATTGTAGCCATTTTTGCTCACACGCTTATGCACAATAATATATCTTTTGTAGATGGATAGTCACTAGACACTAGCCACGGTGGCCGAAACCAGATGGATATCATTACCATTTTATCCACTCATGCATCAGATGGTAATAGATACTTCATCAGGTCACCTGTGGTCAACACCGGACAAAGTAGAATGACTGCACGGAAACCCACTGTGAGGGTACAATCCCCGCGTATTCCACGAACGCTTTCTTGAAATTTAAGTGTCTTTGGCATGTGATTTGAATGTGTTTGAAACCAATCGCACAAGGATTAAATTCCGTAGAGTGGAATATAGTTTTAAATGGAATAAAGAAAACAATTGAAAGTATTCAAATTACCTAAATTATCATCGAACTCACATGTTTCGAATCTCAGGCAGGAAAACTCTCAGGAAATTTTAAGAATAGTATTATAAGAGGTTTAGTCAAAGTGCTTATTTATTTCAATGTGTATGTGTTTATCTTGTGTTTACAATAAAGTTTTATTATCTAAAATTTTGAAACTGTTTCAATTTGCTTATGATTGCTTCTGACTTCCCGTAACGACTCTCAAAGATTTATGAATAACAGCCAGGGCCCACAATTCAACGTGTCTTTTTGTAATCTTTTATCTAATGTATATAGAAGACTCTATCAAAAACCATCCAACTCAGCAGTATCGACAGCCAGACAGGAACAGCCGAAGGAAGTTACAAAGCTATGTCAGTTGGGGATATAACTACTGATACGATTATTTTCATATTTTTGATATATTAGGTACTAGCTGTTGCCCGCGACTTCGTCCCCGTGGGTAGAAGATATAAGTTATGATTTATACCAGCCCTGTTTTTTTCACAATTTCCATTGTATCTTCGCTCCTATTAGTCGCAGCGTGATGGTTTATAGCCTAAAGCCTTCCTCGATAAATGGTCTATTCAACACAAAAATATTTTTCAATTTGGACCAGTAGTTCCTGAGATTAGCGCGTTCAAACAAACAAACAAACTCTTCAGCTTTATATATTAGTATAGATTTAGTAATAAGGCCCCGACGCGGCACCGTGTCAATCTATATAAGGAACTGTAAGTAATTTGCTAGATAGTGTCTAAGTATATAACACACCTAATCGCCAAATAGCTTAATTTGCTGAAATACGGATGTATACTTTTTACTACAAAAAAATATCTCACGAGAATGTAAAGTCGATGAAAGCTATCCTATGTGTTAACTCAGAATAAAAACTATCTGGTTGCTAAATTTGTCGAAAATCAAAGTCAAAAGTTTTATTTCAAATAGGCCGCTTTCAGGCACTTTCCAGTGGTTTTCCCGTAAAAATGTAGCAAATAAACTTCCGCGTTTATAATTTTGTCCCAAATTGGGTGCGATGTACGCAAAAAACTAACCATTATTATGAAGTTCAACCTCATTGTTATTTTTGTTAATATTTGTTAGTTTATGATGTGTATCTTCTTCTAAGGTTCTGAGAAGTTTACTTTTAATCTCTCAACAGCAATGTTTGACTTTCATATTGTTCACGTATATTTTGATATAATCTATATCTATACGTATATGAAGCTGGAGAGTTTGTTTGTTGCAACGCGCTAATCTCAGGAACTACTGTTCCAAATTGAAAAATTCTTGGAAGATACAATGGAAAATGTGAAAAAAAAATAGGGCAGATATAAATATAACTTATATCTTAACAGCTAGTATCTTGATAAATTTTAATGACAAATTTTAATGCAAAAGAATAAAACCGGTAACGCGCGAATCTGACAGAGACTGGGGGTTCAGTAAAAACTGTTAAAAAATAATAGGAATTTACAAAATGTTATAAATTTTTTTCATTAAATCATTTCATAAAAACCATTTTAGTATCATTAAAATTCTTATTGAATAATCATATATTGTCTGGAATTATTGAATAATTATAATAATTACATATTCAAAAATTAAAATTTATGTAATATTATTATATGTATAGATTCTGCTTTTCTCGTCTTTGTTTTCCATAAAAGAATGATTGCCAATTGTGTACATTTTAAGAAATTAAAATTCAAGAGTTGTATTGAATGCTGCCCGACTTTGTCCGTGTAATATATTTATTAGTAGTATAGTATTTGCTATGACTGTGAGAATGTAGTACTCAAAGTAAAACACATCAGTCTTAAAACATATATTTTCTCCTTTGCAAGTAGCAGCCGATAAATTACGTTTTAAATTTGAGGATTTGTGTATTTATTTTTTTATAGCTATACTGTAGCAAACATGATCAACTTAGGAAATAAATAAATAAAAGCTATAACATCTATAGCTAAACTGAAAAAGCGGCGTGTAGTGTTTCTGCCGCTACAAAACATGGCTAAAACATCAGCACATAGTCACTTAGCAGATAAAAATAAAATAACATTATTAACTGGTTTACATTTTTATTTCGGACATAATTTATCCATAAATTAATATTAGACTTAATGATTATTACCAAAATCTCTCGAAAAAGGAAAGAACAGACCTCCATCCTGAAGAGAGACCCTTAATCTTCTTGACGTGATCGTAGAGACCTTGCCAGAATTTCATATCTTTTTCATCAGCACCTTTGCTTGACTCCAGAGTGGTGCCGAAGTTCACGTAGGCCAAGCTCTTTTTAGTGAACTTAGGCCAGTCCACTCCGAGCGATCCACTAGGACTTGGCTCTCTGAAAAAAGACAACAACATAAGTCCTATCCTACATAGTTTAAATAATCAGACAAAATGCGTGATGTTCAAATAATCTTTACCCATATTTGGCGAAATTAGTAACAGCTGTTGTAATGTTCTGCACCATCGTGTATTCTTCAGTATTTTCTTCGAGTGTCAAGTTTAGTGATTTTGGGTTGAACAAGTAAAACTCAATGTCAAAGTGTGATGCATAACGGAGACCATATTTGAGTCCGGCTTGGCCGTACTGGTTTCTGCTTGAAAAGTACGAGAATTTGAAGAAATATGTTCCTAGACGGTCAGATACTTGTCTAAAGAAAGCTTGGATGTCATAAGCAAGACCTACTATGCTGTCATAATGAATAAATTCTGGAATAACTTCGGTGGTAATGATTGATTTGTTGCCGAAGTAGAAGTCAACGATGAGATCAGCCAGTTCTAGGTTAACTTCTGGCTCCAAGCTGACTATCCATTTGCTGGGGACGAACATTTCACGATAAGTGTTGTACAGGTCTATGTATGATGTCTCAAGAAGTTCTGTCAACAAAGTGGCCTCCCCGCTGCTGTAACTGAACATAACATCGACGTCGTTGAAATTCTGACCTTTAAGTGAGTCGTAAGGATCTTTTGTGATAAAGTTTTTGTTTTTTCCGAAGTCTTTTTCTACTACTGGTGTGAAATATTGTAATTTCAGAAGAACGTTTGAAACTGATTCTGATGTTAGAATTCTGGGCTGCACATTAACTAATTGGTCGTAAGGCACGCTTTGTAAGAAAGTGAGAAGTTCTTCTGTGTCTTTTATTTCCGTCTGATTTGGTCTCAACAGTTTTCCAAGTTGGAATGCCCTCTTCTTAGGTTCGTAAGGATAGAGACAATCGCAAGCAGGAGCTCCACTCGATGAAATAGCTCGCTTGAATAAACCTTTAGACAATGGAGAAATGATATGGTAGGCGACAGAAGCTCCTCCGGCAGTACCTCCCATGACTGTCACTTCCTTGGGATTTCCTCCAAACTTAGCAATGTTCTGTTGCACCCACTTGAGAGCTAAAACTTGATCTTTCAAAGCAGCGTTACCGGGAACGTCTTCTGTGTCAAGGCAGAGGAATCCTAATGCTTCTAGTCTATAGTTGAATGAGACTACAACTACATCTTTACTGATTAGAAAATCAGGGCCATACAAGTCGTCGTTACCAGAGCCAAATAAGAATGCTCCTCCGTGAATCCATACTATTACCGGTAGGGAACCGTTCAGGTTTGGTGAGTAAACATTGAGGAACAAACAATCTTCGCTACCAGGCGTGTAGACTGCGGTAATTGGATTAAATTGAGGACACACGTTTCCGTGCACTGTGGCATCTCTTACACCTTCCCATGAATCAGCCTCTACAGGAGCCTGTAAAATATCAGTATTGTAAATGTTTAACATTATTTTTTTTTTTTCATTTATTCAGGAAAACCATCAATTGCGCACTATACATAGTTAACATAAGCTTACAATCTAGATATATCAGTGCGTAACTAACTACGTTATCCACAGGTTATATATTCAAATTGAAAAGATGCGCACGAGTACACCATTACTAAATAATCATACAAATTAGTAAATCATACAATTATAGTACTAAAATTTATATTCTGATCTATGTATTTATGAAAATAGGTTAGTCTTCTGCTATTTCGAACATTTTATGCAACTCAGTGCGAATTTTGTTAGATGACAAAGAGAACAAGTCTAGGTCCGAGAAAAGGGAATTATAATTTTTTTGCCAAACGTCTTAGAGGTGCGCGGACTCCCGCGTTGGTGCGACAAGAACTCACTGCAAATAGCGGGCATCCTCGAGCCGCATTACAGTTCTAGGTACTATATAACACAATTTATTAGTTAACTCTGAGCAGTCGTACTTGTTATTACACAAATCATACAGAAATTTAGTTTCTACAAAAATGCGTCTATTCTATAAAGTAGTTAGGTTGTAATATTTCCTTAAATTAACGTCAGATTAAGATTATTTAACAGCGATAAGTGTCTAAATAACAGCGGTACCTTAAATCTTAGTTCGCCTACTGGTGGCTTCGCGTAAGGGATCCCCTTGAAACTGTAGAATGGTGTGCCGCTAACGATGGCTGTCTCTTGTGAACCGGACAGTTTACCCTGAGCTATTTCCACTATAATGTCCTCGCTGAAGATGCCAGGTACACTGCTGTAAATGAAGATAGAGATGATAGTGATTATCGCAAATATAAATGAAAATATCTACGTTTGAATTTGTTTTGAGAAACAATTGCTTAGTAATAACATGCTGATATACAAGCATATAATAGGGAACCATATTTCATCTTAGGGACAAGAAATTAATCTTATCATTTTTTATAGGAATACTAACACTGTACCTATAAATATTATAGGTCATAAAAAAAGACAAAAGTATGGAATACTTACCAGAGAATTAAAATCTGTATCAAAAACACTGTAGTTGACATCATGATGATAGGTGATGCCGACTGCCCTTACCAATCAGCAAGTAAATGTAAATTTTAAAATCTTCCTAATTTATAGTAGGTCTAGTTATTGTCCTCATTAATTTGAAATTCAAAAAACTTGTGCTTGTGGTAAACCAATATTATTTCAGGCCGTATTCTGTTTCATTGAATCCCATTATTGAAATGTTTCTTTGCACATACCTTTTAATGTGGTGTTGAATATTAATTTTAACTGCTCTTCGTATGTATTATGTCATATGTTTTGATTCATAAGATAGCTTCAAAAGGCGAGATCGTCTTCTTTAAAGGCCTGCATAGACACAGATCCTATGTGACCTTCAGACAGAATCCATAATATAAGTGTTGGTAAAGAATTTCTTTAAAAACTTATATATGCTAGTAAGTTGTATGTAATTATAGTTATTTTTGTATTTGTAATAAATTTTGATTTTTGATTTTAATACATTTTTTAGTAATTTTATACGGTAGACCCTGAAATAGGCCACAGGATGATCTGAATTCTGTAAAGAGTCTGTAAAAGTGGTGGTAAAAAGGGAAGGTGGCCATTGGCTATCAGAGCGACAGTGTTACATATCTACATACTTAATCACACGTGTATCGTATCTACTTAATCGCACTTATACAAATTGAGGATGAATGTCAAAATATATGCACGTATGTTTATAAACTCTTCACGTTCAAACGGGTGGAATAATTTTGATGATTTTTTATGAAGGTACCTGTCATCTTGATCTTTTAGAGGAGGATAATAATTTTGCAGCCATTACCGACATCTCGGCGGACTAAACTACAAGCAACAGCTAGCTAATACTAATTTGCTAATTCCATTAATAAAAATGTGAAAGTTCGTATGTGTGGATTTCTTTTCTTTTATAAAAACGACTCCCGCAGTAATGAATTTAATTCTTGTGTCGCTGGGGGTTTTGCAAACATACAAATCATATGCACAATAACTACTCAGACTCAGAACAAGATTTCGCAAATGCCTGTGTTTGGCGTGGTGACCTCAGCCACTCGGCTATCCGTGAAGTCAGATTTATGAATGTATGGATGTTTGTTCCTCTTTTAAGCAAAAACCACTGAACGGGTTTAGACGAAACTTAGCACACAGAAAGTTTAGAACCAAGATTAATACATGCTATAGTTATAATTTGATTTAATGTTCCCATTCAATCATTTTCGATTTGCAGCTGGCGGGCCCGCGGGCAACGACTAGTATCAGATAATTCCGGTACCAAACATGATTCAACTGTACAAATACTAAATATAAAAGACATTTAACAATAAAAATATTCGCGTACATGTTTAAAGAAGCTCTAAATTAACATAAGTTTCCATTGTTTCGGTACAAGCCATAATAATATGTTTTATGAGTTATATAACATGTATGATTAACATACAGAAATGAAATTAGTCAGAAAAATAGGTATATTTTTTTTAGTAAGATACTTGTTGTCTTTTTCCTAAACCACCAGAACATAAAAAAATCAGTATTAAAATTTAAGAAGAATAATTATAACAAAAGAGTGATCTAATGAGGACCGATCAGGATTTAAAAAAAAAGGTCATGGCAGCACTATTCTCTCTGTTCACGAATGAAACTACCTCAGTAAAAAAAATCGATTGGCTCGAAGCACGATTTCTTTAATCTTCCGACCCATTTTTATGTTACATTCAGAGTATAATGCGAATGCTCTCTTTTCTACTCCAATCCATGCTATTATTGCCATAAAACTTTTGTTTAAGGAAATTGAAATTCACATATCACAGGGCCCGATTTATTTTTTGATACTTGATCGCAGTCATTATTAATGTAAGTGTATTATTTACTCATCTGACAGGAATAGTGTACCGACAAATATCATTGCAGAGAATTTTTTCTTCGCAATAAAAATATCTATGTGTACACTTGGCGCCATCTTTCCACTTATGTAGCAAACAGTTTTATAAATCAAATCGATCAACTGTAGTTAGTTATAGGTTCTGGTACCAGATGGCGTTGTGTTCCCAACTTTTTAGTCTATTGTTGCTGTGACGTCATTGCAATATAGGCATTATTTGTAGAGTGGTTAAATAACAATGTAAAAACACCTTTCTGCCTAATTACGATTAGGTAAATAAAAAAATGTCCTAGCTGATTATCAGCTATTGAAAGGCATGGAGTGGCTATGTAGAAAAATTTGGTGTGTATGTTCCTCTTAAAAATGTCTCAGTTAATTTTAGGTCTGAGATACCTTCCATGTTTGCCAACTCGGCTCAAGTCTCATAAATGAGATCAAGTAAAACTTAACAATAAAGTGTCGTTGATGAAACATAGGAGTACTTATTTTAAACATTTATTTCATTCTTTAAAATAATTGCAATGGATACTTCAATCGTTCAACATAGCAAAAGCTTCCGTTATTATATTTAATCTGTAAGGTCATTTTCACGTGAAAAATCAAAATCATCTAGACAAATTAAATTCTCTATGAACTATCCTAATTTTATATCGTTGAACACTTTTTGGTGTTTAAAAATATAACTATTCGGGTAACTGTTTGATCTTAGATGGTGCTATGATTCTTAGTCTTCAAGTACAAGTAAAGTTTAACATTAAAGTCTTGTAACTAGAAATCAAAGCCAGCGTAGTCAAAGACCGTTTTCCAGAAACGGATATGTTCATCGTCGGGAGCGGAACCCACGGTGAGGCTAGGTTCGATGTTCACGTAGGCCAAGTTCTTGGTGTCGAACTGAGGCCACTCGAAACCCAGGGAAGAGTCGGGAGAAGGATTGCTGTTGAGAGAAATTGAGATTAGAACATCATCGGTATCAAAATCTAAGAAACAAATCTTGCAGAAATAAGAGACACAATAAAACATGATGAAAAGAGAATTATTCTAAATTTCGTATTAAAAAAAAAAAAAACTAAAATGAAATCCATTTCACACGAAAAAAACTTATTGTAATTTGTTTTTGTAGTTTCCAATGAATATTAACAAAATATTTAACTCACCCATATTTAGCAAAGTTTGTGACAATTGTAGGGAATATCTGCACCAAATCATATTCTTTGCTGTCTTTTGTCAATGTCATGTTCAAGCTAGTAGGCTGGAATTCATGGAACAGATCGTCAAAGTGGGAGGATCCGTTGATCCCGTAGGGTTCTCCTAACTTACTGTAAACACTTCTGCTTGTAACAATATTGAACTTGTAGAAATATACTTTTCCCACCCTTGGCCACCTTCTTATAAATCTATGGACGTCATATACCAAAATTGCAAAGGTGTTGAATGTTATAAATTCTGGCATGTTTTCTTCGTCAATAGTTTTATTACCAAAGTAAAAATCTTTAATGCGTTCACCTAGTTCTAATACAACATCGGATGTGGAATGGACCAATATTTTACTGGGAACCAACATCTCGGGGTATCTTTTATAACGATTTATGTAGCTATAGTTTTGACCAACGTAAAACGGTATCATAAGCAATGCTTCTTTTGCATTGTAGCCCATCATCAAATCTACCGTGTTCACTTCACCACTGTCAAGATATTCATAAGGGTCTTTAGTAATGAATCTTTCTTGCCCGAAATCTTTTTCAACGACTGGTGTGAAGGGTGTAAACTTAAATATGACATGTGTTATCTCTTCTGAAGCTACAAGATAACTTGTACGATTCAGTAATGAGTCTACCGGTAAACTTTGGTAAAAACTAAGAAGGTCCTCGCTTTGAACTGCTGTGTTGTTATTTATCAGATAAGCAAGAGTTTCTGCTCTTTCTACTGATTTATATTCTATAAAACAATCTAGATTGGGCGCGCCACTTTGTAATAGGGCTTTTTGGAATAAGCCTTTTGACATTGGTGAAACTAAATGATATCCAACTGCAGTCGCACCTGCACTTTCTCCAAATAAAGTTACTTGTTGATTATCACCACCAAATACATGTATATTCTTTTGTACCCACTTAAGCGCTAAAACTTGATCTTTAAGCGCTGCGTTTCCCGGTACTTCCTTAGTGCCCAAATTAAGAAATCCTAAAGTATCTAATCTGTAGTTCATAGTTACTAGAATAACGTCTTTGGGAACTAGAAAATCAGGTCCATATAAATCTACATTTCCGGAACCAAATTTGAAACCACCTCCGTGTATGAAGAACATGACTGGTAAAGGCTTTTCTGGTTTTAAGTTAGGAGAATAAACATTTAGGAACAGGCAGTCTTCGTCACCAGGTATGTAGATGTTGTTCAATAAATCTATTTGAGGACACACAGGCCCGTGTGCGCTGGCATTTCTCACTCCTTCCCATGGTTCTGGTTCCTCAGGTGCCTAAAACACATACAAATTACATAAATCTTACAAATCCTATAATCTGTGATGTTATTGATTAAAATGTGATGTTAACGTACCTTGAATCTGAGTTCACCGATGGGTGGTTTCGCATAAGGGATGCCTTTAAAGCTAAAATAAGTAGAATCCCCTGTGACTGTTACCAGCTCCTCACCAGATAGCAAGCCCTGTGCTACCTCCACTAAGACTTCATCGCAGGATACGTTTTGGAGTATGCTGTTGACAAAAACACATTTAAAATTATTATTGAATGACTAGTTTTGGACCGCACCTAGTCCATAAATACGTGTAAACCATTATTTAATAAGGAATCATTCCCACGATATATACTATAAAAAAATGAAAATTTTTCATCAGACTGATCATGGAGTATCATGGAGTAACATGATAGCCATTGATCAATGACCATTACTTACCATAGTGCTAAAAAGCAGACCACCACGGACAGAGTTCCCATAATGGACCCAAAACTAACCGCAAGTCTGTCCTCAACTAACGAGAAAACTATGGAAAATTACATTATATACGAAAAACTTGCGCGTTATTTTAATTAAAATTTGTTTAAATTAAATAGTCACAGTCATTCTGTTATATATTCACAAAATTTATGTATGTATGTTCTTTTGTAAAGATGAAAAAAATAGCTTAATCGGCTTTTCGAATTACAAATGATAAAATTTTTCTAGTAGAAATTGGTTACTTTATTAAATCTAGCCCCTCTTGAACGGAGTGCAAATGTCTAAAACCAATGACATTTAATTTCGCCACCTTTCCTAGGGCAGAGGTAGTCCATGAGGATTTCCACTAAGTAAAAAAAATATAATATTAAATCTATACTTTTATACTGATATATAAAGCTGAAGTTTGTTTGTTTGTTTGTTTGAACGCGCTTATCTCAGGAACTACTAGTTCGAATTGAAAAATTATTTTTGTATTGAATAGACTATTTATCAAGGAAGGCTATATACTATATAGGTAATACATATGGTTAGCTCTGAATAGACCTAACCATATGTATACACCATGTATTAAACTGTCTCGCATCCGCACTGCTTTCTGACTTCAGAACACAAATACAGACTATACAATTTAACAGGTATGACAACTCTAGCTTAGGTGGCACTAAGCTCAGTAATACAGTCATACCCTTAGTCAGGTTTGCAAGGATCTATATACATCGACCATGTTAGATTAGCCGCAAGTATGCGCTTTTTTCTCAAGTAAAAAATAGAAATATGACGCTTCGATTCACCTCGGTGCGTTTCGACCATGAGGCACGATAGTTAATTATGGCATACGTCTTCATCTTCTACAGTGTTTTAAATCATTAAGAACGTTGATCTGCAATCTTAATTAATATTATTAAACTGAAGAGTTATTTTTGTTCAATGCGCTAAAATCAGGAACTACTGCTCCGATGTGATTGTTGGATAGCGCGTTTATAGGGGAAGGATTTAGAATATCTATCATCACACTATGATTAAGAAGAGCAGAGTTGTAATGAAATATTCTGTAAAAACGGGGAGAAGATGCATGCAAAACTTTAAATCCGATTTGAGAAATCACTAACGTATATCTTTTCTATAGCCATAAGTCGGGCGCTACAGCTAGTTAATAGTGAAGAGGCAACCTATCTGAAAACACCTCACATGTGTATAGCTTGCTATGTATAGCTTTTTTTTTAAGAATCCTTAAGTTTTCCAACTAAATAGCTCAATGCTTCAGGTCCATAATCATAATAGTTTCGATGAAAATCGTAGGAGCTGTGTCATGCAGATGACACAGCTCCTACTACAAAAAATAAAAGCATTTTCATGTGTTCCGTTTTTGCTACTCCGCTATGCAAACCATTTTCTTATCAAAGAAAATACTTTTTGTGATATTATTTATAATAATATATTTTGTTTTTTTTTTAATAGGAATAATATTGTCACATAATTTAACGCGTGTAAGGTGCGTTATATAACCACCTCATTTATTCGAAATATCAATTTCTTTCGGTTCATTACAATGACAACAATGATATTATGCCAGCTTTGTAAATAATGCCAATGAGAGAAAAAATCAATAAATGAAAAGTTTTAATTTTGAGTCCATCTAGGACCTTGAAAAGCAGACCGAGTCTAATTAATTTACGTCAGTAAATTTATGAGTCACAATGTTCTAGAATCTTACTTATATAAAGTCTGGTTATATGCAACACATCATTCACGGTCAGTACATCTCACACCTGCCATTTGCAGATGACATAGTCATCATGGCAGAATCTCTGCAGGAGTTGGATTCTTCGCGACGTGTGGGTCTCGGATTGAACAATGGCCTTGTTCTTCCGAGACCCGTGGTCGTAAATGGCGCTGCTCTCCAGGTTGTGCTAGAATACATATATCTTGGCCAAACCATCCAACTGGGGCGACACGACTTCGAGAAGAAAGCGAGCAGAAGAATACGTTTGGGCTGGGCAGCATTCAGGAAGCTGCGTCATATTTTTGAATCGTCGATCCCACAATCCCTTAAGACCAGGGTCTTTAACCAGTGCGTCCTTCCCGTAATGACATATGGAGCTAAAACGTGGACACTCACCGTGGGCCTTGAACATAAATTCAAGGTTGCTCAGCGTGCGATGGAGAGAGCGATGCTCGGGGTATCTCTGGTGGATAAAATTCGTAACGAAGTCATCCGCCAGAGAACCAAAGTTACCGATATTGCTCGCAGAATGAGCACGCTGAAGTGGAAATGGGCCGGACATGTCTGTAGACGGACAGCCTGTCGATGGAGCAGACACGTGCTGGAGTGGAGACCACGTTTAGGCAAACGTAGTGTAGGACGCCCTGCGGCACGGTGGACCGATGATTTGAAGAAGGTGGCTGGCAGCTGATGGATGCGGGCTGCCCAGGACCGGGATGGTTGGCGCTCTTTGGGGGAGGCCTACGTTCAGCAGTGGACGGCGATAGGCTGAGATGATGATGATGATGATATGCAACACATAAGTGTGAACTTTGGTTTTGGTTTGCAACACAAATACATCCTTTGAAAGGATAGAGTCATTATTTTAATATTTTATAAGAGGCGGATTTATATATTATTTTAATAACGTATTTTAATACATATATGAGTTTTATCCCGCCGTTGCCTCGGCTAATGTTTATAGACTCTGGTGGGGTCCGAGACTAGTGGGACAATCCCGGTTAATATGCGTGAAATAAATCATTTCATGACAAATGACGTCATCAAGTGTCTAGCTTGGTCATTAATTAGTCAAATTGAAAGTGTTTTAATTGAATGCCACTGTAGATCAGGTTATATACCTTCATAGTTCAGTTGGACGGATAGCCGAGTAGTTGAGGTCATCACGCCAAATCCACTGTGCGAGACGTAGCGCGGTTCTGATTCTACGGTCTTAGCAGAGCTTCATCCAAACACCAACGTAGGACAAGCATTTGTGTGATTCACGAATGCTTATCTTGAATCTGGGTTTTCTTTGTGCATGTGATTTCTTAATTTTAAAACCTTGTTTATTTGTAGGCTAGTTCAGGTTTGCTATTGCGGTTAAAATTTATCGCTAGAATCAGTGACATATTTTGGCTCTCGTTTAACTTCAATTCGCTCATTTTTGCACGCGGAGTGTCTTCTTTTTATTGCAAACACTATAGTTTGCCATAATAAATGGTGGTTATTGCTCAGGCCACTTTTTTGGCTACAGTCTATGAGCTGTATTATAAGCTAGTGATCCATCTTCCGTAGAAAAATAAAGAAAATAAACAGAATGAATCCTGATGAAGTTATTCCTACTTTGTTTATTGATTTTTTAAAAACAATATGTTTGAACAGTATGGCTTAATCCAGTGAAATGCTGTACCAATTAGTACTACCTACAGGAAGACTTATGTAAGTTACTGGTTCCAAGTATAACAATAATGAGGTATTAAAACGAACCAACAAGAAACCTAGTATTTTTCATAAAATACAGGAGAATATAAATTCATAAACCTTAATGCATAATTAATATATTGCGAAAAATACCAGAAGGAATAGAAGAAAAAAAATACAGATATATACAAGGTTCAAGTTTAATTTTCTTTTGGCATGAGCGTTTAAAATTAACTCTTTATTTATATTAAAATGCTAAATCTGTAGTGGGTGTATGGCTATACATTGCAAACGATTTGGACCAAAAATCAAAAAAGTTTCAATCCGAAATGGATGTGCGACAGTTTTTGCCGCTATAACCAATATCCGTTCATAAAAGCGGAAGGCGTTGCGGATGTCATCCAGCATTTTACTTTTTTCCCTTTTCTATAAAAGTGGTAATATTTAAGGCAGCTAAAATTTGATCCCAGCATATTCTAGAATGGTCTTCCAGAACTGAACCTGTTCCTCATCAGGTGCGCAGCCCACCTCCAATTCTTCGGTAATGTTAGCAAACGCTAGACTAGTGTTGTTGAACTGCGGCCAGATCATGCCCAAAGATGAGTCTGGAGTGGGGTTCCTGGAATGATATACTATTAGGACAATATATGTATTAAAGCAATGAATTAGTTTGTTTTAACAAAGTCAGCTAATCGGCTCACTTCTGGACATAGCCAGGTCCTTCGCCTTCGCGTCATCGGTAGAACGGGCGGGGGGACATCCATGTAAAATCAGATTTTGGGGTGTAATTTGCAGGTCTTCTGTTTAATAAAAATCATTATCTCTCTACCATTAAAATGTAATAAAAAAATTATGAAACGTACCCATATTTTGCAAAGTTGGTAAGTAGTGAAACAAAAAGTTAAACTATTCTGTATTCTTTAGTGTTTCTTTTATACGGTAAATCCAGATCTTTTTGGTAAAACAAATGGAGCAAGTCATCTAAATGTGAACTTCCATAAATGCCGTAATTAGCGCCTTGGTGACCATACATGCTTCTAGCGGAGTAAGCTGAAAACTTATAGAAATATGTGGTACCAACTTGAGGCCAACGCCTGAGGAATCTGTGGACGTCGTAAAACATAGTTGCAGCGGAGGCATAATTAATGAACTCTGGCATATTACTCACGCTAATTGTTTTATCCCCAAAATAGTGGTCAGTGATTCTGTCAGCCAAATGCAAAATGACGTCTGGTGGAGAACTAAACAGTATTTTAGTCGGAACAAACAACTCTCTGTATCTATTATAGCGTTCTATATAAAACCAGTTAACATAAAATGGAATCAGTAGTAAATTTTCATGGCTTGTGTAACCACATAAGACATCTACCTTGTTAACGTTTCCTCTCTCTAGAGTCTTAAAAGGATCTTCAATCAAGAACCTTTGTTGTCCAAAATCTTTTTCAATTACTGGCACGAACGGATGCAGCTTAAATATAATACTCGTTATTTCTTCGGATGCCAGTAGAGTACTTGTGGTATTTATTAACTTTTTAACTGGAACGCTTTGGAGAAATGTAAGTAGCTCGCTTGTATTTTTAGTTTCAAAACCCAAGATTTTACCGAGTTTGAATGCTCTATCTCTAGGCTTGTAAGAATAAAAACAGTCGAGATTCGGAACGCCACTTAGTAGTATGCCTCTTTGAAATAAACCTTTGGACATCGGTGATACCATGTGGTAGGCAATAGAAGCTGCTCCAGCGCTCTGACCGAACATAGTTATACGATTAGGGTCACCTCCAAATTTGTTTATATTCCTTCTCACCCACTGTAACGCAAGTACTTGGTCCTTCATCCCAGCATTACCAGGTACTTCTTTTGTTTCCATACTGAGGAAACCAATCGCATCTAATCTGTAGTTAATTGTGACTACAATGACGTTTTTAGATATCATAAAATCCGGTCCCAGAAAGGTGTCATCGCCTGAACTAGATTTGTATAAACCTCCGTGGATGTAAAACATTACCGGTAAAGGCGTGGGAGGATTCATATCAGGAGTGAAGACATTTAGGAACAGGCAGTCCTCGCTGCCAGGGACATAATAGTTCTTTAGGTTTTGTATCTGGGGACAGACAGGTCCATTTTCTATAGCATTCCTCACTCCATTCCAGGAATCTGGTTCCTCAGGGGCCTGTAACAGTCGACAAAGATATTGACTTATTTGCTATGTTGGAAATTATTTAAAATATTATTTTGGGATTTTTTGCTGGTTTTATATTATACTACTAAGACTTGACTTGGCAATGATCTGGTTGGCCAATAATGTTTGTAATTTATTTATTTACCTTAAATCTGAGCGAACCAATTGGTGGTTTGGCATAAGGTATGCCTTTGAAGCTGTAGAAATAATCTCCTGTAACAGCTTCCACCAGCTTGCCAGATAACCACCCTTGTTGCACTTCCACCAAAACGTCCTCGCCAAGAGCGATGTTGAGAAGGCTATGAAGCATAAACGTATACAATATTAACGATTTTAGAGTAGATATTATTTATTTATACAGTTTAAATGTTTTATCACGTGGCTTAACATGACGGATGAAGAATTAACAATTCAAAATAATTATAAAATTTTAATGACCTCGATATTTTCATTCTATAACAATATGATATTTAAGGGTTTCACATTGTGGAATGCAATAAACCTATTGTATTTGATTCTAATAAAGTCGATTTTAGTAAATCCGTTGATTCTAATTCCAAGCCCCAAGAAACTTTAGCTTATTTTGTTGACAACTGTTGATGTAATATAATAAGAAATTGCAACTAATTAAATATAGTTACCGACACGGATCTTGAGCGCTGAAGTGAGGCGCGGGGCGGACTAAGTGCAGTGATTGGCCCGCAGCGCATCGCGTCATAGCCGTCACTCGTGATTGGTTGAAATTCGTTCATTGCTGCAGTTGCATGCAGCTCAAGACGACGAGTATGTATAATTGATTGGCGTTTTATTTTACGATGCGCAAAGCGATCCCCATTCTTCCGCTGAGCGCTCAAGATCCGTGCCGGTACCTATAATATAATTAATCTTCATTAATAGTAAAATAAATAAACTTACCATAGAACAGCTACAAAAACTATTTGCAATTCCATATTTTAACTATTTTCGAATATTAGTGTGATGCAAACACATGTTTTATGAAATATGTAACAACAAATGTAGACAAACTATGCATAATAATAAAAACTGTAGTACGTGCGTCACATGTTTGCCATAGAAGAATTCGAATTCAGTTTTTTAACAATACATACTTACGTGATACGTTAAACTATAGCGTCGAATGTTTATAATATTAATAAGCAACGGGACAAATATGCGAAATTAAATATACACTGGAGTATTTTAGTTAATCTGCATTTTTGTGTTTGTATTATTTTATATAAATATTTTTTTTAGGATCATCTTTTACCTATATATTGTTTAATTTATTATTTTTTTACCGCAGAACTTCGAACTGGGTAAAACGATTTGGTTAACAATTTCTTCAATTAACGTGACATTGCTTTAATCTGGTCTCATAAAATGTAATCAAGTTTAGCCCAGTAGTTTTTTTATTTAAAGTCGTTTGCATGTTTTTGTTGTTAAAACAATATTATACGAGTTACGATTATATTAATAAAACATAAATAAAATGAGTCAAATTGTGTAACTGCGTTGTATCTCAGAACGAGAAGTCGTTTAGGTTTTTATCGTTGAGTTAGTTTCTCTCTATGTTAAATATTGAATTAATCTTGTGTCTGTTTGGTTTCCAGGTAACTCCTGCAGTGTCGTGTTAAAGTGGTGGTAAGTTTCACGGAAACAATTTACTACGTTTTAAATAACATCATCATCATCAAAGGCCTTGAACATCTATGACAGATGATTGAAACAGCAGCCGTGTTAGTTTTTCTGATTTTGGTACTTGCGCTGAATAACATGTCCTGCAAATAAAGGATTCAACTGTTTTGTTCAATAACGTTTATGTTTTTTCTATTTATCTTGTTGGTAGATATGCCGTTTCTTTCAGCATCCTTATTCCTATTTAATAAAAGAAAATTGCGTGATTGCGCAATAGAACATAATCATTATTTAATTATGACTTTGACAATACAAGTGTTAATTAATTTGACTTTTCTGGTCACACGTATTGTTAGTCAGACAAAAAATGCCAACACTAAAACCACATTTACAAAAACTAACAGAATAATGTACATACAAAACAGTTTGTTTTATGAATAACATTTTTACACACCAGCTGCCATGGAAAAAAATATGATTAATCTATTCAGTAAAACACCAACGTAATGTTTGTTGTTATGCAAAATGTTTTTTGCAAGAAATAGGTCAAAATTCAAACATTGCATTTGTTGTGCTGGCAATAGAGAAAAACAATAAATCTGAAAATCTATTGTCATAGTCAATGGTATTCTACTAGTTAACACCTTTAGTACCTACCTATAATAAGGGTGATACGAAACATATATACTTTGACGCTATTTCACAGCTATCTTGACCCGATTATCGTAAAATATTGTTAAAAATACTACTGACCAATTTATCTAGCAAACAAGATCAAAATTAGTTTATGTATTCAAGAGTTACGATGCTGCATTCAAACATACACGGACACGTGAAAATTAAAACAACTTGTTGTTTTTGTGTCGAGGGACATTGTCGAAGGATATCCGAACTCTTGATTGTATACGAAAAAGTAGAAAAAGAAACATAATAAAATTAAACCTGAAAAACACCACAAGGCTAACAAAATCCGTGTTTGAGATTTGAGTTCATCCGTTGATCACCATTCGAGACGGTCTCAACGTTTGACAGTATTTAATTAAATCTGGCCAATATGAAATCTAGCCGTTACCCACATCAGTTCCCCGGCGAGATGAGATAAAGGCGATAACAGTTTGTAACATCTAAGCAAATAATTCAACCGCTCCCACTTAGTATGGAAATGCGACACCCGACAGACATTTCAGGATTTGTTACGCAATTCACCTGAGGGAAATAATACATCATTTTGATTTAAGATGGCGTTTTCACGTTGCAATTAATTCTGTCATGAATTTTGCGGCGTTTTACTTTGTCTGTTTGTGAATTGTTTCATTAATTCTAGTGTCAGTCGCGATCGGTTTTGTAAAGTAGGTAGGCAATTGTCGTTTGTTTTGAATGATTGTTGATTTATTGGTTTGTTTCAAATTATTGTAGACATGAATGATTGATTGAAAAAGAGAGGGATGCTTTCTAGAGTCGCGTATCCTCTGTCTATTTGTCTGCAAGTGTGACTAAGTTGTATATGATGACAGTTACATTTTCTCACATGATCTTGAATTTATCGCTATAATAAGAGTTATTAAAATAAATGTAGAGTATAATTCTTTGCATGTTTTTTTGGCCTATTTGTATGATACTCATAATTTTCTTATTCTACTCTTACTCACACCTTCCCGTTTTATTTATTTCAATAACGTGATAGTATCATTACTTTGAAAGCGTAGGTAGTTTATACTTTATTTTTTATCTGCAAAATTATAATTGAATCCAAAAGAATAAGTACTACTTTGCATGGCAACTTCTCCACTAATTTTAGTACCCAAAGGTAACCATGACAACACAATATGACCTAATAACTTCTAATTAATCGAAATTTGAACTTATGGAAGTTCAGTAAAATATAGGGCAGTTGCGTGCGTATTGATAAAACGAGATTTTATGGCCTTTGCGTTGTATGACAAAGTCTAATTCATATTACATTGGTATAAATTATTGGGGTAGTAGATTTCAATAATGAGAACAGCCTGCGCTAACACAACTTAAAATTATAGACAATATACACCATTCTTACTTTATTTGAACTACTATGCAAAGGCTTATTTAAGGATAAAAAAGGGAAGAGTAAAGGTCTGTACTTTTACTCATGCAAAAAGGCAGGAGTATACGTCGTAGGACGTTCCTTTTAGTGTCAGTCCACAAATATAGGTAATAAACTGTAGTGAATAACATTACAGTAAGTAATTTCATTGCAACTTCTAGTAATACCAGGGTGTAATTTACAAACTCTACAATAAACAATTAAGGCAAGTCTACACTTCCAGCAAAACTTTATTTTCTGTGTAAAGATTTTCCGAGTTAGTTAGGAGCATCAAACTAACTTCACTAACTTGTAAGTTCATTCCCATCACAAGAGATCAGATTTTCCCAAGTCGAGCGAACTCCAGAACAAACGTCCGCCAGAAGCCGTGAATCTCTACAATTATAGAGCATGTTTAAATCTTGGACGAAAGAAATGAGGATGATTGCGATCGCAGGGACGGCTGGAGGTAAACTTTGTGATGGTACTGGAACTCTCTTAGTTGAAGTAACATTAAAATCCTGTCTAATTGCTGTGGAGCCCTGCCTTTGTTATTAAGGGTTTAAGGTGTAAGCTGTAGCGGGAGCGAGAAGCGGGGGATACCAGGGATTGTATCTCCTCTGCTTTTAGTCAAGTCTGTTTTATGTGTTGATGAGACAAAGCTATATACTATGCCATGTTTCGCGTCTCGCTTTCATCCCCTATCGTCTTAAAAAGAGCAAGTGGCAGCTCTGTTCTTATTAACAAAGAGCCTGCGTTTGTAATTTGTTAAAAACAAATAAAAAAAGATTAAAAAATTGCTGTTTTTGGAAAGCTTTACAATGTAAAACTTTATCAATTAATTATTGTGATATAAGACTTAGCTCTATTTTACTTTCTTTATCATAGTATGATATCGGAGAGGGCTTTTTTCAGCTTATGCCTTGTGCCGTAAGTAGTGCTGACCGTCGCGTTAGCATAGTAATGGGAATATCCAGTATAACGCTGTGCTTACCGACGCGATGTTAGTTATAACGAGGTTTCACTACGCTTCGACGGAAACCCATTATAATTAATTGCTCCTCGGACGCGATCGCGTTTAAACAAACTTACGGCTTTGTATCATAATTATTTTTGAGGATATTTTCACAGAAAGGATCATTTTTGAAATTGTGTTGGATTTTACAGCAAATTATACGGTGTATGGTAAACATAAATTTCAATATAATTATGCTATGGTTTCCCGTGTTTTAATTCTGCAAAACATTTACTTGAATAATTATTCAAACTTTTTGAAGCATATAACAAATATTGTGGCGTGCTGCGTGTTCGATCCCCGCTTAGGATAGTCTGGGTGTCTTTGAGCAGGTGACTTGAATGTTGTGAAACGTTCCGCGAGAGGAGGACTAAATTCCTTAGAATAGGTATTAAACAAAATGTTAACTTACCAGATTTAGAACACAGATAATTAAACATGTACTTAGTGATGGTCGAAATGGAAATTGAAGGGCTCGTAGCAGGTATAGCTTCGTATGTTCGTGTAATGGGATACAGACGTAGCTCATTAAATCAGCTCTAATAACGAGCTATCAATATATCGGTCCGGGTAATGCTACAAAAGGTTTATGTTGGTCGCTTACATCTTTTGTTCGCAACAAGGTTGAAGCATCACATTTAGATAAATCGAATTAACCATAATGATGAGTTTCATTGTTTTTGTTCGTGTTGCCGTCGGCATAAAATACAATTGGATGGGCTGTAGTCACTCTTATGCTTTACTTTCTGTCATTAAAATTGACGTTATACACTTATACCTCGAAACAATCCTTTTATAATTACTTTCTGGAACAATAGATGTGTGTTACGTCACGAGGAAGCCACAAAGAGGTATGAGCGTTATTTTCCTCTTTGCTGTTCCCTTCGTCAGCATTTTAATTTACTAATGCGTGCCCTTTGACGCGCGTGATCAGCTTTAATGTCGAATGCCTCAATTTTGAGTATTCCTGACATCCGCTCGCAAAGGGCATTATCGATTTGAAGGATAATTTCGCATTTGTGTCTAGTAACATTTATTTCGGATCATTAACTTTAATGATTCCCAGGACGGTGAAATTGTTTGGATTTTTGAGTTACCATGTTTTGTTTATATTTGGGGTTTGGTAGTCTTTACTTCATGATTGAATTTATTTCTTTATATGGTAATGTATAAAAATTAAAGGACTTGTAGAATAAAACAGTGTATTAAAGTGCTACAACAAATGCGATTTAATCTTCGAGAGTAATTATATTTACAAGAGCTTATGTTTTACAAATTCAGACGCAATTAAACAAACGTATTGTTTCAAGCCTTAATGAAAATACAAAAAGGTATCTCCGGCTGTCTCCGCGTTGTCATATTTCCACAATTTATGTTTACCCACCTCGGCAATAAATTTGCGATATCACGTGAAAGGCGCGTTTGGGGACCTTTGTCATGTAAGGCCCAAGGCCGGCACAACCTTTATGCCCAATCAAAAGCATCGGCTGAAAGTCAAAAGGATTTTATTGTTAAACCATTTCATACTGGCTTTATATCTGAAGAATCCAATTGTTCGATCAACCTGGCTTTGCCTATTGAAAATTAAATTGTCTGCGAATTAAGGACGGGCTTTTGATGTCATATTAAAATGGTTGAACATTTTTTTTATGTTTTTTTTTTGTCTATTTCTGTCAAGAACAAATATTGACTAAACAATTTGTGTTCTCTGTAGCATGTTTATTCCTACATGTTTCATGATATTTGTGGCACATATTTTATATAGATGAATAAAGTTCTCATTAATGTTACGTATCAGAAATTTCAAGTGTATGTAAAGAATTTTTTACGTAATCCTTAACGAACTGTACAAAAATACTACGAGACACGAGTACATTATTTTGAGCATTCATAAAGATTGAATGTATAAAATCTGTGAGTGATGTTGTCTATTGATAAATATACTAATATTATACCTTTGTTTCTAACAAGGATCCTGCCCACGTAACTTATGGAAGGGATCTACTAAGGTATGTATACTTAGTCGACGAATTTACGATCACAGAGTCAATTATGAAGATCGTCGGAAATCTAAATTCAGATGTAAAATATGGGCATATTGTGTAGGTAAAGTTGATATGCGCTTCACAAATCATGTGAAAAATACAAAGATATAATTATGTCCCCAAAGTCATGCTAACGAGAGACTTCACTGAGACGTGACGATCACGACTCGACGGCAGGTGCTGACAATTTGCGGGATTAATCCCAGCGAGACATTCTCAACAATCTAGCAATCATTGTCATTCTAAGCAACATGAATCACCGCTTCCATTTTACATTTTATTATTTTGATAAAGTCATAATATTGTAGAGATTTATGTAAATGTCTCGTTGGAGACGCCGGCCGATGTTGATTGCTGGTAAACACAAATTGACAATCAAATTCGACCCGATTGGCTCGGCGTCAAGATTTACTTGTCATGTACTGATTCTATTTGTGATCATTTATGATTATTGATCTTAATATTTAACAAGGGAGGAGGCAGATGTGTAAATAAGCTATTTTTTGTAACCGAACAATTTTAAGTGTGAGTATAGATGGAATTTTAACAACAGGCTTAGTGCTAGAATTATAAAAATAAAAACGGTAGTAAAAATACACTATAAGCAAGTTCTCGAATTCTGATGAATAAAACACTGCTTTTAAAGCATGTAACTACGAAAATTGAAAAGTCGGTGCTCAAAATTTTCGTTCCCGAAATTTAACACGACCAAAGCTCTGAAATGGGATCAGGTAGACTGAAAATTGTTGCCAAAGGAACGCCAATGGAGCTGCGTTCCTAACTGGGTATGCTCCGAACGACATATCCCATCCAATTTTCCAACAGAGTTGATTCGACTACAGTTTCCAATAGCTGCTATGTGACGTCAATAAACTTGATCTCAGAGGCCGGATGGATGACTAACTTCCACACGTTTGAAAACGGAAAAAACCTGTATACTGAAATATATTATAAAAAAACAGAACTTCCAAAAAATGATACGTTACCTCTAAAAAATATTGTCAAGCTTTACCAGCAATCTAAGTCTGTATTATATCAGATTATTAATTTTATCTCTTGAATACAGGTGACATAAATATCACTCTCTAAAATTCAAATCCCTAACATTTTCAGGTTTATCTTTTATGGGCTATTCAGCTTTCGGCTGGTTTAGGAAACTAGAATTGCCTACATTAAAACTAAGTTTGACTCACCGGTGTTGCCAACGAACGTTAATTTATTAAACATTTTGATTGAACAACTTAATGAAATAGTTTGGGTCGGGCTTACTATAGAAAACGTTAAGCGAATTTGAAACATAAAACCTATGTAGTTTAGATTTAGTTTTGCTTACCTGAGTTTTCATGGATTATCGATTGAAATGTATGTTTTTAGATTTGGCTTTAAGTATATGCTTTTGCTGAGCAAGATATTATTATGTTACTTAGGAACTTGACAATTCATTAAAAACCCTTAAGAACGTTCTTAATCATAATCCTAATCTTTGTCTTTCCCGACATTATATCTTTATTTTATAATTTATGCAACACTCTATGACCAAATCAATTAACAAGACAACGATGTCTGTGCCACTGTCATCACACGCCCTTAATTACGGAAACGTCTTTTTGCTTTGACTTGAACACAATTTCACCTTATTCCTATCATCATTCTCACCATCCACTAACAGTGTAATCAAACATCCATTTCAAACCAACCCTATTTATCTGTCAGAAATCTAACCCAACCCTAAACTGCTTCTATAACCGGTAGCTCCATCACCTCATTCCCCATTCCATTTGAAACGTGTTCTAAACGTCCCGCCGAGGTATAGGTTAACTATGAATGCGTTGTCGATAGAACCAGGTCGCTGCAGTAGACAGGAGACTCGTGTATACTGAACCAAGTGTATCCGTGTTCCGGAAACTTTCATGTACCAAGTTTAAGTCAAAACTTGGTTTGGATATTGTATTTTCAGAGATTTGCTGCTTTGTTGATAAGCCATATCTAATTAGTGTTAAGGATGTAAAAAGTATGATTGGAAATCACTATGAAGCGGATGTGAAAGACGTTTATCGGCTTAAGGTGCATAAATTAGTCTTATGTTGGGTATGTGTATCTTCCCGTGTGTGACTTGATTGTTGGTGAAACCCCCGCGACGCAAGTATTAATTTTATTAGAGGGCAAAAATACTACTATTTGCAGAAGCTTATTAAAAAAAATTGGAGCTTAAAAAACTCATAAGACGTGTCATGATGCAATGAACAAATTCAGATTCTTGACCAGTGACGTTATTAAATTCGGTATTGAATATCAAAAAAGCAAATCGGTTTTTTCACGCCCAAACCGATATAGTTGTATATCAAATTGTTAAAATTACTCTGAATCGTGGCTACTGGTTGAACTGCAAAAAAAAAAACAAATATAAGTAGATAAATGAAACCATTTCCCACTTTTGGAGGATAGTAGCATTGTTATTTTTGTAACTGCCCGCTGCTTTTTTTCTTTAGCCAAAACAAAAACTACAAGCGAGAACATTATTTTGTTAAAATTTTGCTACCGGTGTGCTCGTCACTTTTCACGTTTTGTACTGTAATTAATTTCTACGCAGTAGTTGCTTTGATACATCAAAACGTCATATGCAGAAGATGGCGAAATATGCCTGAACGTTTTCCCCCAAAAACGAGCGAATGTCACCAATGAGGTCAAAATTAATAGCCTTAATATATAAACCTGATATAAAACATTTTGTACTCAAGGTGGAGTATGATCAAAGCATATTTATAATGAGGCTGAGGGCGTCTAACCAATAAATTACGATGGGAAATTGCTTTGAACATTCTTCTTTCAATTTCTGTTTATTAATCGACTTCGTACCTACATTTAGGACGGCTTAGATACATCAAATTAAATGATTATAAAACACATTAAAATTATGATAATTTAAAGAAGCAAAGAATGAAAAACTCCACAGTTAGTTTTTGCTTTGAAAATAAGATTGATTGGCCAAAAGTGAGCCAGATCAATTGCCTTTTTAACTAAACTCTAACTATAATTTAAGTTTTTTTCGAAACACAAAAATAAGAACGAATGTTTTTTAGTTACAAAGAGCCATCAGATAAATTGGTCATTAACCTCAAGGTAATTAGAACAGTACGGTAAATAACAAAATCAATACTAATGTTCATTAGGGGACTTAAATCTCACACAAGGATTAATTGATAATCAATATTGTCAAACAGTTGCCGGGCGCAACATGGTCACCGGTCCCTTCGCACATGGACTATAGGTAAGATGGAAGTGGCCCGCGATATTATTAGGGGATGATGTCATCATGACGAAAATACTATATATACTAATTAGCTGTTGCCCGCGACTACGTCCACGTGGTTAGAAGATATCAGTTAGGAATTTTTGAACGGAAGCCCTCGAAGATGAATTCTTTTCCCTGTTTTTTCCACATTCTCCATTGTGTCTGCGCTCCTATTAGTCGCAGCGTGATGGTATATAGCCTCAAACCTTTCTCAATGAATGGTCTATTCAACACAAATAGATTTTTTCAATTTTAACCAGTAGTTCCTGAGATTATCGCGTTCAAACAAACAAACAAACTCTTCAGCTTTACATATTAGTATAGATTCTGTAAATTTGTCAGTGATTGGCCAAGGCATTGATAGAATTTAAGAAAAATAAATTAATCATCTCATATTTTAGAACTGTGGTACACAAGATTTTACAAATTTTACGAATCCGTTTTCCAGGGATTCTGTCCATATCATGTCATTATTCATATCTTTAGCTTTTAAGTTGTGCTTTTCCATAAGTCGGAAATGCACGTCTTACTTATATTTGTCCTGTTGATACACAGACCAAGCTTATATATGAAGCAATAAGAATTAGACAACAAATTGTCAAACTAAATACTAAGGCGATGTAGCACTTCCACTTCTTTACCTTTCTATAGCCTACGTCATCGCACGTGGCACCATACATTGTCGCTTACCGACTAATTTTACATTCCATGCACGTACTGACTACGTAATGTATACAAGACCGTTTGATTACCATCTGTGTATTGTTTATGATACGAAAGCCATTGTCGATATGTTTACGACGTCAATTTACAATGTCTCATGTCATAATCATGTTAGTTAAACAATTAATGTAGATTGTGACCTAATAATTACTATTATTACTTGAATAAGCGGTTGTTAATCTGTTGAGTTACGAGGGTTATCGGGTTATGACTGTTTTAACTAGAAAATAAATAAATATTATCGTTCTATTAGGAAGGGGCAAAAATTGAATCCAAATACTTAAGCACCGTTGGATGTAGGTATGTCACCGCGCTGTATCTCACAAACAGTGATTGCTAGACGATTGATATTTCACAGATGATTTATTTTGAAGAAATAAAGATTTAGTTTTATTGCTATGGTTACATACATTATTTTTGATTTTTTCCACTGTCCATAAGGATGTGTTAGATTTTGCTTTAAGGATTTTCCTTGATACTTAGGGCAAACCTTCCTTGATTATAATCTCACTTCAAGTGTGTCAATTTTATTTAAACCTTCAAATATCAAGGTTTCGTCCGTAGAAAAACCAGTTAGAGTAAATATTTTGTGTAGCACATTGTGACATAGCAGATGGCACCTCTTTGCAATATTAAAAACATGAATATACCAAGGTAGAAAGGCTTAATAAAAACTTAATTAATTAATCACACGTCGTCTAATCAGCTATCGATGCGACTAGAACGCCGACGTCAGGTCAATGTCAGTCAACCGCTACGTGACCGGACTGACTGATCACCGAATATCCTCAACAACGTCCTTATCACACCATTTATGATAAAACAAAGCATCATAAACTTATCATCATGGTATAAATTAGGCCGAAATATATCTACCAGCATCATTCAACTGTTCAACATCTAATCATGAAGTTCCTAGTCCTCCTTTGTGTTGTGTTCGGAGCCATGGCTGAGCTGCCTCGCTTCAGACCAGCGAGGTTCAGGTTCCAGCGCCAAGAATTAGCTCCGACAACCACGGATTCACCAACCGAAGCAACAACTGAGGAGACTGGACCCTACCCGCCTTCAGGATGGAAGCCTGCTGGCGAGCCCTTTACACTACCTAATGAAGAACCTGCTGACAAGCCTGCTGATCAATACGGACCCCCTGACGCGCCTTACCCGCCTTCTGGATGGAAGCCACAGGGTCAAGCATTTGAACTGCCGAAACAAACCCCACCGGCCACAAGCTACGGGGTACCAGACAACACCTATGGAGTTCCTGACAGCACTGACGCTCCAACTACTGATAACCCTCAGGCTGAAAGATTGGAAGGTCCCGTCGAAGTCCAGAAGAGTGAGGGAACATACTTCGTGTTACTTCCTAATGGTCAACTGCAGAGAGTGGAGTTTGTGACTGAGAATGATGTTCAGAAAATGAAGTACACAGCGAGACTCCAGCTCCGGAACCCCGCACCTCTCTTAGTAATCAGGCCTTGAAATATTATGTAAAGGTATATCAATATAATAAAGTGCTTATAATTAAAGTCGAATTTTACTCTCCTTTGATTAAGTGTGTAATTAATTTTATCCTATCTTAAAGTGGTTTTATTAATCAAAGTAAAGAGGATATAATGGATATTATATACTAAACGATCATCAGTAGCTGCGAAATTTAAACTGTGATCCTTACGAAGTACATCATTAAGTAGACGACAGTTAATTGGAACCTTAATTAAATGTCTAGTCCAAAAGCAGAATGCAAATAGCACAAGAATTCGCAGTCAAGTCAGTCAATGAAAAATGTCACTAATAAATATCAAAAGTATTCATACACAATTTTTCTCTTTTTAATTTATACTTTATTAAGCGGATAGCGAGTCACTTGATACAGTCTGTGGTTATAATGTAGAGGAATTTTTAAATTGCATTCTTTGGAACGTGCGCGTATTGACGTTCGTGGAACAATGAAAATGCACTTTGCAGAACATTTCATTTTTGTCTGCATTTGCTTGTCTTTCCCTAATTGGAAATGAAAGTTACCAGCTTGCAACAGTCAGATTTCAGAGCAAAGTCATCTTAATTTATGAAAGGGGAATAAACAAGCTCGGATGTTTTTGTATTTTGTAGTTGCAGTTTGTCCTAATGGATTTTTATCATCATTAAATTGGATTCATTCTCATTACATTCGAGAATATGAAGCTGTGTTTCATTTTCTTTTTTAAATCTAGCCAAAGTATTCTGCGACTTATCAGGTATTTTTTTTAAACACTTTCGCCTGCAACGAATCTCTTGTGTAAAAGTAAAATAATATAATGCAATACCCATATATCACCTACTTATCGAAAACCAATAAAATCTAAACTAGCTAACATTAGTAAAGATTTAATTTCAGATATCTTTAAACTAATTGCATCAGCCATTTTGTATCAGCGGTACACAGCTGTTACTTAAGGTTTATTTGATATTCATTAGCATGCAAGTGGTGCTCAAATGAAACAGCCTGGAGCAACGCGAGAAATAATACCTACATATATTGGTAATTGAAATTGGATTTCAGAAGTACGTTTTACACTTTACCAGTGAAGAAATTTGATTTGAGGAAGAAAATTGAAAGAAAGATTGCGCTACACATATTGATGGTCACAGTCTGGTAGCTTGTAAGATTAAACTATAAAATTAGCTTTGTGGGGTACAATTTTGAAGATTTTTGATTTTCCGATATTTCAAAAATAATCCAAAGGACGTGCAAAGCAAAATAATATCTGACATTTTTATAATTTCATATTTTATAACGTTAAGAAAATTAACATTCAGTATAGAATCTGCAACCAACAAGGGTAACCACAAACTTTTAACTCTCCTGTAATTGGATCCAAAGCTACATCAAAGAATCACAAATAACAGTCTTATATAAAAAAGACTGTCTTGATTTTCTTACGAATTTATCTAACGTTTTAAATTCGCATGCCTACGTCTTGAAGACGAAAGATAAGAGAAAAAATATGCAGGTGACAATATTCCCACGTGGATTGTATAAAACGACCAAAAGAATTAGGTCGCGTTATGTTCACGAAATGACGTGTTTAAAATGCGGGCCCCAAACTTAGCTAAGAAGATGATTTAATCTACTTTTTATTCATAGCCTTTAAAGTCGTCGATGAAGATATATATGTATGTCATTTAATTATATCTGTAACCAGTGAAGAGTAAACTCCCTTATTATCCTAATCTACTTTTTCAGCATGGAAACTGGGTTACGTCCAATTCCCTTCGTGTTAGCGTTGTCAAAGGCCCCATGTTAATTCAATATCGTTTTACTTATTCCAAACCGCTTCTCCATTTTACAATAACCATGACAATGGTCGGCGAAACAAAATTTGCTGAACTTTATAACGGTTCAGTAAGCAGCTCGTCTTGTGTTATTTTAACTTAATTGCCTAGCATTGTTTCACTAAATACAGTTTTAGGAAGTTGTGAATTTTGCAAGCCTTTCCCGATGGACCCGATTTTGTATAAAATATTTTTTGGCTTTAAACGAGCTGAATGTATGTTCCAATTGTATGGAAATGGTGGATTGGCCATAAATGTCGTAATGAATTTAAAGGCATACTTTTCTGACGTACAATTTTAGCGCTATGTTCTGGTAATGGTATTTTATTTTGCATTTATTTAGCGAATACAAGACATGGTTGTTAGTTGTTCAACATACCCTATTTAAAGTGGATCCATTGTGGTATATTTAACGGTTTTTATTATTTATTTTTTTGAGTCGATAATTTCATTTACAACGATTTAAGAAAACCATGAGCCTGTTATAACTTTTTAATGAAAGAGCGCAGTTCCGCGGAAATGTAAAAAGAAAAGGTTACAACTTCTACAGCAGAAAGCAAAACAGCAAGTACCATGAGCAAAGAGTAAGCACGTCTTAAATCTTATCTGAAAACATAACGAAACGTGACATCACCACATTTGCTCACCCAAACGCGAAAAGAGCATGAAAATCTCTTGAATATTTTATAGTAGTCAGTTGTAAGAAAGTGCTAGAGGCTTTAGGGTTTCATTCATTAACTGGTGACGGTAAACGTCGGGATCCCCCGCTATAATTATGTCATTATAATGGCGACGGATTTTAATTGCTTCACCCGCATTCATCTGCCAACGTTCATTTACTTTAGCTGTTTGTGTACGTATCATATCTGGAGCTTCAAAATGGAGGCAACTGTTTTTAATGTAGGTTCGCTTCCTTAATGATCGAGGGGTTCCATTATTCTCACTGGAAACTGTGATGGGAAGTCTAGCTATGATTCCCGGATCCAGTGGCCCACCTCTGTGGCCGTGGCCACCTCTGATTGTCTGTAATCATGTCTTAGCGACCACTTTGTTAAACCGGCTGCATTATTACACAGCACGATGGCAATCGTTCTGACATAGCTTTATTATGACTCAATTTAGAATTGCATGTAAAAGAGAGACAAATTCATCCTTTTGGTTCCAACGTAATATTTTTTCACAGAACATTACTTAGAATACCATCTACACTACAGAAACGCGAATGTATACGACGTGGTTGTCGCGTGACTTGCAGCGCTGAGGGTTGTGGATATAACCCGCTTGTACAAATACTTTTATATTTGTCCAGACTCTAAGCGTTCCTGCAGTGCATTCTGCAAACGAAACTAGGACGTCAAAGAAAATGATGACGCAACATAACGTACTAAAGTTGTCTTTCGAATAACATCCTGGAACTGACGAATATCAATAAAAGTGTTCATTTTTAGGATTTATACTTTAATATAAATACTAAGAACGTTATCACAGTGAGGTTGTAGCGCGTCGTTTTATGTCTATAACCTTTAAAGAAGGCGCTGTCATCACATTTGATGCATGCCTTTTATAACTGCGAGTTTGAAGAAATTCTCTGTGCTCGGGCTTTGTGTCGACTGAGCCGAAGCTTTTGACCTGAAAATAAATAATTGTTTTATTAAAAGTAAAAATAAAAAATATATTTTTATGACGGCGGAAAATTTCGATTTGCTCTTTAATCATGATTAAAGACTCCGGCTGGGTTCAAAACTAGTCAGGCTATCTCGATTAATACATTAAAAGACTCGAACTTTTTAGAAATTAAAATAAATTCGGAAAAATCATACTTTATCTCAATCATATCTCATAATACTAAATATCTTTATATTAAAAGATATTGTGTCAATGTAACACGAGCACATATTGCAGGCAAAGTTGTGGAGTTTGCTAGTAGTCGACTAATAAACATGAAAACCGATGACCGACTTGAGATGTTAACTTTGAATCTCAGGATGGCCCCTCGGGCATTAAGTTCATAAACTAAGAGCATATGAGCTGTTATGGCACCATAAGGCCGACAGACTCTCAGATCAAAGCAACACGCCCGATACGACCGTAGTATTTGAGATACCTTCTCCAAAGAATAGTTAAAATAAGCTATTTTATTTTAAGAATCAGGGAACTTTTAAATCCAGAAAGGAATATATGTCACATAAATAAAAGTATTATAAATAGTAGTAATTATAGTAACATAAAAATGAAGTAATATAAAAAAATTAAAGCCCAGAAAGGGCTTGAATTGAGTTTATTTTTTTATCCTGTTGAACTCGTACATAATATGCGCTTCGGTCATTAAATATGTAAACTTTTCGGTCGTACGAAAAGTTTACATATTTAATGATGACAAATATGTATTTAAACATTATTCGATAACCTTTTTTTCTCACACGTCTTTATCCGGATCGCTCGACAAGTTATCCATAATTTATTGTATTGCATAACAACATTTTATGTTAATTTCATCATACCATTATCAGTCCATATTCGTGCACTGTCTCAACTCAATTGTCAAGTAAATCACAATAAACTTTATAGAGTGATACTTACGGTAACGCTCCAAGCCTTCATAATAATTGTCTTTAACGATCCAGAAGTTGACAACCCACTGCACGATGCCTCTCATGCTGATGTAGGCCAGGACCACGGCGATCCAGGACGTGTCTTCTATGTTATGGGCTCCTGGTGTGATCGGGCGCTTGTTCATCGCACGAAGACGTCCTTTCACCGACAGGTATCGGAGGATTGTTGCTGGAAGTGTGTAGGTAATTGCTAAGATATAGTAAGAATAGTATTTTCTGTACGGTTTCTAGCTCTTCAAGGTATGCAAGACGAATAACTATAGTGCTAATATTATGAATCCAGAAGATAGTTTGTATGGATGCTTGTTGCTCTTTCATGCTTAAACATTTAGGCTAATATGAACTAACTCTGGATGGAGCTAAGCAAAAAACTGCTTTTTATTGGTGGGTGATATTGAAAAGCGCAGCTATTACTTACTCGAATAACATTTTGAATGGTATAACTGATAGCAGACAATTTTTTATATCGAAAGAATATCAGGTAGAAAGGAATACACTTTCTAACTTGCCAACAAGTTGTTAACCAACCTCTTTATACAACCCGAAGCTACACTCAACAAATCATCACGCATTTCCCACGGGATTAAGCCCACATTCAGAACGCCATGCTACGATTACATCCTCTTTTCACCAGTTACACATACGTATGGCCGCAGCTTCTCATGGGACACAGAAAGAGCGAATCTTTACCTCTATATTCAGAGTATAAAGAGGAATTTAGAAGATCTCCATTGCACTGAAAGCTTATGCAAATATGCTCAGTTTCCATGCGAGCCCCGTTGTCCGTCGATAAAAATATTCATAGACAATTATTTGTGTGGAAATATTTTCTGTGAGTGTTATTTTCATATTTAGAGCAAGAATAAACGTTCTAATATTGGATTTTTATGAAATTGAAAATACTCAACATATTCTTTCTGTTTGATACCGAACTATTTTGCGCAACTAATTTAAATTTTCTAGCTTTTCAACATAGAAATGATTTTATACAATTTACTCTGAATTATTAATTTTACCTACCACACTTACATTACAATGAATGGTGTTTTTAAATTGATTATGTATTCATACAATATTATTTATACATATTTTGCACATTTTAATAATTCTATCAGCTTCTACAATCATTTAAGGGCTCTTAATAATTTACTTGCTTCTTTCTAGGATTAATTAAGGACGTAAATAGGATCGGGTTAAGAGGCACTGCTAAAAGGATTAAATTTCTATTGAAACTTGGCGTTTCCCACTAGAGTGTAATGAATGGACAGTTATCTAGTCAACGCGAAGCAGATTAAACGGGTTCTGTCTGCGATTCAAAGCGGCTTCGGTTCGGACTGTCAGAGAATGGGCATCAATTACTAATAGCCCGTACAGCTGCATTCAGGTTCCTATGATACTAATAATCGTTATGAAGGTAATCTTTGATATCTTCAGGATATATTGGAGTGTTAAGGTCGGTATAGATAATCGCTTTACGGTTTATTGGTTAGGCTTTTGCATGTTTTGGCGTGGAAATGTTATTTGTCGAGCTAATTTACAACTACTAACTCCTTCAAGCACATTAGATATTTATTATAGGCGACTAATGTTCGTTCTATGGTTTTTTTTGTAGAAATATATTTTAAATCCTTAATAAGCGACTTTTCGTGCTGGCCTTGAAGGGATTTCTTGATTGGTGCAGGTTTGATGCTCTGAAAGCTACTTCCTTTTTTGTTAGTGTGCAGTGCCTTAGAATAAAATCTCAGACAAACAAATGTATCTTGAGAAATCCTGTGGTTATCAATTCTCAAACCTTTCCTATAAAGAAGAGGCCTAGTCATGGGAATAGGCTAGTATTATTGTTATAGCTATTTTCAGCGATAAATTCATGCAGAAAAGCAAGAATGTATTGCAGAAATCGTTACATTAGTTAGAGAAATACAAAAAAAATACGATGTTTCAGAGCATTTGTAAATGAATGTTCAAGATAACATAATACTATATTAACATGAAATTCAAACTAGAATAAGCCTTTGATATAACCTCACAGTCGAATACCTGTTGTATTGCCGCGTTCCCGAGCTATACTTCAATAACTGTACATTTGAGACTATTGCTTGCTTTGATAGGATAATGGAAGTCGTGTATCGTACAATGCACGCGATGTATTCAGTGGTTTATTGTAAAGCGATTTCATAGTACAAAGGATTATTGGGGATTCGAAACTGAATACAGTTCTCGTTTGTTTAGTAGTTTGTTTGTAGGTATTATTATAAATTGGTTTTCCTTTTAGATATTTACTTGATGAAATCTTGTTAGTCGATGTTATAGGTTTAAAGGGATAGCTAGATAAAGCGATTTTCATGTCTGGAGGCTAGTGAAAACTTGAATATTAATTCTGAGAAGAAATTAAATTTAAAATCGGCCAAGCACGAGTCTTTTCATCTTACGTATGGCTGTACCAAACCATGCAGCGCTTGACCTCTTTTTAACTACCTATTTTTTTATACCGACAAAAGAAATAACCGGTTAGCTATGACGGTTCATAAAATACAGCCTATTTACAGATGGATGAACGGTCTAACCGACAGAAAGATAGACAGAAACGTAGGCATATCAGTCATGTTAAAAAAAAAACATACACAGCAAGTATGGTACTTACATTCAGTAGACGTATATCGAGCGTCAACGAGAAACAGAATAGCATAGATGACGTCACAGACGAGAAGAGTGACTCCAGTGATGGTGAAGGGCAGCAGCGTCGCGTAGAAGCTGCAGGAGCGCTGACCCTGCGTCACGTTGACGATAGCGAACAGCAACCAGATCAGGTGGAGCGCGAGCCAGAGCTGAATCTTACTGGAATGGAATAGGCAGCTGCAATACTTGTAATACTTTTGAAAAAATTAATCGATTTTCGTACGCTATTAAGGCACGTATTATTTGCTTTCTTTCAATGAAGACGTATTTTTTTCTATTGCCCCAAAAAATATTCTTGTACAGCTAATCTTGTTTCAGGATTGATTAAATAAACTGGAAGTAACCCTTTCCTAATCGAAACATCAATACTTGATGTATTAGGTTTTAAACAAGATGAGACGGTAGTGTAAATCGATAACTGTTACCCTTCTTAACTGTCAAATTTTAATGAACAGAGATTAGGCAAGCGATGCTTTAAAGTAACTTGACCTTTCAAGTTTTAAAGTTAGGCAAAGTTAAGATTTTGTTGTTGTTTAGCGATTGTTGAACGAAGTTGAAGGTCGAGTCTTACCTTCATAACTTTTGAAGTGTTGGTTTCCTACTATTTGTTAATTTGATCCTTATTTATTTGATTGCTCATTTAAGCAATAAACTTTTATTGCGAATATTTTGACTATTGACAACAACAAATTCTCAGCATTTTGTTAAACCCGAAAGTGGTTTAACAAAATGCTGAGAATTTGTGGTTAGTAATTGATTTCTTGTGTTTCGGGGGTGACATAAAGATTCGCGGATCATAAAAATACCTGTCTTAGTGGCTGGTTGAAGCCGGCAAGTTGCGATCGTTGGGCGTGGTGATCCATACTACTCGGCTATGCGTATAATCAAGATCTCTGTTAGAAATCATTTGCTAGAAGTCTTACGTGCGGAATCTCGAAGCAACTAGGTTTGTGACTGGCCATACAACACTGGTGTAAGTCCTATCAAAGCTGACAGTAGAAGTGAGGTTGTAGAAGTGGATCCTGCCGCAAGCCTCAGGGTCGTAAAGGTAGAGGACCTTCATCAACGTGATCTCATGCAGCTCGTCGGTGAGCGGCGCGAACTTGCAGTCCAGAGTCAACCAGCTAATCACAACAGCTAAGACGCCTGAAAATATTAACATAATCATAAATGAGGATTTTCCACCAGTATATCAAGGTAAGAGAAGATGATCTGGAAGAAATAGTAGTTTAAAAGCAAACTCTCCCATCGTTAACTGAAGAACTAAGAAATTAACATGTAGTTTAGTTATCTATAGCGTATGGAATGTTTCCATTGAGAGTCAGTAAATGATTGCATCAGTAAACAATAGTTTCTAAAGCGCTCATTACAATTCAGATTGAAATCGAATAGTTGTGATTGAATCTCATATTTGATCTTAATTCGAGTAAGCCTAAAAAATATTTAAGCATTTTGCTCTAAAGCGTTGAGAATTTAAATTAAACTAATATATTTCCAGTAGTAAGAGAACGAAATATTCAAAATTATTTGTAAAACAAAGACACTCACTTTGAAGTAGAATCACCACCATGCTCCAAAATCCTAACGATCCCATTACTCCAGTTTATTATTGCGACAGTTATTAAATGAAATAAACCTTTTATATATCAATGCCGCGCTCCGGCTCGTTACGAAGCGTTTCCGTGAGAATCTAGAGGGCAAACAAATTTCAAGTGGGTCGCGAACAAAATGCTGCCACTAAAATTGGTCATCCTATGTTTTGATTACAGGTTAAGTCCGGAATTAATGGGAAACGTCTCCTCGGGAGGTGATAATGAAAAATTTTATAGCGTCCCTTGGCAGTGTTTTAAATTGAAATTTTCCAAGAACGGAATCGCTTCACTTCATTTCTCATAACTAAACGGCCTTCGACGAAAATCATCGTCTCGTGATCTAGATAATAAAACAACGATACTGTTATCGACGTAATTTAATTAGAAATTATTATCAATGTTAACTTAAAATAACTATTTTACAGCTAAAATATAATGACCTGCTTGTCTTAAATATAACTAACTGTATTTGTAGACTTAAATCAAAATGTTTTTCCTTGGGATTTGAGGTTTACGTTCACCATAACGAAAAACTAGAGTTTTGTTACCATACGATGGTACTTGCTGGGGCTCAGGGATCTGTAAGTACCGTGCGTGTGGATACTTTGTTCTTACTTCTCTTCTCTTTATTTTTTTACGCATAATGCTGATTATCCTGCAGAAATATATATTCATGAAGAAGAATACAAAACCTCGTAACCAACAAATGGAAGCTGTAATAGGCAGCCAGCCGGCAAAGTCATCGCTACCCTGTAGTTTGATTTCTGTGCTCCAACCACTGTTTCTAAGAATCATCCCTTTAGTCAAACTCTGTTTGATATGAGTGATGTAGAGGACCGCCATCGATGCATCGAAGCAAATAATGAAGATACAGTAGTAGAAAAATACAATGAGCGTCACTTTCAAAGTTCTAAGGTCCGTACTATTTTTAGTAACAATACGAAAGCCAATAGCGAGGACAGACCAGATGACATGGAACGCTAGACTCAGCTCTATGTACCTGGAACAACAAATGAAAAACAAGTGAATGACTTTTTAGATTCCCAGTTACATTGTAAATCACAGTGTCTGTAAATAAAACCATACAGTTCTATTTCATAAACATAGAGACATACTGAAAATATCAATATCATATGTAAATCTAAACCAGTTTAGTTCATTTCAAAACATTTTCAAGTCAATTTGTAATAAATATACCAATTTACCAATTTACATTGGATGTTTGACAAATAATTTAATAAAACATAAAAAGAGCTGGGATTACTCGAACAGTTGCCAGCGTTCGTTTCATTAAACTCGCTTTAGAGTTGATGAAAATAGATTTATTTAATCTGATTAACAGAACGCAAATGGTTTTTTCAGAACTCTCGTAAAATTTATTTCTTCATTTATTATGAGTTGAATATTAACTGAATAAGTACTAGTTAGTAAACATTGAAGTTTAGTAAATAAATTCGTATATAAACGTGATTCATGATTTCATTTATACTTCTATTTCTGATGAAGTGGTTGGCAGGCAACTTTGTCATTTTGGTCTTTGCAAGTTTTAAAAACGAAAATAGTTCAGACACAATTTCCCATCGATACTCAGCATTTTAAATGTACAATTAATTTACCTAATAAAGAAACATAATTACTTTCTAGTCCTAGCCGACAGCCGAGTAGACACGGTGACTACAGCCGGCAACCACTTGATAGGCAGAACGTCCCGCCCATACGTCTCATTGCTGATGAGGAGGTTGGCCACCAGCTTGGCTCTGTTCACTTTATAGTTGCAGGCTTCGAAGTCGAAGAGGTAGGTCACGCGGAAGAGCTTATCGTACTCAATGTTGGTTTTGTCTGGAGACCAGACGCAGTAGAGAATGGTCATGGAGCCGATAGTAACTATGATGCCTAGAACAAACGCAGATAGGTACTGAATGCTATCGAAATTGTATGGATGATGAATATGAATTTTATGATGTGATTGGGTTAGTGTTTCAGTAACTGTCCCAAATTCAAATTCGTTATACGTTTTATAGGTATATTCCATGTCATCGTCTTTTTGTCATTTGGAAAGAAAGCATGAAGATCGGCTGTAGGGTAACTCAAACACCTTTGTCCAATGTGTAAAAACCTACCTTAAAAACTGATGCTTTATGTTAAGAACATTCAGAAATAGTCACTACTCACACTGTAGAACAACCATATCAGTTATGAAAGCGCATTTATTCCGATCATTAGGCAATAAAGTGAGAACATCTTGCTCTTGGATTTCGTAGTCAAAAATCATGACTAGTAGATTATTTCACGAACATAAAAATGGGAACAAATTTAAATTTGTGGTGATGGAGGAAAGGTGTTCCAAACTGTTCTGAAGCAAGTATTCGCTTATTCGATAAATCTTAACCATAATGATTTTCGTATGACAATGTTTGACAGCTATTGTAAAAACAAACTTTTTAAAGCGTTTCGTTTGAGTAACAAGAGACTTGGTATTCTATGCTCTACGTTAACCATTTTTTGTATGTAACCTTTTTGAAACACGACCTTGCTGATCAACAACACGTTCCATCAAAAAATAAAATATTGAAAGTAAAAAGCGTTTTGTATCAGGGTTCAATAAATCTGAACGTGTAATAAATCTAGATGTGTACGTGTACCTAAAAGTACGTAAAAGTTTTGCGGTTCTCGCAGTATTAAAGCGCCCGATAAAAACTCATAGCAAGTTAAAGAGAGCTATAAAACTAAAGAACTTAGTTGGAGCCCGGAGTGCTACGTATGGACGTCTGGTTAATTAACTGTCGACAGTTTTATGTCTTCCTCAGACGAACACTAGACTGCTGAAACACGGGGGAGGCGAATGGCAGCATTCTAGTATAATAAATATTTCTTTGGATTTAGGTGTAGTAGAGTTTTTAAATTGCTCAAATTTTTATCATTTGCATTTACAAGATTTTGTTGAAAGGTTTTTTTAAATTTAATAAAATTCATTCCATTGAGCTAATGGGAAGTAAAGGATAAATCATTTTTCTATTTTCAGTTCACATTTTTGCAGATTGAATATATAAAAAATAATAAAAGTGAATAACTAAATCAGGAAGGCTGAGCTTCCTAAATGTAAAAGGGGCTACAAACAGCTATTTTTCGAGAATCTAGAAGGTTACGGTCGAAAACTAACGAAAAATTTATAAAGGCATTTGAGTTTGAGAATGGAATTTAAAAAGTGAGCGAACAATCCTTAACTTAATTATGCCGTCAAAATTAACTTCTTCATCTTAAGAAAATTCCAGTAAATTTTCATCATTACGTTCATTGATAAACCTTCTCTCATAAAACATTAATAATAGAGTTAGGTTGATATCTAGATTTCCGGTAGTCCTAAAAAGGTATAAGCCACTTGAAACCATGGGTGGCTGAATAAGGGGCTTCCTTCAAAGTGGATTGTCGACGGATCTCACAGACTAATAGGAATAGAGAGTATATGAAAATATTGAGGTATATTTATACCATACTTTTATTGGTAGAAATAATCTAAAACCTAAAAGTAATTGTAATTGTATCAAAAAGTGTACTTACTGGCGATTGATTATCAAGATATTGAAATTGAAATGGTAATGAGATCATTTTATTTGTATATTTTAGTATCACTTGGATCTAAATATAAATATCTTATCTTATGTTTAAGATATAAACAATAACGATGTATAATATTTTTAGTAGTCAGAAATTATTTTCATAATTCGTTGCTAGTTTATACGAATAAATAGAAAAACATTCAATTAGAGACGTTGACTACGAAATAGGACAGAGATCATTAGATACTAACAAACGACATAAAAAGCGGAATGATATCTTGTTTTTCATTGCAAAAAGCGGCGAGTCGACTTTCATAGATTTTTTGTTAAGCTAGTGGAAACGGAGCAATACTTATTTATCCAATGCTTTTCTACTTGGACTTCATTTTCTTTAAAGAAACAGATTTTTGTTCACGACATTTTGTCTGACCTCATTTGTCAGCTACTTTTTAAAAATAAAATTAGTTTACAAAAATAAATGATAGCAAAATAAATAATTTTATTAATAACTTAATTCGCTACACGTTTAAAAGCTCTCAGTGTTGAGTAATTAAAACCAAACGCTACCATTTCAGCAAATAGAGATACCTTCGGAAAATCGAACGCAATCAATCATGTTTGAACAAGCTTACATATTCTCGGGTATGAACGTGTTGAGAGTGCTCGACATTCATGGGATGCGAGTGTACGGATGGTGACTTCTTGTTGGAACATGTCTTGGGACCGATGACATTTACTTACGACGTTTTAAAGTCAACGGTCTTCTGGAAAAAAGTGTTTACCAGATCATTTAAAAAATTTGGAGTAGGAAAATACAAGGAACATGGAAAAGAGAATATTTTGGAAAATACTGTTTCAGAACTTTACAAGTTTTTTGGATTTGTCACTTTGTTCCCAATGTTTTATGAAAGTCCGAAAATCCAATATTTTATGGAAAAAAAAATCAACCTAAAAATTTTATTTCCGTGCTTCCCAAACAGCTGAACGTCAGGTGTTATTGAAGCAAAAAACTTCATTAGTTGATTGAATCAAGTAATTGAACAGTGAACAGCAGCGCGATGAACGCAAAGATAACGCTTTTTCATTGATTTTCAAATGGTGTATCAGTCTGAAAAAACTAGCCATGTGTTTTGGAAAAAGTTAGGTATCGTTTTGAATTGAATCCGATTACCTTAACGTAATAGATCTTCAGCATTGTAATTCCAGAATCAGCTCAGAGATTACGCAGCCGGCAAAATCGATTCATCAATGCACGTCTGTGGCCTACTCAAACAGACATCCAGATCAATTATACATGAAGCGAGCTAAAAGCTACAAGACACGCCGAGTTCCAGGAAACCGCAGACATGTGGCAATCTAACTACAACTGTGTCAAATACTAAGGCTTAAGTTATTGTATCAAGTGGTGACATGGAAACCGCTCTCTCGTTAATTTCGCTTCAACGCAAATTGTTGATTATAAGCCTGAAGGATTACGTGAAACCACTTGATAATCTACTACTGTTAGGTATCTTGTTTCATTTACGGAAATATCGAGGGATTTCTGGAGAATGGGTAGTCTACAACTCTATAGGGACTGGACCTTGTATCTATGTAGTACTTATTTACTATAATGGTAAATGGAAATGTTCTCAGTAATGTAGAGTACCACTGTTTTGTTTTGTTTCCAATTCGAAATAATAGTCTGAATTTCATTAACGTCATTAAAGTTTTATACACATTATGTACATATCTATTCGAAATATAATGCTCGTTCATTTAATATCGAAATCTTTAATATTCTTAAGAAAATAAAAGTCTGGATTTTAAATAAAAGTGTTTCATAGAAAAATTGCTCCTTTGAAAATTTCTTGCTATATCAGTTGAAAAAACGTGCATTTTTATGACTTAACGATGTCATAACGAGCGGTACAGCCTGCAACGCAAGTCAAACTGACAGTAATTGCTAAATCGGGACATCATTTGTTATGTAAATAACTTGAAAGTGTTTAAATTTTTTGTTTCTTTTAAATAATGACATTTGAAAATACTTGGAGACACGCTTCATTATGCTACTGTGTGGGCTTCGACAATATTGTAACATTTCACTTTCATCATCTCATGCCTTTATAATACTTTAGCCTTATTGGTTTTTAAATGAATACCTTTGAAATGGATATGAAGTAAAAGCTCTTATTTTTGTACGTAACCATAATCCTTTTAATAAATTACCTATCGAACACAATACTCGTAAAACCAGTAAAAACACATCACATCATGTATGTAAAACAACAATATTTATTTACATCGACCTGAATAAATTACATAAGAAATTGCGCCATAATTCCGCACTGAATGGTTCTGTTAAACATACAACAAAACGACACAGAACAATAAAATCGTTTGAAAAACGTTATTTCTGTATGGCGGTATCGGGGCTGGATAATCCTCACAAATCTAAATTGCATCCGTTTGGGTGGTTATCACTGGTTCAAAGGGTTGGTTCGAAATTAGAATAATTGGACGTACGCCGCCGATTGGTATTGAGGCACTGCTGTGTAAACGTACAACGGAGCTCGGTCTTCGTTCTTGTATTGAAGACGGGCCGTGTAAGCCATGTTCCTCACGTCGTTTTCAGTCTGGAACTGAACTCTCTGCAGCTGAGACCCAGGCAGCAGGACGTAGTACACTCCCTGGGCGCTCACTACTTCAGCGTCACTCTTAGGCTCTTCTTTGATATTCTCTTTATCGGCTTCCACTTTTTCTTCCTCTTTACCACTTCCTTCATCTTCATCAGTTTCTGGAACTCCGTATTCAGTAGCGGGACTCTTTTCCGGGACGCCGTACTCAACTTGAGGTGCGACATATGTGTTTAAAGGAGCACCATAACTGTCGTCAGGGACGCCGTAGGAAGTAGAGGGAGGTGAGGCTTCCTGGCGTGTTGGCAGATTGAAAGCCTTCGAGGGTCTAAAGCCAGCTGGAGCGTATGGAGCCTCTTCATTTCTCTGTGTCGTGGCTTCGCTATCGTAGCCGGACTCGAGTTCTTGCCTCTGGAACCTGTACCTCTGCCTGGAGAGAGGTTCAGCTGCCACAACAGCTGCGAGCAGGAGGACACACACAAAACTCTGCATATTGAACTGTTTACTTCGACTGTCTGAAGACGAATGATGCTGTGGTTAGTTGGCGCCCCGCTTATATACCTTCATGAGCGTTTCCCAAAGTTTCCGTGATCACCGGATGTGTCATCTCTCCAGCATGATCGATATTCCGGGCGTGTGGACCGCGACATTGGCCCCTCGCGACGATCACGGTTAGTGTTACCACCGATTACAACTTGTCATTGTGCGTACGTGATTTGCTTCTTGCAAGGCTGTTTACTCAAGAAAATCAAGTGCAATCAATATTCATGACTTGGTCACACTGCTTTCTTTTCCTTTGATAATTACTGGATTTCGAGCTGATTGTGAGTGTAATGTGTTGGTTGGTGATGTTGGAGATAATCACCACACAGGAGGGCTACACTGCTTGTTATCTGACGTAATTAAGGCGCTGAGGGCAGAATTGTGAACTGCCCTTATTATGTAAATAGCGATTAGCAGGTGGTTGTTGCAAAGTGGTGCGGTTTTGTTGCCTAATTTGTATGCTCTTTGCGGTTACCTATTGTATTCTAGTTGATGAATTGTTACTTTAAGCTAATCCCTATGTAATTCGAATAAATATGATTTACTTTTTAGACATTTTCATTATGTCGTGTAGATATTTCAATCGCGGTCTGCATAAATCATTCTAAATGTTACTTATAATAATTACTACATCATTCAAAAATTCACTTGTCTATCACCACATTCTTGCATCCAATTCATGTAACGCCAATCAAATCTGAAATCAAACTAACAATCGCAACTGTGACAACCGTCGCACCGCTAAGTTGTACAATGGCTCCAATTACTGTAACGTCCAACAGTCAGCATGTATTATGCATGATGCGCATCTCCTTGGCGGTCAATTATGGCGTTAGTTGGCATCAGGTGCCAGCCAATGTTACGCGCCTGACCGAATTCGAAAACAGTGATTCATTTCACGCATTGTTTTTTAATTGTGTCAATACGTCAGTGGCACGCGTACTCAGACTGATAGTCAGACAATTTATTCAAAATGTTTATTACAGGTACGGGGACATTTACAAAATTGGTGAATTTTATCAGCCCGGCCAAGTTCTTCTACAAATTCGCAAAATACGGAATACAAATTCACAAGAAAATATATCGTTGGAACTTAACCTTTACACTTTTATTATTTGTTGTTATAGAGGCAACACAATAGTTATATGATCTGAAAAATGTTTCTCTCTAGCTATGGAGGTTCATAAGGTTAAAGCTCGGTTACAGACGAAAGGAAAGGCGGACAAACATCATAGCCTTAGTAATAGGCTTTTTTACCATAGGTGGAGGAACTCTAAAATTGGGAAGAGAGAAGTAAATCGTAATTTTTCAACAAAAAAACATCCCTAATTTGAATCAATCGAAAACGATTAGATTTTTGAATGATCAATATTTTTATAATCAAGTAGAATAAAACAATTTTATAACCTCACCAGAATTCTGTTAGTGGATTAAATGCGGATCGTCAGTTTAATATGGATTCAAAGCAAATAAAGTATCAATACTTAGTTCACTGAGCCCAGTAGATAGGTATTTGTTTAGCGCCAATCCAATCGCCTAAATGTAGCCCTTTCCACGCCATCGACTTTCATGGGTAACTTAGTGATATATTACTTGTTTTATCTTAATGTTACTTTCACAAAAGAATAATTTCAATAGATGCTAATATATAGACATGAAAAACAATCCCTAAGCTATAAAAGGAAATTCTCTCTCGAAATTAAAACACAATGTGTCGTCAAAACGAAGACCGAAAACCAATATTCGAACTTATCAATTGAACTCTTTGTTTGTATTCTAGAAACTAAAGCCTTACAACAAAACTAAATTGATAAGTCTGTTTGTAATTCGATTTCATAGAACCGAGGAATATTTTATTACTCTCATATTCGATTCCCGTTCGCGAACAAAATAAAAAGGCGTTAAATATTTTCGTCTGGCGACACGGCGTCCCTCATGCATGTTTATACGCAAAATGGTTGCTTGACGTTTAATTACGCGGGAAAATGGCGGCTGTCGTGTGGCGGGAAAAGTCTGCGCTGGTTTACTATTGATGTTATATGAGCTATTTTGATTTGATAAGGTTTAGGTTGATAGGGTTGTTAAACTGTGTAAATTTGTGTTTTTTTTGCTAAATTACAAACAAAATTTATTGTACATCGTATTATTTTTATCAATGTTTCGGTTTGAACAATGCCTTTCTTACTAGGAAAAAATCTTTTATAATTCCTGGTATTTGTATTGCCGAATAAATTAAAACGTGTTTTAGCAACTTTTAGTGCGGCCAAAAATTTGATGGATAACTATTTTTTCATACAAATTTTACTGCCATATCGATTAGAACTGAACCAGTTTTTAATAATACATTGATTGAGACAAAGTAAATTGCTCACATCCAGCTTCCATCATTTAAATAGTAATTACGGTTTGAGGCACAGACTCGAAATATTCGCATTGATATTTAGGTAATTGGAATTACAGAAGTAACACGATCTATATTTCATGACCAATGACGTATTGGTCGCTTGACATCTAATGACGTTGACAAATGAGTTACGTTGCGTCACAATAAGTGCTCAGGAACGTGTCACTGATATATTTAGCCCTCTTATCCATCATTCAGGACCGAATTGGGTTTCGGATTGTGAAGAAGTGTTAAATCCTAGCGGCAAAATGTTTTTCGTATTATAAATCCCGATAATATTATAATAACTTTGAGCAGAAAGTTGTCTACATTAAAAAAATTTGATCTTCCTTGTACAACTCTCAAATTTTGAGCAGACGATCACATATTTTACGGGAATTGTGTTTTTTTTTAAAGAAATTCGATCATTTTTGAATTACAGGTGTTTTTATCCTGTTCCTAAAGGGTAAAATCGAATTTATAAGGATTATAAAATCGAATTTATAAGGATTATAAATCCGATTTATACGTTATTTTACGATTTGGATATTAATAAGGATCCGCAGGCCATCCACCCGTCTGTCTCCAGGATCTGTGTTAGCTATATTCTTAAAATTTTCACACATGTTTGTATGTTGCTGCTATGAGAATAAATATAACGTTTATTAATAAATATCACCTAAAACGTAAACGAAGGTTGTGAAGCAAAATGGCTGCTTACCGTTGAGTTACGCAAGCAAATGGCATTTTAGCGTTACAAACTAAGTGTGGCAGAAAAAAATGCAAAAAGATTTTTCATTTTCGAATTTCTAATAATAACTGGCGCACGTATCGTGTTCCCGTATTAATTATTTCACAAAAATATTCACATCACACTGAATTTTCGAAAGGTTGTTGCTCATACGAGATTTACATGAATTCTAAATAGAAATATTAAGCAAAGGCTTTATTTTATGAAAGGAAAACCAGTTATTAGCAACTAGAGATACGTAATGAATCCTGTTTTCGTTCATAAATTTAATGCTTTTAATCTTTTAATGAATAAGGACCGCGTGTGCTACAAAGTTATCCGAAAACAGCTTTTAACAGCAGAATATTTCGTTACAAATTGGAAAACTCTCGGAGAATTGATTGTGTTTTTATTTCGACTCTGCCGTTTCTAATTTTATGATGAATTCATTCGGGGCTAATAAATCGGGTTTCGTTATTACTTGTTTACTTTATTTATTTTAATCTAAACTTTTTAATTGCATTTTTGGGGCAAATAAAGAATATTAAATTCGCTGTATGATTGATATGTTCGACGAATTCCGAATGAAATTGGAACCACTTTTCTGTTTTTAATTTTATTGGTACTTAAAAATTGTTGGAATGCCGAAATGAAATTCATTGGATTTGTATTTTGAACCAGATATAAAAACCGCTCAAGTGTGTTTCAAAACCAATAGGCTAATATAATATAACTTCATATTTGATATGATATTGCTTCAAGAGGCTGAAGATCATAGGCATGTAGTCCTATTATGCTGTCCTAACTTAATTACTGTTAATTCCTGAATGGAAGCTACTTCCTGTTTCTCTGCACCACCTATTGGTTGACTGGTAGAGAATGCCTCTCGCATTAAGTGTACCATTGTACTTGTTTGTACAAGAAGTTTTAAATAAATAAATATGATCTGCCAAATACTAATACTAGTTGTAAGTTAAATCTTATGTTGTATTAGCCTTTTAAAATATGAGAAAATAGCAAAGTTGTTGTATAAAATGAAACGTCAAATAAATGAGATAGTCAACTATGAGACTTCTTGAAATTACTTCACAAAAACAAAACATAAATATAGTAACTATTGTGAGAATAATTCATTACTAAATGATCAACGGTTTACACACGTTTTAGGAGTCCGATTAAGGACTCCGGTTCGGTCCGCACTAGTCGGGCAACCCCGATAAATACGCATGAGCAAAACGTTGCATCATTTCATAAAAAAGTTTTAGATTTCTACTATTTCCAAATCCGATGTACTAATCTCCTTTTATCGCTCAGTCACCTAAATAGAGGATGATTGCTAAACGGTCGGTTGCAATTTGCATAAATTCGACTTGATTTATTGCAATTTTGCATGGGGTTGTGTACAACACTAGCCTGTTATTAGGCCACGTAATCAACTCACGTAAATTAATTCAGTGGGCGTTAAACGCGTGCTATAGTATTAACGAATTAAATCTAGTTAGCTTAATATAGTTGATGTGATATTTTCAGATTTATGCGTGGTGAGCTTGCTGCATTATTCATTGTGACGTGTCATTGTTCTGATTTGGAATCTCTAGGGATTAGTGTTTAATTTTGTGGTTTATTATGTATAATCGATTTCTTTTTCGAAGTTCTGGTCTCCCGTTAGCCCCTGCCAATCCAGATGTTAAATTGAGTGTTCCGTGCAGTGTCATGAAAACAACAAGGATTGTGAAAGCGCAAAAATTTCTAAAACCCAATCTAACATTTAAAAACGTATTTTATTTATATCACTCGTAAAAAAACATTTATTTTTAATCTCTCTTAATATAATAATTTGCATGCAGCAGGAAGGCGAAAAACAGAGAAAGCGGCAGCTTACTATGAAGGTGACTATGACCACTCTATCAACAGTGCTACCCACAAAAAAGAATAAGAATATAGGCGCAACGAATGGAAATTTTTTGTTTGACTAAACAAGGAAATTAAAATCTTTTATTTAAAAGATTCCTCATGAGGATTTCGGCCAGTATACTTCCTTTTCGGCAGCCTTATGGTCAATACGTGACGTCATCAAACCTTCACACAACTCACACATTTCCCTTGAAGGAGTATTTCCCGTGACATTGGTGATGAGGAAAGCTGTTTTATTTTAGGTGCATATAAATGAGTGACCCGATTGACTTTATTCAGTGTTTGGCCTCACGCGTATCAGTTTATAGGTGTACTTGCCTGTGATTTATAACTGTTTTGTTTTGATCCTAGGTGTAGGTTTTTGCGATGTGTTCATGCAACGAAATAAATTCTTCGGGATTAAATCTTAACTCCACATTGTCTAAATAATCACGTAGATCTCACAAACCTTGGTGTTCACTCATTAAGGAAACAATCCAATTGAGAAGTCTTTCTTTTTTGAAGAGGGGTAAAAAACACCCTTCTAGTTATACTTTGTACTTATAAACCGACTATTAACCGAATAGCTGATTCTCAATTCATTTGTTTTTTATGTTTGTTACCTCATAACTTCGGACTGGACCGAATTGATCGGAACCGAATTTGTTGATTCTTTTTTCATTCAACTTGAAAAAGGTTTTATTTCTTTCAGGAAAATAACTCATCAAGTTTGACTCAGTAGTTTTGTAGACTTCGTAGTACGTTTTTGAGATAAAAAATATTATTTTATGAATCTCACTTATTCTTCTACCTCAAGTATTTTGCATTCCAAAATATAATGTTGAAGTAAATTTGCTTTATTTAAACATATTTGTTTATTATATATAAAAACAGTTGATAAATGACCTCAATACATTGAATCAATTACGCTCAGTGGAGCGGAACGGTTCGTTAAAATACAAATCCAATCGATATGACATCCGAGGCGCGAATGTCACGTACGAATTGAAAACGTCGAGTTTATTATATGAAGAAATGTATTAAATATGTATTAGAATAAATACTTGAGATCGAATAATGATATGTTCTTGATGCGATGTATGAAGAAGTATTTGTGGACTATCGTTTTAAAGAATATTTTGTCGAATACCTAATAAATGATGAGTTTGGTAAACAGGAACTTTTTAGTTGATTGCATTATTATAATTGTTGTAGCTTTAACCTTTTCTTATATGAGGCATTACTTTTAGTTTCCATTTTTCTCATGTAGTAGTTAAAATAAAATCAGTTCTTATACAAATAAAAGCTTGTCAAGGGAATTTATAAAATTGTGATCCCTATTTCAAAGATAATATAACCTTTACAATATAATAGCTACATAAACAACAGAGTGATCTAGCCGATACCCTTGGAACCACAAATTGACTGTATTTTATCCAAACAGGATGTTTACGATTTAATTTCCGCAGATCAGAAATCAAACAGATATAAGGAAACCCTTTGACAAAATGAATGTATTCCTAAACCAAGCATAACTTACTGATTCAAAGGTTATTAATTAAAAAAAAAACATTATTAAATTTCATGTTTTGATTGATTTATGTGAACAATGATTTTTGTAGCAGCTTAATGAATGCTGAGACATAGTATACCTATCAAATAGAGTGTTGTTGACACTACGTTAGAATTTCAAACGCTTTGTAATATTATAGGTTTGTAAGGAGAAATAAAAATATATTATTATATTTTGAAACGTAAACTGGTTTGAAAAAATAGCATTTCAGGTCGGATGCTACGTCCGTGGTTTTAAATAACCCGTAAGCGACTATTTCTTACTGGGACAAAAAAGCGTTGTTTCTAATGACGTCACTATTTTACTCAAAACATGCCTTACGTTACTGGGCCTCATCTACATGTGTAAGAAACAACAAACTATATAAAAAAGGTTACACCACTACAATAGGAATAAAAAAGATCTAATAAAAGAGTAGTGAACAATAGATACAATGACTTCATTGCAAAGAAACAACGAATCAATTGCCATGATTAAATTACCTGCAATACGATACACTTTTCAACAGCAAGCAATTTCTTTTCTTCTATTAAACTATCTACAAAGTACCCAAGTAGGTACTTCGAATCCTGTCCCCTAGTTGTTAACGTGTAATCTCCCCAAAATCTTAACATTGTAAGTTGGAAGATCACAAATAAAGTATCAAATTGATTCCTAAGTCTTCGTGCTTCGGCCGATTCAATTTGAAAGTCAAAACGGGGTCTCGGAATATTTTCATTGTGCACCCAATACGGCCGGGAAGGAACTGTGTAGGGCTGTTACTAACGATACTAAGTGAAAAACATTTCTATACTCTTTAAAAAATAAATGTTAGTGTCCAAAGTTCAAGTAGGACCTACTTTTTTAAAGATTTCAGTATATTTCAAGAAAAATAACTAACTAAAACCTTGCAGTTTTATGTATGTGTATTAAATTGTTAACTGTTTCCAATTATTTTATTCAAACTTTTTAACATTTATGATGACAATACGATCTTATAAAATTGTGACAAAAAAAAGGAAAAGCCCATATTAAATATCAACAAGTTGATTACAATACGTTTCCAAACATGACGAGGTGACAACCCTAAACCCGTTTCGTCCGGTTTGATCCCCTTACGAATTGTATGGGGTTCACCATATTGTACGGGATAAACAGTGAGTTCCAACTATCACGCATATTCTATTTATTTTTTATTCAGCACAATGTTTATTCATTTGATTTGCCTGTTTTTTTCATTACAGGTCTCTGATTTGTTTTAGTTATTGGAATAAGAATCTATACTAATATATAAAGCTGAAGAGTTTGTTTGTTTGTTTGAACGCAATAATCGCAGGAAGTAGTGGTTCAAATCGAAAAAATCTTTTTGTGTTGAATAGACCATTCATCGAGGAAGGTTATAGGCTATATATCATCACGCTGCGACTAATAAGAGCGAAGATACAATGGAAAATGTGAAAAAAATAGGGCAGATATAGATTATAACTTATATCTTCTAACCACGCGGACGAAGTCGCGGGCAACAGCTAGTAATTAATATTTATTAAATAAATTGTAAATTATATTTTATTATAAATTATTTTCAAATGGAGATTGTTAAGTTAATAGTGGTAATTTTACAAATATTGACATTATTATAGGTAATAGATAGGGCCTAAATTACGTTATTCGTTTTGATGTGACCTTCGTTCTACGCAGTGCCTAGTCTCGATAATCATTTAGAAAGTAATGAATATCATAAAGACACAAACCATTATAGTTTTAATTGTAAATTTTAAGTACATAATTATATTATTATTTATCTACTTCTTCGTTGCGACTTTAATTTAAATCTATTTTTGTCCTGTAATTAGAAAAAAAAAAATTATTGGCCTATAGCTAGAACAAAAGTGAAACATCTGTTGTTCTGACTAAATCAGGAACCACTGAATAAAGAGGGTCGTCAATTAAAAATAGTCAATTCAAATTCATTTATTTCGGACGACAGTGATCCATATTTGGTTAGTATTGCAAACAGCTTACAATCTAGGGTTAGTAACATTGAAATAACAGTACATATAAAATAAAATACAGGCAGGAATATAATGTTTCCTACCTAATCAACCTCCGCTCAAATTGCCTAATATTTGGAGCATAGCTCTCCGCCACAGCTCTCAGGATATCGTTGCGACTACTCCGTACTCTGTTCAGTAACGATGCAGTTTTTTTGCGTATTATGGCTTGCAAGCAGAATAGTAATATGGCAGAACTTATTGCTTATTCAGTATGAAAAAGGCAGATTTTCATAAAAAAAACTTATTTTTGTAGAAATTTAAAATATCATTCGGAATAAAAAGCATAACAAAGATGTACACTGTCCACATGCGGTGTCACGTTTCGGAACATTCATTCGCCTATTATTAATAAAACATTGAATTTTGCACAGCTGTTGCAGAGTAACTTTATTGAATAAAATAAAAATTGACGATATAAAAGTTTAATAGCAGTATTTTTACGGATAATTCGCTAACTATGCAAGTTAGCGTTTGTTTAAAAAAGAAGTCGGTCTAAAACGATATAAACTTATTTTTTCAAAGAATCACGTTACAACGTCCGCTAACATAACAGGCACACTTTAAGTGTTTTGCTGTCTTTGTCACTGTGAAGAGACAACAGTCACTTAGCAAAGAGAAATTTTCGTTAATTTACCGATAGACAAATATGTCAATTTACGACAAACAGTTAGACTAATTAAGAGATACTATACGCGTAAATCCTTTAAAAATGACATTTGACATTTGGCCATGACTGAGTTTAAAATATTTTTGTCTTACGACCTGCAAAATATGTATATAGGTATGTATTATTTATTAAAAAAACAGTATCTCTGAAGACCAAATAACCTTACACTTAAAAATCCTGAATCACGTTTCAATAAAGAAACGTCGTAATGCTTGATCCAATCTAAAGAACAGATTGGGCCTTTTAATTTGTCAGCGCATCCCACCCGGCCGCGCCGGCACCCGGCCACCGGCCACCGGCTTACTAATGGAGTGGCAGACAGATTGGGATTGTGTCGCAGGTCTGTGCAGACTTGACCATTTATTCCGAAAAAAACCTTTGTTAGATTCGGTTGAAAAACGGCTAGCTTCGGGTACTGCTGTCGTGCTGTGATGTGAGTGGAAATTCAATATTCTAGAAGTTAGAACGAGTACTTTACTCTTCAAAAATAATCCTATAATCCTTAAGTATTTTATAGAGCTTAACTCTGGGAGACGATTATAGTTCTGTGAAATTAGTTACGCTTTATAGAGTTCCTTATGATGCCAAGACATAATAGAAAGCGTTGAAGAGGAAGCGATTCGCGTTAACGTATTTAACTAAGATAAAGCTTTTATTATGTGTACTAGACAACAGATAAACATACTCATATAATTCTTAATACTCACATAATACCTAGACACAGAACAAATTGTTTTACTCATCAGTCATCACAAAAAAATATCCCGGCCGGGAATCAAACATTCAACCTCTGGTAAACAGTCACTAACCACTAAAAGGAAAACTAAAAAAAAAACCAGTGACGATGAACGTATAAACGACTCCTCATCTCACCAACTTCACTCAAAGCTACTTAGCAACGTAACTCATAAAAAAAACAACCTTATCTTCTTACTTTTACTCAACGAATAAACAAAGCAACAACTATTTTTTAAACTCAGTTTCCAGTACGCTAATGCAACCAGTTAACCACCACAAACTGGCTGCCAGTTTAACTTTGTCACGCCATTTCCCTGGCGCTGACTCAAAGCTTCTATTACAGAACTTAGTGCTAATGTATGCTTCACGTTTCGCAGGTGACATCGTTAAGTAAACTAGAGTGCTAATTGATTACGTAACTTTGAATAGATGAGAAATGAAATTTCTGTATGAAAATTCACATGTCCTATTGTCTGTCACTCTGTCTGTTTTGGTCCACTACTCGACAGCATATGTATTTTGCGTGGCAATGGAATATTATGACATGACCAGCGCCATAAAAACTTTAGTTAGAACAGTTAGGTTAGAGTTAAGGTTCCTTTCAATTTTCTTTTCGTGTACTTTGATAAGACAAGTGACAGAAGAAGTGGCAGAAGTATGATTTGACAAAGCAAATAACAATTGAAAATCTTACTAAAAAAATAATGTGTATACGTGTTTATGTCCGTCTATTTACAAGGCTTTATTCTGGCATAATCTTTTTATATTTAAGGATTTGGACAGATAATTCTCGTAATAATTGTTATAAGAAACTAAAAACGGCTTAGTCTAGTTTTGGCTAGCCCTGTAAGCATTATAACTAAACACCGCTAAACTGTCCATTCTGCACACGAGCATTTGAATCCACAACCAACATAATTAACATTGCTGCGTATTCAGAAAATTCACGATATTTACCACAAACCCAGTATTCACGCTTAGCTAATATGAGCAGTACTGAGTTTCATTTAAAAGGCAACTCGCAGAACCCTTAACTAATGCAGTGGACACAGATTGGCGAGCGACAAACTGACAGTACTTGTAGTTTTATTTGGAACAAGCCTTTGTGAACGATCAACGTGAAATATTCCAAGAGTTGTTGCATCACTAAGTAGTTCTTCTAAGTAGAGAGGAAGAAATGTAGAGTCGGATTTCGCTTTTTAGTTCCAGCAATCGATTTTATGAGAGCAAGAATGAATTGGCTCCGTTTAAATGATCAATAGTTTTGTTAAATGCAATTTCTGATTTTATGAATAGATACTGTTCTTCGGTTGTATAAAGTCTCCTTTCAAAACATTAGGGGCTTCCTAATACAGGTATATGATTACGTAAAACGAGTACTCTACGTACGATTAACTGTAAGAGTTTGAGGGATGAAAAGTAAATATTATTAAATGATGTAACGGTTTACTCACGCGTATTTATCGGGGTAGCCCGACTAGTTTCGGACCCTACCGGAGTCCTTAATCATGAGCAGACGCGGCGGGACCGTGAGTCGAACCCGCCGCGAAATACGCGTGAGTAAACCGTTACATCATTTAATAATGAATTAGTCTCACGTTGTTATTATAAATTTCATTTAAAATCTTAAAATGGTCTTTTAAACGAACTAATACGGTTGTAGAAGGGAGATAGTATACCATTAGACATAATAAGCATCCTATCTGTTATTTACAATTGCAGCATCATCCTATCGAGTTCTCAGTTAAGGTAAAGCCCAATATATGGAATCTTCCAATTATTGGATAAACTGAACTATATAAAGCTTACATAAGGTTTAAAATTGTGCAAACGAGACAAATATATGCATATTTAATTCGTGAGCTACGTGAAACTATTTTGTTAGCACCTGCGTTATGTAACGCCACACAAACCGCAGTTTCAAGTAACTCTTTGATGTTTAACACTAATTGTAAAATGGTTTGTTAATGAGATTTTATTTAAGCACACTCATATTTAACGTAATGAACTTATAATAGAGACTGTAGTTGTTTTAATATTGTCAGTACATTATTCATTTTCGATTATTGATTATGGATTTCCAATTAAAATAATGAGTGAGAAAATGTTGATGTGGTTTCGTTATGATGAACAAAATCGATGAAATATTTAATTTTCATATTAAAAGTACTTTATAATATATTTGCTGATTCAACGAATTTCATTTTGCCGGGTTGATTCACGAATCTGTACTATCCACTAAAAAGCGTACAAGAAAGCGTAAAAGAATATTCAAATCGGTCCAGCCGTTTAGGAGGAGTTCAATGACATACACATGTACGGTAGAATACGATAAAATATGTTTACCATTCAATCCTAAGGCAAAGTATACCCAAAAATCAACATGTGTGTATTCGGCCATTTTAACACCAATAACACGATTTTAATATTACCAAGTCGGAACATTGACCCTTAATTGCCTCAGGGAGCTTTTGTCTATACAAACAGACACAGTTAAAATGTTAAACAGGCCTAATATTGCCCAAAGGTGGAGGGATTGGAATAATAGACATAAAACAGTAGGGATTAATAGTGGATTTAATGCTTGTTCGAGATCCTTCCACTGGGCCCAATGTGGTGACCGGAGCCATCTAAAATAACCCTCGTGACCTAACATTACAATAAAATATACTCACACTACAATACATTTACACCTTTATCTCACTACACATAAGGTGCAATTTTGCTTAGCAGGTAATATATCGGTGCATGAAATTCCATGATGTTACTTAATTTGTAACTTTAAGTCAGTTTGAATAAAGTGTACATTCGAATAGAGGGATTAAAGGTTTATTCTTTCATGCTATGCAGCCTATCTTAAAGGAAGCACTGGAAGTAATAAATGCAGGTTTAGAATTCTTTCCGGTATATATTGAAAATGTCTTTCATTTTTCAGACTTATAATATTAAAATGGAAAAGTATTATAACACTACTTGTAAAGAGGAATATACGTTTTTATCGACAACTGGCACAGAACTCACACCCACTTATTTATTTTTAAATATCATGCTTGTGTTTTCTTCATCGAATCAGAGGTATTAATTACTTAAGCATCATATGTTATCATAATAACCAGCCCTAACGTTTTTGTTTTCACACACATATTATGTTAGCCAAACGTTTAAACATTATTTTCATTGAAATTATTTGAGCTGTACTAAACATCTAAGTTACTTACGTAAATGCCGGGTGGCCCGGCTTGCTTTTAATAATGAAAAATAAAATCTCACTTACTACGTGCATAAAAACTCTTACCACAGGTAACCATGGCAACCGAAACCAGTATAATCTTAACCGGCAACCTCCTCATAATACATTCGCAGTGAATAAACACTCCATTAATTCTCACAACGTTACAGAATTTAATTCACTCGCCAAAGCCCTGGAGAAGGAAATAAAATTTTCTTTCACTCATAAATCAAGAATTCAAGAAGTTTAATTACCCTTAGCGTTTTTGAGAAGAGGTTAGACTGTGAGCGAGAGCGGAAGAGATTATACTGACATTAAGGAATATTGGTACTCATGAAATCGAATCTAGATACGGTTTATGCGGCCTGACTTGTGGATACTGTCTTATTTAGCAAAATGGATTGATGATATAAATGATGCCACAAACAGGCACGACAAACTAATAATATCCCTCTTTTTGGGTCGGAGTTTATAAATACGGTATTGAGCTGATTCCTGTGGGATTCGAGGCTGACAGCAACTCAGGCTGAATAGGTGACAGCCAGTTTATTTATAATACTCTAGTGAATCTATCGAACTCCTAACTTCTTTCGAGTTCATTTCGAGCTAAATGAGGAAGTGTCGAAAGTTGAACTTTTGTTTTTTCTCGTAATAGGTAAGTCGTATTCTGACCCTTCTGTTTATGAGACTTTCTATCGCTTAAACAGTTAAATATCCTATTTTCTATCTAAATTAGAACATAACATCGTAAACATACGAGTAGATATCGCGACCACAAAAAAACTATGATTAGAAAATCAAAACACACCCCTCCTAAAAATAATAATTAGAAAAACACGTATACGGCATGTTTTAATAAACACCCAGACATCTACAGACGTACAACAAACGCATTTACATCAAACAAGAATAATAAAAAGCTACAACGCAAATGTTAGTCCATAAAAGCACATTGTAATATTTATGAGCAGTATCGGTACTTAATCTTCAAATTATTCCGCTTCGTATTAAATCAATTGATTATGCAAATGCCCCGCTGCCATAAAGACTGCAACTTAGCATGTACGATCCGCAAATTAAACTGGCTCACTTAAGCAAGAAGAATACGCGAGGACGTGTGCTCCTGCATTCAACCTGCGCTTTTCTTTTAAGTACCGTCAGCAGAACACTTAAGCTGAAAATAATAAGGTTTTGCTAATGAATTTTTTAGAGGTTTTGTGTGAAATTGACCTACATTAAGTAGGAATTGATGTCTGTTCTCCTTTGGGTAAAGTTGTAAACTACAAAGACAAGTTAAAATACAACGAAACAGTTTTCTTTTCAGACGAAAGTAGATATACCTACAATTAACAACGAAATTATAACGTTTAGCCGAAACTTACGAAACCAAAAAAAGATCGACAAGTTATCTTCATCATAAACTCTACCTCCCGACCCTCAGTACGACGTCAGCGGATAGGTCCGAACTTCCCAACTTTAATTACGCGGAAGTTTTTTGCTGACGCTATCGGATGTTGGCTGAAAAGAAGCCATTACTGTGGCAGTGTGCTCTTTGTCTCACGAACCGTGTCAGTCTTAGTACTCGGCTTTTGAGTTGCACCCAAGGTTTAAGAAATGGTACAGAGACCAACATAACCTGAAGCAAGACTTCTCCAGTCGAAAGCGAGAGGCCGCTCTACGTTTTATAGCGCTATCTCTTTCACAACTGAAACGGTTTTAGTTAAAGTGGGAGTTCCACAGTACTGAGAAATTGTTCGTACGTTAAAAGTGTAAAGTGCCATAGTTAGTTAGTGTGCCGTAAAGGTTTTGTGTTGTATGGAAATAATGCATTGAATAGCATTCAGCGAATAATGTTTTATGAAAATGTGGGTTTGTGAATGAAAAGAGGGATTTTGCGTGCATTTTCGGTGTTTCTGATGACTTCAATAAATATGAATTACTGTTTGTGGATTGATTAGTAAAGCATTGTTATAATTTTCACTCAATTAATTTTAAATTAATTATTATTTTTAATTTCATTATGTTTAAATTATAAGCTCGGGTATTATTGGAAAAATAATAGCTTACAAGTGTCTTAGTAAAGACACACATCTTATACTAATTCATAACTTCAATCTCTAAAGCAATGAATTTCGGATTAGGACAACACAAACTAAATCGCATAGCATTTGAAACCCTCCCCATACTCGTACCTGTCGCACCTAACTTAATTGTAAGTTGTCACCCAAACGAACACTCCAAGTTCCTTCCTAAGCTTATAACACACGATAATCCCCCGTTCCAAACTATGTATAACACTCATTATAACTTGAACATTATGACGGAGAACTTTAAAATGTCGTTTACTGGAGCTCAACCCTACCCCACCACCACATTATAAAATAACACTGCTGTTAGTGTGCAAGGTGTGCAAGCGAGATAGAACGGTACAATTCGTAGAGCGGCATCCCGCTTCCACTACAGCAGTTTGTTTAAGAGGTGGTTGTAAGCGGGGGTTTTGTCCAACTTGAATTTAAGTAAAAACTTTAAGTTGGCTATGGCCTTATGTTTCAAGTTTCAATTTAGAAGAGTTCCAGTTTTGTTACGTTATGCTTCTCATTATGGTAATTTTAGCGTGGATGTCGCTAATGGCGAATTAATAGCAGATGGGTTGAATACAAAGCATAGTATGCTTAGCGTAAAAAAGAAAACTACACTACAAGACAAAACGTTAAAATTGACGTTACCTACTATGCCTTTAATAGGAATGATTATGAGGACATGGTTGCATTTATAGTCCGGTTATGTCGCATTCTTGCAATATGTCAAGTCGTGACCGTAAATCCAGCCGTATCAGTTTTCTTGAAAAATAAAAAGACGGTTCAGTTAGAAACGGACTCCTGGTACTGAGGTTTCTACACAAATAGGTATACTAAAACAAATTAGCATAGAATAATAGTCGGATTCGCGATACTTTGGGTTCTGGGGTTAAAAAAAGACAAATTTGCTGAAATAAACTACGACTTTACCGTACTGTTGCTTAACCCCTATACAGCCGGGCAAATAAAAACCTTAAAAAGAAAAAAAAATAAGAAATTTATCGAACATTCAATTTTCACGTCTGTTTTAATAACATTACTACCGAAAACTTTTGTAATACAACATTTTAAAACCTCTCAACTGCAGCCCGCATCCGGTCGTCAGTTAATTTATGAAGCCTTGCTTGCATTGCAGGCTCACTGTACATACCATACTCTGTGCACTGAATCTCGTTATTTATTCATCGCGGAGCATACATTTCACGGATGATCCGCGAATTAAGGCTACATGCGCGAGAATATATTAAAAGTAACTTGTGGATGCAGGGAATACTTCAATACGGCGGTTTGCGAAGTTAGCTATAAGATGTTAGGGGATGGATTAAAATTAGGTAAGTGATGTAATGGGGGAATAATCTAAAAGTATTCTAAGGATCTATTTTTTTTATTAATATGAACGTTCGTCATCATCAGTCCTCCATACAGGAAAATCGAGCTCGCAATATTGGTGAATGACTTCTGTAAAAAGCCATTTTCCAATTTTCGTGAGTTGTTTTATTTAATTATCTGCTCGTTGTAAATGTTTTCGGCAAATATTTTTAGGAAGTTTGGAACGTTAACTGAATAAAAATTTTAAAGCCAACACGAAGCTTAGAAATTGAAATAAAAACCATATTGAAAGGATAATACGAATCATAGTTTTTCATTTATAGTTACATTTCGTCAAAAGATGAAACATCAAAGGTACTGAAATCTGATTCGCAGTTTCGCCATGGACACTTGGGAGTACCAATACAATACCAGATAATTTAAATTAATATCAAACAAGGTATATTTACCTAACGCTTCTGTATTGTGTATGCTAGTTAGATTCCAGTTGGTTTTCCCTTGACGATGGATTGTTTAGTCCGAAACAGATATATTACCAGTTGAGAGCCTAACCGTTTGGCAAATATTTGACAATAAACTCACCACCATTATTATTGACTATATAATTTATCAAGTAACAATTTATCATCAATTTCATTAAGTTACCAATGACACCGAGCTATTAAGTCCTTTTTTCTCTACATTAGATGAGATCAATTTTACTCAGTTTGGCTTTAACCGTTGAAGTGAGCAGAAGAGCGAAGCTATAGCGTAGATACGGGTACTTCTTGAACGAAGCGGTGGAGAAGAAGATTTACAAAGGCCTTTAAAAGCCCTGAAAAAAGTAAACAGTACGCAAGATTTTCAAACAAAAACAATAACAGAATAAGTGGAACACCAAACGGAGAAACGCAAAGCAAAAATCACGACGACACTCCTATCAAATACGTTTGACATCAAAAGAAAGAGTCTGCCTTCAATATTAATCTTGAGAATTGAGGTATTCGTTCAGATTGAACAAACGAGTTCGAGTGAGCTTATTAACTGGAGGAACAAAGGAATCAGTCAGGCCGAGTAATCTGCTTACTGAGAAACGAAATGTACAGAGACGCCGTGCGACACACGATAAGAGTTGTGTTACTCGTGAATCATATATCACGCCTGTAAATATTTGCGCGAACATCACTCGGGAAGGTTATTGAAATGGTATGACAAATGTTGGGTTTTATGCCATTTTGTTATGTTAATTGTTTTTTTTTTGTAGGCGTTTTAAAATAATCCGTTCGTTTCGTTTCTTTACTCCGTTTTGTACAACACAGACAGAGGAAACGTTTACAAACACATCAAGTAGATATGCATTTATAAAATAATCTGAAACATTCGAAACATCAAGTTTTAATAAATGTTTTCAATAAGGTTTGAGCGATGTGAGCTTTTCTTTTGATAATTACTAGTGTGAGGACATTTAGTCAGCAAATGCAAATCGACGGCTACGACAGTTTGACTGCGCGACTCTTCCACTGCGTCAGCCCATGATAAAGGACTTCTTGAGTCCGAAACTAGTTGCGCGATCCCGACAAATATGTAAACCGTACGTTTTTTAATATGACCATTTTTTCCTGCCTTCATCCATCCAGGAAGCATAGGCATATATTAAAGTCTACCTACACGTACGAGAGTAAGCAGTAACTCTGTACCGACTTCCGCAACAAGGGAAACCCGCCTCCGGCCAAAAGTCTTGCGTCGTGAAAATCGCCAGATGTTCAAACAGAACGCATTAATAAAATTGCATTGTGTTGCACGCGAGGCTGTGTAGCTTCCGGGGAACCTGCAGTCATGTAGCTACACTGTTTTTGTTAAGAGTTGTGTTGTGTTACGTTATGTACATATGTAATGTTAAAATGAAACCTGGTTTAAACTTCATTATTAGCGCCTGAATTGAATCGTTTTGTTTTAATCCCATTCATACAAGCTATTGAAAATCGTTTCAGAATATTAAAAACTAAATATTACTATGTATAAAATACATTTCCGATCAAAAATTATAACAGATATACTTCACATAAAGATCAATAAAAGAATAAACATTTTAAAATCAGAGCTTAATAAAAAACCGTTTTAAAAATCTAAAAGAGCTCAAGCACGTTTATCTGTATCCGATAACGAGATGTTCAATAAAAAGGCAATCTTTTTATCGATACTTAAGCCTGGGATCGGTAACAATCGTTTAGCAGTCTATTCGACGGCTGCCTGCAACGACTGATCTTTCTATGTAGATAAGGGAATCGATAGTAGCTTTTTACTTACTTGTAAGGTCAAACTGGCGGAAAGAGTTTAATTGTTGGCATTAAAAGCAAATGATATTACTAATTTTTATTAGGACAAAATCAAAAGTCCTCTTTTGTTGTTTATATGTATTTAAAACAGTATCTTCGCTTCGCCGATTTGAGTGGTTTATTGAAGAGAAGAATGTAAAAAAATATCAAAGCTTTTGTTCACTTTGTGTGGAAAAAAACGAATTTACTGAATATCTACTTACAAATTTACTTTAGATCAAAAAAATTGTACAAAATCTGTAACAAGACAGAACCACCAAAAAATAGACCAAAATTTCGCAAAGTCGTGGAATTCGCTGTTTAACTCAACTCATGCTACGTGAACAACATTCAGAACCTAAAGCTACAAAATGGTTGTTTAAACTAGATTGTATCAGCTGCTAAGGTGAGATCAGGAGCAATTTGTCCGTCTATTAGACACGGCTAGCGTTAACGACTGATCGGGTTCAGATACGGGCAGGAGCACGACGGACTTACACTTTAAAGCATACTATTACTAAACGTTTAAAGGCTACTATTTCCAGATAATTTAGTTTCCTACGGCAATAGGGATAAAGACAATTTTTTTTTGCAGTGTCCATCTTGTAGTTTTTTGTATAATAATGGATACGTATTTTTTAATTTGTCCCGCAAATATAAATTGATCAAATTACAGTGAATGAAACTTACGCGTGACGTCACTATTGAGTATAAATTTTATTCTATCGTTACGTCACAAGCCCCCTCTCCTAAACTTTAAAGCAGTTAAATCTTTGTCAATTCTAGTTTTTCTGAAAAAGGAAAAAATACGTGTCTCATACTTTTCAATTATCTGAGGGACTAATGAGATTTTTTTCTTTTTATACCCAGTCATCATCCCCATTATGTAAAAATAAAGTTCAATAGTATTTTTACAACCTAAAATAAGTGACTTCCAATATTATTTTAAGGCACCAAATGACAGCTATTTCACGTTAAATCAACAAAATTGGTTCACAGTACAGACCCACAAATTGAGAACCTCCTTCTTTTGAAGTCAGTCGATAAGTGGTTTTATTGAATGTCTACTTGCTGCTTTCTTTTGACAGGGGTGATAATAATATCATAAAGCATAAGGTGACTTTGAACTCAGTGCGAAACGTTTCAACTCAAAAAAAATGTTCAAATTCAGGTTGTTAGACTACGGACTGATTAATTCACCTTCAGATGTTCAGATGATGGAGATTCTTGGATAGCCACACAAAACTAAATCAAAACAAAAGAAGAGATCCTAGAAGTCTCAATTTTTTTTTCTCGTCATATCTGTCCACTCTATCCATTAGCTCCACATAGACTGATATGCATTATGTTGCACAAGTAAACATGATTAGATCCTCATTTGTTAAGAAACTTCTAATAATAAGGACCAAAGCTCCTCCAAATTCATTCTAACGTTTCAAAACCAACTGCGCGACGGAACCAAGTTTTCGACGTTAATTAATTACAGGCACCGACACCGATTAAATGGGACATCGTAAGAGATTCACATGTTGTTATGAGTAGCTTGCTGGTTTAGTTACATAGGGACAAACTATCGCGGTGTGATCCTTAGTAGATGATATAATAATCTGGGGTGTCAACTACATCCATACCAATTATATATTATTATCAATATTGGTCAAGTATTTTAAGCAGAAAGAGCATAACATAAATTTTCTTCACGATTCCAAAAGCCTTTACTTATTACAAGTTCGTAGAAGTGCAAGATCCAAGTTAACGAGGTATTATATGTCTGGTTCGAGACAAAATAAAACGTATTAGCTAATTGTTGGAACTCCTTACTCTCCTCCGTTCTTCTTAGAGAATTCTCTGAGGCGACAGGCTGACAATTACCTTGCTCCGCTGCAATTGGACTTGATTAAAACCTTCAGTTGCAACGTTTATTCGTATTTTTCTGTTAGATGTCGTTTTCTTGTTTCATGTATTGCTTTTGTACAAGTTGGTTATTTAAATAAAATTTTAGAAATTTTAAGCTACTGTTGTCTAGCTTTTTTTTTCTCGATTCCTTAATTTTTGATCGTGATATGATATCAATTTTTTGAAGAATACGCAATTAAATTACAGTTTTTACTAGCTAATGTTCACCTTATTTTCTAATAACTGATATTTGATTTTTTAATGATAGAACGTTTAAATTGCAATAAATTAATATGGGTAACAAACAAAATTGGTAAATAATGACCTATTTAATGTTATATACATATACTATTAATTAGTAAAGTTGCTGTTGCAAAGACTGTCTACAGAAATAGGATATTAAAAACCAACGTAACATTTAATTAATAGAACTTACGAGGTAAAATAACGTTAAATAATTCGACCAACAAAATGAGAATACTTTACGGCAGACCGCGCAGAAAATTACCAGCAAACTGAAAGGATCTGACCTCCCAAAACATATTTAGCCGAAGCGTAACGCTAGATAATTAAAGGAAATAATGATTAACATTTGCAAATTAGTTCGCACCAACAAAAACATGGTTTAATTAAAATTCAAAGCTGTAATAACGTTTTTATTCTAACGAGAAATTTGGTATTTTGTAAATTGAGGATATAAATAGAAGTGAAATTCGGCCTTTTATTTACTATATGTTTTCATAATTTTTGAGGAAATTTCACCTTAACATGAAAATTTAGATGGAGTTATTGAATTGCCTTAAGGCGATGGTTGGATATAAGATTATACTGTAGATCATGTCTTGGTGACATCTTCAAGGTCATGAAAGGGTCAGCTTTTCTGATATCAAGCTGGATTAAGGATGTTGTGTTGTAAAATCCAATGTTTAATTCCTTATATTATGTCCTTTAGCAAAGATGAGTAACTTTGACTCACCAATCTGTTGTGGAAGTGAGACGACGTTATACAGGGTGTATCGCGCTATCCCATTTTTATAAATAATGTTGTCTTATAAGAAATCATGGTTATCTAGACATTGAAATAAGCAGATATTTTTCATTACATCATTGTACAACTCATGTGATAATTAGCTCATAGAAACAATACAGAAATAAGAAAACTAATAAAAAATGTAGTTTAATGTTTTAAATGAAACGGTTTTCTACATGTATTGACTTAATCCTCTAGTCAATTATAAATTAGCTGTGAAGCAAATGAGATTGTTTATTCTCTAATTTTTTTCATACGTCAATTCTTTTATACTTATGCATGATTGATTTATTATAAAAGTTAATTTTCCACTAATATAACGTTAAGAGACCAAGTTGTTTCATTCATAAAAATAAAACAAAAAATCTTCTTATTTCTACCTTTAAAAATGGACCAGTAGGTAGAAAATTAAAAAAAATACATCCCGCCAAGGGTCCAAGGTGTGTGAAAACTCCAAACATTTATCACTGGGACAGCATATTCAATTACTAGATGTAAATGCGGACCTTTCCTTATCTAATTTATGTGAGCGCTAACCTTGTTCAGTCGGCTTGAATTGTTCGTCCATAGTCGTCCATGCGTGGATGCTTCGAAGGGTTGCATCCGTTTCTACTCTTGTGAGATACTGTTCATGTGTTACTAGGGCTTGCCCATTTTGTTCGCAATGACTGAGCAAAACGATAGTAAAATGTATGTAGATCAGGTTAGTTTAAACTTCGTAACATCTCCGACACACAACATCCTTACTGAAAAAGAAACTAATTCGATAACGTTTTTATTTGATCCCGACTATAAAAAAAAAACAGATTATTGAAGAAAAATATTATTCTTTTCATCTTGATATTCAAATTCGTTCTACATAAATTCTCAACAAAATCAAATACATATGTGATGAATCTGAAAGCGTAAAAGACAAGCAGACATATACATTCACGTAACAACAATCGAAATTATTTTTAACTTAACCTAAAATTGTGATATTTCTCTAGTAAATTGTGTTAATTCTCTGTTTCGTACATCGTCGAGACCTCTCTGACCTTTCATTCACGCCTCCTGTCTTACGCAGTTCACTTGCTTTAAATTATTGCCTCGTAAGTAAAAGCTGGACTGGCCTTGGTTTAATAAGACTTAACGAAATGTTTTATTGTACACATTATTTATACCTCCCTTTATTCTTACTAAATATTGTATTGAAGTTATGAAGGTGTAACTGCACAATCTTACTTTAAGGAATTTAATCCTTATATCGCGAGGGGTTCCACGAACATTCAAGTCACATGCGCAAAAACACCTAGACTCAGAATAAGCATTCGTGGATGACACAAAGGCTTATTTAGTTTCAACTATATGCATTCATGGGTAGCAGAGCCGGTGCAACAAAATTAAAACTTAGGCATTTTTTTCTTGAGTTTTACAGTTCATAAAACCTCCTCTTATAAGGCAAAAAAACAAAGTGGTTTCAGAAACGGTAGTAAACTGATGTTAAGGAAGGGTATAATGGGTACTTCATTCCGAATTCAAATTATTTATAAAAAAAAAACAACACAAGGAGTACTTATATCATTCAGTATGTACTTACAGTTTTTAGTTTCCATAAAATTACAAGTATAGTAGCCAATTTCAGAGCATTTCGAGTTAACTTGGCAGTTTATATGATTGTGGCTTAAATAGGTGCCAAATGGTGGCGGACTGTGTAGGATGCTACACAAAAGTTTAGAACAGTGCCAAAATTATAAATCTGTATCACGTTTTAGCATAATATAAATACTTAAAGCCAAGTACGAACGCGACACGCCTTTATTGGCGTGAACTTTTGTTTTTCCTTTTTCATTTTCTGTATTTTATTTTCACATTAAGAGTGTATACAGCAGATACGTTTACACACTGTGTGAACATCTCAGACACTTTCCAGACACAAAACAACACCTACTTTCGAGTAAAGTTATGATCGTCTTCTGTTTGGCTTTTGCCCAAGCTATATCGATGGTTACAGTACAGGGCTCAATTGAATATGTTTCTTTTTGAACAGCTCACCTCGAGCCATTGGATTTTGGACTATTTTATATACATGAGAGATCCTGTTGTAGTGAAAAATAACCATAACTATATAAGTGACTAAAAACCCAAAAGAAGCAGGCCCACGCAATACTTCATTGTTTATAATCCTTAAACTAAAAATACAGTAAACAAAAACAAACAAAAATCCATCTAAACTATTCGAGTTAAACTTAATGACGCTCGATTCAATGAAGTCAGCTGAGGCCGTGACGTCATCAGGCTTAATATCGTCAGCAAACAATGCGCGGCACGGAGTTTAATCTGGCCTTAGTGCATTCATCATCTATGCTCTTAATGAATTTGAGGCACAACTCCTAACTAGATGCCTAATGTACGTCGCTGCTTCTAGTTTTAATGAAATATTCAATACTGTTTCTAGGTGCATGTCTCTGATAGGTATGTTTTGAGAGTACTATATTCTGTGCTCTTAGGTGGAGTATCGCTTATGTAGCTTGAAAAATAAGGTTATTTCTGTGAAATATTTTTATTGGTATTGAATTGAAAGATTTGGTAACTAAAGAGGTTTTAAGGTTCAATATTCAATTTTAGATTATAATATATTCGTATTCTTCAAATTAAGAGTTGTTTTTTTGTGTGAACAAGATTATGATAGTTTTTTTTTAATCATTTGTGTTTGATTTATTCATACATTATCTGTTTTGTAGTAGTAACGGCTTATTAAAATATACAAGCTAGAACTCTTTGATCGTCAACCACTGACGAATCACTGAGATATACGAACTGACGTGCCTAAGTCACGTCACCCGTAAAAACGAATGTGAAAATTCAAAAACAGTTTTAAAGTAGGTTACTCCGCAAAACCTGTTTTACTCAATTTTCACAATGGTGGATTTCCAAAAGGTTAACAACTAGACTTTTAAGCTTCTTATACTATCCTCTACACACTTATAAAACACAAATACTTTTTGATCGTCGTCATTGGACAGCACCCCGCTCCACCCATCCTTCACCACTTCATACATGCTTTAGCTCAGTCCTAGTCATCCGAGTTTCTATTCTAATGCGATGCGACATTGTGTCAGGCCCTCAGTAATTGAACTCTGTTTGGAAATAAATTAATCACAACCCACTCTAACGAAGAGCACTATGTCACGGTTGGTTTATGCGCCCGTTTTGTCTGCGGCTACTTCATGCTAAACGAGTTTGTTTACAGAGCACTGAATATCATGTAGTCCAAAGGTTTAACTAACAGAGACAGTAGTACAGGCTTACACTGTTCAGTTGAACAGGAAAATGTATGTGAGATAGAGGGTCAGTGTCATTAATAGGGACTTAAAATAGAATACAAATCTGGTGGAAAGTATGTTTATGACACAATTTACTATCTAACCTATTGTTAATGATATTCGTGTATGTTTTTCATAAAAGGCAAAACCAGTAAGCTAGTACTTACATAACATATCCTAGCTGTTGCCCGCGACTTCGTCCGCGTGGTTAGAAGATACATATTTTTCTGATATTTTCCTCTTTTTTTCCACATTTCCATTTTATCTTCGCTCCTATTAGTCGCAGCGTGATGGTATATAGCCTAGAACCTTTCTCGATGAATGGTCTATTCAACACGATAAGAATTTTTCAATTTGATCCAGTAGTTCCTGAGATTAGTGCGTTCAAACAAACTAACAAACAAACTCTTCAGCTTTATATATTAGTACTAGCAGTTGCCCGCGACTTCGCCCCATGGGTAGAAGATATAAGTTATGAATTGTACCTGCCCTGTTTTTTTTCACATTTTCCATTTTATCTTCGCTCCTATTAGTCGCAGTGTGATAGTATATAGCCTAGAACCTTTCTCGATGAATGGTCTATTCAACACGAAAATAATTTTTCAATGTGATCCAGTAGTTCTTGAGATTCAAACAAACAAACTCTTCAGCTTCTCCTCGCTGTATATATATATTAGTATATAGATTAAGCTGTAACTGAAAATGTTGATGATAAATTATTACTGCACATGAAAACGTATATACTAGAGATGCGCCGAATAACTATTCGGTATTCGGTATTCGGCGTATTCGGCAATTTTTTCACTATTCGTATTCGGCCGAATTATTCGGTTTGGTGCCGAATATATTCGGTTCTTTTTTTCTCCGCCACATTACCCGATGTAGAACTAAAAGATATAACTTATTCTGTTATAAGTCTACGGAATACTATAAAAAAATTGTTGAATTCAAAAATACTTTAACTCAGTGTTTATTTTTAACCAAAAATCAACATATTTATTTCTTAAACAACAACACTTTACTTACAACTTTCTAGTCAATATTTATTTTAATTTTAAAAACGCTTTAATCATAAATTATACTTTTAGAACTCCAATCAGAATATTTCAACCATAGAACAAGATAATAATCCCTACTATAATATTATAAATGCGAAAGTACCTCTGTCTGTCCGTCTGTTACGCTTTCACGTCTAAACCACCGAACTGATTTTAATGAAATTTGGTACAGAGATAGAGTTGACCTTGAGAAAGAACATAGGATAGTTTTTATCCCGGACTTTTGAAGAGTTCTCTTGCAAACGTGATATAACCGACCTCGACGCGGGCGAAGCCGTGGGCGAAAAGCTAGTAATATTAATTTCTGAAACTAAACAGTTAAAATATATTTTTTTTAAATGTTTGATCTTGCGGGCGGCAAGTAAGGACATGTTGAAACCTGTTTACTAATAAATTAAAATAAAATAAATTGTAATAAAATTTTGAACCGAATAGTTCGGCCGAATATTCGGTTCGGTAAACTTTAAACCGAATAATATTCGGCATTCGGTTATTCGGTAAAACCACTATTCGGCGCATCTCTAGTATATACGATCCTAAGGAAAACTTTAGTCACGATGGGAATATCAAAACACAGCCTCCAGCGATTTCTCACAACTCTGTCTGGACTAAATAGTTATACATAATTTCAAACCTGCATGCTCCAAACACCAATATTGGGACAAACATTGCCTCCAAACGGTTGGTACAACACGTAACAAACATTTGTGTTTTAAACTGGACGTGATTTTCGTGGTTCGCGAATTGGATGAACGTGGTCTACACAAGTGCACTAGTAAGTGTGGCCTTGCGTAAACTGCAGTGATGTTCGACCCCGAATTTGTCTGGTTTTGGCGACAGTGAAGCACAGTTCGTGTATTCGTTTAGAAATACGTCCCTGAAAATTTATTGCGGTGGAAATTCGTTTACGTGTTTGTTTTTGACGATGCTTTATTATTTGAAAGGGTAGAAAGAAATACGTAGGTTTTGTTTAACCTACATATTGAGGTTATCGAACTTAATTATCTTCTCAGTCTTTTTACCTATGACTTACCATACGACCCCAAGTACTTACCATCCATCACCAAGTACTTACCATCGAACCGTAAGTACTTACCATCCAACATCAAGTACTTACCATGCAACATCAAGCACTTACCATCCGACCCCAAGTACTTACCATCGAACGGCAAGTACTTAGCATCCAACATCAAGTACTTGCCATCCAACATCAAGTACTTACCATCCAACCCCAAGTACTTACCATCGAACGGCAAGTACTTAGCATCCAATATCAAGTACTTACCATCTAACATCAAGTACTTACCATTAAAACCTATGTATTAATCCATTGTGTCAGCTAACTCCATACCAAATTTCATTGCAATCGGTTCAGCCTTATCAACGTGAAGAACTAACAAACATACACACACACTCACAAACTTTCGCCTTTATGATATTTGTGGGATGTGGGAAGTGGGATAGGAAAGTTTCATATAGGTACTTATTTTGCATGTCAGTATGTATATTTATAATCGTCTGTTAAGCGGTACGAAGATCGGTGATCCAGGTAGCGTAATCTATCTATATCTATATACTTACTAATATATAAAGCTGAAGCGTTTGTTTGTTTGTTTGAACGCGCTAATCTCAGGAACTACTGGTCCAAATTGAAAAATTCTTTTTGTGTTGAATTTACCATTCAACGAGGAAGGCTTTAGGCTATAAACGCTGCGACTAATATGAACGAAGATACAATGAAAAATGTGAAAAAAACAGGGCGGGTATAAATCATAACTTATATTTTCTACCCACGCGGCCACGGGGTCGAAGTCGCGGGCAACAGCTAGTATAAAATATGTATAGATATTTGGATAACTGCCTTAATCCAACTTCCACTAGACTATTAAATACCTTTCTACACATTAAAGTAGTAACATACTACACCTGCACTGTGCCTCGCAATGTTTAAACCTTAAATCACGATTTTGCAACACAGCCAACACCCGATTTACGCGAGCGGTTAACTGTGACACTTGAGTAGGAATACGGATCCGGCCCCAATTTAGATTAATCTTCGACTAATGTGTTAAATGCGGACGCGATTACGGCGAACTCTGGTTTAATTGGATTTTATCACATTACAAAATACGGCTAAGATTTTTCTCGTATGTCATGTCACGTCTTGATAAATGTTATACGTCATTCTGGTAATACGGAATCGAGCATAATTGCAATTTTAAAGAATTTAGCACAAAAATACATCTGAATTCGAGCATTAGGATTATTATGTACTAAGATTGTGGGGTCCTATGCCCAAAAGGTCAAAAAGGAACCCTATTAATGAGGCTCTGCTATCCAACCGTTTGTCCCTCCATCCGTTATCAGACTCTCTCTTGAACCGTGCTAACTAAACAGATCTGTTGCCGCTTAACAATACACTATAAATATATAAAAAAAACAATAATAGTAAAGTAAATTTGAGGTTGTTTACCCACAAATTTATTTGTCCCCTATCCGAAGAGATTTTCATTCACCCATTTGTACGGAGCACTAAGAGTAGCAAGTCGGCCTCACTTAACTGGTTATTTTTGGACATGTGGTCCAAAAAATGCTTTTAAAAAAATCCAGGAAAACACAAAGAAATATGCTAGTCAAAAATAACTGTTTCCACTGTGATCAGCAAACCTTTAAATAAATAATAAATGCGGACAACATCACATACATTGTTCTGAACCCAAAGTAAGTTGCTAAAGCACTTGTGTTATGGAATTCAGATACAACGAAGGTACCACATACACCCAGACCCGAGACAATGAAGAAATTTGAGTTTTTAAACTGACCTGACCGGGGATCGAACCCGGGACCTCAGAGCTAGCGACACCTTGAAACCGGTGCGTGCACCACTCGACCACGGAGGTCGTCAAATTACAATTACATTTCAAATCACCAAAAATAATATTATCGTTCAATAAAAGAGTGTTGTTAAAAGGGCGTGTACACAGCCGAGTATTTTCTTTAATAAAGTGCTTTAGAGGAACAGTCTCCGGATGTTTCAAACTCATTTCTGTACCTACATAAGCGTATTGTAAACTACCGTTTTATCTAATGAACGAAGTAAAGATTAATGAGAAAAGCACTACTTATTAAAACAAGTGAAGTTTTTTTTTCTATGAAACCTATATTTGTTATTTTAACATCTGACACCGAAGTGTTATGCGTTTGACTTGTCTGTCTGATATTATAGGTTCCGTACGAATTGAGCGATTATAATTTCAGTTTGCTTTGTATAAATGGTTAATTACCCGTGTGTGTTACAATAAAGGGTAAACTGTCGATATTATTGATACAAAAGGATTAGTATTGAGTTTAGCACATTTGAGATTGAGATGTCGTTTTGTCGTCTCCTAACGCTGTTCTTCAAGAGCTCTTTATTAAAGACTGGAGTGTACGCGCCCTTTTAACAATAGCCTTTTCCAGAACGCTAATATTATATTTCCGACTTGATTCTAAAAAAGAGGTTAATATCTTTTTACTCGAACCGCGTTTAAAATACTACCCGGCCATGTTTTAATGTATTGGAAAATTCATTTATAAACGGATTCAGTTATAAACTACCATGTTTAAATGTGTGGGGTATTTAATTTATAACCGGATTCATTTAACAATAATTTGCCAAGTTCCACCGAGTGCATTTATAAACATCCCCGGACATAATATATCTCCGTATATTTCCAAATAATTTGTCGCCAGGACTCGGCTAATGTTTCCGCTTGTCACGTTGGGAAATACGCGATTCTCGTACTATTAGCTATTAAAGCAGGACGGCATATATTGTGTAAAGGAGATGGCAAATTACGCTGCGTTTAGTAGCGTCTTGTATCTACATTACCCTGCTTTTGAAGTAAGTAGCGCTCTACTGATCATATTGGGTGTAAACATGATAGTATACTTTTATTTAAATTACCAAATATGAAACTCGCAAAAGGGTTCACAAATATTAAAGTCAAATGCCAAGACTAAGACACCCAAACTCCAGACAAGCATGGATCACACAAACGCTTGTACTGAGTGGGATCGAAATTGTCAATCTAAATGCAGCTTGAATATTTGAAAAATCCCTCGAAACTAGAATTCAATTCCTCACTGTAAGATTGTTCTTTCATAACTTCAAAAAGACATTTAGTGAGAATTAAGTAGAATAAATAATGTGTACAACAGAACATTTTATTTAGTTGCAGTAAGCCAATTCCTGTTCAACCTTAAATTACGAAGTAATATTTAAACACTAACAATATAAAAAAAAAACTTAAATTTAGATGTACTAAGGGGAGTCTCACTCGTTGTCCCTTCCTGATCCTACCTAATGCCTCACTTTGCACCCCCCAACCAATCTGATCCATTCTACAATATAATTGTTTCGCCTTAATTCCGCAATGTTATTACGTCACTGCCTGTAAGTGTTGTCTGAGATATGTGGTGATTAACAAAGCCTGCTTTTGTTACAGATACATTGTGGGGGGAGCTAGCATCGGGTGAGTTGTCAAACGAATTACTAATTAAGTTTTTTTGTCTTCTATCTACTGGTTGTTAAACATAACTGTAAAATATTATGTCTGAATACATCAAAACGATTCCGTTAACGAACAATACTTATGGCATTTGATATAAAAACCATTGAGATAGAGGATTACAATACTTAGAACTATGCCCCTCTTCACCTTAGGAGGTGGTAGGACCTGTAGAGCCCATTAGATTTGAAGTCTGCCAGACCACCGGGATTGTATAAAAGGGTTACCACTTCTGAACTGATTTCAGACGGTAAAAGTCAGACACTCTCTTCCGCTCAGCCCATAGCGGTAAAATGGAGGTGGCAGGACCGCTGGTGAATCAGCTTATAAAACCAAAAAGCTTAAATATTTAGAACGTTCTAGATCAATGAGTGTTAATTAACATGTCAAATTGCTATTTCCTGACGACATGCAGGGATATCGTCCAGACGCCGGCAATCATGAAGTTAGACGCCCTATCATATTGGCTAGCGGAGAGTTTTATAGGCAGACGTGTATGAAATCAGGGGAACTTTTTAAATTAATTAATTTACATTAGGCCTTTCATAAATAAAAGGAACGTCGTTACCGACAGCTATTTCAAAATACGAGAAGGAAAACAGAACTTATAGATATTAGCAAGAAATACTCTAATTCCGTAAGTACCCGTTAACACATTTCATTGGCGCGTATAATTTTTCACCCGGACTCCCGGACGCTACGGACGTCGTACAGACGTTGCTTTGCCCGGAACGGACGCTTCGCAGGACGTTGACACCCTTTTAATTTACCAAGGAAATGCAGGACAGCGCTCTCACACTTTTTTATGGGATTGCTTGTAAACCCCTCCACGGCTCTGGCATTTTCTTTCAAGAAATAAATGAACGCGGCTCTTTCAAAGCTTAATGTTAAGGCATTCAGGTATTGTGAACATTTTCAGGTGCCTTAATTGTAATTTATTATGGTGACGGTTTAAATAAAAGTTTGTGTTTTGATGGTAGAGGAAACTGATGTTATTTTGTCCATGCTATTTTTTTATGTAAATGTCGGTTTTCTATGGACATTAAAACGACGTAGACATAAAAAGTATTGTGATGTGCTTTATTGGTTTTTACCCTTTCATCCCGGAATGTAACATTTTGTCAAACATTTATCATATTTTCTTTCTCACGAAATGTTTCTGGACAAAAAGTTCGTGTATTTGCTAAAGGTATTTGATCAAATTGGGACAGTCAAACATGGAGCTCAGACAGGCAATTATTTGCACATAATTTTAATTCAACAAAGAAAGGATCGCTTTATACATAGAATCTGAATTTGAAATTTAAAACAAAACCTTTTAAATAGGTTGACTTTGTATGTATGAGTTGTCCAGAAACGGATACTTTATTTATTTTTATTTTTTTTCTTGATTGACTTAAAACATTTTTTTTCTGGTAAAAATAGTGTCCGGATAATAGAGTAGTATAGATAACTACGCCAAAAATACTATGCGCAATTTGTCGCGGGTTCGATACTCGCCTAGAACAATCATTTGTATGATTCACAAAATTTTGTCCGGAGTCTGGATTTGTTTGTTAGACCCCTTATCCTCAATCCTCAACGCGAGAGTCGTTTTAAAAGAGAAATGAAATCAAAATAATTATTGAAAAATAATTACAAAGAATTCAACGGATAACCAATACCAAAAAGAGGTCGTCTATTGCAAGTTTCTTTAGCTTTATTCAGTACGTGATTTACATGAAACAAACTTAAAGGTAAAGGTGCGAACACGATACAAATGTATTTATTTCTAAACCCCAATATCAGGGGCCTACAGTAACAAGTGTTTGCGTATCATCTTAAGGAAATGCGACCTCCGTGAAGGACTCTCGAGTCGTGTTGAAACCACAACTCTGTTCAAATAGATCCGTGTATATGTACGTAAGATGATCCAACAGTTAGGATTGCAAGGGAAGGGAGGAAACAAATAGTAAAAGGTATTTCAGGAAGCATCTACTACCAAAAGCATTCAATTCATTTTATTTTTTCGTGTGACGTCACTTACCAGTAAGCTTTTTACTAGTAAGTGCTGTTACTAGCCCCCACTGCTATACAATATATATTATCATATATTGTTCTTCCTTCTAATGAATGCGAGAAACTGAAAAATACTTATTTAGTATTAGACTAAACCACAACTAAACTGATTTATATAAGATTTTGACAAATACTCTATTATAGTTTCCTGTCAATTTCAATACATACTTATGTTTTCATGCTCTCATCACGGAAAAACATGTTGCAGACATACGTACTAATGCTGCAAGTTAAAATAACAATAAATAGTCTTCAACGATGTCTTATTATGAGCGCAATTACACTAACATTCACCATACATTGTCATATCATTACCTAATATATAAAACAAACCCACACAAGACACCCACAAATCAAAAAAACTTTTTCCTTATATTCAATAAAAGGAATGTAATCAGATTTGACGATCATAACCTTTGCAACTTTCTTATACAAGTATATACAATGCCAAATGTGAATAGTTTTCAAGGTCAGCTAAGTGATTTGACCTTTAAAGCTGAAGTTTTGACGAAAAAAGAGGATGTGGGGGTCTTTTGGACACATTACCGCTAAAAGGCAAGAATAATAAACTTCCTTTGGTATATAGAAATATACGATATTATGTTTTGGACATTATTCGAGAAAATAAAGTCTTAAGTTTTTTACAATATTATGTTAATTGTGTATCGTGAACCTTATTAATTGTTATTGGTAATAAAGGACACTTTTGTTAATTATTTATTGTATCAAAATATCTTACGAATATAATAAAAGCGAAAATTTGTATGTAGCTATCAACAATGGTATCAACTGACAATGCATACAAATTATACCGTATAAAAATGGACCGGAATTTATGACAATAATTGACCAAATACAGCTCACATTCAAAAAGAAAATAAGTAACAAAACAATAATAATGCAAATAAAATGTACACGTTATAACATTGTATTTGGCGGATATCCAAACTATCCAACATTTTATCATGTGCCAATATTTTCATTCGACGCCGGTGTGCGCGCCAACAGTTCTCCTATAAATCTAGGGAGGCGATATTAATATTTATTACGATTTACGAACAACACGATACTTTTATTATATTTGTGATTAATAGTTTAAAGGAGAAATAATAAATGGTCGGGTGGAATTGAAACGTGAGACCTTTACCTGTTATAGAAACTTGCAAGTAGGTTGGTGGGAGTGAGATAGTGCTATATTGTATAAAGCTACGTCACCCTTGCACAGTTATTACATAGTTAGTAAACTATTAAGTTTAACGAGTATTATACCTTAAGTTTTTCACACTTATTAGGGTTTTCTACCCTTAGGGTAAACATTGAACCTTATTAGTAAGGCTTTGTTGTCTGTCCGTCTGTTCGTTCGCGAGTTAGACAGTTAAATTAAAAAAAATACAATTAACCTTAAAAACGAGGTTAAATAATAAATAATTAAAGTGCGCGGACACATTTAGTTTCTTCATGTTTTTTTGTCAAAATCCTATTTGCACGGAACCCTAAGGTCCAGTTTCACCATACTCTGTTAAATATTTAACGGTCTGTTAAGACAGATAACGGACTGTTAAAGTTATCAAGTGTCCCACCACGACTAAACGTCTGTTAACTTCGCTTAACAAGGCATTAAATCTAATCACCGGTCAAGACGTCTGTTAGACACTAACAGATTGTCAAAGTCACGTCAAAATGGACGCTGCATATAATTTTATTTTAGCAAATAACATTTTAGAAAATTTAGATTGCTTAGATGGAATTGTACGACGTCCCAGAATTTTTAAAGATCGTCATTGCTATTTCGAAGAATACGATGATGTCGATTTTTGTACCAGGTTTCGTTTATCAAAAGATATGACCCTTGATATTCTCCAGTTGATCGAAGATAAATTAGAATATCCATCAGATCGGTAAGTCGTCTATTAATTAATTAAGACCATCATGTACGTTATGAAATGCAAGAAATCATTGAGTAGTATTTTTATGCACTTATACAACCCATCTTATCATGTGTGATATTTTGATTATATCCACCTACAACCTTATAACTTTACGAACACAGATTTACATAATACAGGTAAGATTTATAAGGCTTATTCAATACATGAATGTTTTATAAAATTAATCATTTATTTTGTTTCAGAAACGAATCAATTTCACCCATAAATCAGCTTCTTTTGACTTTGAGATACTATGCGACTGGCTCCCAACAAATATCAGTTGGTGATTATTGCGGTATAAGTAAATCGTCATCTCACAGAATCATACACAGAGTCACTGCTGCAATAGCCTCATTAAGCCGCAATTGTATCAAGTTCCCAGACACAGTGGAAGAGATAAGGAAAACTCAGTTGAATTTTTATAATATTGCAAAATTTCCAAAAGCTTTGGGTGCTCTAGATTGTACACATGTACGGATTCGTTCCCCTGGTGGGGTAAATGCAGAATATTTTAGGAACCGGAAAGGCTACATGTCCATAAATGTGCAAGCGATTTGCAGTGCAAATTTAGAAATTTTAAATTTGGTGGCAAGATGGCCTGGCAGTAGCCAAGACCAAACTATTTGGAACGCTTCCTACAGGAATGCTTTGTTCGAAAGCGGCAAGTATAGGGATGCTGTATTATTGGCTGATAGTGGGAACATGAATCGGCCTTATATCATGATGCCACTGGACAATCCACAAACCCCAGAGGATATACTATATAATGAGGCTCAAATCAGAAGCAGAAATCCTGTTGAACGCATGTTTGGGGTGTGGAAACGAAGATTCCCTGTACTTGCCTTGGGGATGCAGATACAAGTGAAAAAATGTCTTGCTGTTATTGTTGCAACGGGAATACTGCACAATATTGCAATAAAGGGAAAGGAAGAGTTACCACCAGATGATCCTGAACTTGAGTTAATTATGCCATGGGAAGATTTGTTCCGTCAGGGCCATATCAGGGAACAAAGAAATAATGGAGTTATGAGAGATATAAATCCTAAGCGAAGAGAGCTAATAAATAATTATTTTAAAAATTTACATTTAAATGCATCTCATAATTGATTTATAATTATTAGTTGTTATGATGTCTTTATTTTAACTGCATTAAATTTTATAGACCGAAAACAGTTAGTACCTTAAGTACAAATGAAAAAATCTTAAGTACAAATAAAAACATGATTCATAAATGTAACTAAAGAATAAAAACATAATGTGGTGTATTAGTTTAATTAAATTCGTTTGTAAAATAAAATAAAAAGTCGAAAATCATATTTTTTTTTTTAACATTTCAAGTTCCATTTCCAATTTCTCCGTTCTAATTTTTTCTTGTTTTAACTGTTCTCGTAAAATTTCTTCCTTTAGGGCAGCTTCTTTTTGGGTATTTTTCAACATGTTCTCAATAAGTAATAATTTGCTTTGCAGGACTTTGTCCTGCAAAGAAGTCTTTGGCCTTCTTCGGTGCAGCCATGTTGATGTCGAAAGTTCTTTATTGCCGGAAAGTGTAGTCGACACTTTAGTTTTCAAATCTCTTGGAGTCCAACTGCTCCACTTTTTATTTTCCACTTTCTAAAAAAAAATAGAAAAATTATTGTAATTAATTATTTCATAATTATAATGGCCATAAAAGCCACTTGTCTGCCAGTACCTACATAAATATTTTTACCCACCTCAGTTGGAATAATGCCTTTGTTTTTCTGAGACATACTGGAATCTTTAAATATTGGTGAAGAAGGCGCATTGGCATTGAGTACTGTCTGTGATCCCAGAACGACCCCAGACTCGATATCATCCTGGTAAATAAATAAAAAAATTACCTCGTATAATATTATGTTAATTAAAGTTACTATAAAAATATAACACATAAATATACTTTTTTATTAAGAACTTCAATTTCAGTATTTGAATTACGAAGTTCCTGATCTGAGAAATGTATATCAGAGTCATAAGGATTATCAAGTCCATCCAAAGTTGGGCCAAGTAACATTTCCACTTGTCCTTGAAGTGGTCCTGGTGGTGGAATGTCAGGCTTGCCTCCTCCTGCAAAGAAACACAATACTTAGCACGACTTCTCGGAATAAATCTATACACTTTTCTTTTTAAAAACGACTATTGCTCTAAGGAATTTAATCCCTGTGTCGTTGGGTTTCACAAACATACAATTCACATGCAAAAAGACACCCAGACTCAGAACAAGCATTTGTGAATCACTCAAAATAATGCTTGTACTACGCGGGAATCGAACCCACGACACGCGGCGCACAGTGGGTTTGGCGTGATGACCTTAACCACTCGGCTATACCGTACAAGCATTGGATGTGCCTAGCTGTAGCATATTGTGTTCTTCTTGTTTTCAGGCCTAGCTAGTTCATGTTTTAAAACAAATAGCTGTGTCACCTACCAGTTAAAAAAATATTTTTTTTGGCAGCGGCTTTGTCTTTCCGTGTGGTGCGTTTGATGTTGTCCCAGCAGGTTTTTAATTGCTCAACGTGACGCACGTGAAAAGAACTTAAACAATTAAATTCTTCTGCCAGTTTCTTCCACCCTTCATTTTTCGTTGCACTGGTCACGGCATCCGTTTTTTTATTTTCCACGATATCCTTATGCCGTGAAATTAATTCTATCAGGAGTTCTTTTTCGTGTGTGGTAAAATTCGGTCCACGTGTCTTCTTCGACATTTTTTTATTTCAAAAAATCGCGAAAAAATTACACCGCAACAAACCGAACACAACTAATCAAAACGTAAACAACACCTAGATACCTTGACATTTCATTTCAAACGACGTATTATACGACTATGTAAAATGTCGTCCAATTCCATATAAATACACGTCGGAAGCGAGCACTTCAATCTGGTTGCTTAAAATAAGAGCGAATGACTTGCCCGTCATTCAGTTAAATGGCAGATTTACTAATGCCTTGTTAAATTTTTGCCGTGGGACACATGACGACATAACAGACCGTTAACTATTAACAATCCATTAGTAAATGACCGATTATGATTTAACAAACAGAGTATGGTGAAACTGGACCTAAGTCTTGCTAGTCCGTCTTGCACTTTACACGTTTTTATTCTTTGAAACCATACACACAAAAAAATATTTAAAATATTACGTCAAAGGGAGAAAGAAAAAAGTAGATTTCATCAATTTACATTTTTACCTTAAGGTTAATTAGGCAACCTCATGAAAACCCCTGATAAAAAAATCTTAATTAACCATCTAAAATATTAGTGGAAACTTACCCATTCCCATCAAGTACATTGTACGACCTTTTTCCTGAAGGTCGAGGTCAAACACAAATGGCATACGAATTTTCCTCCAAGGTCGAATCTAGGTCACAACTAACTAACATTAATACTTAACTTTAACGAATATGAAAGCCAGAATAAGACTTAATGAAAAATATCCAACGCCTAGCACAATCTAATATATTATGTCTCCATCACACTTGGCCAGAAAATGTCATGAAAATGTATTATTATTATTGTACGTAACGTAATTTATATTATTACATGTAGAGGACGCTTGCGGTACAAATTAGGAATTAAATTACTTTTCAGAACCGGGGAAGAAGATGACAAATTAGTTTTGAACTAATAATTGTAATTGGATCACCTTACGACTTTTTTTTGGTATTGTAATGTATTTTTAGTCCACTAGGATAGGTTTTAAATCCAAATCTAATCATGCATGCGACTAAAGAACAATGAAGAATACATTGGTATCCTTCATACTACTCACTACACATATCTTATACGTGAAGTTGGTTATCAAGCTGGATTGTTAGTATTCCGTTGCTATGCTGGGGTACTAACCCCATCATATTTAGAAACTTAGGGATGGATGATTTCTGTCCATTTGGAAATTCAAATTTCCTTAAACCATTGCCAGTGGTCATAAGAATTTCAACAAACTTAACGGTTAACATTTTCCTTCCTAGGTGTCAAACCTGCAACCAAGTACAAGCGTATCTGGCTTACTTAACCTCTAAACTACGGCAGTAAAAACACCAAACAGTAATACGAAAACGAAGAAATTCTCGTTTTAAATGAGAGCCACTCTCAAAGCAGTAATTTTTCCGTCCATGAATTAGCTAAGCAAGGGCAAGTCACGTACCCCTACGACTGGGCAGTATATCAGCGGTATTATGCGATATGTCATCAGCAGTGACCGTGGCATGCTTGGGCGCGGTCCAACACCGTGTTTCAGCAATTATGTGCATACGTTACGTCGCTGTTATGTGGTCTCATGCTCAGCGCATTACAGGTTAAGATCTAGTTCGAGACATGTTTCTAAGACAGTTAGAGGGTGAGGTTATTAGATACTACTGTACGTCTTCGTGTGATAGTGGTTGATGACATCGTTTTGAACGGTAATAGAGATTTAATCAGCCTAAGAGAATGGCAGATCGGTTCTGTGTATAGGATCTGGAAGATTTCTGCATTAATACAGAATGTTTTTGAAGTTGACGAAGTAAAAATGCAAGATTTTGTGTTTGGTCCTTGTATGGATTTTTAAGGACTGACAAAAGCGTTAACTACACTTTAGTCAGTCTTCATAAATTCATGTCTGTAAGAACTTACTCTTTTCAGGATAGTAAGTTTCCAGGGATTAGGAGATTTAGTTGTATATACTTCTTACTATCCTGATAAGGTTTATGGACCAAAAAATATCCTTGAAATCCTGTTACTTACAATATCACCGGTCATCGAACTGACAACTCACATTTGTCGCAGACAGTTATTTCAATCAGAGAAGTGCTATATTATGTTGTGCCGCTCCCATATCCAAGGGCAGTGACTTATAGGAATTGTACCGTGTTTCGCTATGGGAAAACTTTAGCTTCCAACTTTTATGGCAAAGGAAGTTCGCGTTTATTGGCTATTTCTTTTAAGGGGCACGTTTAGTATGCTGCTTGCGGTTGTAGGGTACAAATGGGTAAATAAATAAGCATATTTTTCATTCCGGTTTAGCAGGAAAATAGTAAATAAAAATGTTCCCATATTTTTGGTTCTCGTAGTATACTGAGTAAGTGAAAAGGATATATCTATGGAAAATTGAAAGAGTTTTCAATATATCTTGTGGTGTCGCGAACACTTTTGATTTTTCGACATTGATAGTGATGATTCATGATCTATCAAACTTCAGTTGACATTACAAATCAACGTATTTTATGAACAGTAAATTCAGTCGTGCACGGCAGAATACAAATAGCTAGTCGATCGATTAACGTAACGTTTATCGAAATGGTCATAATCGTTCGTTTGTATTAATGGTGATCCGTTTCAAGTGTAATCAAAAATTTAAAGCCGTTGCCATATTCAGGAAACCGCTTGATAGGTTTTTAAATAAGTTCAGATATTTTCGCCGTTCTTAAATGCTTCAGTTTTATTTCAATGGACATTTTTAATCAGAAAACATAGGTATTATTGAAAAGAAAATTGTGTCGCGAAAGAATTGCAAAAAAATCAGATATTGATAAATGATGAAGCAATTCAGGCCTCAAAATATAATCACGTGCTTTTTTTTTAAATTATAATAAAATAAAAGCGAAATTGACTATGTAGTACTTTGTCATAGATTATTTTATTTTTGTGGGAACACATCGCGTGGCTTATCTTATAGCCACAGATGTAAGAGTCAATGGAGGGTGCTATGTCAATAGTAATCACGAGCAATGGACCAGAAACTGTTACTATTGATAGTTTGAAACGCGACGTTATTGCTCTACGTAGCGGAATTGATATCACGATGTTGCAAAAACAAATGATGGTTCATTCTAGCTAGCCATAGATTGGAATAATATTTGATTCAAATGAGTATACAAGAAACGTTTATTTTATATCATTTCCAGTAGTACTTGTTTGTTGGATCTAATACTTTGATGCCATATATCAAGCCTTTGATCTTCTCGCTGGCTCACTCCGTATTGGCAAATTACGCATCCAACATTTCAAATTCAGGTAACTTTTTGTATATCCAGTCTTTGCTTGTTTTGCTTATGTTCCTCGATTTTTTGTGAAAGCCTCGAGACAAGGGGTTTAAATTCCTTAGTGTAGGACTATAAAATGTCACAAACTCAGTATAAGCGACTAATGCCGCTAGGAATGCCTAGGAATACCACCTATACTTATAAAGAGTCACTTAATCATTCGTATTGTTTTTTCGCACTCTTGTTTTTTGAGTATTTGGTATCCGTACAATCCCGAGTGGCCAGCATTTCATTTGAGTACTGTTCTACGGTTGTTTCGTGTTTTCTGTGTCCCAATAAAAGTGGCTTTTTTCCTTTTCTTTTTCGCAAGCTTTACAATCGGACAAAGTGAACTGTATTGGTGACTTGCACCTGCAAAAATAGGATTGGAATTTGGACAATTTTTGTGCGGGCTTCCTGGTATTGCAATATTTTTTTAATAGGCATTGTAGGCAAGCTTTAGTAGTCTTTTTTTGTAGTAATTTTGAGTTCCAATAATAATCTCTTATATGTAACATGCTGTGTGCGGTGTAAACCTGTGTGCATGCCACTAATCTCCTCCTAAACGACTGGACTAATTTTAATGCTTTTTTGTATTCCCTTAAAGCTCACCGGAACTGTCGTGACGTGGATTCGTAATAATTTGCTAACGACAAGCTCTAACGTTTTTATCCGACGAGATTAAATACGCGTTAGTATATATTTGTGAAATAATTAATCATATCTGAAGTAATCAGTTTCTTCTTCGTCTTGTGTTATAAATTAATTATGTTAATTACGGAAGAGATAAAATGATAAGTTGTAATTACCAATAGTCTTCGGCGGTGCGGTGAAAGGTAAATAAAATTATAACTTCTATTCACAAAAAAAAACGGTGAAAATCCTATAAAGAAGACGTGAAGAAGTTATAAAAAGGAGGGCATTATAACAGTTTGTATTAAAACCACTATTATGCTATCAACAACAAGTTTTAAGTATAGGTTTATACGATCTCTTTCCGGGTATAGAAGACTAGCTCATTTACAAATTATGCTGGTATCGAAGGCTGGCCTTTCAAAGTTTACACCACAAAGCAATAATACTTCTTTATAAGAGATATCCCTTCCTTTTCGTCCCTAAGTGACGTCACATTGTCCAAGATGGATGCTCGCATACAATTTGTTGTCACCCCAAACTTTCGCGCCGCATTTCCTTTTTATTTCTCAAAAGAAAATAATGTATTGTGTGAAGTTTCAACATATTATTTAACGTTTAAAAAGTTCAAGTTCTTGTAAAAGTTAGGGTGTATGTTGAATGTGATTTTTATACATAGTTAAAAATGTTGGGTGATTTGATGATGGCGATTTGATAGATCGGTTTATATGATTTCGATTCAATTTTTTGATTGTGGATTGATAAATGCGATTGTATTAGTTTGTGCTTTTTGATGTAAAAGTCACTTGTGGATTAAGGTATCAAGAAATACAAACTGAAATAATGAGAATTTGATTGACTGGATGTAAGATTAGAATAAACATAATGCTCTCTGAACTAACGTTTAAAATGAAATGACAAAATATTTTTTTCTTTTGGCAATTATTCAACAAAAAAATCTTATGAATGAGAGTTGCGTATTCAAAGAGTTGCGTATTCATTGGGACCGAAACTAGTGGGGCGAACCCGATTAACTTTCAAGAATTTTTACTTTTCTCCAACTTAAATGAAGACGACATTTCAGCTATGGCACTCATGACGTCACACAATTCTAAGACTATCAGCTTAGTATGTGCCTACCTAGGTAGAAACGTCGTATTTAATTCTATTACGTCACCTCGGATGCCAAGATGCAGAATTGATGTCTCTTAGGAATGCTCGCTACATTTACATTACATTTAAGTAGTTCTGAGGGCTAATGGGAAAGTTCTGATGTTTGTTACAAGGGTCTAAATTGAAAGGGTTGAGTTTTCCAGTGGATAAAGTTTGATAGTCTTTTGTCTGATTGATTGTTCTGTAAATTGTCTTTTTTTGTTTGAAAATGATGTTTTTGTTAGTAGAACGGTCTTATTAAATTATGCATGAGAAAAGATTACTGAAGAAACTTTACTGAGAAACTTTATTTTTTCTATTAATAATGTTATTGATTTGCAAGCCTAGCAATGGAGTTGCCTGATGACAAAAATCGAGATTTTATTTTAACAATTTTATTTTTAAATCTTAGTCAAATTCAAATACAGACTAAATTAAGTGTGAATCAATTTGACATGTCTTGATACTATACAACATAATTATTAGTAAACGCACACCTACGTAAAAATAATAGACGATCGGCAAACACATGGCCTCCTTGACAATAATAGTGCAAAAAATACAAACTACTTATTATTATTATTCGCAACGACAAGCGAACGACACATACAATATAAAACCCCCTTATCCATTATTGTGCACACGCCCTTAGGGATGATCCGGTTCTATCCGGCTGAACCCGGAAACTCACAAACTCATATTTACTGCTTTAAGAAGATATTAATATTTTTTTTCTCTCTAACTTCTTTTATTGTTTCGAGAACTTTGCTCCTTACAAAACTTAATCCCCTTTTTGTTCATTTCCAACGGAATTTGTTTTGGTTAGAATAAGTGAAGACTAAATAAAGTTTTAATTCATGAATTGCTTTTTATTTTGTCTTAATTTTCTTTGGATCTGTTTCGTTTTAGTTTTAATTGAGGGGTACAAGATTGTGGAGAGTAAGAGAAAATGCTTTTAATGTTTTGATTGTATTCAGATAGATTGAAGAGTTCTTAATTGGTTGCTAACTTGTATTTTTAGGGTTCCGTACTCAAAGGGTAAAACCCTAAACCCTTTACTTAAGTTCTGCTGTTGTCCTTCTATCACGAGGCGAATGAAAAAAATAAATTTACACGAATGAGGTTCCTATTTATATCGCTGTCATAAAGCTCGTTACAGTCACAAATTGGGTAACTAATGTTTTGTTACAAGTTTGTTTTTCTTTGTTCTAGTCATACGGAACCTATGGTGTCGTGAGTCTGACTCGATCTTTACCGATTTTTTTTTTAATAAAAACGAAATGCAGTTGTTTTTAGAGCAGTTGTTGTAATGTTATTTGGCTAGACTGTTCTAATGAGTCCAAAGTTTATTTAATACCTATATTTACTAAATCGTTGAACTTTTTCACATTGAACAAATTAAGATTCTAATCTATAAACTTTTTTTACCGATTGCATGTCTTAAGTGAATTTTACAAGCCAGCAACTTTTTAACCTCAGAGTAAAAGCGCTTTCGACATGGCAAGAGTGCGAGACCTTACATGCTATAGAATGTTTATTAATGCAACAAAAACCACGTCGTACTCTTCATATAACTATTGATATGTGGCATATGTACAGTCATGAGCAAAAGTATTGTATCCAAGCTCAATCAAGTAGCGGGGTAATAAATTCCTTATATTTAGTTTAAAATTTAAAATCCTTACATTGTAAAACTATTTAATAATATATAATTTTAGATAAAAATGTTAAAAACATTGATCCTAAATTGTGAAACATTAAATAACTAATTAACAAAAAACCTTCATAAATAAACACAGCAAGCAACTTTAATTCCGTATACATTTGCTCGTAACTGTACAATATCATAACAAGACGAAAAAACATTTAATTATGTAAGTTGGCGTGCAGACTGCATCGATCGGCGCTTTAACAATTCATGGCTGGATTTCCCTTTGACTCACTTTATGGTGACCATGAAAACGTGAGACCTCGTAAAGTCTCGTTATGGCTTTCTAATTTAATATCTATGGTGATGGTTAATTTATTATTTGATATTGTTGTCAACATTATCCTACTAATATAATAAACGTGAAAGTTTGTATGTATGGATGTTTGTTCCTCTTTCACACATAAACCACTGAACGGATTTAGACGCAACTTGGTGCACAGGTAGTTTATAACCAGGATTAACACGTTAAATAGTTTTTTTATCCCCAACAGCTAGTCTTTTCATAAAATAACTAAGAACTCCTGGCTACAAAAAAAAACGCAAACCCAATGTAACTTCTAAACTAGCTTTTCTGAGAAAGTGGAAATATTCCCATCGAAATTAATAATATCTAGTTAGCCTTAATACATTACTTTACTTATTACTACAAAAATCTGTACAATTTATATTAGTTATTTATGTTTTTAATATAGAACACATTAATATAATGATCGTGACAGCCGTGGGAAACCAACCCGTGGCCGCCGTCAAACCAATTATTAAGGAAAAGTAGAAAAGAAAAACCATTTTACTTATACAAATTGCGGTTAATATTATGATAAATAATTTATATTCTTTATTTCAATGTATGTCTTTTGTAAAAATTTTTTTTTTTTAAGTAGCAGAAAAAATCTAAAACAGATGGTTTACACATGATATTTATAATGTGTTTACCGATTTATAATGGCGTCGAGATAGCATATAAAATCAGTCAACAGGTCGTGAAATTAGATTAAGATACAAATAGGGTAAGAAAAACCAAATTGGTTACTGATCGAATTTATGACCGAAGCAACCCTTGAACTTGATTTTTAATTTTATTATTTATCGTAAGAGCGACAGGAGATATACAAAGTAAGTAAAAAAATCAAATATGTTGAGATTAGTTAACTAGGTCCATGAGATACAGACAACAGGTAACAGACGGATAAAAGACGGCAAAAAACGGACATTTGAGTCCCAGTCTGTACGAAACCCTGGAATGTCGCTAATATCATACAATACATAAATAATTATTTCATAATAAGGCATAATACTGCGAATCTCTTGATCTTAATCTGAAAGATATTTAAATATACTTTTATAAATAAAATTAATACATAAAGCATTTTTCGCGATTGTAACATTTAATTAACATTCGGGTCCCCGGCGTCTGTTATTTTGGGGAATGTTTCCCTTTCGCATACCTACCGTAATAAGAATGTTTTAAATGTTCCCAGGATAAACTGATGGTAGGAATAAGAAGACTTAAAATTTAAACCTTTTCTTAATTACCTTTATAAATGGAAATTAATTACGGCATTAATTTTGAGTATAATTACGTGACTGCAATCGTTTTCTTTAATGTGTAGCAAAACAAGGACGATTTAACAAAATCTTATCAATAAGACAAATTAAAGAGTTTTATCTTTTTCGAGGTACTGCCTGAAATGCCAAGTGGTAAAGGTCACCACGCTAATCCCACTATGCGTAACGTGTCGCGGTTTCGACCCCAGCGCAAGACTAGCATTTGTGTGATCCACGAATGCTTGCTCTGAGCAGAGTGCCTTGTGTATGTGACTTGAATGTTTTCGGAACCCCCCGCGACGTACGTTTAGTTTAGGAGCTGTGTAAGCAATAATGAAAACTTACAAATCAAAACATAATTTTATTCGTTTGAGCTCGAGGCTCCATGCCTATTGTTGATATTCAAGCTAATCCCATATCATTTTTTAATAAAAATCGGTTAAGCCCCTGAAGCTACCAGACTGATAGCCAGAAGAAATTACTTTTATGATGTTTAATTTTACTGAATTTCTATTTCATTTAAAATAATAATTAAAAAATAAAACATTTTCTTTGAAGTATTTTGTGGCCACCCCACAATCCTCCCCGTATTGATAACGCCCGTACAGTAACGAATGGTATAATCACGACAAAAACATGTTCGCTATCTTATTCACGATACAGTTGAATACAAAAGTGTTTTCCGATTGTTCACCTCAGGACATTATTGATGCGTGCTACGATACTGCTCTTTGTTCTTGTAATCTTTATGCCTTTACAATAAAGTTCAAAGTGGCTTGCCTTATTAAGAACGAATTAGTAAGTATAGATTAATTAATAATAAGTGTGTTATTCAATTGAACTTTAATAGTACAGTGGGAAGGTTGAATTTAGTGTGATATGTGATACTTAAATTTTAAATCTCAATTTAGTTTGCAAGTAGTTTGGTTTTGCGTAAAATTTTAATTAAGATCTTAGTAATTGCGACTAGTTTGGTGTAAATAGTTAAATATTAAAATACCTTGTGGAAGAACTTAGAGAATAAAAAATTGTCGTAATTTTTATGGAATAGCGTCACAATTAAGATCTCCGGTTAGGTCTGAAACTAGTCAGGCAATTTTGATAGAAACGTGTGACTAAATCTTTAAAAATAAAGAATCAGCCCCAAGTTTTCATTATAATAAAAATAGCGCTGTAAACATATTCTTAACTTTTGTAAAGTTTAACCTTTACTGCGAGAAAGTTTAACAGTTCTTTTGTCAGTTTCGTGAAAACTAGAGCTTTCGATGAAGTTTTACTCTTGCAAGTTTTCCTTTTGCAAAATTACTAGGGGTAAGTTTTCTTACATTATATTATATACAGTGGTATAGAGTAGTGCATTTTAGTTTATGTTTCAATTTGCTATCTAAACTACAAGGCAAAAACGTAATACCTCGTTCCAATTATCCCGAATGGTAACTATTTCCATTCATAAAGTCATATTTCAGAAGAAAATTTAAAGATCACATTCAATTAATACCACTACAGTCAGCTTTTCATTTTCGAATTGAAATATGCAATTAGGACCGTGTCGCACAAAGTACGTGTTTCCAACGCGCTAATGATTTATGATTAAAAATGTTCCAAAACATGGCTGTAACCGCGAAAATTTACCATCAAAGTAAATACCACAAATTCATAAAACTCGTCCCCAAAATTCAAAACTAATATTTTCCCCGAAATTTCATGAAAAACTCTCGTTTAGTCGTTGCGCTTGGAAAATGAAGGTTGTAATTTAGCACGTCAGATGGCCGTGATGAATGAGTGACGTCACGAAATGGAAGGGGAGGGGAGCGAGGGGGTAAATAATCAAAATGCTACAGATCAAACGCTTTGCAAGAGAAGACTGAACTCTATTACGAAGACATTTTCTTAAATATTTCGGCGTAAATCGCGGCCCGCGAGTGCTTTGGACAACGGCAGTCATTTAAATATTTAAATAGAATGAATTAGTTTTGTAAATAAAATATTTTTAGTGGATTTTCTAAAAGATATTCTTAAAAATATGAATTATTTTTCCGCTGATGCATAAAAAACAAAAGTCTTCACATTTTAAGTTACATTCATGGAATATCACGAATGACCAAAGCGATGACAAAAATCTCGAATAAACTGGTAACATTAGCAGTCATTTAGCTAGTCCAAACACAGCGTATAACCGTAACATAATATATTTTTTACCACGATGTAAACTCTATTGATGAGCGAAATTGCAGTCAATCAAAAAGAATTTTCGGAAAATGATTTCTAAATCCAATTCTACGATAAAACTCACCGATTTATATTTGAAATGTTTTCCAAAAATATTTTATTTGAGTGAATTCCCAATATTGTTTCTCAACTTGAGTATAAAACTGCAAATTCAATCTCAAACGTTTAATAGAAAAAATTGAAAATTGATTGCTTTTTACTTATTATTGAAGGGATATAGCTTTGGGGTCTTTTAAAATCCTTTTTATTTAAACACTTGGGGTTCGAAAGGCTTTTCTGATTTTTTAAGGGGTGGATTTTGAAGTCAGTATAATGTTCTTCTGAATTAGATTTGGTTTATGGTTACAATACCCCATGTGTGCCCTCACGGAACACAGCGGGATAAGAACTTAAACAGCCAACATTTGTAGAATTTAGTGGTGTTTGAGGTGTACTGCAAGTTTTTATCAAATGTATGAAGTGTAAGTTAATAAATAACATACTGGCTTTCAGATAATTATTTCAAATGTGTGATCTCAACACATTTCAGATTTAGTCGGTGTTAACATTCGTAAAATCATTACTTATCTTTCTCTTCTGCGGCTTCCAGAGAAATTCTCCAAGAATAAGAAGTAAATGTGTATGACTCGTTCCCAAAACAATCTACTCCTATCATTTGCATAGAAATCCACGAACGAATTACAGCAAATATGCCATAAAACAGTTGCCACCTCCAGGGAAAAGCCACCATCAGCGATGGTAATTTCAACGTACAAAATCAAGTTCGGGAAAATTGCAAGCGAATTGGTAATGCACCGAACAATCCCATTTGTACCCAGAACAAACTTCGTTCGACAACCCCTCTGTCTTCTGCCAATTTTCCCCTAGACACCCCTGCTATTAAGGATTGGAGACAATGTAGCACCTTGCAGGACTCCATGATATTACGATGGAATTTTAATACCAGTGAAATTTCCAAAACCGCTAAATTTATTATTTTATTTTAAGCCCCGCTGACAATAAAAATGTGTCATCTATAACAATGAAAATGTCAGATTAAAAAAATATATTTATTTTACTTTAATGAGAAAATCCGATAGTTTGTAAGGTAGAACGCTTATGTTATAACTTTTCCCAAATATTAAACGTATTTTAAACAAGGCTTTTTCATTCTATTTTTATTTAGGTTCGTAAAATAATTCGTTAAAAAAATAAAAATACAATATCGAACGAAGTGTCACAACCCTAAGCTGCCAGTAGTGCCAGTCTAGTGACAGAAATATCAATAAAATAAATGAAACGGTCTCGGCTCGCGCGGGGCTGACACAGCCGTTTAGTGGCCAGACGTCGCGCTCGCAAGACACGTGTCAGATTAACTATAAATCTGACATCTTATATAAGCCCTCTATTATAGACCTTATTACACAGATCGTTGATTTGGTCAGACTTGCATTATGTCATAAAAATGTTAGAAATTGTAGAAGTATTTTTGTTTTAAATCTCATTTTCTTTTTTGTTTTTTTTTTTGTAGTAGGGAGGTTTTTTTACAATAAGATAACATAGATATTAAGGATAGTAAGAAAACAGTAATAGTAGTTCGGGAACTACAGATACAAAATTACCCGACACAGTATTATACTTATGAAATCTGTTATTAATGTTATCAATCGAAACAAAAAGATGAAAATCAGTCGTTGTCTTTTGTATTACACTAAACTTTGGTGCTAAAAATATTTGAAAAAGAACAAAGAATAGTAAAAGAAATGTACCTAATCTTTGCCTTGATCTTTGTGGGGAGAAACGGGTAAGTTCGCACTTCCGGCGTCGCGCCACACGCAGCTCCCAGACAGCTGTTATGATGATATACAATGTTTTGAAGACGCGTTTTAGACGTTGACTCATTGAAAACAATGGAATTTATTGCTGCAAGTATTTAAAAGGCAAAGAATGTCCCTAAACATACTGTAAATACATTTGGGTCGTACCTGATCAAATCGTTATGGAGGATCAAAGCTCGAAATATTTCTATAAAAGGTTTATGGGACAGATAAAATAAAAGGAAAATATAAAAAATGCACATACATCGCTAAATAGTGGGATGTTTTTTGCGAGTTTCGACTACTTTAAGTCTGTAGTCGCAAAAAACAGTAAATTCACGACAATTTTATATAGAAATTGTGATAAATTCCCTTGTAATAAAATAAAGGAGGTCTCACAGTCGGTTACGACAGCGATAACATCAAACTACAAGCTATAAGTAATAAAACGTTTAAAAGGTAGAAAAAGCATCAGGTGTACCGTGTAGGGGAGGGTCCTTGTCGCTCGATAGCGATGGAAAGGAATTGCCAAGTTAATGGCTGTTGCATACTGCCATCAATTTCGCTATAGTAGTTTATCCTTAAGCATCGTGGCACAAGGGATGAATGAATAGGCAATACAAGAAACTATTTTAGATTAAGCTACAGTGGCGGGTCTAGATGAAATTTTGAAATTAATTTTATTCCCAATAGATCCCAGAATTTGAACCAAATTTTTATCGGTTACATCGAAATTATGTGATCATTTGCCACATTTAATACTGATCAGCTACATATCTGGAAACCTACAAGCCGTCTATTTAAGGACCTTCCTTCCTCTATTTATTTTTATGGCTACTTCAACTTTTTTTGTAATCAAGTCGACCGACAACTAAACTTTGTTGGACTTAAAATTTAGTTTATATTCGTTTACTTGTCATTTAAAGTCCGGAAACTTATTTATTTTAGCTTAGATGTTTTTACACTTAAATATTCCAGACCTATGTCTTTAAAAAATATCTGTTCGCTCCTCACATAGACCTTATTGCTAGCCACAGGGGGATGCTAGAGGGAGCGGCGGGGGGTGTTTATAAAAGCTTCAATTAATTATAGCACAGGTGAACCCGCGCGAATAAGCATGAGGGATTTATATGAAAGTGTGCGGTTTTCGCTTCAAACCCGTTTAATTTTGTTCTGTATTCGTAAATTTGATGTGAATGGTGAAACTTCACGCTGTTAAGCTGACAATTACGTTGATTTGTAATTTAATTTAACGTAGTAAATATGTCTGATCTACACATTTATCGATGTCATTTGTTTATCATAAAATACGATTTTAAGGGTAATTATTCATATGGTTATAGATAACATTCTTTCTTCATTTATTTTCTAGCTTTCTTTCAATCCTGTTTATACACACTACCTGTTAACTCACTATGTCTGTATATCAGAGAGTTGTTTAAAATAATTACCTTTCAGATTCTTCCAACACAAAAAGTTTTATCTTTATTTACACTTCACTTCATAAAATATAAAAAAATATACCCTGAGCGAAGTAAATGTTGAAATTAAACGTCGGAGGGTTCTCGAGCAGGGCACTGTGTGTCTAATTATGATTGTCCTACTCTCTCCCGTCGCACTTCAGTTAAATTTAATTTTCTCCTCAGCCCATACTTAGTCACTAATTCACAAGCAAATTAAAAGGTTTCGAGAAAATTTTCGAGAATCTCTTTAAGGTTTATTTTTAAGTACATTATTTAAAATTTTCAAAAGAATTATATCATTGAAGTGCGTGGTATTATTTAAGCCAATTGAGAAATTAAACATTACGCTAATCAAGTTTTAATTAAACGTTATTATTCAAATATAATGGCGACTAAATGAAATGAACTATTTCGATTTGTTTTTAATGATGTGCCTGTTCTGGCATGTCGAACAATTATTATTTATTGGTACATTAAGACAATTATGTCTAATTTACCGCTCTTAAATCACAAAATAATCTGAATTATTTTTTAGTGAGTGGGACAACTTTCAGTCTGTTCTTTTACAGTATATGTTTAGCTTTCATTATTCATCATCATCAGCCAGTTTCAGTCTACTGCCGGGCATATACTTGTCCCATAGCACGCTACTGACCCTGATCTTCCCTTGTCTTCTAAGGGCCTTCTTTCTTCTCTTCGCCCCACCTAAGGTTTAATGTGTCTAAATCTGTTCGTGTGTGATCTACCTCTGAATATAATATCCCGTTAGCAGGTGCTAAAATGCGATGATAAACTGAAGTGATTGATGGAGCTTACGCGAGGCGTTTCCGTCAAACTTCGAATGCATCGACGCACCAGATAACTTTACTGCGCTATACCAGTAAGTACGTATTTTACTACTTCGACCGTTATTCTTCTTAACAAAAGTCATTAAGACAGTTAGTTTATTAATTGTCGACCGAGTCGAACTGCTCCCCTATTGTGTGAAATAATATGGAATATCTATTCACATAAATTTTTGTGTTCTACATCACGCCATTTATTATAGAAAACATTCTATTCCCATTCTTCTAGTCGACGGAGTGGAATGATGCATCCAACTCGCATACTTGTAAGAAACTTCTGCAACGCACATAAATTCTAGCACAACTAAAATTGCTAGTCTGAAAACTTTCCGAGCCATCTTCGTTTAGAATACATTAGAATTCTTCCAGTATGTAATTCTATGTATCTGAAGTTTGTCGCGTAAATATACGGGAAAATGCATTTCCATTTTTCCATGTGGTCAGTTTCCAAACTTTGTGAATAAAGATAAGAAAACTGATACGGTGAGGTCAGTTTCGTGTTTGCTGTATGGTCTTTGAATAAACTGAAAGTTTATTGAAAATGTATTTGTTCTGTTACAATTTAAAATGGACAAAGTAGAAGAATTTGAGAGATTCAAAATGAGAGATTTTGCAAAACGATGACGATAAAAGAAAAATGAAGATGATGAAGCTCATTTAGATATTATAAAATACACTTGAAACTACGCTATACGCAGTTTAATATTAATTGATGCAATTATTTTATTTTGGGAAATAATTCCTACTGAACGTTCAATTAAAACAAGAATAGCAAGAACATAACAAATACATTATCCTCGTCCCTGACCATTTTACCTATATCTAATATTCCATTACTTGGTCCAATACTCATGTCATTTCAGATATTGCTCATAGCCCCACTATTGTCAGATTCGCACAATGAGAAGGATGACCCCATTAATTTACTTATGCCTTTCAATATGATTTTCTAATTCAAAAGGGTTCCATCGAAATATATGTAAGGGATTCCGAGTAAGAACCCGAACTAAAATGTTGACAATGGATTACCTATTGCGAAAACATTTCTCGGTACTGCACTCCGAATGGAAAAGGTACACGTGATTTGGATTGATTTTAATTTGGTTCACTGATATTCGCCATTTTTGATATATTAAAAGTTGTACTTCTGTCAAAAATGTTTGTTGTTATTTTTTTTTCAGGACTAAAATGCTTTTCAAATCTTAATCCATTTTCGGTGTATGCTAAAGGCAAAATATAGGTATTACTGTTTTAAAGTATCTACTAGAATACTAACGCTAAAAACGATCCCTGAAATAGCTAACATAGACTAATTTATGAAATACTCTTTCTTCGAAGGAGAGAATTATACAAATCGGCGGCGACACATCCAGAACTTGTTCTAAAACATCTGCTAGCATATTCCTCGGTGACATACAAACCATTATAGATTTTCGATTTAGCACTCAAATTAAAGAAACAGGTGCGGGAATTGAATCGTTTGAAACTCAAGGTGTTTGTGAAACTTTCAAGACTTGCAATCTGAGTTTGTAAGATTCCGACTTCTTGGTAACGAGACTTGGATGCGGGTATTTTTGTTACATAGCTGCGCTCCACGGTTAGATTTGATTTTCTTGTGGTGATTGAATTTAAGAAAAAAAGGAGGAAGCTTGTTGCGGGTCACCGAGAGTAAGATAAAAGTTTTAGAATGAAATTCCGCAAAGAAAGTGGTCGTTTTGTGATCTGAACCACTTTAAAGAGATACTTATCAAATTAGGATAATTATAATAATAAGTATATCCTAACGAAAAATCTTCTTCAAAATTCACACTATACTATTCCATAAGTACTAGACATATGGTAAGTATGATACTTATATTATTTTTAATAAATTCAAATGTTGATTTCGACATTTATCCTGGGTAGAAATCGAACTACCTCCGGTATAGCAGTTAGGGCAACTAACCAGTAGACCAACATGCCAGAAAATTAATCAAAATCTCAAAAAGTGAAATCTTAAAACGAAAACTTAACAGTATTATATTTAAATACGTTCTGATTACGCAAATCGTCTCCCACTATTTGAGGTCCTTATCATTAATGCACTATGTGCCCGCATAAGTTTACAGACATTAGTCTCACACAGTGTTTAATAATATTTGTGGACTGTGGCCAACATCTAGGGGTTATGGTAAACCATATTGCACTGTTTAGTTCTAAACTAATTGCGGCTTTTAAAATTATCCAATGATAATGGGTCCATGTGACTCTGAAGGAAAGCTCTTGTAAAGGAAAGAAAGCGTACTTATAGATAATCAGTCTTAAGGGACTGCTACCACAATTATTCGAATGTTTTGTATCTAAGTATATTATGATGATGCCTTATTAAGGACGTGACACACTAATGAGGATTTTGAATGCTAATGGTGCGATGCCCAGGAATAAAATGTAAGTAATCGTTAAAAAACTTAGATATGCACCTACTGGCACGACATTGTAAAATTAAAAGTTGAAAATTCGTTTCGCTTCGATGCCCAAATTGAAACTTAATAATACAATAATAACACACAAACTTGGGCCTACCTATTAATCCACATCAGTAAGGTTTTAATTAAAATGTTAACTCTGTCAACCGTGTTTTAATATTCGATTGTATCTATTTTTTAAAATATGCCATCTAACATCCAATTTGATTGCGCGATAGTCAAACTCCACATTCATCAAATATTTCATTTAAAATATCTATATCGTTGTTTCATTTTTATTAAAAATGTTTTCGACACTTCCATTACATTACTGACGCTGCCTGTTACCAACACAGTGTTGACACACGTCCCCATAATGGAAAATAGAAAAGCGGCTTTTTCAATGGAAAATGTTGCGCTGGTTGCGGCTACATAATTATGAAAGTGATAAAGGTGTAACAATTGGTGTAACAAAATTGTATAGCAAGAGTCGGTTTCTCCTAAAATCTGTTAATTCATATCCTTATCTTTTTTCCGAGTCCTATTTTGCCACATATGTACAAAGGGGTTAAATGCTTCTAAAAAGAAACTCCCTATCACGGTTCATGATAGTCTGGTGAGCGATATACGAATAAACGGAGTGCCAACGAATTCTAAGCATTAGGGTACCGTTTAACTTTTTGAGTACGGAACCCATAAAATACTCAAATATTTTTTTTCTATCTTCTTCAATAATAGGAAACCTTCTGTGAAATATCAATAAAGCGGCTTAGCTTAGATAAACAGTTTCTACATTTCTAATATTAGATATCACTTTGAAACAATCATAATTTTAATACTTATAGGTAATTAGGGACCTTGTAAAACAATTATAATTATTTGTCAAATCAAAGCGATGAACAATACAGTTATATTATGATTGTGGTTTAATTAATTGAGATTGGAATACACTAATTATCTTCGAAACAGAGGTTAATTTGTTTCATAAAGTGAATAACAATATTGCCGTTCATCATTCGGCTAATGAGTGGATATTTGTATTATTTTGGTTTTGAATTACATTAAGTGTTTTTTTGAGTTTCTGTTTTGGACTATTCAGTCTTAGGTACCTTCCTCACTATCAAAATTATAGATGAAATCTTAATAAAAATCAGTAAAGTGCAACTTGGACTAGCAGCACTTAGTTTGGACACCCAGCAAATTCATGACCTTACGTACCGAAACCCTCGCTTAATCTTAATGTTGATTGTAATAGATGCTATACAATATACAAAATGTACAGGTAAATTAAAATGTCTTGATATAACAGTTACGCCTTGTGACAAATTTGTTTCGTTTTTATCCTTCTGATACGTAAACCTAAAAATAGACAAAGATATACAATTTAAGGAACAACCAAAATCATTTATATGATCCATGTTTTTACAAGTACACCAATTTTGTTATACAGCCGACATTACTATATAATTTTTCCTATACATTGCAGTAACTGGCTCCAATTTCGTAATAATTATTTCTTTCTACATATAAATGCCCTACATCTGACTTCAACAAATAAATAAAATCAGCACCAAAAAATAAATCAAAAGCAATATGAAAATGTTCATTAATTTTAATATCTCTGTAAATATCGTAGTATTTGCCTTTATCGTCATCTATCCCGGGAGCGAAGGCCGAAATTAATTCATGAGATCCCCCGGCCGGATATACTCCAAACTGTTATACTAAGACGAATATCAGACGGATATTAAAGGGATATTTCGAATATTAAGCCCTATAATGACCGGCTCTATTTCTCTTGCATTATTTTAGTATTAAAATATCAAATTTCAATGTTTCGATATCACGAAGTTCAATATTATTAATCATGTTATAAACGAGCGAGTGTGTAAGAGAATTGACTTTTAGTATTAAAAAAAGATTTATGAGTACTAATGACAATTATTAAGACAGCGCATTATACGGATTACACAGTGTTAAGTGGCCTTTATCATGTAAATATACAAATTTTATAAACAATACCACCATCAAAAATAACTAATGATCTTGCTCACCACACAAAGATTTACCTCCGATACAGCAGTCAGAAGACCTCCGGTACAAACGGGCCGGAGTATGCCAGATCACGATACATTAATAATACTTTCATCTTGTACCCGTTTCTTAAGAATAATGATTCTGAAAGACGAACATGAATATAAATACCAAAAACAAAAGCGGAACTAGGCGACAAGGTAGTACAATACAAACAAGAACGCGTTAAGCTCAGACCGCGGTTTGTATTTGCCACGGCCCACAAACAACGGACCCCACTTACTCACCAGTTACTACGCAAACTATTTGCTACTTAACCATTTCCCTACTTCATCTTAAGTATTGTAAATAACGAGCCTAGAAATTCGTTTAAAGATGTCTTGTGGTCGGTTGCAATCAATTATGAAGCTTAAGTCATTGTTTTAAGGTCGCCGGTCGTAATCATTGTGATAGTGTCTCGCTGATACTTATGCACAGGTTGAAAGTATGAAATTACTTAAGGACATTTGAAAGTAGCTGGATGCGAGTAGCCGAAGATAGGTCTCGATTGCGTGCAATTGAAGAGGCCTATATCCAGCAGTGGGCAATTCGGGCTGCTGATGATTTGAAAGTAGTGATTATCATGTTTTTGATAATTTTATTTATAATACGTTTTTTGGGTTCCATAAGTTAAAAACGGAATCCTTTTACTAAGACAAAGAATTACAGACAGACTGAAAGATAGCTGTCTGTCTGTTACCAGGCTGTATTTCATGAACTGTGATAGCTAAACAGTTGAAATTTTCACAGATGTGAACTTTAAGCATTAACAATTAAACAATAATATAATAATTATTTCAGTATTTGTACGGAACCCAAACTTTCTCAAAGCCGATTCGCACTTTTTCCGCAGTACTATCAGTATAAAAGCATCCAATCTATTTATTTTGTTAGACTGTGTGCGTCAAAGCCACCGAGAGACATGTGTCATTTATTTCCGAGATGTATTGAAATAGTTTTTCCCCACATTGACACCTACTCCCCAGATACTCGGGAGTATTTTTGTTGTGATTCAAGTGGTATTAAACTGTTTGTGACGACGATATTTACTCACGTGTTTGTACTTCTTCTTTCTTTTAGGAATAAAGTTTTTTGTATTTTTATTGTTGGGCCTCAAAATAAGGTAACACTTACAGAAAGGGTAAAATAGCAAACTCAATGTACAAACAAATAATTTCATTTTAAGTAAGCCATTTTCCAAGTACCTTTTAAAAGTTATAGTAAATACTACTCATTGCTATGGGGAAGAACCGGATATAAAATCCATAAGTTACTGTTTAAAAACGGTGAGGGCCGCACAGGTAGGCTGTGCGGACCGTTAACCAAAAAGGACAAAGAAAACAAGAGGTAGGTCTCGTACAGGTCTTTAATAAAGTTAGGTCCGGCTCTGTCGCGGGTTTGTGGCACACTGTTCATGCTATAAAGTAGCCAAAATGTTAAAAAATAATTATAGTAATTAAAGAATTGAAAATAATCAATCACGGATGATATACTGGGACTTACACTGTTGATACATGTGCTGATCATACTGTATGTGCAACACGAAAATTAAATAAAATGGTTGAATGATAAAATAAATTTGACCTCAGGAAAAAAATATTTATAAGAAACATTTGTCAAATATGTCACGGAGGAAGTCTTAAGCTGAAGCTACTCAGCAGTATTATAAAACATTACGTAACACTAATTCAATAGCTTAGTATTATGGCCACAATCTTAACGTAAGAACCAAAATAATTCCTTCTCAAACCCAATTAGTCCCTCATTTCCATTTTGGGGTACTAACATTATATTTGCCCTTAATACCGCGTTCTATACTCAGCCTATATCCACTATCTTCAATGTCCGTATTATCTACTTTGCAGGCCGAAGTCCTAAACATTGTGGAAAAGAGATGGTGCTATATATTTCGCGTGTCTGTCTCGCTTCGACTTTAGCAAGAGTTCTGTATAAAGAGGTTTTAATACACGTGCTGGCCTATCCAAAGGATTAGACCCACCAAAATTGTATCCTAATTCCTTCAGCAAACGGTCATTCATACTCGTATGTTTATGTAAATAAGCCGCTGGGTCTCAGGCGCGAGGGGTCGCGTTAAGCACCCTTCAAGGCTATACAGGGCTGCTCTTCTCATCGAGATAAAATTCTTTACTATGTAGCGTTTTAGCTGGCCTTAATGAGATTTTTGAATAAAAAAAACAACTCCCGTATTTTAAGACTTGTTTCGTGGAGAGTTCCACAAACATTCAAGTCACATGCAGAAAGAAACAAAGTTTCAGGACAAGCATTCATGAATCACACAAATACTTGTTTTGGATCGAACCCGCGACAACACTATGTGAACTCTGAAAGTATTATATCAAAACATGACCTTATCTTCTTATGTCTGCATACGAGTACATTGTCATATCACGCGAAATGGTCTGTATATACAATAAGCACTTACAAATACAAAAAAAATGTTTATTGTTAAATTAATTTAAATGTTTAGATCTTGCTCAAGCCTTTGTTCAAGAAAATCAAGTATTCGCCAACCCTAAACTCTTCGTAACGAGACAAAGCGTCGTCCGAGTGTGTTAGCTTAGGGTGTTTACACACGATATAATATTCGCAGCCGTAGCTACTAGGTGAGAGTTCTTAACGGTAATTCTGTTAATTTAGTATCATGTGTACACACTTTTATGTAAGTTTGATGTTATGCCGTATGTACCTATCTCTTAGTGAATAGCTTGATTTTATCTTAATTGTCTTATTTTGTTCTTCTGAAACATCACATGTATCCCAAAGGATGCATAAGAGAAAATTATGAAGTGTGTTGTGATACGGGATAGGCTCAAATCGATCGAGTCGGACCCTATACGTCGCTTTATGTTACCATTATTTGTTTATAGCAACACTATCCTACTGTCAAATTCAAATCAGAATAATCGATTTATCAAAATGAAGTCTCGATTCATCGCGATATAACATATTGATACGAGTATCTATTAGTGTTTTGAGCTATTCCTTTTAAAGCTTTAAAAGTGAAATGGAATACCTATGGAAATAGACTGTTAGTTGTCTTCCAATATCCTAATTTCAATGAAATCATAATAATATATAGAGCTAACATAGAGCTATCCCTGCAACAAAAACCGGCAAGTTCTAAGCAATTTAATTTAAAAGCTATGAATAAACATAACAGTAGTTCATTGCCCGCTACTCTAATAAATCCAAGCGCCGAAGAAGTTGTATACATTAAGTTAAAACATTACGAACATAAAACAAGGATAGCAAGTGAATCCTTCTAAATAAATGATTCGCTCTGACTCCAAACTATTATGAACTTTACTAATAACTATAGGTCAATCTCATGAAGTGTTCTGAGACACAGACTTTTAGCGATGTACAAAAGAAGTTTTTGTATTTAGAAGCAAGTCGTTGAAGTTTTGTTTGAAGGTCTTTTAAACTTAGCTGTCATAGGACTGTCCGCTGCTCGCATTCAGCTCCTGCCACCCATCTAGTGCAAATCATCTCTAAACCGCTCCTGAGGCCGTTCTATCCAGGTCGCTAGGGCCAAAATCATTTGGGATAATGTACTATTGTATTATACAACTAAAAAGGCACCAAAATTAATTTAACACAAAAAATCATTGTGATTGCGGGCAAAGTCGACTAACGAGTCGTCGTTTAGCGACTTGTTTATTTAGTTCGAGACGTATTCTATTATCAACTGGAAAATACATTTTTTTCTCCGCTTTTTAGTATGTCAAGATCAAACACTAAGGTCTCGAAATAATTTCAAATATTTTAGATATAATGATTATGTCAAAATCGACGAGCATTAGGCAGCGAATAACTTTTACAACACTAGTTGCATCAAGTAATATGGCTAGGTAAGCAGAAACATTCCTCTAATTTTAATCTATGTTGTAGAGTTTTGATGAAACAGAGAATATGTAGGCTTTACGAGACACGACTAAAACAGACTATACGCAATTTTCGAGAGATTTATAAAAATATGCAAATGAGTATTTTTTTGTTGACGGACGGGTTTGAATTTATGCTTACTGAGTATATCTATACGTCAGCCATTCGAGAGACCTTTTTAAATTAGTGTGTGCTCGACTGAAAAATTCCGTGGAAACCAAGTCCCTAATACAAATAACATTCCTTTATATACTTATTTTAGGTAAAATCATTAATTTTATGCTCATTTGGTGAGATAAAAATAGGATGAAAAGTTTACTGAACATGGTTTAGTTCTTTCTATTTCAATTATCCATCGTCAAATTATTATCATAACATAGTATAATATTTACAAAATAATAGCATAAAATATATTTTTTCCAGTGGACAAGAAAAGCTGCGATGGGCAAATTGTATTTTTATCAAAACATTACCGGTAAACTTGCTGCAAAACTCCTTTAAAACTTTGCCCGAGGACTCTATATTTGCAATCTATTTGAGGGTTTTATTGTTTTAGTTGAGCTTGGGAAATGTCCGTTTTGTTTAGTTTTAAAGAATTTTAATAAAGAAGGGTAAATTAAATTGTAATATATTCAGTACTAGCTAGTGCCCGCGGGCCCGTCAGCTACTAATCGAAAATGATCCCACGGGAACATACAATCGGGACAAAAACTATCCCATGTGCTAATCCTGGTTATAAACTTTCCATGTACTAAGTTCCGTCTAAATACATTCAGTGAATTTGTGTGAAAGAGGAACAAACATTCATACATACTCATACAAACTTCGCGTTTATGACATTAGTAATAAAGATCATTTTATTTCGTCAATGATTGTCATTGTAGCGAGCAGTTCATAGTTCTGATATTAGTGGTTTAGTTCTCAATCATCATAGCTAGCTAAAACAAAATCTGTTTAATTATCTTCCAACAAAACTGCCGGCTACCGGCTGTTATATAGGTACTCGAGGGGTCTGAATTTACAGCAATCTTCCTCTCAACCGTTTCATCGCACTTTAATGAACAGCAGATGGTTTACAGATTGCAGGAGCAATATTGAAAGCGATTTAAGACAACTCATTAATTATTCTGCACTTAATCCTATTAAAGTGATGCGCTTGCGGTAGTATTTGGGTTACAGCCAAATATAATGCAGACAGATTCACAGCCAGTGTAAACGTGCACGACTGTACTGATATCTGAAGGTCATATGACCGAACAAGATTAACTCTAAATTGTAGTTGTAAATATGGAAAAAAACCTTATGTTGAACCGTTATTCTGTGATGAACAAGAAAGAATATTCATTCATTCATTCAATAGCGCTAAAGATAGAAAAATTCTAAAACCACCCGACGGTAAAAAGTTTCACCCCGACGACTTTTAAATAGCTTGCTGATTTGCAACCTTGTGCAGCTGGATTTTATGCTAACGCTAATATTATGGCTAACTGATGTTATCAAAAATGTCTAAGAACAATAATTAGCACATAATTAACCTTTCAAAAATATATGAAACACACAGAATGGAAATCGCTCCATCGGTTCGACAGTTATGATGTCACAGAGAGACAGATAAATATACACATCAAACTTGTAACGCCAATCTTTTTCGGTTTAATGAAAGGAAAAACACATTTTGTTACCAGCTGGCTACGGAATCGGTTCTTCCGTAGTTGTATCAAACTCTTAGATCCTATTTGTATCTGACAATTCAGATGGTCCGTCTATAGAACCGCGGTGAAGACTGATAAAACACCTGATGAATAATTTATCAACCTTCTTCGAAACAAGTGGGAATTATTTTGCATGGACGTATTCTAAGACCTGTGCTCGTATTATGGACTCTAACCTTATTTAATCCATGTGTGCAAGTAAGACAGACCGTAGTACTGAGAAGAACGGAGTCCCGCTTGTACAAAAACAGCATCAACAACCAATGAATTGAGACTATTGCAGATGTACATGCGAGAGAGAGACGACACACTGCGGTGTATGTAGAGAACCATGTAGCTCAGCCAGCATGTAGTACGTTACGTCACAAGCCCCTTCTCCTAAACTTTAAAGCAGTTAATCTTTGTCAATTCTAGTTTTTTTGAAAAAGGAAGAAATACGTGTCTCATACTTTTCAATTATCTAACGGACTAATGAGATTTTTTCTTTTTATACCCAGTCATCATGAACAATGAGGAACTTGTTATAACCAAGATGTTCACCCATCTACGGACCGACCGCGTCAAGTGCAGCTTAACTATTAATAGTTACAGCTGAACCACGAGCTCCTAACATCCTCGGTGACTCTCTTCCACAACTGCAATAATTTCACTTTAAGCAATAGAACATGGCCTCCTTGGAGTGATGGTATTCTCGCTCTTCTCCTGACTTGCACCCTACAGTCAGTCTATGAGATATAGCGTCCACAAATCAGCAGCACTTCTCTGAGCGAGTGAAGTTTGGCCATTACTCACCACATCACGTTTACATCAATAACACAGACTCGCACTTTAAACTAGCAATTGTACCGTCTAGCTTTTAATTCCTCTACACAAAATAATACAAAAAATGGGTTGTATTGTGCTTTTATTTTGAGTGCTCTACGAAATTCATTCGGTTTTATGAAAAGCTAATATTTGTGAAATAGGATCTTTCAAAAATTCTCTTTTTATTTTTTTGTTATATTGAAAATCGAATTTATAAATTAATTTCCTTTGTGTATACCTACCAAATGTCTTTAAGTCCAATATCGTCTAGATCTATTCACGCCTGGTGGAATTTGACATTTGAAGCTTGTAATAACTTGAAGTAACTTAACCTCCAAAGACGTGTTCAAGATCAATTCCCAACCTTACGATCGCCAAATGCAATTATGGAGTCAGTTTTTGCAAGAATAGGTTCTAATGCTTTACCCCGTACCAAAACCTCATAAATATACATTATTTTCTTATGATATCAATCTCAATAGACCAGAAAATGTTTAAAGTAAAGGCGAGGAATAATTGAATATCCTCTTTGGGCCCGTTCTCCCCAACATTTTTTATTTTGGTATATTTACGAGTTCACGTATTTCCTAACAACCGGGGTGCATTTATAAGGAGCTTGCGAATGTAAGGCGAAAAGAAGATGTATGTAGATTTATTGAATTTATTGACGCTGATTCTGGGGAAGAGAATAAAATTGTTTTTGTTATACCAGTATTGACTGTATTGTATTGTACGTAAGGACAAAAAATCTTGTGAAGTTAAAAAAAATATATTAAATGTCGGATAAAAATGACTGTTGATCCAGCTGGTAAAGCAATAAAGCTTTTCCAAGGTCAAAATCGAAATGACAAATGACTTAAGCATCATGAATGACAGTAACAATGCCTTCTTAGACAGATAACACCAATTAATATTCAAACACTTAAACAAGAATTCTAACTAAAACGCAATATGTCTCGGTACCAACCAGAACATAGTTCACCACCTTCATAAGCAAGTCAGGTTGACGCGAGAATGAGAGGGTGACGGACAATGACACGACCCCTGTCACTGGTACTGGCAAGCTCCCGAAAACAATATGTCGAAGGCCTCAGAGTTAATTGTATGCGGTTCAGGAATTTATGGAATTTTCGTGGAAAAGAAGTCTGTTGCGTTCTAGCATCTTCGTTGGATTCATATTTGAGAATAGATTGGATATTTTCATTTATAAGATTTCGTACAAGAACTAGCTTGAGTTGAGCAATTCCGATAAATATGAGAAAAATGTTGTTAAATAAATAACTTTAATTTATAAGTAACGGAGTATAACAACATTAAAGTATATTCTTCGACATTTATATCTTTTAATTACAATCTATCCCCTATATTATACTTACCTAAAACACAGTAGTTTTAAAATTTTAATAAACCCTAACAAGGCGAACATAAATAAGTCGCGTGTCTGAATGCACACCGTTTCAAAAATGTACACGGTAATGTATTTTGTGTATGAATTGTTAATGCCTCATTTACTGTACCGTGGTATGTTACGGTTCGACCAGATGTTTTAATGTTGAAAAAAATGTGAAAAGTACTGTTTTTTTTAATTGAGTATGTAAATAAGATTCCTTCAACAATCAGAAAGGCTTACTTAAGGACACTTAGCACCTTTAAAAAACTGGTAAAAGACCATCTCCTTTCTTTAAAGTAGCCATCATAAACACTGATTATCTGATTATTGTATGTATTCATTTTGTTTGTGTATACCTTTACATGTTTTTAACAATAGTGCACCACCTACCTCGGTACATACTGATAATTTTCCTGTCCATCCAAAGGTTGTCTGGAAGATATCGCTTTTAGCGATAAGACCGCCTTTGTACCCTAACATTGTATGTATTAAGAATCACTACTGTAATTCCATGGTGTACAATAAAGAATATTCTAATCTAATCTAAATAAGCATTATAAAATATTGAACTCTTTTCTTAAATGTGATATGAAGACATTTATGACAATCATACTTCGTAAATAACGGCGAATCAAACATTAAAATAAAATTAAAGTTTATGACTTTTCCTTTTGTAAGTATTGTTTACTTCCTTCGAAGAATCAGCTTCAAAACACTTTGTCCTAACCATGAAACATTAACAAAGCTAAGCATTTCTTGTATTAAAAAAGATCCCAATAAATGTACCTTTTTGTCTCCAACTCCAAAAAACGCAGCATTAACAAATACGATATCCCCCTTCTAATTTGTACAGTCGTACAATTTGTAGTCAGAGATTAAGCTTGTTATAACAAGTATTTATTAACGACAACCTCTCCGCTCTCAAAGAATTTTTGTAAAAAATCCCGAGGAAATTGAACTAAGTGACGTACGCGTGATCCTGAATATTTTAGCGAGGCGATACGATGAATGAAATTGTTTGCTTGTTCTTGAATAAATCAGGGAAATGCGAAGGTTTACGATGACCAGCAATGTTTATATAGGTACGTTTAAGGGTTATTTTAAAGACGTATATACATATATTTTTAATTAAGAAGAGGAAAATACGAAACTTCAATTTGATCCATCACAGGTATCTAAACAACGCTTGATACGGTCTGTAAATGGATGGGTGACCATCTATGTCATAACGAGTTCCTCCGTGTTTCAGAAGTCACATTAACTTGTGGGTTCCGGCTGTTATTCTTTTTCCTTTGAGTGTAATTTTTAATTTGATTACTGAGAGCCGAAATTTTATTTACGTTAGATACTGTCACACCGCTCTAACATTATCATGTAAATACTACAATACTTAGTTTTCAATAATGTACAAAGTTGCGACAGTATCTGGCTTTCAACAACCGCTACTTAAGAATCTTAAATTTCATCCCAAGGAAGTTTTATTAAAACTATTATTAACAGTGTAATTTACTTGTATAATTTAAATTGCTCATTTTGCGTTCACGAAATTCCACCTGTATTAAACATAAGACGGGCTCTTATAGCAGCGAGGCGTTTATTTTCCGGAAAACTCCGGTTAGAACCGGTGAGTGCCGCTCTGAACCAGAACATAAATGCGAGACGTGACAAGTGTGTACGTGACTTTAGTCTGGTAATACACGTTTGTAAGTAATAATATGCTGTAATAACTAGTTATTGTGCACGGTAAAGTTTGACGGCATGATGTACCGAGTGATACAACACGTGTACTAAATCTGTTGGGTGACTGTTATTATATGTAAATGTTTGTAATAATATTTCAAGTCGAGTTATATATTCATGTAAATAAGCATGTAAAAGGTGAAAATGGAGGATTATACGTCCGTCTTTCACAAGGCTCTGTTTCATAAACCGTTGTCGCTAGGCTTTTCATTTCCAATTTGTTTCACTATCATTTTTTTTGAAAAATTGTTTTACTTTGTCCTGTTTGTCCAGAACTTACAGTGTCGCGAGTTAAACTAGACCCATGTTTATAACCTCGAAGGCTAAAATCACTTAAATTAAAAATCCAGCATCTGAGGCCAAGTATTCGTCATTTAGTCTACGCAGAAGAATACACCAAATTCTTGGAGTAGTGAAACAAGTACTCATACATAAAAGTCGTCAACGTCACTAACACAAAACAATGTCACATCTACCTCCTACGACAACAGATACAATTGCACTTGACATCAAAAGGAAGAGTGCCGATAACAACATCCAATCAGATAAGGAAAATGTGGGGGAAATCATACAAGCATCAACATTGTTCCCCGTGTATACGAATCACATTGATTATGTAAATACCAGTATATAATAGGCCCATACAAAAGCCTCCAAACAACCGCGACCCCGAATTACATTGATTACGAAGCATCAGACGCTACTTGTACAAAGGCAAAAAATCTTGAAGTCCCATCTTTCATGTTATGATAAGAAAGTTTTCCCTTTTGTGAATTAATGGGGAATCAATGGGAATTCCTTTGTCAAACAGTACGATGACGAAGTTGAATAATCAAAGTAGCGACGTGCTTTGATATTTTTGTAGAAATACGGGAAAAAAGGTAAAAAAAAATATACAAATTTGGGGTCCCACTGGGAACAAAAGTTGGACCTTTACAAAAATTAAAATCTACAAGACTTTTAAAATTATGCCTCAAATGAGACAAATTCACGAAATATTATTTTCACTGCTTTTTTTGCTTCCTTTCTTTCATTCAATCTCGCATTAATTAAGTACAGTTCACCAGCTGTGTAACTCGTCTAAAGCGTATAAACATAAAGGAGGCATAATTAACTTATAATTATGATAATTCAACTGTATAATAGTAAGAATAAAAAAAGTCATTTATTATGAAACTTTCTATATATATCTATAACTTACTTACTACTACTATACAATACTTTATTCAAACACTTAGATACATTGTTAATTATTTGGTATGATTCATAAGTTTAAACCCAAAAAGTATATATAATCTTTAATTTATGAATTTTAACAACGCCTTTGACAGCGTTTATTAAGCTGAATAAATATCCTATTTGTTTAATGACTTAATAAGTTAGACTAGTCACATTCTTCGACTATGTTCGTCTGACTGAACTATAGTAAAAATAAATGACTGTTGTGACGAAAGTCGATTACTAGTCGCTTGATCTCGATCTGTCTCTCTCGTTTGAGGAGCAGATGGAATCCAATGCACTCTCAAACTTCACCCATCCTCATGAGGAGAGGCCAGTGAGTTTATTTATAACGTCTGATCATTTTGTAAATTCTAAATCTACATATTCAGCCAAAAAAACAGGAAACAATAGAATACGTTGCCGTCAAAAAAAAAAGACATTATAATAGAAGTGAATAGTAAAAAATAAAATTAATGACAGACACACCATAAAAAGTGATGTATAAGTATGCATTAATTAAGAACAATAATAAAAGCGGCCAACCGTAGAGATCGCTAGTTCCAAATATCTGCGGCACACGGCAAAAGTGCCTCAGGGGAATAGTGCAGAGATGGGAACTATTTCAGCGATTTGTTTTCTTGCTATATGGTACGTTCAAGGAATTAAAATCATATTTTTTTATATAATTCGCAAATTTTCAATTAAACATATTAATTTGCTTTTCTATTTTATCAGTGTTCTTCAAAGTGTATCCTGCGATGAGCTCTTGGTGAAAGTAGCACAGGGATGGCTATCTGGTGAGGAGTTAGTAACAGTCACAGGGGATTCAATATATTTCAGCTTTAAAGGTATCCCTTACGCCAAGCCACCTGTCGGCGAACTCAGATTCAAGGTAAAAATTATCAAAACAAAAATATTTTGTCGTTACTTTATAACAAGTGACTGTAATCTTGCTATTTTTAGGCACCGCAAGCACCAGAACCATGGGAGGGAGTCAGAAATGCTTCAACTCACGGAGCAGTTTGTCCTCAAGTTGATTTATTGAACAACATATACATCCCCGGAGATGAAGACTGCCTTTTCTTAAATGTCTACACCCCCAATATGAAACCAAAAAAACCTCTTCCAGTTATGTTCTTCATTCATGGAGGCGTGTTAAAATTCGGTTCTGGAAATGATGATTTATACGGACCCGATTTCATTGTTCCGAATGGTGTTGTTCTCGTTACAATCAACTACAGACTGGATACATTAGGGTTCCTTAACTTAGGAACAAAAGATGTATCTGGAAACGCAGGATTGAAAGATCAAGTGCTAGCGCTTAAATGGGTGCAAAAGAACATTCATTTATTCGGTGGCGATGCTAAGAGCGTTACCATCTTTGGAGAAAGTGGAGGCGGTACTTCGGTTGGTCATCACTTACTTTCACCAATGTCCAAAGGTTTATTCAATAGAGCTATATTACAAAGTGGAGTTCCAGACATAGACTGTTTTGTAGAACACAAATCCATAGAACGAGCACATGTGCTTGCTGAGTCATTTGATGAAACCATGCGAACTAAGAATAAGGATGACATTCTCGCCTTTTTACAAACTGTGCCAGTTAGATCTTTGCTCAATACCACCAGTTATGTCGCTGCTGCTGAAGAGATTACTCAAGTTCTATTCAAATTTACTCCATTCACACCGGTAATCGAAGGTGATTATGGACAAGAGAGGTTCATAACTAAAGACCCTTATGAATCACTTGACCTTGGCGAAGTAAATACGGCAGATGTTATGATGGGTTATAATTCGAATGAAGCTTTGATTATGATTCCATTTTACGTATCTAAACCGTTTAGATACATAAACCGTTACAAAACTTACCCAGAGATGTTAGTTCCCAGCAAAATATTAATTAAATATCCTATTGATGTTAATTTAGCTGTTGCTAAGTCTATAAGAGAGTTCTATTTTGGCGATAAAGATATTAGCGAAGAAAATATGGCTGAGTTTGTAACCTTTAACAGTTTCGTCAGCTTGGTATATGACGTGCATAGGTTCATCAGAAGATGGCCTAAAGTTGGAAAAGTATTTTTCTATCAGTTTTCTATTAGAACTAGTAGGAGTATGTACAGCGAGAATAACTATGGAATTGATGGAGTGGCGCACTTTGAAGAACTGTTCCATGAGTTCGATCCAAAAATGTTAAACTTCACTCTAACCAAAGATAGCGAGGAATATAGACTGGTGCAAATCTTCCCGAAAATAGTTACTAACTTTGCTAAGTTCGGGTAAGTGGAAAAAAATTTTCAATATCCCACTTCATCCGCTAGGTACATAGATTTATTTTTATTTTTCAGTTTCTGTTATCCCTGGCTGTGTCACTCTCTGGACTTGCAAATGGTCCACCAGAACATGCGAAATAATGACATTGGTGCATCATCCCACACTCGGTTATATTCCAATTGTTCTGTGTTTTGTTTTACTATGGCATACTATTTATTTCAACAGCAATCCGACTCCTGACTCCTCGTTTGGCATCCAGTGGCCTCAGTTCGACACGAAGAGCTTGGCCTACGTGAACATCGACGCCAACCTCACCGTGGGCTACAATCCCGACGAGGAACACGTCCGCTTCTGGAAGAAGATCTACGATACCGTTGGCCTGAAGTTCTAATTTAAAACGAGCATTGAAATAAACTTATTTTTCACTGGTTTATGTGCCTTTTATTAAAAGTTCATAAATATAGTTGTGTATAACCGATGAATACTATGTTCGTTATAGACGACGATTCTACTCAACCCTACACGTAATATTAAAGTCAGCTCCTTGTTTTACCGTGGGTTCAGCTAGATAAACTGTACAAACACTTAAAAGAGTTTAACAATATTAAACCCTAGGACTAGATTTCGAAATTATAATACTATAAAGACATAAAGAGTAACAAAGAGTTTCCAACGAGAGGAGGTTTTTTATTATTTGAAGACAGTTTTCATTGTTTTTACAGGAAAACGCCGTGATTATGAGTTGAAATAAAGGATAGAGAATTTTGTTCAAGTTTTTTTAACCTAGTCGATGTCAGAACCGAAGTGAGGCTATGATACCTTCTGTCGTGTTTGACACAGTTTTAAAAAATGTTTCAAACTTTTAATAAATTTCAGACTATAAATAAGTAGCTAACTATTAAAGTACCTAGTGCGTTATTTAGCAGCTGAATTATATTTATCAAACAAATTCAGTTTTTGAAAACAACCTTGAAGCATTTGTACAACTGTTAAAAAACATTTTGAAGGTTAATTAGCATGTTTTGTTTTTTTATTACATGAGTACATTGCAACTAAACACACTGAAAATTCATATAAATTACATTTATATTTATTTTACTATACGGAAATTAGGTACTTACCATAAGTAATACTTGACTGTATTTTGACTAACATAAGGTTGGTTTTCCATTGTTTCAGGCAAGTCGGGGCGTGCGCCGGTTTGATGGGGCGGTGACCCAGCATGAGCCGCGCGCCGCTCGCCGCTCTGCTGCGGCTGCTACTCATAGCAGGTGAGACACGCAATCATGTTCATGATTGATCATGATCATATTTTATTAGACTAGACACACAGCCATACTGACTTGGTGGCGTTGTGCAGGGTCACGAGATATATTTGATTTCCATCTTTGTTGAAGGACATAGGGAATTCTGTAATGAAAATCGTTGGGAATAAAAGCTTCTTAAGCGCTGTAGCTTAGGAAACGTTACAACAATCACGCTTTACACCAAATTAATAAAATAAAAAAAACATTTATTAAATAAACCAGTGTTTAATGACAATAGAGTATGAACCTACCAAAATATAATAACAAATATAGTAAAAAAAAAAAACATAATTTTTAGCCCATGTTTTTAAATGTCACCATTAAAATTTTATCAAAATTGGTCCAGCCGTTTTTATATTTGTAAATTACACTGTCATCGGGTTTGAAGCTGCCCTAAAAATTTCAGCCTGCTAGCTTATCTTGAAATGCCTGAAAATTGAGTTTCGAATATCCAACCGCAACGAAAAAAACAAACAAGAAAACTACAAAAACGTGGCAAAAACTTAATCCAAAAATTGTTATCCATATAATTTTGTATCCTTCAATTACTTGGGACTGGGTATTACGTGGGAGAACCCGTGGTACTCCGTTTGTAATAATACGAATGAGATAGCTTACAAAACACGTGATATCTATTATTACCACCCCAAATCAAATTCAATTCATTCTAGGAAGCTGTTCTTTCTGTGATTGCGACGATAATAATACACGTACCTACATGGAAATATTGGAAATCATATAAGTATTCACTTCAGTTAATGGAATTTTTGGAACAATAATTTAAGTTCAATTGTTCCCGTTCTCAATTTTATTGAGCTTCGGGTGACAAATTCGTGTATTATTTATATGAGTTCCACGAAAACGAAAAGGTCGTTGTAATTGAATACCATTCTATTAATAACGGATCAAATTCTCAAAATTATCAGGCGAAGTCTTGTGAAATGTTTTTAAAGTCCACGAAAATATTTTGTACATAAAAGTGCATTAAATACAAAGGTTTTTTTATGAAATGAAGTATAATACTTCGATACACGAATACATAAGACAGCTGAACTTACGATGGATTTTCTTCTGACATTGATTTCCTTATTTAAATTGTAAACACTTTGCAATATTGTATGAGGATAATGTTTTTGAAGAAAAAAAATATATATTAAAAGATTTTCTTAAGACCAAAGTTGGCCCTCATCTTCAAGTTTCAATTATTTTTTCGGTTCTCAGAATTTTATCCTGTTGTCGCGGAGAGTTTCATGAACATGCAAGTCACATGCACAAAGACATCCAGACTTAGGACAATACAAGTTACATGGTTTAATAATACTCCCCTAAAAGCTATGTAATAATTCACTCACACATTCGGCAGTGCATGCTTGTTCTCAAAATATAGGTATTACAAGTATATAGGTTTTTATATGAGAAAACCTAAATGCAAGAAAAGCATCTATACTCTAATATTTAAGTATTTATTGACTTATAAACGTATATATCACGTAACTATTAACCGTCTATGTATAATACAATCAGACTTATCATCAAAATATTTTCAAAGCAAATTATTCCTAAAACTGAAATCATTTTGGATTCGCATTAAAATAATTCGCCTTTCTCAAAATCTCCTTAACCAGAAAAACATCTTGACGGCAGCGACGCTGTAGACATCAATTATGTCTGGTTTTATTCAGGGAAGCTAAGAATTCCCTTTTTCCAGCTAAATCGAGGATTTCTTAGCTGTTTATATTATGCAGCAAGCTACAATAAGACTCGAGCAAATGCATCCTTTTTGCGAATCTCACGAAAAATGGGAAAAACGAACCTGTAAAACGGATGTCATTTTGCGAAATTTTCTCTTTAAAAGCATTTTTCGTGGACTGTTGCTTTAAAACTGTACTTTGATGAAATGGCAGATTTATTTATGCCATTAGACTGAGCGCCTGCGACGAAGATTTTACCAGACTACCTCTGTATCGATTTTTCTTTTTTTTTGTTTTCTAAAAAAACCAGCATATTTTTTTCTACTTCCATCCTAGTGTATATTGCTTATTGTATTTTCCACCGTAACTCACGTTTTGAAACACCTTAGGTTTTTCGAGATGAAAATGATCAATACCTTTCAATAAATCACGAAAATTATTTGCAATGTAACGCTGCCTCCAGGGAAATATGTTTGTAAGCAGAAGTTACCTTGTTTTGGTAAAAAAATGTTGGTCAAACGAGAAAAGTGGGCAAATAGAAACAAACATTCTGAATTTTCGTTGTTTTTGCAAAAGCTCTTTGTTCTGTTAATTAAGTAAATTCTCATAGCATTGTGCTTAGCTTCATGAAAACTAGCTGCACTCTGAGTGCCCTGTGTAAGCAAATGTTCACATTATAATTAGTTAATAAAATCGGTTAAGCGCGAGTCGGACTTGCTCACTGATTCCATACATACATGTTATCTAAAGAAATACAAATTTGCCCAAAAAAATGATCACACATGTAGTTTATGACAGTAACAACCGTTAATTAAATTGTTGGTAACCCGATTTATAATATTCAGCCTGAGGATCGGGCTTAGTTGCAGGGTTCCGTAAGTTATAAACCACCTCAGGTTTTACTAAAATTCATTTCATTTTGATACACTATAGCCTAATATATACACATAGGTACGTACAACTGATGGGGTTTCTTAATATTGTTAATGTGGAACTCACAACGCTGCTTCATCTGGGCCACCTCCAACGTATTCCCTGTCAGCTTAACTACACCTACCTGATACTGGAAACTTCGGAAAATGACAGTGAAAAAATATTATTGCAACATTGTGAACACAGTTCCCAATTAAGAGGTGTCGATGATCCAATATTTGCGAGAATTGCACTTGGACACTCGCAATGTTGGCTTTCCTCTAGAGATTTTAATTAGAGATAGGTTATATTTTCAGTATGGCACCAAAGTTAACAAGTTTTGATGATGTTCTGATGACAGTGATGATCTTTGAAGTAAGTTGCGTGACGTGTCGCGGATTCGATTTCCGCATAGGACAAGCATTTGTGTGATCCGCGAATGCTTGTCCTGAGTCTGGGTGTATTTGAGCATGTTGCTTAAATGTTTATGAAACGGGCCGCGAATCAAGGATTTTTATAAATACGGGAGTAGTTTCATTTTAATCATCAAAGAAGATTAAGAAAGGCTCACTCATAGTTATATTTAATTATTCCTGTAGCTATTATTTCCAGTAGCAGAAAACTTTTAAACAGATGAGCGTTTAATCATTACTACATCCTTGTAAAAAATGCGTCGGTGCTGAGAATAGCTGCTTGCGGCTTTACTCGTTGCATGAAATGGGTGACTAATATTCATGTTCATGTTTTAATTGAAGCAAGAAATGATTTAATGCTGTATTAAAAATTAAAGTTGTTATAAAAGATATAATTTATAAAAAAAAACTGATTTATCACACAAATTTTAACGATACCTTTTGCATTAAGGTATTACGTAACCTCATGTCTCATCAATGGAAATTAGAAACAAGCCGATAGCAAAGTCAGCGTATCAAAAGTTCCACAAATAAATAAAATATCAATTTTATCTTTTACCCGATCTGGTAAAATCTATTCACCAAAAGCTAAAACTTGCACCTGATAACGAGATGCTTTCCATTACTTACAAACGCTACAGGAATTTCTGTAATAACCTATTGAAAAAGATAAAAACCCAATATGACAAAGTTCAAATACAAAAAGCCGGCAAAAACAGTAAGCTGATATGGAAAGTTGTTAAAAGTAACACTTTCAGATGTAAGAAATCAGACTCTGCTCTAGAACTTTTAGCAACCGATGTAACTCCAATACTAGCGGCAAATAAAGTGAACAATTATTTTGTCAATTTGGGTAAAGATTTAGCTGAAAATTATTCCCGAAATTCTTGTCCACAAACTACACATATGTCGCCTAATACCTTACATTCGTTTGTGTTATTAGATACGGACGTTAAAGAGGTTGTTAGTATTATAGATGGTTTAAAAGACTCTTGTGCCGTTGGATGGGATAACATCCCAAATAGCGTACTAAAAAGATTCAAGCACATAATTGCACCTCCACTAACTTACATATTTAACTTATGTTTATCGAACGGTATATTTCCTAATCTGCTTAAAAAAGCCTTAGTAACCCCAGTTTTTAAAGCCGGAGACAAAAACAATATTACCAATTATAGACCAATTGCAGTTCTATCAGGAATTTCTAAGATTTTGGAGAAAATAATTAACGTTAGGCTTATTAAATATCTTGAGAGCAATAATTTGCTTTTGGATCGCCAATTTGGCTTTAGATCAAAAAGATCAACTAACCAAGCGGTGCATCAGCTAACTAACTATGTATGTACAAGTCTAGATAAAGGTATGTACACAATGGGGATCTTCTTAGACCTTGCCAAGGCATTTAACACCATTGCTTGCTCTCTGTTATTGTATAAACTGGAAAAAAATGGTATAAGAGGAACACAGCTCAAATTATTCTCGGACTATCTTAATAACCGTGAGCAGTGCGTAAAAATTGGTCAATATAGAAGTGCGGGACTAAACAGCAGTAGTTACGGAATCCCCCAGGGTAGTATATTGGGACCTACTTTATTCCTAGTTTACATAAACGACCTGTGCAATTTGTCTCTGCAAAATGGTGTCATTATATCGTATGCTGATGATACAGCTCTTGTGTTCTCAGGTAAGTCTAAGGATGAGGTCTATCAAAATGCCCAAAATGGTTTTAATGTAGTGTCTAACTGGCTTAACAATAATATTCTAACATTAAATTCAAATAAAACAAATTACATGTTATTTTCAATGAGAAATAGTAATAAGTCGACTACTAACCTAAATATTTATGCACATAAGTGTAATACGAGCGCGTCCGCGGCGACTGCATGCGCTTGCCCTACATTAGTAAAAACTGACAATACTAAATATCTAGGTGTCACTATTGACAGTCACCTTAATTTCCGTAAACATATTGATTCATTATGCACCAGAGTACGTAAATTAATCTATATCTTTAAACACTTACGCAACATTGCAGACTTTAATCTAATTCGCCAGGTGTATATGGCTTTGTGCCAATCCATTCTTACCTACTGCATAGACTCATGGGGTGGTGCATCTAAATCTATTATCTTGCCCCTAGAACGTGCTCAAAGAGCAATCCTAAAGGTCGCCACTTTTCGTCCTTTCAGGTTTCCTACTCACCAGTTATACAGGGAATGCAAAGTACTTACAGTACGCCAGTTATTTATTCTACATATAGTACGACTCCAGCATACTGAAATTGGTTTCAGCCCGGTACCTTCCGGCAAGAGAAGAAAGGATTTAGTTTGCACTAACCCACAAACGCAACATGCTTTTACTAACAGATTTTATTTATTTCAAGGACCCTATTTATATAACAAATTTAACAGGCTACTAAAGTTATATAGTGTAAGCTTAAATAGGTGTAATAGAATGGTAATAGAATACTTACAGTCCCTCAATTACTCAGATACGGAAAAATTGCTAGAAATATTACAATAAACTGTTTAGCTTAGAAATTATTATAATAAGTACAGGTAATGTAATTAAATAATTCAGGACAGCTTGTCCTGCTTAGTCTTTTATAATACAATTAAGTGATAGAATTACATTAAAATATCCATCAATCATTTTTTTGCACTGATAACCCGAAACACAGGTTTAAAACAAACCTAGTTCGGGTGTCCCTATATTATCTTTAGACCATCCTTCTCGTATATTATTATGTCTTGGTGTAGATTAACTCAACTCCTATGATTATAACTATTAAGATATTTTTACTGGTTTTACATCCGAGTCATTTGTATTCGTACATGTATTTAAGTAATGTGAACTATGTTTTTTTTTTTTTAATAAATATATTTTTTTTTAATTTTTTTTTATTACACTTAACGCGACACGACTCCCAAAATTGAATTGTTGTTACTGAAAAACATGAAATAAAGTGTTGCCCACACACAACTTCATTATAATGTTATTCGTTTAACACAAAGGCTTCGTAATTAGAGCTCTTGCAAACATAATACCGAGGGAAAGCTCTCTCCGTAACCCGCGTTATCCGACATTTGCATTTAATGGCAAAATATATGTAAATTCTGATGTACGGTGTATCGCGCTTCATGCATTTTGAATATTTTAAACGGTTTTGAAACATACTTAGGTGAAATGAGGTATTTAAGCGTATCTTAACTTGAGTGTATTGGGTTGTAATGGCCCATCAAATCGTATCTTAATTGTATCGAAGATGTGAACAATTTATGGTCTTATTAAAGGAAAACTATTGTGGTAAGGCAAGGTGTAGAATAATTTTCTTTTGTGGATATTTTTTCATTAATATTTTATTTATTTTAGTAGATGCTATATTTGCAAACTATTCATTTTTTTCTACTAGAACAAAATAAGTGTGTTATAATCTCCGACAGCAGACTTCTAGAAGTAAACCGAAAGCCGCATGATACTCATACATTAAAACATTTTTAGTTCGGAGCTAAGCCGCTTTGTCAGAGTTATTACGTCAAAAATTCCCTGAAAAAGTGTTTTAATAAGGATTAAAACAGACATAAGGTTCTCACAACAGTATTGGACGAAGTTGCCAAACTAATGCAAAGCTGGATTTTCATCCTTTTCCGTTTTTTTATTTCGACAGACTCGTTTGAAAATAAGGTGCCTCACGACTTTATTTCTGTTTTGAAATTGCTAAGAGGCGTTTGATAAGATTGTTTGTTAGTTTTGCAAATTAATTAGCATGACTGGCAAGATACTCTTTAATTATACACACAATTATTTTCTTTTTACAAAGTAATAAAATTGGTACCAACATTAAATTCACCAAGAAGAATAAGACATTGTTAATACAATATAATATAAAACGAGTAATCAACAGTAACATAAGTCTATATATAATAATCAAAAATACATTTCTAAATTGTATACCCAACATTTAAAGAAACTCTCCCAAGCTATGCCTCTGATTATTCTTTAAGAGTATCTCAGTGAAAATAGATTTTTCTCTCCATCAAAGGATTTTGTTCCACGAAATATTTTTCTTCATAAATCTGTTAAGCTCACAGAGTGCATTTTTAAGCTATTTTGAAGAATACTTCACTTTTAATATGAGGCTTGAGTATTTTAAAATACCAAAGCTTTTGTAGAGTACACTGTGTGCATAGAATTTTAGTCGGTATTTTCATAATAATATTAGTTCGAAATTATTTGAAACTTTTGCGGGTAATTCATCGGTGTTGACTATGGTTATAATTAATTAACAGATAATTATTTATTTTGTTTTTTATGTGTTTACAGAAAAACAACAAAATGTTTTAGGAGTTAATATAAAAGTTTTCTTATTTTGTTCTCAGGCGGTGCCCACTTTGTAAATCCATACGTGAGTGAAGATCGTGTTGATCTAAACCAAGTATGGGTGGAGATACCTTCAACGCTGGTGGCGTTAGGGGGCGACGTGCACATCCGCGTGCACGGCGCCTCCGGCACCAGCCTCAAGGTCCGCATCGCTCGCGAAGACGACGACGGCCGAGCCCTCCTCGCTACCATGCCACTAGCGCTGGACGCCGAGAACCGCATGACACTACCCTGCGGCTACTTCTCAAGAGGAGGCACTTACTACCTCGAACTCATATCTGATAAGGATACATACTTACCCGATTACGATAATACTACAGAATTAAAACGTGATGATGATTCTCATACGAAAATAAAGAGAGACGTTAGTGAAGGCAGTCTGATGGAGACAGGGGATAGCGTGGTGAAGTCATGGAAGTTTGACGTGTTGTGGCCTACAGCAAACCTGGATGTTACTCCAGAACAGATTCAGACGTACCCTGAGAGGCAGGTGATGGCTATATTGGAGTTTCCGAGGGTGGTGTGCACTCCTATAGAGTCGAGTGCAGATTTCTGGCTGGAGTTGCTCTACTGTGGGCATTCGAGTGGAGGGGCTGTGCTGTGTGACGGAAAGAACACCAGCTCACATGCGCATGTCCTGTATTCCGAACAGGTAAAGAAACATTAATAACTGTATTACTTTTCTTTATAATGATTGAATTAAAACTATTGTATGGTGGTATTATTTCGGATAAAACACAGTCAGGTATTGTGACAGATGCATGGCTTCCCGGGTCGTCGCACGATGACGCTGCGTTGCGAGCTGTTCGGCCAGGCGGGGGATTACGCGCTCACACTGAGGCCGGCCGCAGCAGCCGGCCCGCAAGACCTCGCTACGTCCTTCATCAAGGTGCGTAACAATAACGTAAAATATTATGATATAACATAACGAGTATTTTAGTATTGGACTATTTTCATAATACTGTGATGAAATGCCAGTTTTGGGATTCTTTCTGGTTAATGTTTTTTGGCAAAAATAAATATTTGTATCGTAGTAGTTTAGATATATCAATAAAATAATGTATTACCAGTAGCAGGTAATACATTATTTTATGAATATAAATAACATATCACATTTCATTATTTAAAGAGCATCCTCGGCTATTTAAAATAATGAAAAATGTTTTCTGGCGGAAATCAAAATGTAGCCGCACCGACTCTCACACTCATAAAAAGCCATTTCAAATGAACACCTCTATAAATATTTACGGAGCTTGCCAGGTTCGCTATAAAACCGACGTTTGGACGGACTGTCCGTACACAGACCTATAAAAATACTTTTGTGTTATCGTTTAAAGCTACTTCACTTTTACGTTCAGGATGTAGTATAGGGGCTTGGCCGTTAACGGGTAGCTCTTCATTGAATTGAATTCTTACTGTATCGATCAAGATTAGTACTGCTTACTTGCAACTTGTCCTTCCTTCCCCTGTACCACGTGCTCTCGGCTCGTGTCGAATTGTGAAAGCGAACTACACTTCCCTTAGCAACGTCTAACTTCCACGAAAGCAAGTCATAAAGCAAGCATATATCAATTTTATGTAAAGTATTTTAAGTCAGCCTTGTCCCTTTTTTCGTGCCTCCGAACTATATTACTTTCATTTTTTGTTCCATCCAGAACACCTATGACTTAGTGTTATTAGTCAATATCATAGAGCCCTGACAGGAACTGATTACGGGAGTAGGTATTTTCTCTTAATAAAACTTTTTTAAATGTAATAATAAGAAAACGATTAAAGTATTTTTAAATCAAGATGAGTGGCAAGGAAATGATCATATTTCAGCGGCGGGCACAAACTTCAGAGTTACAATCTACATAAAAGTTTATGTGTAATAAATGGGTCCTGGTTTTAAGTGTTGTGTTCCATTATTGCGAGTCTACAACATTTTTATGGCGCAAATAATTTTATCTGTGGCCACAATATTTTTCAGGACTCCTTAGAATATTAAATGAGTTGAGGAAAAATAATCTGTTTTATTGAAGTGGGGTTTCAAATTATTTTTATTGTTTTCTTACTTTTCGTATTTCTGTATTATGTCGTTTTCTTTGTGGTGACATATTACTGTTACAATATTATTTTTCTTTTTAAATCATCATATATAATTCTTTATTATTTATGTTTATCTGTATGTTCTAAGTTATTTTCGCACATTTGAGAATGCAACTTTAAAATACTTTTATATTACATAGTGTAGTCTTATCGGCTTTATAGCATTTCATGGATAATTTCCATATTGTATAAATATTGTTTACTCCCTTTCCTAAACTTTAAGCTGTTAATCTTCTTATATTTTAATTCAATCCTCATATTCATTTATAGTATTTTTTTAAGATTTTAAGATAAAGATAAATAATATAAAATTTATTGTTAAGATAAAGGCAATAAAAGCGTATGTGTTTTAATTTTAATCATCTGTCTTAGGACTAAATAGATTGTTCATTAGTAGGTACATACCACGCCTAAATACCACTTTTAAAATAACCCCCAGTTAGACTGAAGCTTATAAAAAGACGTCTTAAAATGGATTCATTTACTTCCCTAAGATCGTGATAAGGCTTAAACAGCGCAGTTCCATCGTCTTCAGACACTAGCCGATAAAATGCGTCCATTAGCTTGGAAACCACTTTCCTAGGAATAGTGCAGGAAAGCAATCATGGATATTTTGCGGTGAAATGCATGTGATTTATCTCAATTTTTGTTATAAAAGTCTCTGAACAAAAATTTGAAATCGACTGTGGTAAATAAAATATTGAAGGCTTTTTATGACAGAAATGTTTATAAGCATTTGAGCCGCTGAAATATTATTTCATGGTCAAGTCCTAAAAAAGACATTCCTGTCTTTGTGTGTAATTGCAAATAATATATGCTTCACGAAACTTTCAGTTTTTGGAAACCTTTTACTTATACCGTTATATGGTTGTAGGCGGACTGGTCGGAGCAGTTCGTATTGAACGTCCACGGCGGCTCCGTCTTTCCCTGCGGCGACGGAGTCAGGGTGCTGTTCCAGTACCCTGAGTGCGTGCTGGAGGGGGCCGACAGGGTCCGGGTCTTCGGCAGAGACTCCGACAGGCTGCGGTACGTCGCCGAGAGGAGGGTGCGCAGGTGAGGGTTAAAACCTTCTACGTATTATCCAACAATTTGACCAAAATTTTCAGTTTTCATAGGGGGCGTTTCGCTTTTTTAATTTGGTTGTGGAGATCAGATCAGCTTTTGCATCTTGTAAGACACTGGTACTTAGCTGTAACCGGTTAGACTAGAAGCCGATCATAATATTGTTGAAATGGAAATTTCTGGGCTGATTATGACTAAATGATTTTCTTTTTTCAATGAGATTAAATTGTCACTTGTGATTATCGGGTTTGCCTGTGTGATTCATATCATACCTTTTCATAATTTAAGTATGAATAATCATTAATAAAACAAAAAAAAACTTGAGTACTGATTTTAAAATCGATGGTGTTGCATGACCACCACAATATGTTACTAAAAACTGTTGTATTAATATACACAAGCCGTAATATCGTCAAGGGATATTAGTTACATTATGCTCCATTTCAGTCTACACCTTCGAGGTAAACATGCTTGATGATAAACAAACACGTTACTGAGTACACATCGGGCTCATTATCACGTAATTTCAAGCTTAGTGAACATTTGATGGAATCTAATTCTGTACCTACTGGTCATACATAGACTGCCTACATATGTGTGTGTGAATTAAATACATCTAATAATAGTGCACTTACATTTGGCAGTACAATCCGATTTCCTGGTAAATACAAATGCAAAACAATAGGAAATAGTCCGGAGGAATTATTTATAATGACGTTGATCCGTATTGCCAATATCAATTTTGTGTGATGGATTGGAATTAATGAGATAGCTACATAGGGCTGACATTTAACTGTTTCTGTGGAACGCTGACGTTCAATTTAACAGAATATAGAACATATTTTGCATTGGTCAGCCCTCTAAAGCCATCCTTGCAAAGTTAACTCGTAACTTCTAATTGCTACTACTTAAGTCTAATTGTTAATTTGGAGAGGTTTAAAATGTTTATTTCAAAATATCAAGTGCATTTTTTCTTTCTTTATATTTGTATGCTGTAACGGCTAAACATGACGGTTACTTTTTCTTTTTTTTAACACCCTGCATGCACACTATGTATGTATACTTATGTTTTACAAATATAAATATCTTTTATCTTAACTTTATTAGCTTTCAATTAGATGAAAAATCTCAAAAAGGACTCTTCATGATGGACATAATGTTCCCGTACTCAGCTTTCCAAAAGACCGGGTCTTTTCTCGCGAAATCGATCCGTGAAATTAAAGAACATAAATAATTGACGACTTTATTAACCAAATCCACATAATTTCGCATCCATGTCACACATGTTAATCCCCTAAAATCCGCAAGTTATTTAAATACTGATACGTAATAGAATAATGTTCAGCTAGGCTTGATATTGCGGTCGCTGTAATCGGCTTTGACCCAACGCTACTGTAGTGGTAAATAATACTCTGCTTATCGGTGACTATTATATAATTTATTTGGTTCAAACCATATAAAGTCTGAATTTGAATTCTAAATATTACATACGGCATTGCCAAAAAATTTTATGATGGATAGAAAATTCTTGAATAATTTTGTGGCTGAACAAGTGATTATTTAGTTTATCAGGACCTTATTAACCATACCGAAGACAAAATCTATTTACCATACATGCAAGGATAGCTGAGTGGTTAAGGTCACCACGTCAATCTCACTGAGCGCGACGTGTCGCTTGTACGATCCCCGCGTAGGACAATAATTTGTGTGATCTACGAATGCTTGTCCTGAGTCTGGGTATCTTCAGCTCAAACAGACTCCGGTTTACTTGTTAAACCGCACCCTAATTCCAGAATTGTTTCGAGGTCGTAAGTTAAAAAATGTCTACAGTTTACATTTCTGAAGAAAAAAAAACAATTATTTGTTTCTTTCTTAAGTTTTTAAACTTACAATTTCATTAACCCTTTCCTAAATAATGTTACGCAGTAAATAATACGATTAATAAAGAGGCTGTAAATAAATCATTTTCGGTTTAGTTAATGAGATGTAAACACATTATCGCAGTAATTAATCGAATCAATTTAAACGCCGGAAGTCATTACCTGTGCTGCCGACGGTGGAAATTGTCAACAGGGGTTGTGATTGGAACGCGGTTTAGATATTATTTTATTGTATGTTTATAGGTGAGGGTTATATGCACGAGTAGTGAGTACAGGTTCGATCCAAATGCAATGAGGATTTTGACCGTAGTGGTCGATTTAAACGAGCATTTTGTCGTTTTATTAAAAATAAAACTCACATTACACCTCCATTATCTGATCAGTTCCACATCTTGATAATATGTGCGCATAATTACAGCCTGATTGGAAATCGAGAAGTGAGACAAGCAGACGAAGGGACAGGTGAAAAAAAATCAATCTTATCTTTTTTCTCAGAGGCCAGCACACAGCGTCCTTCGACTGTCGCTTGTTCAGCGAGCGCTACCCGGAGTACTGCTTCGTGTATGTTTCACAAGCCGTCACTGGCGCAGTCGCTGACGTGAGGATGGACTGTCTGCCAACACTGCCACTATCAGGTAAGCGAGAGTATTTTTTAATGGGACAAGCTCAAACTTAGCTTGTCTTGGCAACTCTTGAAGGCAGGATCTTAAATAGAATTAACGAAAACTATTGAAAGGACTTATGACCTTTTCATAGAATACATACTTTCTGAATCCTTAAATTTATGTCGTATGGAACTAAATGATTTGGAAATTAAATATGAGAAATATTGTTCAGACTCAATTGCTCTCATAGAAATTTAAATTTTAGAAGATACAGATTGTTTGTCGAACTTTAGAAGCCTTATTTTTCGTTAGAAGAAAGATGTGGATCTACATATATTTATCCACCAGTGAACCTTAATAAATATACATATTTGAAGATGGCGGTGCTGGTGGTTGGGGTGCGTGGTCCGCGTGGTCAGCATGCCCGGCACCAGCGCACTGCTCCACGCGCACACGCAGCCGACATCGGTTCTGCGACTCCCCACCGCCGGCGTATGGGGCGAAGTACTGCGAAGTAAGTATCACTGGGCTTCCACCGTTCTTTCCACTATCCTAGAGATGTGACCCACAGGTAAAAAAAGTTTTCCCCAAAATCCATCATGGACATCTATCTCATCTCATTTCATAAGCAACCGCCACTTTCAGTGACACTAATGCCCCTGTGGAAGTAGGATGTCGCTTTACGCCGAGTAGTAAGTCATCTTACGTACAAAAGTACAATAGGCTCAGTTCAAGAGCATGGAAAACTCAAAAACCAAATTAATTAGGGCGGTCTCTAGCTTAACCCATCTCTCTCTCTCGCGGCTCTCAGTGGGGAAAATATCTTATAAGACAGAATTTGTATACTACATTTTAATCTTCAATAATACATTTGCCATCAGCTGTGGGCGAAGCATTTTTATGAATAATATTTACGCGAAAATAATTGCTCTCTGAGTATCTCTCCGTCTTTTAGCGGTTTAACGAACAGATATCAGACAGGAAAAGATACCATCCTAAAATACACTTAGTCAAAGTCATATTCGTTAACAGCAAAATTTTTATTTTAATTACATCTAGCTATTGCAATGTTTTGCCACAGTTTTGGTGGTAGTGTCTCTCTCGCAGTTTTAATGCCATGGCAAACGTAACGTCAAGAAAAAGCAAAATGACGTAAATAAAACACGACCAAAACGATAAATCTTCTGTATAAAAGCCACAGATAACAAATTACAACCAAATAAAAACGTTTGAATCATGAATTCTTAATACATATTTAACAAAGATAATAAAATCGCGTAATTTAACTTCAGGAGGTTAGTATTATTTCATTACTACGTTTTGTATAATTTAGTTTTTGTTTTTTATTGATTAGAAGCCAGTAACACGTTAGCGGTTGCCAGGAGACACGTTCCTAAGCAACCGGTTTATCAATATTTGTGTCATTCACCAAAGCTTAACACATTTTTTACGTACACTTTTATTTTGTAATTATTTTATTTGCTATTCTTATATATGGCACCTAAAAAAGACAAAGGCAAGAAAGATGAGGACAAAGCGGGAACATTCAATGAAGTTGAAAGGACGTTTTTGGAGCTTCAGTTGGCGGAGTGTAACAGGAAGGTGGCGAGGCTCAGGACTGCCTTAGATGAGTATGAACTCCGAAATGAAGAGCTGCAGGCATCGTACGACAAATTAGATGAAGATAGAGCTGATATTATCGCGTACTTGAAAAAAACACTTGCCGTTAAAAATGAAGAAAATGTCGAACTTAAAGAGAAAGTTAAAGGCCTCGAAGAAATTAGAGAGATTGAGAATGAGCGCTTTAAAGAAACTACGACAGAACTGGAAAAAAACTTTACTATTATGAAAGACCAGCTCACATCGGAAAATAAACTTTTAGCAGGCAAACTTAACACATTAGAAGAGTTCAGGGCCATTAGAGATGACTTGATGAAAAAGTTTGAAAGGCAAGAAGAAGAATTTAAAGATCAAGAAATGAAGTACAAAAGAATCATTTATAATTCCGAAAAGAAATTCATAATAGGCAAAGATAAACTAAAACAAGAAATGGAAGCTCGGCTCCTGCAACTGGCTCAAGATTTTCAGGATGCTACAGAACTCAGAATTGCTGCGTCTACACATCGAGTTATCAGAGAAAATATAGCTATCAGCAACGAGCTAGATAATATACTTCTGACTCAGTCGAAAGTAGCTAATCAAAATAAGCAATTTAGGGACCAAATGACAAGGGCTATTGTTTCGCAAGAGTTAGCAGAGGAAGAAAGAGACAAAGCAATTTCCAAGAGTGTGATCCAAGTAAAAATAATTGACCAGCTAACTGCAGCTTTTGAGGAAATTAAAAAAGAAAAATGTTTGTACGAAAGGCGTTATTTTGATTTCGAAAAATTGGAAGGTAAAATACGAAAGCTCACAAAAGAGAACGAAAATCTTGCTCTACAAGTTCGTGTACTTGAACAAAATTTGCATGCTAGATTAAGCGATCAGAATAAAGCCGCTGTAGAAGCTTGTCAAATGACTAAAGAGCGTGACAAGCTAAGAAAAATTTTGAAAGATGCAGCCTTTGCCATTCAAGCGGCCTTGAAATTAGATCAATGGGCTACAGAAGACGCCGAACGCGACGTTATGGACAGACAAGTGTTACTGTCGCATTTGCTTGAAATTGTTTCTCAGTACCGAGAAGTCGAACAAGCAGAGTCCTTGGGTACAATTGCTTCATTCACTAAGGTTTACAACGAAGGTGACCTGGGCTTTGTACCTAAACAGCAAGTTGCGAAGAAGCAAGTGGCACCAATAAACGCGCTGTTATCGACGGCTACGAAAGATACTCCAAAAGGTGAAGTCAGTCCTACAGGTGCATCGTTGTCAAGATCTTCACTTGGAAGTGTGAAGACAATACCGAGTATTAAAGTGTTACCTCCTACGGTGCAACAAGCCGCATCTCCATCAATTAAAGACAGTCTAGAATCGTTTGTGGCTACAACGCCGCCTTCAAAATCGAGTGAAGTTGTCGAAGAAGTCGAGGAACTCGATATCGAACAACAGTTAGCTGCAAGTAAACTTGAAATGCAGAAATCGTTAATGAAGGATTTAGCTTACTCTCAAATAACTTTGAAAATGTCCACGACGCACGTTGCAATGGATAAAGTGAAAAAGAAGGAAGTCGTTGCAACACATGCCGACGATCAAGAGTCAAAGGATGAAGAAATGGTAACGAAACAAACAGCTGAAGCACATAGCAGTGATGACGATAACAGCCTCGACGATGACAGTCACGACGATAACAGTCACGACGATGACACTAATGACGATAACACTGACGAAGATACAACATCTGACACAAAGCCCCACGTGAGGCTCAGTGGAGTAGAAGACGGTGATTCAAAAGACTCCGCAACGCATGTTGATGAATCCGCATCTGACGATGGTGAAAAAAAGAAGAAAAGTTCTAAATGAATAATTATTTTATTGTTTTTTGCTTTTGTATATTTAGGTGAGGTTTTTAAATGCATTCTTTTTTTACTTTTTAACTTCCATTTATGTTAATTTCAACAATTTTTTTTTGGTAATTATTTTTCGTATTAAAATATTTTTTTTTCTATTTTTTATTTTGATTTCTAACATAAGAAAAGGTACATTTAGGTAAGTATCATGTATTTTTTTTGAGAACAAGTTTGTATTTAGTTTTATTTATTTTAATTGCATTCGCCATGAAGAAAGTGAATATTTTATGGCCTTGCATGATGCCCTGATATTTTCTGACGTGCCCCTGTGCACGAGGTAGATCTGTACGATGGGCAAACCACGTACATTCTTCTCTTCGTGTTCTCAATAAAAATCTAACTCCACTTCCTATCGTAATTCGGTTATTAGAGATGGAGAAAGAGAATATGCGCCAAGGTATGTCATCAAGGTCACATTTGACATTAGGGTTCACACATTGCATTGCATTACATTTAGTAAACTGCGAAGATTGGTTTTTCAGTAGTTTTATAGGTTCATGTTTTACTCGTCATAATTTGTGTTTGATTTTATATGAATCTATATACCTACAACACAGACAGATTTGAGTATTCTGTCTCAAATAATTTAGGTTCTTTTATTTACAATAACTGTTATGTTCATCATCATCATCTCAGCCTATAGCTGTCCACTGCTGGACATAGGCCTGTTATGTTCATTAAATAATAAAAGCTAGACTTAGGTGATTTTGTAAATAAGTTTGTGTCTATGAATAATTTCGATTTAGTTATAATAATTAAATAATCCTTTGTCTGTTTTCTTACGCTTACATAATTAGTTTTTTATTTTAATAAAGAATATTAATAATATGATAATTGTTCTTATTTTTGCGAATACCTAGAACCTAGAGCTAATTTTGTTTTAGTGAAATATAAGACCCAAGAAGTAGGTCAATACGATACAATTTAAAACGGTATTGGGCTTTCTGGCTAGTGGATGATCACAGGGATGTTTGCAAAATACCGAGTAAGCGATTTTTTGCTGTCAATGTTTAAAAGATGTAGGTACGTCTTCAGGGTGTCGGGTGCGGTTTAGACGGACTGGATATTCCATATTATTATGATAGCCGGCAAGGATAAAAACGAACACGAAAAATATGTTAACTATTCTGTAAAATAATATAATTATACACATAAATCATATTATTAAAATATGATTTAATGCTGCAAAGGTTCACTCACCAGAGTAGTTTTTTAGCCAACCGGAGTCCTTAATCATGAACAGACGCCGTTTAATAATGAATCATCACCACTAGAATTACTTTAAAAGTACATTTATAGTTTTACAAAAAGGTTTTATTATTTAGCTAATTTCAACCTCATTGTTTAAATAAAAAGTACTGTTGTCGCGCAAAACGTCAATGCTACAGTCAATGCATTTGTTTTGATATTTCTTTGATTGTGCAAGAAAGATTATGTTTAATACTTATTTTTGTTATTAGAAATATACTTCAACAGACATGCCACCTAAAAAAGAAAAAAAGAAGGATGATGAAATTAAAGGGGTTTTCTCGGAGGTGGAAAAAGCCTTGTATGAATTGCAGTTGGCTGACTGCAATAGGAAAGTAGCACGGCTCAGATCTGCAGTCACTGATTACGAAGTTCGTAATGAAGAACTGCAAAAAGCGTACGATAAACTCGACGAGGACAGAGCCGATATTATCGCCTATTTGAAAAAAACACTTAATATCAAGAATGAGGAAAATATAGAGCTGAAGGAGAAAGTAAGAGGTCTTGAGGAACTAAGAGAAATCGAAACAGCTCAGTTTAAAGAAACAGTTACAGAACTAGAAAAGAACTTCACTACTATGAAAGATCAACTGACTTCTGAAAATAAACTACTAGCTGGGAAACTGAATACGCTTGAAGAGTTTAGAGCAATAAGAGACGATCTAATGAGGAAATTTGATAGACAAGAACATTCTTTTGAAGAGCAGGAAATGAAATATAAAAGAATGCTTTACGAGGCTGAAAAAAAGTTTGTGATTGGCAAAGATAAGTTGAAACGAGAAATGGAAGGAAGGCTTTTACAATTAGCTCAGGAGTTTCAAGATGCCAGTGAAATGAGGATTGCGGCTTCAACACATCGAGTAATTCGCGAAAACATAGCTTTAAATAATCAATTAGATAGTTTATTGCAGACACAAGCAAAGGTTGCTGAGCAAAATGATAAGTTTAGAGAGGATGAACGAGCAGCTCGTAATGCAAAGGAAGTAGCTGAAGAAGAACGAGACAAAGCAATCAATAAAAGTATCGTACAACTTAAAGTAATAGATCAATTGACGGCAGCTTTCCAAGATGTGAAGAAACAAAAAGCTTTATATGATAAGAAACAGTTTGATAATGAAAAACTGCAAGCGAAGATGGAAAAACTTACAACAGACAATGAAAATCTTTTACTGCGAGTCCGCATACTGGAACAAAACTTACACGCGTCCTTAGGAGAGCAAAACAAATCTGTAGTAGAAACTGCTAAGCTACTCAGAGAAATAGAAAAATATAAGAAGATATTAAAAGACTCCGCGTTTGCCGTACAAGCTGCGTTGAAACTAGATCACTGGTCTACATTGGATCCTACGAGAGAAATACTGGAAAGAGAAATTGTTTTGAAGAAGATTCTTAAAGTTATAAATCAATATCGTGACGCATTTAGAGCGGAATCTATGGAATCTTTAATTTCCCTCAGTAAAATATATGAGAAAGGTGATCTTGGTTTTACACCAAAGCCTGTTTCTAGAAGATCCATGCTATCTGCAGGAGGTTTGTTGGCGGCATCATTAGAGTCAGTTGAAGACAAACGCAGTGTTGGTAGTGAAAAGAGTAGTTCTACATCGCTGGCCAGTGTCAAGACCGTACCTAGCATTGAGCTGGTACCTGTTGAAGATCAAGAGTTAGAGTCTCCTAAAGAAAGTCTGCCATCTTTCACCATAACATCATTGCATTCGAGTGAACAAGATGAATCGGAGGGTGAAGAGCCTCTTGAGGATATGAATGACATTGAGAAGATGCTAGCCATAAGTAAGGCAGAAATGCAAAAGTCGCTTATGCGAGATTTAGCTATGTCTCAAGTGGCAATGCAATCGCAATTGCATTTGAGTATTAGTGATGAACGAAGAAAATCGTCGCATATGCGAATTACAAGTGATAAGCACGGTGAAGAAACATTTAAAAAGGAGAAAGCAGAGGATGAAGAAACTGGTAAAAAGGAGGCTGAAGACACTAGTAAAAAGGACGCAGCAGATACCGGAGAAGAACAAATATCCAGTGACCAAACGGAGGGATCCAATGGTCCATCTGATCAATCTGATGTTAGTAAACCAGAAGATGGAGAAGAAAGGCAAGGAGAATCTGCAGATTCGAAATCTGGAGAAGAAAAAGGTGGCACAGAATAACATTATTTTTAGTTTGAGTTTTAAATAAGTTTTTTTTCAAGTTTGTTTTCATGAAGCTGTGTGTAGGGTATAAAGTTATTTTTAATATGGATTTAATTTGAATTATATCTGTTTAATTTATTATAGTTTTTGAATGTTTGAAGTCTTTCATTTACTAAATTGAAAAAAAAATAGCTCGTCGCAATTTACTTATTCATACTCTCTGTCATACCTTCTACTTACATGACTCTGGTTTTGGTGTAAGTTCTTTTTCTTATGACCCTGTTGTCATCCATATAAAAGAACAAAAATATAATTATTTTTATCACCAGGGTCAGGCAGTGGAGCTGGCGGCTTGTGAGTGTGCCGCTCGACCCTGGGCCGGAGATTCTTCAATGGTGGTGGCTGAAGTCGGTGCCAGGTGTAGATGTGGCTGCGTGCTGCACCTAGCACCCGCTGCGAGACTATTAGCTGGCTCAGCGAGGGCTTGCCCTTCCAGATCATTCTGGTTACTTCAGGTAATTTTTTAAATTGAATTTTGATGGGACTGGAAAATGATGAATGTGTAACGTTAAATAAATAATTGAAGAAAAATTGAAGTTGGTTAAAAAACATTAAATACCAAACATTGGTACCAACAATTACGAAGAAAGAAGTGTTATCATAGGACGTGTTTTCAGCATATTTAACAATGATGACTTTAAAATATTGTAATATTAAACATTCATGCTGACAAAAATTATCTTTTCTCAGAAAAAAAAGTAAAGTCCAATGCATTTATTTTAATTCCTAAAATACTTTTCGCCGTGACCTAATCTGGCTTATAATAACATTTCACACTCAAGTCTGTGATTTCAGCACAGCTTCCTCGAGCACTACATCGCTTCACAGAACAAGTCGCCATGAGATAAACTTTTATTCTAAAACTTTTAAATATATCCTGTCTCAAACTTTATCAAGAACATTATGTCCGTTCTCTTTTGTACCTATTGTCTCTAGTTGATCGTCTAACGTGTAAAGGTTCGTCATTGCCGGTGGCAAAGGAACACGTGCAAATAAAAATCTGCCTTCAAAACGACGGAATAGATGGGCTCAGTCCACCGACGGGTATATCAAGAAGTTTCTTATTAAAACCAAGTCCAATCCCCGTACGACAGCAGAGGACGTAACGAAGTTGTTTGAAGTGGTCGCTAAACCATGTGACAGGTTATTTGTAGCTCCATTGAGGTTCGCAGTTGCGGGACTGTTTGATATTCAGTATTTACTTGACATGCTCCAAGTATTCGTATTTGTCACCACTGGAAACATTCAGATACAGTATAGAAAAAGATCGTTGGGTGTATTTTTTGTTACAAGATAGTAAATCGGACCAGAATTTTTGATTGTTCAACAGCTCAGGCGTATTTTATTTAAATGTATTTGGTAATTTATAAGACACATATATTATGAAATAATGATCCTTTATTTAAAGAGTGCATAAGAATGTATCGAGGATACTTCAGCGACCTTTGTACTAAACACATTATTTTTGCTTTCTGTTTACAAATACAATACCTACTTCTCTATCTACTCGCCCATCAAAAAGCAGTCAGTCTAAACGCACCTCGAAATTGTATCGTTCTGAAGTCATTAAAACTTGTCCATTTGGGAGCGAAGGTCTCCGTCCCGATCGCTACCCATTTTAACAAACTAATATTGTTCCCGGTTCAGTTTACGGGACGTCCAAGTTGCTCTCTCAACAGGCAATTACCTCGCAATGTGCCGGTTTAACTAAATTAGTTGACAAGCTCTCTAAAAGTTAACTGTTATGAATTATTGATAAACACAGGCAAAATTAATGATCTGGAACTCAATAGGGGTTGTCTGTGAAACCGGTGTCCAATAGATTATTTTAATATAATGACTTTTGTAAGGCGAAATCAGAATTATTTATTTTTCCCCAAAACTTGTTGGGCTATTCCGACAAATATTATAAGCGGCAGTAAACCATTCTTCTAGCCTTTTCCGAAGCATCTTGTTGTGGACTTCCAGTCCAACTGGATGCAGCTAGGTACCAGCCTTTTTACAAGGAGCAACTGCCTATCTTACCTCGTAAAATTGTTGAACACGCCCTAAAATGAATAGGTTTTTCACTGTATTTTTTCCCATCGGATCATCTTGATAAATCTTTCTATAGCAGTGCAAAGAATAATTTTCTTTTAATCACAGCTTTTTCAAAACTATTCGAGTTGTTCAAAATCTCGCCTTATTTCGTCTAAAGTCCAAATTGGTAAATCTAAATTCTTCACAAGAATTCCTGAAGTTTTAATAGCTACTATTCAGTGTATTACAAAGGCTGTAGAAAGTTCAGCAATTTGATTCTTTTGAGAAAATCGTTCTAGTAGAGAAAGTTGCTTAGGTTCTGAATTTTTTTCTTGATCCTTTGTTAAACCTTTTTTCTTAGAAATCTTTACAAAATCAAAACCTAGTAATTTTATTCGACCACTCTTGATCTCTGTTTAAGTAAACTTTTATGCAAAGGATTTCAACATCTTACTATACTTAACCCACAAATTGCAGAATTACCGCCCGAGTAACACAAATTCAACCTAATCCTAATAATTTCGACGATAATTATAAAACAAGCATTAACAAAACGATCAATCAAACAACAAATTTAAACGGCTACTTTATAATCAATGTTGGAAACTGTTACATGACTAGATGAAAAACTTGGGCAGTTTGGGGCAAATCTTAAAGCCCCGACATAGCAACTTGTTATGGCAACTTCAAATCACCAATTCCCGAGTGTTTAACGCTCTCAATCAAAAGTTTGGATACGGTAAGGCTGAGGCGACACTGTACTCGCTCAGCTCCGCTCAGCAAATGTTACGAAAATAATACTCGAATAACGCTGGAGAATTTGATCAAGTTCGTCCGTCGTTTTCTAGATGGTTATGTTTGGTTATCTGATTAATTTTAATCACTCGAATTACTTTAAAACATGGAGTAATATTTTGACCACTGTGCACAAGTGTTAAATCCATTAGACAAGGAATTCATCGTTTATTCAATCATTAAGTAATAATTCCTGTGTCAGACAACTAAACTATGTTATCATAAGTTGGCGCTATTTCAACTGCATCTTTATTAAGGCTATTTTCGCCTATACGTCTATTTTAATAACTTACAGTTGATGTGTTTACTCGCTCAGTTTTTCAGTTGATCTTTGATTACTCGCTCAGTTTTCAGTAAAACCTCACCCTAATCCGAAGCGAAACGGTTTTGTTAAACGGTTTCCGTTGGACGCAATCTGTTAAAGCTACGTTTTAATTAAAAGTTGCTGTTTATTCGACAGAATTAGGTTCAAATACATGCAAGAGAATGTTATGATTTGGGTTTTCAATTAGCTGCTCAGAATATATTTAATTATTTGAAATGGAATAGACCTTCAACCTTTTAAACAATAGCTGTTGCGGACCATTTAAACTTTGTATATGAAATAGTCAATGACAACTAAACTATGAAAATCCACGATGCAGGCTATTTTATTACGACGTTTTGTATTTTATTGTTTTCGTTTTCTAGGCTGAAGAAGGCCTTGTGGTTCGTCTGCGTATGGAAGCAGTTCGTCTACCTTGTGCAGGCCAGTCGCTGAGAGCTCGTGATGGAGATTCTTTGGGATCCCCACTCCTAGCTTCCTGGGATGGACCTGATAGTACTGCCGTGGTAAGCAATGCGTTGAGGTATTTAAAGAAGTGTTGTATTTATAACACGTTACTAGGCAAAGGCCTCCTCCCATAAAGAGAAGATTTGAGTATAGGTGGCCACGCAAGTTTACTGTTGGTTGGCAATTTCCGAATCTAATCTTTGAAACCCATGTCTTCTTACTGTGATGAAAGTTACTGAAGTTTTCATCAATTTTCTTCACGTAAGGTTTTTAAAGCCAAAACTGTTCATAGCTAAAGTTAAAATTTATGAATGTTTATAGCCTAGTGTTTAATGATCTTAGACTTCTGGTGACGTGGAGACCACGACCGACGGTAGCGGTATGATGGAGATAGCAGGAGGACGCCACATCCTCGTAGAGCTGCGTTCTGGAGACACCAGCGACAAGTGTGCTGGAGGATTCCTGGCGCACGCCACGCAAATTGGTAAATAATCATTCTTATTACATTTTAAGCGAGGGCTTTGCAATGCAAGGTGATGTAAAAAAGTAAATTAACAACTGTCCTTTTTTAGTCTTACAAGAATTTATAAATAGCATTTCTTAAGTCGCCTGGGTTGAAGTCACTTCATATCTGATCTAGAATCATACCAAGCTGCATTAATTGGCCACCATATGTACCAAAGATTCAACATATATTATTTTGTATCAGTCCATTTCATTTCTATTAATTTATTATAGAGCCCATACGTAACGCATCGGCGGCATGGGCGTCAGTGAGCGGTGGTCTGTGGTGGCGCAGTGGTGGTGGCGCTCGCGGGGCCGCTGTTGCTCTTGCAGCCGCCGCAGCGCTGGCCGCGCTCTGCCTCGCGCTGCACTCAGCACACCGAACCAGGGCTTACCAGCGAGCTGCCGATAAGGAGTCACTTACCGACAGTGATGGTATATACAAACCATACGTATACTTTTTTACTGTCTTTTCTTGTACTTAACATTATGTATCGAACGTAATATGAGCCACCTGTTCAATAGGTTCATTCTCGTGATTTTTTTTAAACTTTATCTCTGTACCCAAAACTGACCTGTTTGAAGACCGCACGGGAGACGCAGGGGAAAAATATGTTAGTTTTAAAAATCAAAACGAAAAGAAATTAGGTGATGTAGTCACAGCCTGCACTGATACAATAATTATAAAGATCATTGGATAAAAAAAATCGAGATTATTAGATTCACAGCTGCATAACTTCAAAAGGATAACCTCAAATTTCTTTACAGCATGTTCAGCGTCTTTGGAACTGGGGGGAGCAACGACTGGTTCCCGCAGTACTTTGCTATCAGAAGTGGTCGGCGGTGGAGTGTCGCTGCGAAGGCTTTTACCTTCGGGGAAGACTAGACACACCAGGCTCAGGGACTCCGACAGGAACTCCGAGAATGTAGAGCAGAGGTGAGTGGGGATAAAATTTCTAGAGATGCTAAATCGTAATAGGAAAGTTCATATTTTGTTAATTGTTTGTCTTATAGATCCATTTGTATATTGTGTCTACGTAACTGACTCCAGTTTGGTTGTAGCCTCTGTGAACAAAGAGTGATTTGTGAACATTGTTTGCGGTGATGATAATTATAATTGCATAAGAAAATGACAAAATAATATCAATTTTATGGACACATAAAAATTTCACTTGATTTGATAAAAACACAGGTAGGGATATTAAATGTAAGAAATAAATATGTTGGTTGAAAGTTTTTACCTACAATGCTCTTTACTTCGCTAGTCTGTGTCGCGTGCCAAAATGCATATAGTTTCCGAAAAAATTTAAACCAGAACGTACGAGTTTCAGCATTTGTTTTTTTACTGCAATTCCAACGATTTTCTATTAGACCGATATCGCAAAACAATCTAAAAATATTTTTTCTCGCCCAAAAACAACTCTCATTTACAGGAATTTGACCCTTCTATCGCGCGGAGTTTTCAAGTCACAAGAATTCGTGGATGATTATTTTAGTTAAATTGTGACAAACAAATTCGTTTTTAAGTATTTTTTCCTTTTCAACAAACTATTATATGTAGCAACTTCTCTTTCAATTCAATTTCCCGCTTTCGAGTTGTTGATTCTCAAAGACTCGACTAAATTCAGAACTTCCTTGAATTTCTATATTAAAAGAGCAAGTCTTCCAAAAATCTTAATCACTCGGGTACCGAGACTTTCTTTTGAAAGGGCTCTTTACAAACGTAAAACTGTACTTATAGAATAAATCCATCCAGACTCTTTGGATCTCTTTCAAATTCTTAGCCTTTCATTAAAGTCCACTCGGAATTTCCTGAGAACCCTTCGTTGAAGTGGGCGAAAAGAATAATTAATTAACAAGCACTCAACGCTTTGTAAGTACGCCGTCAACTATGAGACTATTGTTTGAGCACGTATTGCTACCAAAAGTCATGAATTGTTTTAAGTATTGTTGTTTGACGATGTAAGGATATGTTGGGGTGATGCTCAATGTGTATGGGGGATTTTGAGAATATGTTTTTTATAGTTATTGTTTTGGAGTTTGATATATAAAATAGCATTGTTTGCTGTAAGAAAATTTTATTACCTACTACTTCATTTGTGTCAAGAGGTTTTTTTATGAGTGGTCTAAAACGTGTAAATCTTAGTACGATAAAAAGTTTACACTAATTTTAATTATGAAATAATTCTTGATCGTTTTGTAAAATGCAAATAATTTCATGACATTTTAAACAATCTAGCACGGTTCACTCGCCTAATATATAACTACTCTATATAAAAACAGGGATGAAGAAGACGCCGGCTCAGATAACGATGGAGACGCTAACGATAACATGAGCGTGGCCAGTAGCGACAGCGTGGCTAGCCAAGCTACCGTGACCCCTGAAACAGTATCGTCGAGCAGTGCCCCGGTCACTGGCAACATACCGCCCTCGCCTCTACGAAGGTCACATACTGTATCAGTGACGAATGTAGCTGTGCCACAGGTAAGAGCAATTATTAGTGGTAAGAGACCAAATTTATCTCCTAGTAAGAAGAATAGGAAAATTCTAAAATTATCTGTCCTTTAGATCTCGTCGCCACCCCAGCAGTCGACAAGTGATTCCATGGCTGTGGAAATGAGCACCAGCGTCAGCAGCATGAGTGAGAGAGACAGCTGTAGCGAGAAAGACAGGGACAGCATGTGGGACAAGGATCGTAGTGAGAGCCGAGCATCGTCGTCAACGTCGGCAGCTACGCTTACCAACGTGAGTGGTAGTGTAATGGAAATATGGACTTTAGTTGTGAAGACATAAGTTACACATTGGTAATGTATGAATATGCCCTAGGCATTGCAGTTAAAAAAGACGTATTTATATAATATATATAGTGTTGTAAAGCTGGGTAAAAGGTTAAACCTAAAATAATTTCACCTATATTAAATAAGCGAGGTCGAACAAACTTATAAAATACCAAAATAATTGAAATCTCAGAAATTTAAGTACCTTATTGAGAAGAGAAAAAAGAAAATGAAAAATAAGCAAATTGCTAAAATAAATACCATTTTAATTATTTTGTTTTATATTTAACAGCATTCTTAATACTTCGTGAATTTATGACGAAAGACAACCAAACCAAATTTTTAACGCAAAATATTTTAAGCTTAAAAATATTTGAGAGAAAATTGTCACGAAAAATTTAGGCATTAACTGGTGACTGAGTGATTGATGTGTCTTTAAATAAAGATCTCGGTGTTCTGGGCCCATGTGATTTGTATCTTGATGACTCAGTATGAGTTGCCAAAGTTAACGCGGACGGAAAACGGTGACTTGGCCTAATAAACACTATGACTCTGGATTTTAGAATAATATTATTGTAAATTCCTGAAAGCGTGAACGAGGATCCTTTGTTTTAGGGTTTAGTAAAATTAAGCTATTATCATCGTCAAGTACCCATGTAAGGCCTTTGTTAAAAAAATACCATTATTTTTAGATCCAAAAGAGCGTAGTGTTAGCACAAAAGCAAAAAATCTGAACCTTTGCGTTCATATAAGAACAGTGATGTTTTACCTTAATTATTTTAATACGCAGAAAGCGCTTCCAATCGGATAATGTTACGAATAAAAACGTTTGAGTGTTTTAATTTATTATTTGTACCTATTTAATTGCTGTTGATGAATGTGTGATTTTATATCTCCATAGGGTTGGTACTCACCTGCACTCAGCGGCGTGTCAGCGGCCAGGATACGCGACAACCCCAAACACACCAAAGAGTCCTGCAACCGACGTCTCCTGAAGTCCGATCTCAGTCTCACATCACACCCAGAAATGGAAATCGACTACTATGATTACGAAGTTAACAACGCTGGTAAGATCTTCGGGCGATATATATTCTCATTGCTAGTAGTAGTAAAGTTAGTAATTTTAATTTAAAAATGCTAGTTATGTGTGCAGATATGTGCCGTCCTTATTATCTCAGCTTTTAGCTCAGCAAGACATATATTATGTATATTAAAAAAAATCGCACTGTGAAAGACATGACATGGATAATGGATGGGTGATCCATTATCCATGAGTTCATTATGAAGTAGTAATGAAAATTATTTTGACTCAATATTCATATTTTTTTTATTCTCTTTAATATTTTTATTTAAAAGAGTTTCCGTTCTTTACTGTAAAAGTTACTTTAACACATTAGTTTTACGAACAGGTTTATATTCTGAACTCTAAAATTGTGCACTTTATACCTCCAGGTTAATGAGTTCTAAAAAAGTAATAATGCTTTGACGTCGTGAGTAACTTTATGCTCTTTGACGCAAACAATAATCCCAGCTTTAGTTTGTTAAAAAGAATCTGAATTGTCATTTCTTGCAGGTTCAGTTCCTGGCTCTTATTTGGGAATGGATCCTGCTTTCCTCGTGTGGATCCCACCACTTGAAGATGGTGACATTTTGAAAGAGCTAGATGAGAACAACGCGCCCATTTATGAGGTCAGTAATATCAGAACAGATACAATATTTTTATCTATAATGACAGCGTAAAGTCGTACAAAAGTCTAGTACGTAGTTTGTAACCTAAATTGTATATTCTCAGGAGGTTCTGCCAAAAGATCTTCGCCCAGATCCTGGTAGCAACACGGAGTCCCCTGAAGACAGGCCAGTACCCAGCGGCTTGAAGAGAAACCCAGACAACCGCACCAACAGATCTAACGAATCCATCAAGTCGATTCGCAAAGTCATCGAAAAGGGGAACATAATACACCCGCTCAACTTCAGTATCAGTGACTTGCAAAATTCACCCAAATTGTCAAAGAGAAATAAGAAGAAGAAGGCTGAAAGTCCTGTGACGATACAAATGAAAGATTTGACCCTAACTCGGTCTCCGGTCAAGGTTCACAGAAAAGAGGTTCGAAGTGAATATGACACGTCAACTTTAAAAAGAGTGCACGAGTCGAAAGAAAAAGATGCCGATACACTAAAAAGGAGTGACTTCGCCGATATAAGATTTGCAGATGAAAATTCAGATTCGTCAAATGAAATAAAATTTGCAGATGATTCACCAGATAGCAATAGGATTGTTGATAAATATAATGTTAAAACGTAAGTTTTAGGAGACTTCATTTCTATACCACTACAATCTTGATGTTGGAAACTGATAGATAGAATTACTATGTACCCCTTACTAATGGAAGTAAAGATAATTATATTTCTCCGAATCCGAAAATTTAAATGAATATCATTCCTTAGATATTTAAGTCGGTATCGATATCCTGTGTATATTCTACTATTTAAAGATTACAAAAATGTCTGGATAAGTCTCGAATACAACGATCTTTACAAGTCATCACAAATCTTGTAATTTTCTTATTTTGAGATGACGTTTGAACTGAAGTTTTATATTATCAAGGGGTATTTTTATTTCATTTCAAATATTACCGTTTCTCATTAGTTGAATGTAAGGACCAATCTGTGAATAAATCCGACATATTATAGCGCTCATATCATCAAATCGTATTTTTCAATGTCATTGTACCATTTAACCGATAGGTAGTCACATTAGATCATAGAGTTTTATAATCAAGATAATCGTTCGTAGTGTTAATAGTAGACTTCACTTGCCATCACATAATGTAACATACTTGGATTTTGTAAAAAGGAATGAACATATTAGTAAGGTACATAAATCTCATCGTTTTTATTCGTGAATGGGGTGGTATAGCCATTCCTGTTTTATAAATTCTAAGTAAATGAATGTACACGCATTGTATAATAATATTGCATTTTCTGATTCTCATACAGCATTTATCTTTTTAGTTTAATCTTTAAAGTTACGTAGCTTTGCTCATACTGCCAAAGTGTAGTTTGTATACAGTAAATTTCAGTCAATGATATATTATTTTTAAAGATTTAATTAGAAGACTGACTACGGGCAGTGCAATAATTTTGAAACGACTGTTTGTCAGTAAATTCTAGTCATTTGTGTCAAAGAGCTTTATGATTTTATTTTGAGTCTGAAATGAAAACATTTACGGATCATTTCATTTTTAATTATACTAATGAAAATCGAACACAAAACGTGAATAATCATGAAATATGAAAATATGAATTTGAATACGGAATAAAAATGAAATGATTCATAAATAGTTTTAAATGAGAAGTTGCAAAATGAAATAGTATGCATTTGCAATTATTTATTGCATTTACTAAGTTAATTAAACTAGTAATAAGTTCCATGATTGTATTGTTTTTAATATTATTCTATGTTTAAGTACTTGTGTCGACATTTAGTTGAACATGTTGTTTTAATGTTTAGTTGTGTAAGCTCTATTAAATACAGTTTTATTTTGTAATTTGACATAATTGTTTTATTTCCACCGAATTTATTTAGCTATATTGTTGATGTAGCTTCAGTTTCATGGAATCATACCAGTCAGCTGCGAGGTGGACTTGCGACAGGGTATGATCGTATGACCGCAACAAACGTTGCCTAATCTCCATATTATAAAACTACCTGACACGGCAATTGTTGTTTTGTTTTTTTTATTAATTAGGGGTATGAAAAAATATAGGTAGTAGTCGATTTAATAATTTTTTTTTAACATTAGGAACGTTTCGGAGGAGTATCGTACCAATATTATGACACGAAAAGTTTTTCAAAACCATTGTCTTTACTTACAAGTAGAGAACAAAAACATGACTTATTACAGGTTCTCTTGAAGTCACAGTCAACCGAGAGTTATAACTTTGTCAAACTAACTTGAGGTCTAAGAACTTACGTAAAGCTGTAAAAGTTACGCGAACACTCGTAGTTGTTTTTCTTTAGTTTTACAAGAGAGAGGTTTCTTTTGCCAAGCGACTTTCGAAGCTTTGTTTTGATGCGGATTTTAATTTTTTTGTATGCATAATAAACCTTGGTTAAGGCATTGTATTTTATAGCCGAAAGTCAGTGAATATGTTATTGGTAAAATTTGGAGTGTTCAAACTCAATATAGCAGTCTATGGTAAATAATCGCCACAGATGGATATGTTTATTTTGTTTCTCTTTTGGTTATAATCTGCTGATATTTTCGTCGTCATTATGATTTTTATACGACTCCCGCAGTAAGGAATTTAAACCTTGTATCGCGGGGGATTTTAGACACCCAGACTCAGAACAAGCATTCGCGCAACACACAAATACAACCTACGTGGGGTTCGAATTCGTGAAACTTGGCTCACAGCTACAAGTTTGGCATGGTGACCATATATTAGGTATAAATGTATATATACATATCTAACAGGCCATCAGGTAACTACGCAAAATTTCCTTTTTATCAGGTATTATTTGCTGAAGTCCACCATTTTTTTTTGGTTACAGCGGGGGAATCCTCACGGCCACTCACTCCCTCGGGTAGGCAATAGGTAGGTCCTCCGCGTTTTTGTGTTGGGGTATGGCAATGCGTTGCAATCCTTCATACACTGCTGAAGTCCACCATGGCATAAAGTTTGTAGTATTTTCTTAGTGGAAGTGGCTGGATTTGTGTACTTACTAAGCTACCCGATAAATCTGCTACTGGTAATTAAATTATTAATGAGTGATCTCCTAATGAGTCTGAGAAGTAAGCCTCAAGTGTGCGAGAACGCCAAGTATCTAAGTTATCCGCTGACCTAGTTGCATAACTCTATAAAACTATTCCGAGAGATACCAGCGAGAATTTATCTGCAGCCCATCGTATAGGATGCCACTAACAAAGTATTATGAAGTTATTAATGAGGATCGAATTTTAAAAGTTTGAAATTATAAAAACCGTCTGAAAGGATAGAAAGACATACAACTATTTATAGAGTGTGTTAAGCAAAGGGAAAAACAGAACCAGGCTGTTCTCCTTGACCTTGTGACCATTTAAGCTGAGTGTACTGAATACAAAATAAATGAAAAATGTAAATAAAATAATAATGAGTTCACGTTACATTTAGTAGGTACGAAATCTGAAGGGTGGCCAATATTTTCTTAATTTTTTTTCGTAACCCTAAGTCACCAGTCCGACTCACACTTGACAACGTCATCGAGTCTGAAACTCAGCAAAGATGTATATAGACAACTGATAAACATACTGTTTTGCTAAATCCATATCCATAATATAATTATTCTATTTTTTTCGTTCATAAGCTAAAGCTAATATCGTTTTATTTGCCACTGTTGTTTTATTTGCCAAAGCATATATCTCAAAATTAATGACCAGCCAGCCAGCAATTTACCGAACATTTTTGTATATTTTCGCTCTTTTAATCAACATCTGATAACTTTATCTTTTGGCATTACGTTGAGCTAAAAAGACAGGAATTTAATAACCCTGTCATAGCAATTAGGTTGCATGCCTCGGCCTGTGTGAACCATGATAGTTCCACTTAATATAGGTTTACGTACTGCGTAGCCTATCGGTATTATTTTGGTGGTTCGCTAGGAATTTAATAAAGCTGTGCGAACGTAAATTATAGAATGTAAACGATATATCGGTGTTATTTTAAGATCACTTTGATGTTGAATGTTAACACTATTGAATACAGGTCTAATAGTCACACGTAAATACCTGGATTCCGATCAGTCTGGTGAGACTGGAAGCTGACCCTACCAGATCTGGAGAAACTTTATGCATTAGTAGATATTAAGGTTAGTTTGGAGCTTTATTTCTTCCAGTACAATGTTCTTAGGTAAACTAATAGAAAAATACAGACTAATTTAGATCCTACTTTTTTGTAAGTTCGTTATAAAATGCGAGAGTTTCAAGGGTTTCTATCTGTCGTTTTGTAACAACTTTATCTTGCAATAATACAATACACTTTTGAACATGCTGACCATCATCAAGTGGTCCCGTACACAGAATTAAGATTGCCTTTACAAAGTAATTACCTGACTATTTACGAGCAACGTTAATTTGGTCCATTCTCCAGAGATCAGCAGCGCTATTTCGAGAGCTTAGAGGAATTCTGTTCCACGGTTGTTACTCTGATTGCGTAGAGACACAAGGTAAAGTAATTAAAGAAACTTTTGCTATTTTATGCATGTTCAACGGCGGCTAGTGCACTTTAAGGAAACAAGGGGAAAATAAAGGTAAATCCTTTTGGGTAGATTTTGTTCGAAAGACCAAATCGATCTACCAATAATAAATAAACCAGTTGTCTCTAGACTAGACGCTAAGCTTGTTTCAAAACAAAAAAAGAAAGTGCCCTAGAACATAATATATTTTTCAATCTTATCAGAGAGGTAATGAATTTGACAACTTGTCGGCAGCAATGGTGAAGCGTTGTTAAGCGGCCACTCCTTGTCCTATCTGCCACGATCCATATCCAAAATATGGTTACCGCACATATAATAGTATCAAACGAATGGAGAACAGAAATGAAAAAAAATATTTACATTTATAATTTACATATATGCTTAGTCTGTAACTGAGCATATACTCCAACTCTTACACCCCTATGATGACCCATTGGCCGAAACGTTCCTTCGCCACCAATGGTCAAAGAGATAGTCAATTTCCATCTCCCCAGTTCACACCAGTTCCGTCATCACATTACTTAAAACCCTCGGAATTTAGTTAGGTGAGCCGTACAAAACACTGGCCTCGCTTCGTATACAATCTGTGCCACCGTCGAGGGATCAGTACTCAATTAGCTCTGCGAAATTGCCTTTGGACCGGACTTTGAATAAGTTACGAGTGTGTTAAATGTTTGCTCCGATGGACTTCGGAGCTGATAGTTTGACTTTACGATATTTTCAATTTTGTTTTTGTTCTGCTTGCCTTTCAGGCCTTCCTTTAATAAAACGCTATGATAGTTTTAAATTAACTGAACTAATTTGTTATGTTCATACAATGTTAAATCAGTACATTCATTCCTTATAAGATTAACTATAAATCATAACAGATAGAGCTAGTAATAGTAAGAGACGATTATTTTGTTCTAATTATTTAATAGCTTGTACCGACGTCAATGTATTTTCCTTAATATTCTTCGTTATTTTGAACAGCAATGAAACTCTGTAAAGGAAAATTTCGTGAATAAATCTGGATTCCAAATGGAATCTGAAATCTCTAAATTTTAGGAGAGCTGGTAAAATTTTGATTCGTATCATAATGAGGAACCTAATATCTTCTTAATAGAAGCAAATTATTTACAAAGGAAATTTTATAAATGGAAGGTATTTCCATAAACCTTTGAATACAAAATAATACATTTTCTAAGCTTATAATAACGTGAGAAAAGAGATGAACAGAGGATTTTCTACTTTTATTTAATAGAACGAAACAAGACTCAGGTCGAGCTGTGTGGTTTGTGCTTCATTGAAATAATTTTAAAAATAGGTACACACTTTAAATATTGTAACAGAACAAATATGTTTTGTACCTTGAAAAAAATTTTAAGCGCATTGAACGTACGTGCTTTTTTTTGGACTTCACAAAACGTGGACGATTGAGTGTTTCGATATTGTGGTTTTGCATAAAATTTTACTTTAGATATTTTTGTTCGTAGTTCTAGCCAAATAATATTCTGTATAGACAATAATAGTATATGACAACAACAACGAGGTATCACTAAAGACTCATCAGAACTTTTCAGATACAAACGTGACACAAAGCATATTTGAAATTCCCTTCCACTGCTATAAATACACTAAACCGCTATATTTTATAACGCGACAATCCGAATGCTCACTGCATAATAAGTAGCAGTTAGTTTAACTCCACATGTGACCAACGGACGAACTAATTCAGGCGCTACTTCCGGAATGAACTCCCGAACGTTGGCGGCAACGAATGGCCAGTTATTACCAACATAAATACTGTAGAAGAGACTTTTAGGAATAATAAACTTGAAAATTTAAATCAAGAAGTTTTTATTTCATGTAGGCCGATTTTCCAGGTAGATAATAATACTGAATCGTGTACAAATAAAGATATTAAAATCAAAGAAGAGACTTTGAGGGAAAATAAAGAAGACATTAAAATCATAGCAGATTCTTTTAGTTCTAGTATAATTATCATGCTTAGATTATATTATTAGTTTTATGTCCCTGTATAATAATATTTCACAAATATAAATTTAGTTATACTGACAGCTGACTGTACGTATATGACAACATGTTTCTACATTTCTCATTTAGAGCTGTTTTGACCAATGAAATATTTATTATAAGCCCAAAACTTCAACATGAATAAATGCTTTATCAAAAGCCGGACTTCGTCTTCTTATATCATGTCGAATAAGGTTCATAACCTTATTAATCAAAATATACAAAACAACGTGTACCTAATACATAATATTCAGTTAAGATGATCTAAGGAAACTCTTAAACTTCAATAACTTTACCATATAACTGTAATTTAACATGTAAAACTTACACAAGGCTTATCAAACTCAAAGTGAATGCGTCTCAAACTACGCCAGCAGTATTAAAGGCGGAATAATCTCCGCATATATTAATTATCAGTATGCTTCTAAACGAATTAGGTGAACGAACCGGCCGTAAGATTTACGTGAGATTCGAGTTATAGGATAGTTAGGGTGTATGAATATTGTGATTATAATATGGACTTTAGTTATTAAATGAAATAAGAATGAAAGTCAAAGAATCTTTCCTTTCCTTCTTCCTCAGTTATGTTAGTACATTTTTACATTCTCTTTTGCGAAGTAGGTACTCTACTTACCTTATCTTTTAGATATTAATGTCATGGAATATGCCCAGTAAAATGTTTGTATTGTTTTTGAACTGAAATATGCATAATTTTAATTCCTTCCATTAAATATAATGTTTTGAGGCATTCATTATCTAATAGCAATACATTGAAAACAGGGCTACCAACATAAGATCTCGAAATCTAAAATAATGGTAAATAAAAATGGCAAGGAACCACTGATCAATGTAGTCTAAAACTTATTAGTTATCATTCAAGACACCTAAGTCCTATAACAAAGGCTTAACCTTACATCACAAGCCAAAACCTTCTTTCTAAGTACTCCGGACAAATCGTTTCCGCGGGATGCAAGCAGGAAGCGTTTACCGAGTGGGGGGGGGGGTAATCGTCGCTCACCTGCACGTAATTACAACCAAGAGAGGATCACAAGACGCAGGAGCCAGGATAATGACACGGGATTTATGCTTCACGACGATGGAGGATTTGAACTGGGGGTACAATGATCTGAGGTGACGCTGATTGGGCTGGTTGTCTGAGTTGCATATAAGAATCATTAAGACATTTGTGACTGCGCGAAACAATGTTTTCTGCTTGAAGAAAAAACTGAACAGGCTTATATAAGTTTTGACTATTAATGACACTATTTTTACCGCTATAAAGGGTGTGTGGCATACATTCCATTTTATAAACAAAAACGCGCACCAGTTTTAAATTAAACTAAAATAATGAGGAATCTTAAATTTCATTCGTTTCCGACACATTAATTTTCCATTTGAAGTAAGTTCAACATCTTTGAACGTATTTTCCTTTGCCATACTACATTGCCAATTTCAAAACAGAACACTATGTGCTAACTAAGCTACCGCATCGAACTTACTTTAGACACTGGACATGATAAATTTTAATTCTACGCAGATTAAAAAAGCAATTTCCTTGTCCGTAGTTGCTAATTTTCTATAGTAAACTCGTACTACGCTCCGTCCAGCAATTTCTTTAGATAATACCCTTTCGATCCGGATTGAACTGCATTCATTAATTTTCCCTTAGATCGGGATTCTATGGAATATGTTTTTAACTCTTACGTAGATCGTAAAAGATTTGTATATTTTTTCTCTTAGCAACTTAAATGGTTAAAATTTTGTAAAAGAAATAACTATAGAAAATAACATTTGTAAGTACAGTTTTGGTAAAGGAAAAACTTTTTTGGATAACTCTTTCAGCTGTCCTTCAACCACAAACTGTTGCACGTCATTATCTATACTTCTATACTAATATATAAAGCTGAAGAGTTGGTTTGTTTGTTTGAACGCGCTAATCTCAGAAACTACTGGTCCAATTTTAATAGGAGCGAAGATACAATGGAAAATGTGAAAAAAACAGGGCAGGTATAAATCATAACTTATATCTTCTACCCACGGGGCAGAACAGCTAGTAATAGTAATAATAGTATATTATGCAGTGACTTTACTTATTTATTTTTCTTATTTAACTGATGTTTTATCCACGTCAATTCAAACGTGCATAATAGAATAGATTGCGTACAAAATAGATTGGAAAATCGTTTCATCATTTTCACTTTTTACCAAACAAAAGTTTGATGAAAACACCTCTTCGCCATTATAAAGGCTAAATCAAGTAATTGATATGCCATCGGCTGCACTCCCGATACGTTTAGAAGTTGCTCGCTACGAGATTGTACAAAGTGCCGAAGTCAGCAATGTTTAGCCCGATTCAATTTTCAACTTGCTAACTTTTGAAATTGATTACATCGCCATGTAGAATTAGGGGAGTGAGAAGTTATTTGTATGAATTTTGTGGTCTTAAGTAATTTTCTGTGTGCATGGCTTTCGAAATCCTGGTGCTACTTTTTCAAATTATATCCCAAATCAAAATGTTTTTAATTCTAGTAGTTTGTTTATTCAGATTCACCTTCTATTTAGGCGTTACAGCGATGACTGTAATTATGAAAATAGCGATGAATTATGTTGCTGTGATTTTCAACCGACATTACGAGCATTTAATATCTATTGTTGACATTTTAATCATGACCAAATCGTCGTAATGCTTCGATATTGAAAAGGAAATTTTAAAGGATTTAATATGTGAAGCCACACTTTTACCGGTGTGAATTTAACGGAATCATGCTCTCATATATGTACATATATCATCATAAATCAATAAATGGACAGTTAAAATACTGAAAAAGGTCTCAATAGTCTATTTTCACGAATCTTTTTTTTACACCATTGATGAAGAACTTACCTTCTTTTTGAGGTGGTACCCAGACATATACAATGACAGTAATATCACCCTTATAAAGTAAGCATCTAAGTACTGTTGACGCGACAAACTTGAGTGTGGGTAATTTGAGGAGCAGAGATGCAGCCTCCGCGCCACAACATAGCAAGCCTCGCTCGCAACTTTATGAAGTTCAATTTTAAACTTTGTTGCTTAGCCAACCGCTTACTGCAAGTATTATAAAGAAATGATGGAGAAAAATATTAGTGTTTTGGCACGCATAAATCATAGGTAATTTTCAATGAAAAATGAGTTTGAGACGACATCTAGTTTTTTTTATGGATAGAGCGTAAAAAGAGCGTAACCTTATGTTGCATAATCAGCATGATAAATAGTTACGTGTTACTAGTGAACATACTTGACGAATCTGCATATTTGCGAATAAATGGTATGAGCAACTTCACAAAAAACCTATTACTAGTTCAGTGACATACAATCGCTCAGTAAAATTATAGGTAACAATATTAAAAAATGGCTTTAAAAAACCTAAATAACAAGGTGGTTCTCTTCAATACACCAGTCATTTCCTTAACCGAACATTAACGTCTACAAGAATAAAAGATTTCCTTAAAATCTCAATCCTCATAAATAATTTGAAACAGTAATTCACAAAGTAATATTCCCGTAAACTAATTATCTCAACGTTACGAATGGTGGGAACAATGGAAGTCATTTTTGCAAAATTACAGGAATTAGTTAACGCTCCATTTCACGCTTTACTCATGAACAAGCAACGGTTTAAATAAATTGCACTTTCGACTTTACTATAGCCATCATCGTGTTATGCGTGAAACGGAATTTGTATGTCTAGTTCTATTCAACGACTGTTTTTATGAATTTGAAAAATTAAGGCCTAGGAAAGACCAATCATTTGATTGATTGGTGGTCGATAAATTGAAATATTAATATTATAATATTGATTTATTTTCAGGTCATTAGTATGTAAGACTAATTACATGTTTTAGATTATTATTGTTGTTGAAAAAAATGCTAATAATGACCCCACACTTCTAGGTTAGCCAACATAAAAATACGTTGAATACTCAGTCGATATTTAATATTCGTCTTTTTTAAACGGATAATTATTTAAGTAAACTTTCTAAACAAAACTGCGTCATTCTACAGTTAAAAGCTTAGGGATTTCAAAGTTATCCTTAAAATAATTTCACAAAAGTACTCTATCCTATGGAACTCTGAACATTTGCAATGAAAACATAAAACCTACTTAGCAAGAACAACAAAAGTTTCATGTAACGGTGTTTAGGGGATCCCTTCAATTCCTGCAAAATTTACGGCCAAGGACCACTGTCCCTATAGACCAAGAGGTCCAAATGTTACGTCCTAACTGATAAAGTGATGAATTATTTAGACTCTTCTAAAAGACGGTGTTCTATGGATATAAAGTTGAGGGGATTCATGGCTCTTGGCCTATACGATAGTGATTCGGATGAATAATATATTGGTTGAATTTGTGTTTGAATTGTTAAAAACTGTTTGTGCTATTTTTTTGACAATTTAGAGAACAAAAAACTGTTCATTAAAATCTAAGGATGATTTTATACGCTCTAGTAAAAAGCAACTTAATTGAGATAAATTCTTGTCATAAACCCTATTCAAATTATATTCGATTAATCTTTTATTACTGACGACCTGGTGACAGCCGCTGGGTCTCGTTGGATGCAGGTGGCAATGAACCGGTCGCGCTGAAGAACGTATGGGGAGGCCTATGTCCAGAAGTGGACGGCTATAGGCTGAGATGATGATGATGATGAATCTTTTATTATCCAACAGTTTGACAAGAAAGCAGATATTTTTTTTCCTTTTATACGCAAACAAGCATACCAAATAAACACTAGAACAAACATTTATTTACTTCACATATTTCAGTGAAACAACCCTTAACACCATCAGAGAGATGAATCCCGGTCGTTACGAGTATGATAAGAACCTCGGACGGCGCCATTACTCTTACTTTTAGCTTGAATTAAAATTCTTGGTCCGTTAAGTACTTGAAAGCTTTGCTAATTACACTACTATGACACTTAGCCTTATTAAGTGTTCTCGTATTTTGTAACGTCCAGAGAAAGGATTTATACGGTCAAAATGCATCACTGCTATACTTTTAGACTGGAATAATTTTCTATAGTTCCAAGATTAAATCTTTGGAAAATGGCTAAGAATAAAATTTTATAACGAAAGAAGTTAAGAGAAATTACGAAAAGAGAAGAATTAAAAACCATGCCTACTCTTTTTATCCAGAAACACAAAAACCTTGGTACTTAGATTCCAAAAGCAGCTCACATATCCAATTTTGTAGATTCATAACAAAATAATGCACGAAAAGCAAAAAGGAATGCGGATTTGACTTAAATTGTCGGGAAAAACGCTCTCCAAGCACTTACGTTCCTTAAGGAATATTCTTCAGAGGTCAGGTGGTTAAGTGTTGTACACGAACCTGGGACACGTGTGAGGAAATGATGAAGAGTTCAAAGAAAGAATCCTTCACAAAGTTTGAATAATTTGGGTTCACACTTTAACACTTGTGAGGAGTTGAAAGGGAAGTGTTGTGTGGCCGTTTAGATTTGTAACGTCGGAATGAAAATTGTACTTGAATACTTACTTGTAAAATTTTATTTTTTTAAGTAATTTATGATTTATTTCCTCCCGATCCTTCCGTTTAAAAAGCCTTCCAGAAGCCTATTTTGTAGAAATGAAAAACTTTGATTTCTTTTCTAAGTAATTTTCGAGTTTGAACCTGAACCAGCAAATCTCAATCTTTTAATAATGACTAGCTGTTGCCCGCGACTTCGTCTGCGTGGTTAGAAGATATAAGTTATGACTTTTTCTTCGCTCCTATTGGTCGCAGCGTGATGATATACATAAAGCCTAAAACCTCCCTCGATTAATGGTATATTCAACACAAAAATATTTTTTCAATTTGAACCAGTAGTTTCTGAGATTAGCGCGTTCAAACAAACAATCAAACAAACAATCAAACAAACAATTAGTATAAACATAGTACATACATAGTATATACATAGTAATTAGTATATATATAGTACAATTAGTATATAGATGCCAACGATATCTTCGCTACGTTTCATCGATTTTTAATTTCTCGCGCGGAGATTTTAATATTACGATAACTCATTACCTATTAACATTTTTGGCGTAGTGTAAAAGGCAATTTGTTCTATATTACATGCATAATATATCTAACTTATTTCTTTGGATAAGGATTAATACTGTATTGTTAAAAAGAGGTTCGTAACTAACCAATAATTTTACTGTATTAAGAAAACACATAAAAATGGTTATTGTGGGTTATCCTTGGAAGATAGACATATACCACCGCGGACTTTTTTGTAGATCTATTAAAGAGGTACAAACTTGCCATACATTGTTTTGTTGTAACTCGAAAGGTTTTGGCAGCGTTCTCGATGAAAGCTCTCGAATGGCTTAATTTTTTCCGACATGTTTAACTAATATCGCTGTAATATCGTCAGTTAACACAAAACCTAAACTTATTATACACTAAAACCTTTCTCAAGAATTGCTCTATCTATCGTTGAAAACCGCATAAAAATCCGTTCAGTACTTTTCTAGTTTATCGCGAACAGACAGACAGACAGACAGACAGACGCGGCGGGGGATTTTGTTTTATAATATGTAAGGATAAGGATAAGGATAAGGATGTAAGGATAGCTGTTGCCCGCGACTTCGTCTGCGTGGTTAGAAGATATAAGTTATGACTTTTTCTTCGCTCCTATTGGTCGCAGCGTGATGATATACATAAAGCCTAAAACCTCCCTCGATTAATGATATATTCAACACAAAAATATTTTTTCAATTTGAACCAGTAGTTTCTGAGATTAGCGCTTTCAAACAAACAATCAAACAAACAATTAGTATATACATAGTACATACATAGTATATACATAGTAATTAGTATATATATAGTACAATTAGTATATAGATGCCAACGATATCTTCGCTACGTTTCATCGATTTTTAATTTCTCGCGCGGAGATTTTAATATTACGATAACTCATTACCTATTAACATTTTTGGGGTAGTGTAAAAGGCAATTTGTTCTATATTACATGCATAATATATCTAACTTATTTCTTTGGATAAGGATTAATACTGTATTGTTAAAAAGAGGTTCGTAAGTAACCAATAATTTTACTGTATTAAGAAAACACATAAAAATGGTTATTGTGGGTTATCCTTGGAAGATAGACATATACCACCGCAGACTTTTTTGTAGATCTATTAAAGAGGTACAAACTTGCCATACATTGTTTTGTTGTAACTCAAAAGGTTTTGGCAGCGTTCTCGATGAAAGCTCTCGAATGGTTTAATTTTTTCCGACATGTTTAACTAATATCGCTGTAATATCGTCAGTTTACACAAAACCTAAACTTATTATACACTAAAACCTTCCTCAAGAATTGCTCTATCTATCGTTGAAAACCGCATAAAAATCCGTTCAGTACTTTTCTAGTTTATCGCGAACAGACAGACAGACAGACAGACAGACAGACGCGGCGGGGGACTTTGTTTTATAATATGTAAGGATGTAAGGATAGCTGTTGCCCGCGACATCGTCTGCGTGGTTAGAAGATATAAGTTATGACTTTTTCTTCGCTCCTATTGGTCGCAGCGTGATGATATACATAAAGCCTAAAACCTCCCTCGATTAATGATATATTCAACACAAAAATATTTTTTCAATTTGAACCAGTAGTTTCTGAGATTAGCGCTTTCAAACAAACAATCAAACAAACAATTAGTATATACATAGTACATACATAGTATATACATAGTAATTAGTATATATATAGTACAATTAGTATATAGATGCCAACGATATCTTCGCTACGTTTCATCGATTTTTAATTTCTCGCGCGGAGATTTTAATATTACGATAACTCATTACCTATTAACATTTTTGGCGTAGTGTAAAAGGCAATTTTGTTCTATATTGCATGCATAATATATCTAACTTATTTATTTGGATAAGGATTAATACTGTATTGTTAAAAAGAGGTTCGTAAGTAACCAATAATTTTACTGTATTAAGAAAACACATAAAAATGGTTATTGTGGGTTATCCTTGGAAGATAGACATATACCACCGCAGACTTTTTTGTAGATCTATTAAAGAGGTACAAACTTGCCATACATTGTTTTGTTGTAACTCGAAAGGTTTTGGCAGCGTTCTCGATGAAAGCTCTCGAATGGCTTAATTTTTTCCGACATGTTTAACTAATATCGCTGTAATATCGTCAGTTAACACAAAACCTAAACTTATTATACACTAAAACCTTCCTCAAGAATTGCTCTATCTATCGTTGAAAACCGCATAAAAATCCGTTCAGTACTTTTCTAGTTTATCGCGAACAGACAGACAGACAGACAGACAGACGCGGCGGGGGATTTTGTTTTATAATATGTAAGGATAAGGATAAGGATAAGGATGTAAGGATAGCTGTTGCCCGCGACTTCGTCTGCGTGGTTAGAAGATATAAGTTATGACTTTTTCTTCGCTCCTATTGGTCGCAGCGTGATGATATACATAAAGCCTAAAACCTCCCTCGATTAATGATATATTCAACACAAAAATATTTTTTCAATTTGAACCAGTAGTTTCTGAGATTAGCGCTTTCAAACAAACAATCAAACAAACAATTAGTATATACATAGTAATTAGTATATATATAGTACAATTAGTATATAGATGCCAACGATATCTTCGCTACGTTTCATCGATTTTTAATTTCTCGCGCGGAGATTTTAATATTACGATAACTCATTACCTATTAACATTTTTGGCGTAGTGTAAAAGGCAATTTTGTTCTATATTGCATGCATAATATATCTAACTTATTTATTTGGATAAGGATTAATACTGTATTGTTAAAAAGAGGTTCGTAAGTAACCAATAATTTTACTGTATTAAGAAAACACATAAAAATGGTTATTGTGGGTTATCCTTGGAAGATAGACATATACCACCGCGGACTTTTTTGTAGATCTATTAAAGAGGTACAAACTTGCCATACATTGTTTTGTTGTAACTCGAAAGGTTTTGGCAGCGTTCTCGATGAAAGCTCTCGAATGGCTTAATTTTTTCCGACATGTTTAACTAATATCGCTGTAATATCGTCAGTTTACACAAAACCTAAACTTATTATACACTAAAACCTTCCTCAAGAATTGCTCTATCTATCGTTGAAAACCGCATAAAAATCCGTTCAGTACTTTTCTAGTTTATCGCGAACAGACAGACAGACAGACAGACAGACAGACGCGGCGGGGGACTTTGTTTTATAATATGTAAGGATGTAAGGATAAGGATAAGGATAAGGATAGCTGTTGCCCGCGACTTCGTCTGCGTGGTTAGAAGATATAAGTTATGACTTTTTCTTCGCTCCTATTGGTCGCAGCGTGATGATATATATAAAGCCTAAAACCTCCCTCGATTAATGGTATATTCAACACAAAAATATTTTTTCAATTTGAACCAGTAGTTTCTGAGATTAGCGCGTTCAAACAAACAATCAAACAAACAATTAGTATATACATAGTACATACATAGTATATACATAGTAATTAGTATATAATATATAGTACAATTAGTATATAGATGCCAACGATATCTTCGCTACGTTTCATCGATTTTTAATTTCTCGCGCGGAGATTTTAATATTACGATAACTCATTACCTATTAACATTTTTGGCGTAGTGTAAAAGGCAATTTTGTTCTATATTGCATGCATAATATATCTAACTTATTTATTTGGATAAGGATTAATACTGTATTGTTAAAAAGAGGTTCGTAAGTAACCAATAATTTTACTGTATTAAGAAAACACATAAAAATGGTTATTGTGGGTTATCCTTGGAAGATAGACATATACCACCGCAGACTTTTTTGTAGATCTATTAAAGAGGTACAAACTTGCCATACATTGTTTTGTTGTAACTCGAAAGGTTTTGGCAGCGTTCTCGATGAAAGCTCTCGAATGGCTTAATTTTTTCCGACATGTTTAACTAATATCGCTGTAATATCGTCAGTTAACACAAAACCTAAACTTATTATACACTAAAACCTTCCTCAAGAATTGCTCTATCTATCGTTGAAAACCGCATAAAAATCCGTTCAGTACTTTTCTAGTTTATCGCGAACAGACAGACAGACAGACAGACAGACGCGGCGGGGGACTTTGTTTTATAATATGTAAGGATAAGGATGTAAGGATAGCTGTTGCCCGCGACATCGTCTGCGTGGTTAGAAGATATAAGTTATGACTTTTTCTTCGCTCCTATTGGTCGCAGCGTGATGATATACATAAAGCCTAAAACCTCCCTCGATTAATGATATATTCAACACAAAAATATTTTTTCAATTTGAACCAGTAGTTTCTGAGATTAGCGCTTTCAAACAAACAATCAAACAAACAATTAGTATATACATAGTACATACATAGTATATACATAGTAATTAGTATATATATAGTACAATTAGTATATAGATGCCAACGATATCTTCGCTACGTTTCATCGATTTTTAATTTCTCGCGCGGAGATTTTAATATTACGATAACTCATTACCTATTAACATTTTTGGCGTAGTGTAAAAGGCAATTTTGTTCTATATTGCATGCATAATATATCTAACTTATTTATTTGGATAAGGATTAATACTGTATTGTTAAAAAGAGGTTCGTAAGTAACCAATAATTTTACTGTATTAAGAAAACACATAAAAATGGTTATTGTGGGTTATCCTTGGAAGATAGACATATACCACCGCGGACTTTTTTGTAGATCTATTAAAGAGGTACAAACTTGCCATACATTGTTTTGTTGTAACTCGAAAGGTTTTGGCAGCGTTCTCGATGAAAGCTCTCGAATGGCTTAATTTTTTCCGACATGTTTAACTAATATCGCTGTAATATCGTCAGTTTACACAAAACCTAAACTTATTATACACTAAAACCTTCCTCAAGAATTGCTCTATCTATCGTTGAAAACCGCATAAAAATCCGTTCAGTACTTTTCTAGTTTATCGCGAACAGACAGACAGACAGACAGACAGACAGACGCGGCGGGGGACTTTGTTTTATAATATGTAAGGATAAGGATAGCTGTTGCCCGCGACTTCGTCTGCGTGGTTAGAAGATATAAGTTATGACTTTTTCTTCGCTCCTATTGGTCGCAGCGTGATGATATACATAAAGCCTAAAACCTCCCTCGATTAATGGTATATTCAACACAAAAATATTTTTTCAATTTGAACCAGTAGTTTCTGAGATTAGCGCGTTCAAACAAACAATCAAACAAACAATTAGTATATACATAGTACATACATAGTATATACATAGTAATTAGTATATAATATATAGTACAATTAGTATATAGATGCCAACGATATCTTCGCTACGTTTCATCGATTTTTAATTTCTCGCGCGGAGATTTTAATATTACGATAACTCATTACCTATTAACATTTTTGGGGTAGTGTAAAAGGCAATTTGTTCTATATTACATGCATAATATATCTAACTTATTTCTTTGGATAAGGATTAATACTGTATTGTTAAAAAGAGGTTCGTAAGTAACCAATAATTTTACTGTATTAAGAAAACACATAAAAATGGTTATTGTGGGTTATCCTTGGAAGATAGACATATACCACCGCAGACTTTTTTGTAGATCTATTAAAGAGGTACAAACTTGCCATACATTGTTTTGTTGTAACTCAAAAGGTTTTGGCAGCGTTCTCGATGAAAGCTCTCGAATGGTTTAATTTTTTCCGACATGTTTAACTAATATCGCTGTAATATCGTCAGTTTACACAAAACCTAAACTTATTATACACTAAAACCTTCCTCAAGAATTGCTCTATCTATCGTTGAAAACCGCATAAAAATCCGTTCAGTACTTTTCTAGTTTATCGCGAACAGACAGACAGACAGACAGACAGACAGACGCGGCGGGGGACTTTGTTTTATAATATGTAAGGATGTAAGGATAGCTGTTGCCCGCGACATCGTCTGCGTGGTTAGAAGATATAAGTTATGACTTTTTCTTCGCTCCTATTGGTCGCAGCGTGATGATATACATAAAGCCTAAAACCTCCCTCGATTAATGATATATTCAACACAAAAATATTTTTTCAATTTGAACCAGTAGTTTCTGAGATTAGCGCTTTCAAACAAACAATCAAACAAACAATTAGTATATACATAGTAATTAGTATATATATAGTACAATTAGTATATAGATGCCAACGATATCTTCGCTACGTTTCATCGATTTTTAATTTCTCGCGCGGAGATTTTAATATTACGATAACTCATTACCTATTAACATTTTTGGCGTAGTGTAAAAGGCAATTTTGTTCTATATTGCATGCATAATATATCTAACTTATTTATTTGGATAAGGATTAATACTGTATTGTTAAAAAGAGGTTCGTAAGTAACCAATAATTTTACTGTATTAAGAAAACACATAAAAATGGTTATTGTGGGTTATCCTTGGAAGATAGACATATACCACCGCGGACTTTTTTGTAGATCTATTAAAGAGGTACAAACTTGCCATACATTGTTTTGTTGTAACTCGAAAGGTTTTGGCAGCGTTCTCGATGAAAGCTCTCGAATGGCTTAATTTTTTCCGACATGTTTAACTAATATCGCTGTAATATCGTCAGTTTACACAAAACCTAAACTTATTATACACTAAAACCTTCCTCAAGAATTGCTCTATCTATCGTTGAAAACCGCATAAAAATCCGTTCAGTACTTTTCTAGTTTATCGCGAACAGACAGACAGACAGACAGACAGACAGACGCGGCGGGGGACTTTGTTTTATAATATGTAAGGATGTAAGGATAAGGATAAGGATAAGGATAGCTGTTGCCCGCGACTTCGTCTGCGTGGTTAGAAGATATAAGTTATGACTTTTTCTTCGCTCCTATTGGTCGCAGCGTGATGATATATATAAAGCCTAAAACCTCCCTCGATTAATGGTATATTCAACACAAAAATATTTTTTCAATTTGAACCAGTAGTTTCTGAGATTAGCGCGTTCAAACAAACAATCAAACAAACAATTAGTATATACATAGTACATACATAGTATATACATAGTAATTAGTATATAATATATAGTACAATTAGTATATAGATGCCAACGATATCTTCGCTACGTTTCATCGATTTTTAATTTCTCGCGCGGAGATTTTAATATTACGATAACTCATTACCTATTAACATTTTTGGCGTAGTGTAAAAGGCAATTTTGTTCTATATTGCATGCATAATATATCTAACTTATTTATTTGGATAAGGATTAATACTGTATTGTTAAAAAGAGGTTCGTAAGTAACCAATAATTTTACTGTATTAAGAAAACACATAAAAATGGTTATTGTGGGTTATCCTTGGAAGATAGACATATACCACCGCAGACTTTTTTGTAGATCTATTAAAGAGGTACAAACTTGCCATACATTGTTTTGTTGTAACTCGAAAGGTTTTGGCAGCGTTCTCGATGAAAGCTCTCGAATGGCTTAATTTTTTCCGACATGTTTAACTAATATCGCTGTAATATCGTCAGTTAACACAAAACCTAAACTTATTATACACTAAAACCTTCCTCAAGAATTGCTCTATCTATCGTTGAAAACCGCATAAAAATCCGTTCAGTACTTTTCTAGTTTATCGCGAACAGACAGACAGACAGACAGACAGACGCGGCGGGGGACTTTGTTTTATAATATGTAAGGATAAGGATGTAAGGATAGCTGTTGCCCGCGACATCGTCTGCGTGGTTAGAAGATATAAGTTATGACTTTTTCTTCGCTCCTATTGGTCGCAGCGTGATGATATACATAAAGCCTAAAACCTCCCTCGATTAATGATATATTCAACACAAAAATATTTTTTCAATTTGAACCAGTAGTTTCTGAGATTAGCGCTTTCAAACAAACAATCAAACAAACAATTAGTATATACATAGTAATTAGTATATATATAGTACAATTAGTATATAGATGCCAACGATATCTTCGCTACGTTTCATCGATTTTTAATTTCTCGCGCGGAGATTTTAATATTACGATAACTCATTACCTATTAACATTTTTGGCGTAGTGTAAAAGGCAATTTTGTTCTATATTGCATGCATAATATATCTAACTTATTTATTTGGATAAGGATTAATACTGTATTGTTAAAAAGAGGTTCGTAAGTAACCAATAATTTTACTGTATTAAGAAAACACATAAAAATGGTTATTGTGGGTTATCCTTGGAAGATAGACATATACCACCGCGGACTTTTTTGTAGATCTATTAAAGAGGTACAAACTTGCCATACATTGTTTTGTTGTAACTCGAAAGGTTTTGGCAGCGTTCTCGATGAAAGCTCTCGAATGGCTTAATTTTTTCCGACATGTTTAACTAATATCGCTGTAATATCGTCAGTTTACACAAAACCTAAACTTATTATACACTAAAACCTTCCTCAAGAATTGCTCTATCTATCGTTGAAAACCGCATAAAAATCCGTTCAGTACTTTTCTAGTTTATCGCGAACAGACAGACAGACAGACAGACAGACAGACGCGGCGGGGGACTTTGTTTTATAATATGTAAGGATGTAAGGATAAGGATAAGGATAAGGATAGCTGTTGCCCGCGACTTCGTCTGCGTGGTTAGAAGATATAAGTTATGACTTTTTCTTCGCTCCTATTGGTCGCAGCGTGATGATATATATAAAGCCTAAAACCTCCCTCGATTAATGGTATATTCAACACAAAAATATTTTTTCAATTTGAACCAGTAGTTTCTGAGATTAGCGCGTTCAAACAAACAATCAAACAAACAATTAGTATATACATAGTACATACATAGTATATACATAGTAATTAGTATATAATATATAGTACAATTAGTATATAGATGCCAACGATATCTTCGCTACGTTTCATCGATTTTTAATTTCTCGCGCGGAGATTTTAATATTACGATAACTCATTACCTATTAACATTTTTGGCGTAGTGTAAAAGGCAATTTTGTTCTATATTGCATGCATAATATATCTAACTTATTTATTTGGATAAGGATTAATACTGTATTGTTAAAAAGAGGTTCGTAAGTAACCAATAATTTTACTGTATTAAGAAAACACATAAAAATGGTTATTGTGGGTTATCCTTGGAAGATAGACATATACCACCGCAGACTTTTTTGTAGATCTATTAAAGAGGTACAAACTTGCCATACATTGTTTTGTTGTAACTCGAAAGGTTTTGGCAGCGTTCTCGATGAAAGCTCTCGAATGGCTTAATTTTTTCCGACATGTTTAACTAATATCGCTGTAATATCGTCAGTTAACACAAAACCTAAACTTATTATACACTAAAACCTTCCTCAAGAATTGCTCTATCTATCGTTGAAAACCGCATAAAAATCCGTTCAGTACTTTTCTAGTTTATCGCGAACAGACAGACAGACAGACAGACAGACGCGGCGGGGGACTTTGTTTTATAATATGTAAGGATAAGGATGTAAGGATAGCTGTTGCCCGCGACATCGTCTGCGTGGTTAGAAGATATAAGTTATGACTTTTTCTTCGCTCCTATTGGTCGCAGCGTGATGATATACATAAAGCCTAAAACCTCCCTCGATTAATGATATATTCAACACAAAAATATTTTTTCAATTTGAACCAGTAGTTTCTGAGATTAGCGCTTTCAAACAAACAATCAAACAAACAATTAGTATATACATAGTACATACATAGTATATACATAGTAATTAGTATATATATAGTACAATTAGTATATAGATGCCAACGATATCTTCGCTACGTTTCATCGATTTTTAATTTCTCGCGCGGAGATTTTAATATTACGATAACTCATTACCTATTAACATTTTTGGCGTAGTGTAAAAGGCAATTTTGTTCTATATTGCATGCATAATATATCTAACTTATTTATTTGGATAAGGATTAATACTGTATTGTTAAAAAGAGGTTCGTAAGTAACCAATAATTTTACTGTATTAAGAAAACACATAAAAATGGTTATTGTGGGTTATCCTTGGAAGATAGACATATACCACCGCGGACTTTTTTGTAGATCTATTAAAGAGGTACAAACTTGCCATACATTGTTTTGTTGTAACTCGAAAGGTTTTGGCAGCGTTCTCGATGAAAGCTCTCGAATGGCTTAATTTTTTCCGACATGTTTAACTAATATCGCTGTAATATCGTCAGTTTACACAAAACCTAAACTTATTATACACTAAAACCTTCCTCAAGAATTGCTCTATCTATCGTTGAAAACCGCATAAAAATCCGTTCAGTACTTTTCTAGTTTATCGCGAACAGACAGACAGACAGACAGACAGACAGACGCGGCGGGGGACTTTGTTTTATAATATGTAAGGATAAGGATAGCTGTTGCCCGCGACTTCGTCTGCGTGGTTAGAAGATATAAGTTATGACTTTTTCTTCGCTCCTATTGGTCGCAGCGTGATGATATACATAAAGCCTAAAACCTCCCTCGATTAATGGTATATTCAACACAAAAATATTTTTTCAATTTGAACCAGTAGTTTCTGAGATTAGCGCGTTCAAACAAACAATCAAACAAACAATTAGTATATACATAGTACATACATAGTATATACATAGTAATTAGTATATAATATATAGTACAATTAGTATATAGATGCCAACGATATCTTCGCTACGTTTCATCGATTTTTAATTTCTCGCGCGGAGATTTTAATATTACGATAACTCATTACCTATTAACATTTTTGGGGTAGTGTAAAAGGCAATTTGTTCTATATTACATGCATAATATATCTAACTTATTTCTTTGGATAAGGATTAATACTGTATTGTTAAAAAGAGGTTCGTAAGTAACCAATAATTTTACTGTATTAAGAAAACACATAAAAATGGTTATTGTGGGTTATCCTTGGAAGATAGACATATACCACCGCAGACTTTTTTGTAGATCTATTAAAGAGGTACAAACTTGCCATACATTGTTTTGTTGTAACTCAAAAGGTTTTGGCAGCGTTCTCGATGAAAGCTCTCGAATGGTTTAATTTTTTCCGACATGTTTAACTAATATCGCTGTAATATCGTCAGTTTACACAAAACCTAAACTTATTATACACTAAAACCTTCCTCAAGAATTGCTCTATCTATCGTTGAAAACCGCATAAAAATCCGTTCAGTACTTTTCTAGTTTATCGCGAACAGACAGACAGACAGACAGACAGACAGACGCGGCGGGGGACTTTGTTTTATAATATGTAAGGATAATGAAAATAATAATATTTCACAAAATCCTTATCACTATACCAGTTTAACTAATAACCTGTGATATCAAATCTCTTATACAAAATAATTAAACATGTTCTTCAAAGATTTTTCGCCAGAATTATTAATGTGTCCTAATTTCTTTCACTTTTATGAAAGTAAGCTTCTTCCACTAATGGGCAGACATACTTAGATTATGTTGGAAAGGCAGGTCTTTTGATGGTGAGACTCTTGACATAAGACCGAATTCGTGGAAAACTAACGCTATGAGTCACCTTTTTCCGTGTGTTAAAGTAAATATAAATAAAATATAGCCCATCAAATGTTTTTTTATTCGTTGATCTAGCTAAATACTATAAAGGTATGTGATTACATTCATATTATAAATGCTAAAGTATGTGTGTGTGTCTTTGTTACCTCTTCACGCCCAAAAATCTGGACCGATTTAGATGAAATTTGGTATGCAGGCATTTGACAGTTTGGGTACACCTTTATACGCTAATAAAGGGTATTTTTTTTATTAAAGGTTATTTTTTTTTCAGCTATAACTGATATCAACCTACAGCTAACTCGAAATAAATTTATCAAACAGAGTCCCATTGCGTCAATCGATGCTGCATTTAAAAGCCGCTAATGTTTATAATAAAAAGAAAATAATACGACACTATTAAGGAACGCAATCATCTAAGACCATTATTCTATCATTATTTTTCTTTAAGGGTAACTAACTAAAGTGTCGCTATAGACCTACGTAGGTCAAGTTTGAAGCTAAAACTACTTATGCATTATTCAAGCTAGACTAAGCTCGCTATCAGCCAAGCAGGTGCAACCGTAACTGGCACATACATTTAAACAGTACGTATGAAACCAACATATTTTATAGGTGACAAGTAACTGACTTGCGACAAAATTAAGGCAAAACAAAAGATTTCCGGACCTCATCTCCTTCATAATCACCTCTTCGTAAAATAAGGCGTGAGTGCGCTTTAGCTCGCTTTTTTTCGTTTTATTTATTGATATTTTCAGTGTAATATTTTCATTCAATTGAACACTTGTTAACCTTTTCTTTGATATTTTATTTCACTTACATTTCTTTTTTCATAAATATATCTTCTGCACAAGACACCCAAACTCAGGACAAGCATCCTTGGTGGTGGGTACAAATAATTCATCCGAAAACCGGAGGAACACTCGGCTATCCGGAATGCATGTATGAAATACTTCTGTTCACAATGCAATGGTCATATACACACTTCAAGTGTACTGAGCAGGCACTAAAAAAATCTCAACATTTTGTGAAATAAAAGACCAAAACTAAACAAATGAAAAATACAGGATATATTTCAATGAGACAGAAGTTAATTTTTTTTCTAGTTCTCATCGTGATGTTCAATTCTGTAACAGAGTGGATGAGATATCTGACAATATGCGTCGAGACACAGGTGACAAATACATGTACGTATGGGTTGAGACTAGACGGCCCGGTTACCTTGTGTCGGAGACAAGCGTAGATTAAGTATTGCGATTAAACTGAGTTTAGTATTTTGATATTTAAATAAATGCGGACAACATCACATACATTGCTCTGAACCCAAAGTAAGTTGCTGAAGCACTTGTGTTATGGAATTCAGATACAACGAAGGTACCACAAACACCCAGACCCGAGACAATGTAGAAATGTGAATTTTTACATTGACCCGGCCGGGGATCGAACCCGGGACCGCAGAGCTAGCGACACCTTGAAACCGGTGCGTACGCCACTCGACCACGGAGGTCGTCATAATTTTAATGGTACATTAATGAATAATGATTATTGCTCACAAACGCGCTCATAAACGCTCGTACTCATATCAGACCAGTTTAAGAGTTACATGTTAACACTTTAATTTTGTGGGATTTAAAATTCAGAAAAAGCTTAAACGTTCTGTTACTATCACAAGGATTAAATTAAACTCGCGGGGGATTTCACAGATATTCAAGTCAAATGCACAAAGACACATTTTAACATTTCTTATTCAAAAGCTCGAAAGTACATCAGTACAGTCCTAAGTACATCTACATTAACTGAAAAAGCATCTTGAAGGCTACATTCCATAAATGGATGTTAACTCTAGTTAAGGCTCGGTGCGTGCCGTCCCTACAATAAGAAATAAAGCAATCCTACTGCCTCCTCTGGGAGCGTGCTCAGATATAACCTCAACATGTAGTTTGATTTCTATACAACTAACCTTGGTTTATACATGTATCTTTAGATATAGATATCGATATGGTAAGACGATGTCGGGTTGTCGGTATGATCCATGAAATGTTAGGTTATGTTTGACTTAAACTTGCTACTATCACCAAATAACATAATATTGTGATAAAACCAGGGAAAGGTTTTTTATTGTAAGTTAAGCAAGGCTCAATCGGGTTGTCAATCAGTAATGCGAAAATAAGAAGAAGCAAACAATTTCATATTTTGCTTGTACAAATATGCTTTGCAGCATTAAAAACGCTAATTTCGACTAGATGAAGACGAGAAGCCGATCACTTCTTGTCTTCAAACCTCATGACATTATTATCAATAGTTAGGTTTTTGGTCAACCAATCAGTCATCGCATTTCAGATCTAGTTGATTTGGTCATTTTAAACCGGAATCGCTCACATTTGGGAAAGGGTTCATTAATAAAATTTCTCCGTTTTTTAATATTGTTCTAAACAAGCGCCCAATACTCAATAGTTATCACGTTCACAAAACTAACAATCAGAATCTCCACTTTCAAACAGTATTCTCCATTGCCATCACAATTCCTATTCATCGTAAAACAGATATAGTACTGAGAATAAATAGACTGTATCACCCATATCTTCGCGAGGACTCGTAAAAGTCAATTGAAAAGCGACAACACCCAAATATAAAGCTTCCCTCAGGGGACTTTCAGATACATTGCGTTTTTCTTCAACTCCCAAATGAGTAATAAATGTGATAGTGCGTAGTGAGCGGGTGATGTATTAGGAATGAGTTTTTCTATTAGAAGAGTTGAGTTCATTGGTAGAAGTCGTCGTTATTTCCTTTGATTCCTTGAATTACAATTTAAGTTGATCTTGTTTCTGTAAGAAGTGGCTGAAAGTGACAACCGGTACTCAACGGTGTATACTTAGAAATTGATTTGCGTATCAGTATTTGGTTGGATGTGGTGTTAGATGTTAAGGGCCCGTTTGGATAAATTTATCATGTGCTTTCGTCTTTTTTGCACCGGTTTGCACAGTAAGTTAATTCTAAGAATCTTACAAATGTAATAAAATGGAAGTAGGAAATGCTTTGATAAACAGATAGCATATTTTTCCCGTAATCCAACAAACATTATAGTTTAACGTTTTTAAAAAACATGTTTCAGCTAATATTTAGGTTTGAACCCAGAATTTCGACATTACAAATCAAAATAACAACTCAGAACAACAGTTAGGATAAAGACCCCTAAATCTAAACTGTAGGAGGCTGGTGATACCGTTTTTATCCAGATCAATGGTGTCAAATGGCCCCTCGACTCCACCGCTCTCATTATGAGCTTAAAAAATTAAGTGCACGGAGTTTTTAGCTCCTAATTTTAAAGTAATTAACATTTTTACTTGTTTTTAAGTTTCATTGGGTGCGTGAATGATTGTTGAATTGTTCTTTCTGTTGATGGGCCTTTGGTTGGTTGGTTTGTTTCCTTGAAATTATTGTAGAAGTTTCACTTTTTATCCTCGGGTATTAACTCACGAGGCGATGAATTCCGTCTTTCTTACCATATTTTATTAAGTTTCTGTCTTTTTAAAGTGATATTGTTATTGCCGATGATAGTAGTTTCTAAATAACAATCATATTGCAGGAGGAATTTATCTCACTTTGGGCTTTCCAATGCTTTTTCATCACTGACACACTAATTCATAGCTATCCATTATTTATTGTAATCACGGGAAAAGTGTATAATCAGTGTCAGTTCAAGTAAAACTGACAACTTTCTTTAAAATGCCAGCTTCCAGAAAATTCCTGTAACTATTTCTGAGCTGCATTACCGCATGACTCAAAGAAGATACATTTCTACATATGTTGATGAATGACTCTACTGAAATAAGAATGACTGCCCGAACATTTTCCATTAGAAGCTACAACAAATTAATTGTAATGATATTTCAAAGGCGACCCGTATCATTCCGGACAGGCGCTTGAGGGCCATGGGCTATAGACGGTTAAAGAGTTAAACATTCATCTCCCTGCTATGGTTGCTTAAACACAACTCTTTGACATGCTGCATGATTTATTGAAGGAAAGTTGTTGCTCGTTCAATGAAAAGTTGTACCGTAGTGTGACTGTACAGTGTACACATGAATCGTCACTCGCTGAATTATGATCTGATATTGGTCCGTCACTAACTTATTGAAACAGGTAGGAAAATACCAATAACATATAACCGTAACGATAGAAATAGTACGCAGAATTTGGAGTCAGGAATTAGGTAGTAGGTACGTAGGTGTAGGTACCTACTGCTGTGCTCAGGATCTCATAAATTAAAACTAGTTAAGTGAATCCAGAAAATGAATAAAAATATTACATTTTATGATACTTCTTTTGCTGGTAAATATAAAACTTACAGCCGTATCTACAGAAAAGTGAAGTCTGTTTGCCTGTTTATAATGACGAACACAGCATGATACTTTAATGTGACTTAACTGGATTAACGTTTTAAATATAGAAGCTATGCCAAAGCAATATCAGTTTTCACTCATAATACTATAATACTCACAATATAATCATACATTTCTATAAAATATCTGTAATGTTTTTTGTGTAAAAACTGAACTGAAGAATAAAAGAAAAATCCGTTTGTTGGTGTCGTAAAGAGGTAGGATCAGAATGTAATTTCCTTCGCCTTTCTCGGCGGGATATTGGTTAGAAGACATAACTGTCGCCTTGCACGAATTATATGTACGGACAGCAACACAAGCTGTTTAAAACAATCAAATTTACAAAACAGTTTTACAGAATAGAATGAGTTTCAGTTGTGCTATCAGGCTATTAACGAATCAATTAGCCTTGAGACCTTAAGTACAGGTAAAGCCCACTCAATCAAAGATTACTTAATTTAAAAGTTACTTCGTAAATTTATTTAAAGGCATTTCACTGAAAAGTCCTTAGCTTAAATATCTGATTAGTTCATTGACTTTCGTTTCCGACCATACTACAACCAACGTCGATAGAATCTATTGTACAAAAAATATTTATAGGATTCCGTACCATTTGACAATTGTAACTATTTACCTACTTACAAAGATTTTTCTACTGAAATATTTCACGATATCGTAGTTTTTACACGAACTGTTTTCTTCTATAAAGGGTTAAAAAAGACCTAGTACATAGGTATGGTGTTTATTTCTGAATCCTGATTAGTCTAACTGGTTAACAGTACCTACTAAAAATCTCTGAAAAGAGTATTTTATTTCTATCTTGTCTCATTATTTCTTTGCTTCTATTTTAATTCATTCTAATAATTATTAATCTTATGAGACATAATAAATTATTGTGAAATAAGGATTCCCCCAAAATAATTAATTACAGTTCTTAGTAAAAATCTTAATTTGCATCTCAGAACAGATTATTTTAAACAAAATGTTTACCTGAAATTTTAGGTAGGCAACGTTTAAATTAATTACTTTTTTGACCTACTTTTCAAACTAAAGTAAAACCTTCACTGTAATTAAGGTTATTAAAAATATCTGGGATAAAAATTGAGGTTGAAAATTGGCGTTTTTTTGGACACAAACGATATATCGTGGTATCTATCTCCACGCAAGTAATCCTTGAATGCTTGTTCTTAAGCAAGTGAATTGAATATTTCTGAAAACGTTAAACAACGATTATAAATTCAGTACGGTAGTCGTGTTTTATTTAAACTTTTGTTGTTACAAAGACATCACAATTCGGGTGAATTTTAATTTTCTCTCAGGTCTTGAACACGACCGTCATTAACATACAGCCAATTCCAAAAAGCCAAAAAAAAAAAAGCACTTACAGAATATTTTTTCAAAATCTTTTGCAGAAGTTAATATCATATTGTGTTATTTGTTATCCGTTGATGCATAAAGCTGTAAGAAAGCTCTCTGCTTGATGAAAAAGTTCGATGTGCGATGATTCAATCGAGTGATGGATGGCTATTTGTTTATTGGATGAGTGTCAGATATGCTTGCATAGTTTTATCTAGTTTACGTTTATATTTTAGAAATGTATCGGTTTTTGTAGCAATAAAAAGTGCTTAATTCTTTACCAGTCAAACAGTCGTTCGTTTCGTCTTTGTTATTTTGACTAAAAAGTCCGCAAAATATCAAGAGCTTATTAAATAAGTAAATTGAATTCTTCGAAAATACTTCAACATTTATTTATTTATTTGCCATTTATGTATACAAACAACCTAAAATTACACTTGAGGTGTACAAGGTTTTGCTTATTTCTTAAGAAATCTCTTCCAGCAGTCTTGCAAAAGGACAAATGAATAGATAAATACATTAATAATTTTAAAAAATAATTTATATTTATTAAATTAAAAAATGCTTTCGGATTAAACAAAAAGAAACTCATTCAACACGTCATTGATACCTCCCATAAGTATACATACAAGTTTAAATACTTCAACATGCCTAAAAGAGTATTATGAAAAAGAAGCCAAGCATTCAAGACTCACCTCTCTCAAAGCCATTTAAAAAAAGACTAAATAACTGAACGTTCCAAGTTCGGAATTCCCGCCTCGCGGCATTCAGCCAACATTATGCAGATAATAAATTGTCTACATTATAATACCTGGCGACCAAATAAAGGCCATTCATACAATATTTAATGCCGCAGGACATAGTACGTTGGCAGGCTTAGTAAGTATAACTAATTTACATTGCATCGGCTCCAGTCTAGACACGCTAACTCATTATTAAAACCTAGTTAAGTACCACTTGAAGTATGGACGACAGGGAAAACTGTGGAGATGGACAAAATTTTATTAGTAAGTTCAATATAACTAATTTTTTTTAATGCTGTATCGGCAACAATAGTTAAGTTCCTAATTGGTTGGTAAACTATGCCGTCTGAAGTTATGTACGTATGTAATAAACCGAATTCCTCGAACCGGAATTCCTCGAAAATTTAAAGAGATTTAATAGTAAGTCAAAAACATCAAAAGCAAGATTGATAGATTATTAATTGACTAGGTACAAGATAGTTCTTATTTTAAAAAATTCTGGTAGCCAAAACATTTCCTTTCTACTTTGAAAAACAGCATACGGCAAACGAATAAATGGTAAATATTTTATTTTATTTTGGTGCTAAAATTTTAACAAATTCACATTTGATTCTGATGAAATTGTACACGAGCTTATTAATTTATTAATAAAAATAAAAACATAACCTGTTGTTAACATCTCCATAGTTCCCTTGTTCCATCTATGGTCACGTAAACTCACAAGTGCTGGGATAGTGGCCACCCATCTATCCGTAGTTCACGACCCACGTGACTGTTCCAAAATATCTCTACACCTCAATTACTTATTTATTTTAGTACAATAATAACTTCTTCTGAGTAATGAGTTGGATATTGTGTACTATAAAATGATCTACAATGTTGGGGTCCGCGGTTCAAAGAAGAAAACTATAGTTTATTACCTACATAAGATAAAACTATGGGCAAAATATATTATAGGGTGGAAGACACATCGAAGCGTTTCCGTTTTCCAGGTACTAGACTAGACATTATTCCAGACCCCCAGGAAAAATTATTTTAACTTAAGTGGTGTTTGGCCTTTCAGGGAACATAATAGCTTTCAATGAAAATTAAGTGAAATTGGTCAACCAGTTTGGAATGGGAAACTAAGACTGCAGACCCCTGATTTGTTTATATGGGATTAAAATAAAAAGTAATGAAAACTAAAATCTCCAAAAAATGTGGAACGCTTCACGATTTTGCGTGTCATCCTTGCGCAGGGGCCATGCTAATCTTCTCTGTATCGTTCCAATTTTAGTATATGTACTGCCGAAGCAAGTACAATGTTAGGGGTCGAATATACAGAATGGATGCCGATAACAGTTGAAAACTTTGATTGTGCGATTCAGAATTTTTGGCATTAGTGCTTCTAGTTCCATATATCCAGAAAAAAGATGTTCTCCTTTTTTATTCTTTTAATACTTGAAAACAGTTTTTGTATTTTCGTTGTTATTTAATTTGATTTTGTAACAGCAAATATGACTTATTTTTATTTTTTACGCATAGTGTGTTCGAAGCGCCATCTAGTAAAACGACATGAAACTAGCTGTAACTTAGATTGCACAAGTGCAAGAAAAAACATAGAAATTGTTATTTATAATTAGTACTAATAGTGTTTTATTTAATAAGAAGGTATACTGGTTCCATATTTCTAGTATATTTTACTTTTATATAATATTCTGACGGTCTTTAGCAACGCCATCTACAATCTCCTTTATACACTAAATAGCAAAGAGACAAACTCATAAACTTCTTGTTAGCTTGGTCTGCAAAAAGTTTCACATGTAATGTATAGATGGCGCTGTAATACCTAATGTGATTTTATGTACCTACTTTTCTACTGCTTTAGTTCTCCGCCAAAACTCTTAGTTGTAAAATAGACTTTGCTCATCCTATTACCCGTAAAAAAACACTAGGTACATATCTAACTGCCTTATAGGCCACGAAAGGAGTTAGTTAAGCAGGCTATGAATTCTGAGCACGTATTCATGGGATTTTTCCCCGAAAACGTTTGTAATGACCGCCATAAGCTCCTCATCAGTCATTAGTAAGAACACGAGATATAAACAATGATAATAGCTGTGATATACTGAGCACATAACGACGAAACGTCCACTAGTGATGGGGCACACCGGGACTTATGCAACTAGTATTTACTGACTAAAATTAATATTGAGATAGGTGTTGTCTCACTTTAACAGACAAGGTTTTTGAGGCGTATAATTGCAAAATTTTAATATATAAAATTTAATAGATAGAGTAACAAAAGTTTTGTGCTTCTAAATGAGAACTTAGACACTAGATATTAATGATGATGATAATTATAACTCTAAATATACTGGCGCTCAAAAAATAATTCAAAATTAAAGTTATTTGCATACTAGGTTACTAGGAATAGTTATAAACAGGCAGGGTAGAACTCATATTAACAAAAAAGCTTAATTTTTACTTCAGCTTTTAATGAAAGCCTTAATTAAAAGTTTCTGTAGCTCGTACCGGGTAGAGAACCTACCGATTGTTGTTTTAACAAATTTTAAACTTTAACTTTCAGAGCGGGATCAACTCAATGTCCATATTTTTGTAAATACCACGCGAACGTAATCATTTTTTGTTTTGACTAAGCAATATTATGTGGTTTCTTTCTATTGGCAGTGATACATTTATTCTTGTAGATTCTTCAAAATTTCGGTGACGGTAGATTGTAGGCATGAGAATATATTTAAGTAAGTATCTACATAACAGAGTTTTATGTGGTCGGTTATGGTCTGAATATCAGATACTATTATAATCGAAGATTTCAAAAGCATCAGTAAGGGATTAACTTGTGAAAGTAGAATTTATTTGTTACGTTTAACACATCACCAATAGCAATACCTAATACACCACAAAGAAAAGCTTTTTTCTCGATACCTTAACGAAAATTTATTACGAATCCACAACTACATAAATTCAAGTCTAATAAATTAAACTAACGAATTCTACAAATCATCCCGGTTTTTCTCCGTGATCCCGGGATTGCGGCTGTCCGCACTATTACATGGTATGAGCACATTACTCTGGGCTGAAGCCCTATGCTTAGTTCGTAACATATCGCAGTTAGGGACGTATAGGGTTGTTTAATGCGGTGACTATACGATAAAGCGATATTCCGATAATGTATTGTTGTATGGCTTAGCTATTTAGCGGAAATTTCTTGTCCCTTCCGGCAATAATACATATAATAATAGAGTTTAATTATTTTGTATTAAGGAATGTAAAAGTTGATCGACTTTTAATTTTAACCATAAGGGAAGCTATTTTATTTTAATTTCTCTCACAAAAAACTATAAATAAAATAAACAATAATGTTTAACGAAACAACAGAAAACCTCAAAAAAATGTGGAACGCTTCACGATTTTGCGTGTCATCCTTGCGCAGGGGCCATGCTAATCTTCTCTGTATCGTTCCAATTTTAGTATATGTACTGCCGAAGCAAGTACGATGTTAGGGGTCGAAGTAGACGTTCGTATACTGATGAATTAAAAGCATTTCGATTGCGCGATTCAGGATTTTGAAGGGTGACAAAAAAGCGTGAAGGGTCGATAGAGACAGACGAAAATGCGCCAAGGTGTCTGTCCCGTCTTCGCTCCGCACGGTTTGATTTTATTTTTTGAATTTTATTTAAGGTCCAAACTTACTTTACTATGATTTAAATTTTATGCAAAATATTAATGTAGACTAAAATGCGTTTATTATTAAAAGTTTTTAAAAGTACGCTCTATAAAATAGTTTAGATACTTACGTACCTTAATTTACAAGTAAGTCATAAAATAGAAATAAAATACTTTGCAATGAGAACTAAAACTTAATTCATAGAAATAATTATAAAAGTAATTGTGTCCATCAACTTTTTAATACTAAAATGCTTAACGAATTCTCATAAAACTTCATATAGGTAAGCTTAAACTCCAAAAAAAACGACTTGCGACATCCAAGCGATTAAAGTATTTAGTATTCTGAAAATAAAGTAATATAGTAAGGTTGTAGTTGAGTTGAATCACTGACTCTCATGAGATCCACAAATTCGATTGACTCGACCCACCCAACTTGCATATTTATGAATCGAATTGCAAACAAGATGCATTCGATTACAACACTGATTCGATGAATAATCGAATTAAATCGATTTCAGACATTATTATGCAGAATTCAGAACAGTACACAAGTTCAAAATTTGTTTTGTAAATAAACCCTTTTTTGTTATATGGCAATTTTATTCTTTGTTAAAAACTAACTTAAATATTGTTGAGCATAGGTAAACTCGATACATGTTGTTATGTTAAACTTCAGAATGTTTATTCATTGTGATAAGGTGCAGAAAAATATACCTTTTTTTCTCTTAACCGTGGTGTGCTATTGCAGGATAAAGTCCTGTTCAAATCTTTCCAAGAATACCTTTTGAGTTTCACAAATTATTTTTCTAAATTACCCTTAATGCTTATTTAAACCTTTCGCGGCTTCATTAACTTTTTGAATGTCATGTCAACATGTCAAAGGATTAATTTATTATTTTGTCATAATCTTGACAATCCTAAGACAACATGTACCTACCGCTACATATAATTAAAATGAAGTTGACATTATTTTCGGAAAGGAAAAAATAACATTTCATTTATGAAAAGTGCCTGTTAAAATAAAATAATTAAATCAGTCCTCCTAATTACAACCGTACCCACAGGTTAAAAAAGGGAATCTCATTTCTGAAGCTCTGTTCTGACTGTCTGACGAATAAGTGACCTAGTCACTTATTACTATCTCATGGTCATGAACCTTGATAGCGAGATAATTAAAATATTCACAAACCATGTTATTCGGTTGTGGCGATAACGACATGAATACACACACACTGACACAAGGACGACTCGCATTTAACCAGTTTTTTTCTTTACTAACACTAAATTTAGTATAATTAAAAAGAAGAAATCTTTAAATGCTTGAGTGCAGTAAAATAATATTTCAAATTCTTTACGATAACGCTAAATAAAAACTTTGCAAGTTACAAGAGAAATTCATGTTTTACATTACACAGACAGGTTTTCTGAGGACAAGTCCTTCGTTAATTTTTATGAAACGAAAAAAGTGAATACTTTTTTGTCGACTTTATGTAAAACTGTGGAAGTTATACTTTCGTAGTTGGTGCCAGGTGCGCTGGGCATGCAGGCAGTATACACAGAAGGTTAACTTTGTAACCAGACTTGTATGTTTAGAATGATATGTGTATTATAATTATACTAGCTGACTCAGCAAACGTTGTGTTGCCGAATACTTTTTTTTCTAGTTGTATGTATTTTTAATGCCACATTATAAAAAAAAATATAAGCAAACAATATCGTCCAAAAAATAAAATATTTTTTTTAGTGTGAGCAACCCTTATCACTTAAGGGTATGAAAAATAGATGTTAGTCGATTCTCAGACCTACAGAATACGCATATAAAATTTGGTAAAAATCGGTAAAGCCGTTTTGGAGGAGTACGGTAACTAACGTCGTGACACGGGAATTTTATATATTAGAAGAGAAGATAAATGACATATTTTCATGTGATGCATTTGAGAACTTTATAAATACGAGTTTTTCTAAAACAATGAGGAATAAAGAAAAAAATTGTTGGCTTATAGTGGCTCTGTATCAAGTAATACAAGCTCAATCTCAAAAAGAAAGCCACGTAGCGCTTTTCATTCTCGCGTAGCTGCGTAGCAATAGAGAAAAATTGTAGTAACGAATTTACTCCAGTTGGACTTCTCCAACTGATCTGCACAATACACAAATGAAGAAAACTTCGTCTAAAGTTCACACTGGAAGGTTCCATGTCTCTATCCAGACATTACCCGACGTAGGTACTATACTTTATTACAGTCTAAGAATTAAAGGTGAACCATGGAAGCATGACTTAAAGCATTTTCATGATAAAATATACGGAGTTGTAAAGTTTTACTAAAATATCGGGACAGGTTGAATGCAGTGAAGATGTTATTTTAACTATGTAATGAGATAAGAGTCGAATTCTGCCAGCGAAGATCAGATGTTGGTGTTAGACTTAAAAATCTGTTTAATCCATGGGATACCTGCCGCCGCCGTCATTTGCCACACATTCTTGTGAACGTTTTTTTTTTGGCATTTTTATATGGCAAGTACATTTTGCCTACGTTCAACACCATTTGGAGAGCTTGATATTGGTTTCATCAAACACGAAAGGTTTCAAACAAAATTACTTGATCGTATCGGACACCTTTTAACACGGAGTAATATATGTAGTACTATATTCTAAAAGAAAAATCACAGACCAAAGCCAACATTTACTTACTTGCCTTATAATTACTTTCAAAAGCATATCCCAAACAAAAACTTTAATAAGTGCGATATCAGATAACAACAACGCACCCTCAATTATTCCACCCCCATGCAAGTCCGACACGTGTCTATACTAAAACACTGTAATACGGACAACATAAACATATTAGGATGTATATTTATAATTATGAAAGGGATCACAAGTTGAAGCACTATTGTAGCTGTGAAAGAGAGATGCCGCTATATAACGCGTTGTACTCTATCTTGCTTCCTCAATGGTAGCGTTACATTTAAAGGGATGGTGGTTGACCCTTAGACTAATCATAGCCTGGGGTTAACGTCATCAGCAGATTTAAAAATAATCCGGATCGCGTGGCCGAAACAATTCAGAATATTGACTGAATATTTGTTTGCTTTGGAGTGTAGTTTGCGTATTTTGAATCATTTCATACTTGATGATTGTAATATAGACACTTATTGCGCATCGCAAAGTGCCTTTTACGTTCAGTTCATGAACTTTGATAAACAAGCATTCTAGCGACCGGTTCGTCATACTGTTACAATAAATGCTGACAACACCACAATTTTTTTATTATGTTTTTATAGTATCCCAAAGTTTTGCACAAGTAGGTACCGAAGTACCAACAAGTATCTCCGAATGGTACTAAAAGGTACTTCGGTACCTACTAGTAATGACCACAAGGTCCAAAAAGACTTGTGTTCGTTACAAAAAGTCATTTAAGAATATAAGAAAACTTGTTAAGTGCGAATTAATCCAGGTAAAAAAAAATCTATATTCTGAATTTTAAAGAACCAGTTTTATGACTTACTTAAGGGTCGCTAAAAACACATTGTAATCTTATTGGATTTTTTTCGCAATTGATGAAAATGGCTGACAGGGATAAGAGATCTGCTTTATGTACTTCAATGTAACAATTTCAATTTTTTTTTGTTCTAAAAATGTTCACAAGTACTACAGTGAATCACCATCCAGGATAAAAGAAATTAACTTCATTTACACCCATTATACTATGAAACAATGTACGTAGGTAAGTAGCTTCTCTAACACATTATTCTTCAAACAAACTAACTCAATCTCCAATTGGATAAAAACCTTTTTGCTACAACGCGTTCAAAACAAAGAGTGTTTTATTTTTAAACGGTTACCACTCAATTCGTTTTTGCCGTTAGCATTAAAAAACAAACAGTTTTCCATTAGCTTAATCGTTGCTTCATAAAAGGGCCTTTTATTGGATATTAGAACACTGTCCCATATAGCTATATGATATGGGGTTGCCATAATTTCACGGTGACCGCGTGGCAGGTGAATTAAGTCAACCATAAAACTCATGTGGTATTTTTTTCTTTGAAAAGTTTTTTAATTAAGAAATTTGTTTCAACACTTCTTTTTTTTTGTTTTGATGTTTGATATTTTAATGGTAAAGCAGTATGTTTTTTTCTATAAATGTTTGAATAAAAAATATTAATAGTTGATTACACTACACAGACACATTTTACAAATACCTATAGTAAGTGCGATGCATTCCCCCTTTACCTTTCTATTGAATGGAGGCAGCTCCAAGTTGTTGTCACCCTTTCAAATCCTGAATCGCACAATCAAAGTTTTCACTTGTTATCGGCATCCATTCTGTATATTCGACCCCTAACATTGTACTTGCTTCGGCAGTACATATACTAAAATTGGAACGATACAGAGAAGATTAGCATGGCCCCTGCGCAAGGATGACACGCAAAATCGTGAAGCGTTCCACATTTTTTTGACAGATGTATTTATACATCAGTTTTTTTATTAACACCTTTTCTTATTTATTATATTTTAGTTACATTTTTTTTACAAAACATGTTATTTGATCATCCTTATTTAGATGACTGATTCGTCACCATTTTACACTTTAAAAGTATTTTACCATTCACACACTTGTCAATGGACTAAAGTCAATCTCTCAAATGCCGTATTCACAGATCCATACTTAATTTTACAACCCTGTAGAGATTAGTTATATCAAGCAATATGTATGTATATTTTAAGTATCTTGTTATAACGGCTGGTCCGAGACAGATGTCCAGAAACAAGACTTTATAAAAATACCTCGTACCTACCTACTTGAATTTGTCACTAAAAGATAACTCGCCATAAAATTGCACAGCACACTTACTTATTCCTGTGAATACCATTGAATTCAACCCTCTTACATTTTACGCGCAATTTCTCAATCTTGCACACTTCAGAGTTCCGATACAAGATGCAACAAAAGACAAGCACTTACAATAGAACAATGTTCATACAATTGTATGAGAGTGTATGACGAATCACATATTGTGAGAGATTCATTCATGAGAGCCACTCGATTCAAGGCGGCCATTTTGATTGAGTGTATGGACTATGGATGTAGTGTGAAATAATGGTTAATTTATGTCAAGTCGTGACGAATTGGTGATCATTGTTTGCGGGTTGTTACGTAGCTTATTGAGGGTTAGTTTGTTACAGATAATCGATAAATGTCGTTTATAATATCGATAAACGTTTGAGTATCTAATGCGGTGACGTTTATTGTGTGACTACTGGATGGTTACTGAATGATAGAATGTTAGGATTGTAATTGTTATTCGAGGGTTTGGTCTCATAAAACATAGGAAAGGGAACGAGATTTAATAATAATAGCTCGGTAAGATTTCTTACTATACAAGACTTATTGTGATGTAGTAGAAATCTATATTTTTAAATGCTTCAGGTCGAGATAATGGATACAAATGCATATGTAAATATTGTAGGATCACAATTAATTACCACGAAATATGTGATGTTCATTAATGTTTTAAAGCAAAATAATTATTTATCTTTATTAATTTATCCAAAGATCCCTCGTACCCTGCAAATGGTCGTTAAGCAAGCACTTAGGTAACGCGGAAGTTAATTGCCGCATATTACAGTGAGAGCAAGCAATAAACACAAGATAAAGGATCTTCTTAGTACATACGTTAATTTTGAAACTTCAGAAGCCGTTGGAGGGGAAAAATTATGTATAAAGGGACTAATTTTCACTAGAAATGCGAATGAAGTCTGCGAAAGTCCCAGAAAACTTTTGCGCTTCTGACGTAAGTTCGGATGCCTGGAATGACCGACTTTTAAAACCAGCCTATGAACAATTAACCAATTTAGAGTCTAAGTGCGCAAAAATAATCCACTGTAGTATATCCCTAAAATCCATTTTTTTAATGATATATCGGGCATCTTAAAAACAATCGCCGGAACCCTGGCAAGAACTTTTACAAACTGTAGGGTGACTTGCTGAACTTGTAAAACGTCAAATATCCTAGATCAGGACTTTCCAACTACGATTCAATCCGTTCCAAAGCTGTTTTAAATCAGTTTGTATAGTTAAGTTTTCGTCACAAATACTTTTTCATGTCATGTCGTGCTAGGCTTCAGTAGTCAGGTGGTAAGCCAAAATTGATAAGTCAATGTACCGTAAAATTGCTATTTTTCTCATATTAATATCGGTAATGAAATTGCCTTTCATTTTAAATTGCAGCGGTGACGGAAATTGTAATGCGCTTATGTTAAAACTAATATTGAGTGGCAGATGTTTACCATTTTACTGTTTTGTACGAGGGTGCTAGTGTATAGTTTTTTTTTTGTTATATACGTCTAAGGAAAATCACTATTAACCATTTACTGGGTAATATGAAGAATGTATCAGTTCAAACTAATATTCCTTAAAGTCACTCCATTAGATTTAACTAGCAAAACTAAAATAACATTATGCCAATTCAAATCTCAAAATACAATACCAGCTAAAATAAAATAATTGTGAAATAACAATTTGCAAAAACCAATCTTAATCCGTTAACATAAAGTTTAAACTCCAATACCAGTGGATATGAATAAGGGGGCTATCCTTGAAATTTTGTGACCTATTATCAAAACATACGGTTGTCAGCGTGATGGGATTTATTGTAGAGTGGAGCGCATCGAATGACATGCAAATATGGTCGGATGACATTTGGGCCTAAAATAAAATGTAGGAATAATTTGTTATTGTTAGTTGCAAATGTAAATATAACTTACAAAAAAATAACTTAAAAATACTGTCTTCATCACTGATTTTGTCAATCAGTGCGCAATACTTATTTTGAATAACTGCATATTTATACAAGAAGACAAATTGTATTAACATTTTCTTTTTATCTTTATTGCAACCATTGAAGTAAAAGAGTCATTTGCGAAATAAAATCTCTAGACTGGCAAAAAATCGTTTAAGATTCCGATTAATCTCAGTCTATGTTTCAACCTAGAACAGACTCCGTTATATTCGTAGACTCAATCATGACTTTCAAGATTAGGTACTCTGTCATTCCGCCGCTATGCAAATAAGTCAGCTCTGTTAAAATAAAACTTTTTTAACTTTTTCATTCTTGATTTCGCTTGGAATTTTAGATTTCGAAACATGAATAAACAAACTGCTTGTAGAGTCCTAGAAATTGCTTTTCAATCTGGAACATAGTCTGAATTAATCAAACGACAAATTTATTAAATAACATTTAACCCGTGACAAGTAAACCACGTTTAATGATACTGACGTAATACTATCAGCAAATAACCAATTTCCCACCCTAATTGCTGACCAAAAATCACATATACAAATAAATCAAATCGACAACAAGGAACGCACTTGATGACAGTCCAATCGTAAACGAGAACCGGCTGATGAAAAACAAATTCCGAATTTGGAGTTCGAAATTCAAATAGATACCAATGAAAAGACCGCGCGTGGCGAACTCTATGCAGCAAACATTTGTTTGCAGTTTTTGAAATTGTAAGTAATCGAATTTAGGCCTTATGGGTATAGGCAGAAAGTGTATGTTTCGAATGAAATAGAAAGGGTTTATATTGTTGTGTATTATGAGTGTCATGACAAACCAAAATATTTATGCAGTTTTTAAACCAAACATTTTCAATTGAAGTATCTTATTTCTTTGTGACAAGGTTCAAAATGGCAATAAATTGATTTTGTTAACGGCAGTAGGGTTCAAGTTGAGTTCTATGGCTGCCACGCGGCAACGCGTCCCTCCGTAGATAATAAATGCTTTTGGCAAATAATTACATTATTTGATTTTAGATGGATGATGGTCGTTGGACAAATATTAGGCTGAATCCCTACGTGGGAGATTTATTAAGCACGTTGCGCAGCGTTTTAGGGTACTATTATTATAATAATAGAATAAAATCCAATAAAGTTTTCGTTGACTCGCCGACAATGGCGGACAAGTTGGTAAGTTTTGCAAGGTTATAATGTAGGTAAGTATTATTTTCTTTTTAGTATAACTAAAGGTATTTGTAACTGTTTTATATAGTAAAGTTTAACCTATATGTATATGCATAGTATACGATAATCGCTGTTTAGTTTTCAGATTCGTCCGCATCAGTAGGGAAACAAAATTACACCAGAAACGTCCGAAAATACGATTCAAAATTTGACGATATAATGATAGGTGTGAACCTAATACTAAAAAAAATCACCCTGGAAAGAAACTAAACCTCCATAACACAAACAAGATAAATAACAAAAGTCCTATAACTTTGAGAACTAATACCGAAGACACCTTACAAACTCATTCATAATATTTCGAACCAATTAAACAATGTAATAAATGGGCAAGCGCCGCTCAGTCAGAAAAGCCAGTGATTTATAGATGGCGACCACTGTGTAAGACTGATCAGAAGGTTTACTTATCGGAAATAACATGCTTAAAAAATTAACAAGTAAAGGGTCTTTTGAGGAACAGAAATTGACGGGAAGCTATAAAAAAACTATTAAACATATTAATCTCACTAAAATTATAAACGCGAGTGTTTGTGTGTATGGATGTTTTTCCTCTTTCACGCAAAAACGACTGAACGGATTTAGATGAAATTTGGCACACAGGTAGTTCATAACCTGGATTAATACATTGAATCGTTTTTTCTATGTTTCCGTTTCATCATTTTCGATTAGTAGATGGGAGGCCCGCGGGCAACAGCTAGGTAAGAAAATACTTTTCAGAACATAGCAAACTGTGTTAAAGAGCCTCATCTTAATTCTAACTTGTTCATTACGAGTATGTTTGTGTCGAGTGTACCTATTGCAAATATTTTGCACAGTGACAGCAGACAAAGAGCTTTTCAATACACAACTGCGACCCCGAATTTAGAAGAGTTGATGTGATATTACAGAGTTATAGGAAATATTGGAAAGTGCACCCAATTTAGTAGAAGAACAGTGAAACAAAATGGAAACTAAATTACTTGTCTTATATGTCTTTAGGAGTTTTTGAAGAGAACATGAATTACTAGTAAGAAAGAATAAGACATTTATTTTTATAATTAATGCAATTGATAAATGTATGACCAAAAATAAATTATATATGTAGGTATGTAGTGCTGTGCTATAAAAGTGGTAACAGTATAGTAAGCCGCTCTGTCGCTCTATGTAATTATGGAACTAATAATATTTTGGAATAAAATGCTTTTTGAAATTCCATTTTTGTCTTTTAGAAGGAAGAGAGTCAGCGTCTTTAACTTTTTCATCGAGTATTGTTATTATTTTAAGGGACACTTCTGTTTTCATCTATTCTAATACAAACTTCTTACAATAGAACTTAGATTATTTCGGTACCAAGTCGACGTCAAGCTGGTTCAGTTTCGAGCAATCGAGTGCCGCTTGATTAATTATTTTGCTCTCCCGACAAACTTTCTTCCAATAGAAATACTAATTTATAAATACTAGGTAGAGTACAGTGGACAGGTAAAATAACTGTCTTTCCCGCAACGTATTCTAAATAAGTTGTTAATAAGCCAATTGGCAGAATAAGTCAATAATCTAATAAGAAAAAATAATGTAAACAACTGTCTTATTGTATAGCTATATCAAAATCTTTTGAATTCAAACATTGAAGAAATTAGTCAAAATACCGTTGAATTTCAAACGCACAATAACCAATTAAACATAATCTAAGTTTGAATTTAGAATGTTCTTATTTGTTTCGGTAACAAACCTTTGACGCTTGTGCGTGACATTCTTGGCGGGAACTTAAACAATATGGCCTCCAAAACTATTACGTAGAATCGATTGATCGCAATTATATTTTAATCGAGTACTCGTGTATGTCTATACGTGTTGTACATAATTCCTGTGATATTTGAAATATTGTTTTAGTGCATTTGAAATATGAACAATGGGATTCCCATTCAAAATTGTCACCAGCTTATTAATATTTGTATATTTTTAAAAGACAATCCCTTTTTAGTGAAAATTGTTTCTATTCTTACCTCAGAAGCGACAATAAAATGACTGAAATCTGATCAAATACTTTGTTTTAAATTGATCACAAAAAAGCTTTTAACATTACAAGTGTATAAAATATTAGAACCGACAACAATAACTGTTAGTAATACAAATATTTTTCCAATGTGGGAACCGAAAAGCACTCAGTTTCTCCACAGACGTGTTCTTGATCTTTGCAAAGACAACAGTTTTCACTTGCTTGAAACTCTAGATGAATTTTAGAGTGTGAACTTTGAAGTGAGTGCACTCTTTAATAAATTGATTATCAAGGGAGACCTGTGTTCGTCTTATAAGTAGTAAATAGAATATGATTCCATTAAGGTGTCATATTTATGTATGTATGTTGCGCTAAGAAAGTATAAATGCCAAGTTTTGTATCGTGTCCTAAACATGTGAAATTAACACGCAATTTAAATAAAAAATATAAAGTTTTTCAAGTAGTAAAAATATGTCATACCTAGGAGTTAAAAACATAATAGAAGGACTATTTACCAAAGGTTTTGACCAAAGGTTTAAAAGATTTTCAATATTTCATACTTTCTCGTTTTATACCCAACTTATTAAAATAGAATTGTATTTGATAGACGTTTCTTTTAACTATCTTTCACAAGAATAACCACGACAGTAGAAATCTTATATAAGTCAAAGTCCGCTTATAAAACAAAATAAATCTGATGATTCGAAAAATACCAAGTAACACGCAACTTTCATGGATTACGATACGGATACCTCTAAGTGTCCTCTATAACTATGCAACTGGTCGTCACTGTTTCTCCACACACCCCCAGACAAGTAAGCTGCAAACATTGGATACTTAAATAATCAAAAATTAAAATATCATGTTTTAAAAACATAACATTTAAATTAATTAAACATACAGAATACATGTAATAAATGCCCGGAGCTGCGTCCACAAGCACTTACTCATAATGCATCGGAAAGCTTTACACGCGATTTTTCCCGTAAATAATGTGATTGTGGCTGGCATTACTTTATCAAAGTGTTTTCGTTAATTATTTTAAAGTAAAATGAGGTTTTGGTGCAAATGTGGTTGTAAGTTATTTATAGGGATATTTTTTATTGCTACCAATAAAGCAACTTTATAAATATGGATTAATTGTTTAAATGCGCTTGTTTACGGTTCAATTAGGATAAGTAGGTAGACAATCTTCTAGTGTTTTTTTATAAAGTTACGAAGATTACAATCTATTACTATAGTTTGCAATATGTTAAAAAAATCTCAACAGATTTTAATAATCTGTTTTTGCATCCGCATTAAGCGTCCGCGTAAGATACGGATCTTACACTTGCCAAGTGACACATTTTTTAAAATCTATTTTTCTTCTATTTTCCTATCCGTTGATGTTAACTTCAACTTTTACTCTTAAAAAAATCAACCCACGCAAAAAAAAACCCTACCTCATATCATAATAAAAATTAATTAAAACCCCGCTCACATACACCGGAGCCTATGAGATTCCTGTCACCGAGCTCCGATTGCGTGCTTGCATTATTAGAGGTCTGTCATAAATGTGGCCCCTGGATTCCGACGGCCTGTTAAAATTCTTCGGCCTTAATGAAATCACCATGTCTTTGTGCTCATGTCACATTAACCCTACATATTGAAATAAAATTTACTCGTGAATTCTACCCTGGTAGTTTTTTTTTTCGACTGCTATGCCGATTATTTAGATGAAGATAATGCATTTGTTAATAAATCTATTCTGGAAAATGCTTTCGTACCGGGTTTTTGTAGTTATGATAGACAAGAAAACTTGTAAAAAACTTGCAAACATCTACTAACGTATTACAAAAAAAAAATAACTTACGTGGATAATGAATGTATTACAAGTAACGTTTTTTAAAAAAACATTTTATATTGAATTTTTTCGCCTCTGTTAAATAGCAAAGAACATATTTACCTATTTCCTAAAAATTTTGCACACCTAATCCATTGCTGAAACAATTTTATTGAGGAAACAACATTCATAACTACTTAGAAAGCCGTTCCTTCAGACACTAACTGATGACGTCAGTCAAGATATCGTCAGTCACAATGATGCCACAGAACAAGATCTGGTGTAAGTTACAAATATCGATAGATAGTCACATGAGCCTACAACCCTTTACACTTCGTAAGTATGAATAAGGGATTTAGGAAAGGCGTAAAGCAGATAATTTAACTAGTAAAGCGTCGTCCATACAGAGGCAGCTCAGCCTCGGTTTGGAGGTAATCCCCGGCTTTGTCCCGCCTATTATTTTAGTATCGACAATATTGTCCAGGAATGTTCAATTATTAAATATCGTATAGGTATACTGTAAGAGGTAGTTTGGGTACTTATTTATGTATTTAGACCCTTCAATACAAACCTTTTTTGATATAGTATGAATTGAATGCAACGTGATTAATTTTGTAAATCTCTTTAGAGTTTATATTTATCAGGTCGTCTAAATAAGATTGTTTCGTAATGGAAAACTTGAGTATCCTTTTAGTCCAAGAGTGCACTAGTGAGAGTGTGTCTGATTAAAAGTATCTGTGAAGCCTGAAAAGTTTTTATTTCTCTTCAGGAGATTCTGAATTATAATTTTATTAATCCCAAGACCTAAGAAATAGAAGCATTTTCATTTGGACACAGTACCTTTTTGTATCTTTGTCAATGTAATTACTTTATTACTCTCAAGGGAAAGAAAATGTTACTTTGAACATAAGCGCTAATTAGTAAGCCTTATCTTCATCTTTTACCTTTTAGGTACTAATTAAAAGAATTCAGGAAATAAAAAGATAAAAGTCCAATTCGTACAATTTTATTATACTCTCACAAGGAGTAAATGTTTATCAAAATATATTTTTGTTTTACCAAATCGTGGTTCATAAATTATTATTTACAGAGTCAACAATATACAAATATCTTACAAGCTCACTTAAATATAAGTTAGATTACTTACTATATTATTAATCAGTGTGAAAGATTAATTTCTATCACAATTTCACTTAAACATACAAGTACATACAAATCTTGATGCTGGAATTCTTAGTTTGACATTAATTGCCGGAATGATTACCTGGATAAATTTAAGGTACTTTTTTCAAAAGTTAAATGTGCAAAATATTATAAATTCAGATAGAAATACCTAATGAAATTTTTTGTGATAAAAAATTACAGACAGTGATTTAGGATCACAACCGATTTTTATCAATTGGCACTTATTCAAGAACACTCAATAAATTAACAATTATAAAATCTATCGTTTACCACTGCAATCACATGTGGATTTTATTTAAAAAATCTCACTCAGTTCATTAAAGTTCACTTGACTTGTGACGTCATTTCTCAAGGGTATTGTGAAAGATTTTGAGCTTCATAACTAGTGTCGTTGTCACTGACCACGTCTATTTGTTCTTGATCACATGCTTCTTGGTTCTTTGATGAGCACGAGCTCTTGGAGCAGCAACACTTCTTAGACCGGGATTCCGACATCGGAGACTCCTCCTTCTTCAACTTGACGCGGCGGTTCTGGAACCAGATCTTGACCTGCTTCTCCGATAACTTCAGCCTCGAAGCGATTTCTATTCTCCTCAACCTTGACAGATACATGTTCATTGTAAACTCTCTCTCTAACTCTAGTAGTTGGGTGCCTGTGAAGGCTGTTCTTATTCTTTTGCTGGAATCTTCTTTTAGCGGCACACGTTTAAGGTCGTTTGAGTATCCTGGTAGGAGTTCCTCTGGGTGGCCTAGAGGAGGGCTGGGTGTTCCGTTTCGGCTCTCGCTGGATAGCGACGGTGACCTCTGACCTTGACTCTTCGACGGCGAAATTGTTGTTTTATAAGGATGATGCAAGTAAGGCGACACAGACTTCTTCCTTCTGCTAACAAAATTAACAGGCTCTTGCTCTTCAGTTTTCAAATATCCTTCAAAAGGCTTAGCGTCTGTTTGCGCTTCGTAATAATCTTGACGCGGTAGTTGATGAAGAAGAGGGTATCGGAAATTGAGATGTTCCAAAAATGGTCTGAACAAATCCGGTGAGCGTTGCTGATGAAGCCCGATGTTCAGAAGGTTGTTCAAGTTCCCTGGGTAAGGGTACGGCAGAAACTTCGGACGCGGATCCAAGTGGTGACCGATCAACGCGTAAGGGTGTATAGGTTCACTAGACAGTTCATTTTTCTTGCAATCCTTCGTATCACTTATCAAAGTATCGACTAAGAACGACCGAGACATGTTGGTGTAGCTTTCGCTTCGAACTCCAGTTCACTACTGAATATGGGGTGCGACTCTCCTAAAAGTAACAATTACAAAACTACCCCCACTTAGTGCACCCTATTGTAAATAAACACAATGGTTCTCGAAGCGTTTTGGCAATTATTTGGCCCGGCCCACCCCTTTGTCGGTGAGCCGTCAACCCCAGTGTTAGTTGAGAGCAAAAAAAATGAATGGAGCATTTTAGTAGCTATGAATAATTTTGTATGGCACGTAACATCCCTAATATCTGTCTCATTAAATCCAATTTGGTTACTGTTTTGTATGCATGTGTGCGGTGTGTGTGTATTTTGATTTTTTTTCTGATAAATAATTCAGGTTTTATAATGGAGGTATGGAAATATTACTGTTATTCTCTGGAATCCAACAAGTTTTCACATCGTTGAACATTGACAAGTTTGAACCTGAATTATTTTTAAATCAGCTGTCATCAATAATTTTTAATTATCTTATGCGTTGAGAAGCTTTTCCCGTAAATCCCAAAAAAACCTTTTAAATTTTTAATTATTTTATCAGAATCAGAATAAATTTATTTGTTTTGGTACTTTATCTGATGAGATGTTTAACATCTCTTTAGATAAATTACCTAACCTACCCAAAACCCAGTCTACGTAGTTCATATCCTATCATAACAAATAATGCTCGAATATTTATCTTGAACGTTATCATTACATCGACTTTTATCTAATCTAGGTTTAAATAAATCACAGAGGATCAAATCAAACCACTCTACAAGGATCAAAACCGTTCGTCGATAGTACAGTACACCATATTAATTAAATATGAATACCCCATAATTGAATCCTTATGGTGCACGCGTGATCCTCGCAAACCCTATCAAAAAGAAACCCAAGAAGGGGTGGGATAAACGAAGCCCCGCCTCCTGTACCCTGGCCAAACTAGTTTATGAAATATTAAAAGAACCCTAATATTCGGTAGCATTATAATTGTGAACCAATTCATGTTATTATCATGTCAGTATTAATTTGTGAAGTAACATTTCCTTTTGTTCGCATAAGTGGTTTTGGATGGGATTTTTCGATGTGAGTAAATATTGTATTAAAATCTACGGGAACATATTTTAGTCTTACATTTACAAGTTTTAGAAATATCCAAAGTCTTGCGAAGACTTGAATATATTTCGCTTGAACAAGATGGCTGCAGTTCTAAACCGAACACCCTCTGTTATACCAAGTCAAGACAAAAATACGTATGAAGAGTGATTGTATGACTTCCCTTGCAAATAAGAGCCGACAATAGTTAGTAGGTAACAGCGGTAGACCCTACTCTCATGAACGAGGAAACTCTTCAAGTGCTTCAGTAGTTTGAATACGAACTCTTGGAGGGAAAATAACGATATAACTTACATTGAATAGAAGTTATGGTATGATTACTTACATAGAGTATAATTTCTTTTTATACAAAGTTGATAACTAGAAAGGAAAAAATAATCGGTTTTCGGTTGCCGTCAAAGGATTTATTAAATTTCTTCACTAAGTTTTTTTAGTTTTTTATTAATAAAAAATCGGTCAAAAGAAAGTGGATTCGCAACACTGAAACTTGCATTCAAATAGAGTAAAGATGGAGAAATCAGTTAAGCAACACATCAATTTGTGAATGAATAAGCTCAACCTCATTTGTCACCCAACAACAAATTAATTACTATTACAAACGTTGCGAAGCTCCACCGTCTATTTTTAGTTGTCCTTTTTTATCCTATTGGTATGGAATCCTTAAAATTACATCTAACAAAATTCGGCTTCTACCGACTTGCCCTTTGTACTGTCATTTGGAATCTTGTTAATCTAGCTGAGTAAGTGGCTAAGACAAGTACATTTATCGCGGGATCAAAATTGGCAAGATGTAATTCAATTTGAGAAAGTCGTTGCAAAGTATGGCGACCAAAATTAAACAAACGACGGCTGTTTCCTTGAACATTGTCTCTGAAAAACAAGAAATACAAACAATTCTGATCTCGAGAAACGAAAGGATGCATCGATACCTAAGGCTAGTTTAAAAAAATACATCTAAAACATTTCGCATTCGGTAGCGTCAGCAAATATTTTTTGCAACACATTTTTATTCTTTTGTTGTAAAAATCTGACGGCACTGAATTCGATCACGAAATCGCGTCAGACCAAACAATAGGACGAAAATAACAATGTTTGGGCAAACATCACTTGGATACTGTGTATCTGATCCTGCGAAAATTTTCCACGGAGTTTTGATCTCTACATGTATTAGAAATAGAGGTGATTTTTCTATTTATAGTTCAACGGTCGACTCCCCCACAAATCAGACAGAAATAAAGGGTTATTATCGAATGTAACCGGGGTTACGTTGAATTGTGTGCATGTCAAGCTACACCAGGTGGTTTTAGACACGGTAATGATAATTCGTGAAAAATTATACAATGGAAAATATGGCAAATTAACTGTTATCAGATGGAAGGGGTCTTATAATGGGATGTTTTGACGTAATTGTCTATTGATAGTCAGGATTGATTTTAACTCGAATTAATACTGCATCAGTTATTGCAGTTGGATATGATATGATATAAGATTTGTGTAGACATTTTAACAATGGGTTTGATAAAATTCTCCGTTCGAATTCGGTTCTAATTTCATTTTCAAAGCTTTTATGAGATTATAGTAAAACAAATTTAACATAAACTGTTCTTTATCTAAACTGTTGTATTTTACTTCAAAATATTTTAATAGGATTTGCCTGCAGACTGATGTGTGCATGCAACATGTTTACTTTTCAATCTTCTTTCGTAAGATTAATATCAACTTCAAAGTAATTTTAAATTTAATGTGATGCCAAAAGCTTTTGAAATGAATAACGTTAACTGACTCTGTAACTTCACTACTAAATACAAACATTAAACTGTTTCGTCTAAATTCTGTCAAATTTATAATAACCGGACAGTAACCGTTAATTTATTTCCAATTCCTAAATTCAATAGGCACTTCATTTAAAACGCAATCACGGCGGAAATGAACTTAGAAAAGACATTTAATGACCACCTGCGTATTGTCCGGAGATCCAAGATGGCCACTCTTCTCAGAACATTGCTTTTAAATTGTTTAACAATACTGACGCCTGTTCGTCTGACAGAAGTCACTATGGGGTACACTTGTCCACTTCATTCATAAATTCACTCGTTCAATGGTTCATTCATGTTTTTAGCTACGGTAATGAATGGAATATCGATTCCATTGTATTTCTTCGTCTATTGTGTGTTTGGCGATAAGTTTGCGGGACAGGTATCGATTGGATACCAAGTTATTTTGCTGTTCATCTTCATTATCCTCAACCTTATCCCTCAGACTTTAAAGTTACGTTTCGATTGTTTCGGTTTTATTAGCAGTATGATGAATTGGTAAATATTTTTGGTTTGTAGCTGTTGATCTCATTTTTCGCGAGTATTGTAGATTTTTAAGTTCATTAAAACGACAATACGTTTTTGTGAATTCGAATGTTTGCGACAATAGGTTTTTTTGGGGTATGTTATGTGTGGTGTATTTGATCGAATACAAAGACGTGGGCAGTTTCAGATACTACTGTCTTTTGAGGATCACTTTCATTGCGATGGTCAAAAAGAAGACAAGTTTGAGCATAAAACAAAATAAAATCGACGTTCAAAATTTATTGATACATTCATAATAATATATTCATTCATCAGCCATAAGTTCAGAGATGCTCCTCTTTAAGTTTTACGGCTACTAAAATAAACTAGGAATTTTATTCTCGAAAGCATCTTTTTTTTAAATATATCCAATTCGGTTTATTTTTCCCAGATGTTACTTGAAATACTTCTAGTCGGAGTGAAAGAACTTGATTTATTTCTGAAGACATGATATCTTGTAATCTCTTTAATGGAACTTTATGAAAGTATTCTACATTTTTATTTCAGTTCAAAAAGTTCCTTCAATAATATTTTCTACGTACGTTGTAACTAAAAAAATTAAGCAATATGAAATATCAGAAGCCGTCAATTACATTTATATGAATAACATGATCGAATCATAACATTTGGAAAAACAAAGCCCAATCATCCAACCTATCTAATACCTAAAACAATGGTCAGACTGAAATTTAAAACCCATTTCCTAGCGAACTCAGTAACCATATTCAGACCAACAAATTTGGAATAACTTATCGAGCGCCAAAGATCAACATACGCCAGTGGGGTTCAATTTAATTTTGCTTTCAAAGGCATTTGCCTTAAGCAACCAACTTAAACTGATCGCTTTACTATAGAATAGAGTTATAGATGATATAATAAACGCAACACATGCGAGGATTGATGAGGGAGGCGCGGCGCTAACAGATAAGACGCCATCCATCTTGCACGTCCAAGTTGAGGCGACGTAATATTGTTTAGACTCTAAGTTAAGGCTGCATCGGAAAGTTAGTGGAGAATGTTGCTTTGAAGCTAAGGAACAGGAAAAGGAGAGTTTTAGTGTGTAGCGAATGTTGGATATAATGTATTGTCGTGAGTAACTTAGTTTAAAAAAAGCCTAATAATACTTTGTGAAACAATGAATGTTTGTTCCACAAAGTTGCTTGTTGTAGATGCATGGATTTAGACGACACTTGGTACTACACAGATAGTTAATTACCTTTAATAACAGATAGGATAGTTTTTATTTTTCCCGATTTTATGTTCCCGTTGATTGATTTCCGATTTGTGGCGATCAATAACTAGCATATCTATAGACGCGATACCTAAAGCCCAAAAGATAAATATCTTTTTTGAAAACTGGAGTCAAAAATTGTAACCTCACTAGCAAAAGTGAGTTAGTCGTCATCTCCCACGATCAAATCTCGCACGATCGAGGGAGATGGCACAAAATAATTTAATTTATTTTTCTAGTCGTCAACTCCCACTCTCGTGTAAAGTACAGTCAAATAAAAAATATATTTCACACAGAATCGATTATTTTAAATATTTTGATTATTATGTTGATAAGAGCAAAGAGGTCTACAAAAAAGGAATCCGTTTAATACTCGATGCGTTAAAATGATTGACAGAATACATCGAGTCTATCGATTTTAAGTTGTTAAATACATTTCAACATTTAAATAGGTGTAAAAGTAAATACCGAATAAAATGGCGGCCATAAAGATACCGCTAATGCCGCCAAGCATGTACTTATTATTCGACTAAACTGAGCATAGGATAAGTAATTCTTTTTTTTAATCACACTTTTTATTTATTATTATTCTTGGTTTAAAAAAATAATACTTTTTAAGTGTATAATCTTAAGACAATAAACAATCTAAAAAAAAATATTTGAGATGAATTTGAAGGACTTGGCCGATTTCTGCCCCAGAGTGTAAAAGAACCAAAATAAAACCAATAATAGTAAAAAAATGAATAAGGAATTTAGAAAATAGCTCAATGTACTGTAGCAGCGGTGGAAAAAAACGTACAATAAAAAGATTTTCGTCGTTTGTACTCCACTCAAAAGTACCCTTAATGTTGCCATATAGTATTCACAAAGAACAAAGTAGGGAAAGTCCGCCACTAAAGACATCGAGCTTAAAATGTAAAATGAAAATAATTATATTAGATTTTGAGAGGGCAGCAATGTCAGCAATTCAGTATGCATTCCCTGAAACTACTGTAAGTGGGTGTTTCTTTCACTTTTCAAGAAGTTTGTGGAGAAAAGCCGATGACCTAGGGATAACAACATCTCCACTAGCTCGGAAACATGTGAAAATGTGTACGGCACTGGCACATTTACCACAAGAAACTATTGATAGTGCTTGGCTATACATTATGTCTCTATGTCCAAACGATGTGAAACTCGTCAAATTCAACGATTATTTTGTCGATACATGGTTGAATGAAAATTCTTTTTTTTTAACAAATGGAGTTGTAATAATATGCAACACCGTACCACAAATATGGTCGAGAGCTGGCATGCCACTGTGAATAAAAAAGTTAACAGTAAACCAATCAATATTGCACATTTTCTGACCATATTACAACAAGAAGATGATTATTATCAAACGCTATATTTAAAAAATTCTAATATAAGTAAGAAAAAAAAAGAAACATGTGATTTGGACTTCCATATTAATACAACACTCACTGAATTGAGAGACGGGAAAATAAATATAGAATTATGCATCCAACAACTTACTGTATGATTTTTTTCATTATTAAAAAAATATTCATTATGTTTGTATTTAGTACTTACAAACATTTGTAACAATTTCTGTGATTCAAAGTCCTGATTTATGATTTTCAATTAATGCTCATTATTTTTTTTAATGTTGATTGTTTTGTTTTTTTATGATATTATTCATTGTTATAGTGTACGAAGATTAATATTTTCTAACTATACCTGTAAGTTAGAATTTTTTATTGTGATTTTTATGTTAGATGCTTGTTGAGTTGTAATGTTGATTATTTAATAAAGAAGTAGTCTTTTATTCTAGGTTGTTGATTATTACATTATATATTATTTATATTGAAATTTTGTTTTATTTTATTGTAAACTCATTATTTTGCTACATAAAAGATACATTCCAAAACACTTTTATAATTGACTGTACCAAATCAGCAATGATTTTAAGTGTCGTGGGAGTTGACGACTAGAAAAATAAATTAAATTATTTTGTGCCATCTCCCTCGATCGTGCGAGATTTGATCGTGGGAGATGACGACTAACTGCAAAAGTTGATGTACAGGGGACTCATGTTTTAAATTGACCCTAAAAAGTTCATTATCTATTACTTTGTTCCATTAAATTTGATAAAAACATCTGACTTAATGTAGCTTTTAACGAAAAAACAGAGGGGTGAAATTAAAAAAAAAACGAAAGTCACTCTCATAGGAAAGGTTTTGAGATCAAAGCGCGAAATTAATGGACACGATTCACTGGGTTATGATTAGGGATTGCAGTTCCGGGAATTGATGCCGGGATCCGGGATTTCAGGAAAAGTGTAGTGTCGATAAATTACAATCTTTTTCTGAGTCATGAAGAGTGTGCTGTGCCGCATTTTGTCAGAAAATACTAGACATTATAATATTAAAATTGACAATAGCTTTATGTTTTAGTAATTCGACAATGCTATACAAAATCCTGAGTACAGAATGAAAAAAAAAACACGTTCGTACGTGATCCCGGGATTGGAAATATGAAATCCCGTGTTGGCCGTTATTGGACGCTCTATCACGGAGTAAGGGGCCGTGTTTAGGGTTCCCTACCAAAAGGGGTAAAAAAAAATCCTGAGGCACCGCTGTAGGTACGTCTATAACCAGAGTTTATCTCATGAATCTTGATAGCTTGAAATAAGCTTAAAATTAGAAATTGAAGTTCAGCGTCATTTGGTGAGGTAATAAATTGGTTGGTAAGTGACAGAGAATAAGGAGAATGTAAAATAAAACCCACTAAACTTCTCAACCAACCAATACTCTTCTATAGCCTATTTGTACGGGACCCACAATGTCGTGAGTCCGCCTCGCATTTCAACGGTTTTTTGATACTTTTAACTGAGTTAACGTAACGTTTTTAAGTAAGAGCAGTGTAAAATATGAACACTGCACAGTAGGTATAGAAGCAAGTTTTTTTTTACGAAAATGACGCTTTTCTTTTATTTTTACTATAAAAGTGTGAAGTTGATTTCTTAATTATTTTACGTCACTACTGACAAACGGTGAACAAAAGCATCGTGAGGAAACCTGGATTGGAAATATTGGAGTTAGCGTGGTGATCAAAGTTTAAAACTTCCATATATAACAACAGGCCTATGCCCAGTAGTGGGACATTAACAGGCTGGTTTGGTAAACGAATATACCTAAATTAATGAAAGTCGTTTTAAAAGCCTTTGTAGTTGCATTCTCTTGATTACAGGTCACGTTTACAAGTGAATTACTCTCACACATGTCATTATTGTAACGTTGTATTACGAGTATGTTATTTTTATCCATAAGCTATGAGGTCAAAGTAAGAAATAAAGTGGGGGCGGATTATAAAGGGTTGGGACATGACTTTTAAAAGTGATGTCAGTAAGTTGATTGATCCGTAATTGATATTATTACAGTGATTGCGAAATACTTTTTGAACAAGCAAGTAAATTGGCATGACACTAGAACATCTTACATGGTACCTCGCGAACCTTCTTTTAAAAAAAAGGTATTTTTCGACTTTTGAAGTTCGTGTACGTTTTCCCGAAACCAGACTTATAAATTTAATTATTTAAACTTTAAGTTACTTTCCTATTAGTAATTCAGGTTCAATTCAGTTTTCCTGCCTCAAATAAAATTAATTGAATTCCGCTGTCTTGCTTAATACGAAGTTATATTCAATTGTACTTTCTTAAAGTATTAAAGTGTCTAGATTTAATCCATCTTGTTGTATAAAAGCGGCTTAGAAAAGTAGAATTAACCTCGACGTCAATCAAAGATAAAAACAAAAGTTTTATTATTGAGCCCCATGAAAAGGTTATAATAATAAAAAGTGTTCTGTTTGTAACTGGCACAAACAGGATGCACAACGAGGATGGAAAACAAACTTTATTTAGAAAGCAGCTGTTTTTTCTCAGATGCCTTTATATCTAGTGGTCATTTGACGTAGTATCCCCGCGGCCGGTGCGTTTTGAAATGCTTTGCATGGCCGCGTACCGACTAAATGCTGAGACGCTTTACAGCGTTTCAGGTTTAGTAAGAGTCTGATACTACCCACTTCCTCCCCCGGAGGGGCGAGTGTCCAGGAGGATACCCGCAACTAACCAAAAAAAATAGGTGACGTCGTATCATATAGGCAGATGGTTGAAACAAGCTTCATAAAATGTTGATGAGTTAATAAAACATTGGAAAATGTAAAATAATTCGCTTTAATTTGACAGAAGGATATGAAACACATTTTCCGCATCTCCAAGTACAGTCAAAACAACACCTCGCTCAAAATTTTTGAGCTTATATTATTACAATATCATGCTATCCCCTTTTTAAAAACCCTCATCAAAAGTGATGGAATATATCCTTATTATACAAATATCTATCAATTATTCTTAATTCATGACATGCAAAAGAAGCTACAGGCTCAGCCTGGGGAGAAAAATAGTATGAATAGGCAAAAAGTCATGATATGACTGCTGACCAGTTTCTGTACTATTCTCTCTTAGATCAGAACTATTACATTAACTAAGTGAGATGGCACTACGCAATGGCTGCAGTAAGGTTTCACCTCCACAACTTTTCCATTCTTAGAATAGCAACAAACGTGCTGTTCTTAAGTGTTCAACTCAGAAAGCAAACTTGCAATGGGTGCCTAACCATAGCTGACTGAGATTGTGGAAGAAACTATTTAAGGTCCGGTGACGCAATCAACTAGGCTATAAAAGCTAACAAAGACATCTGACATAATTAGCATAAATCACATAGATACCTTTATGAAGTTTTTGAGTATCCAGAAATTTCTGTTATAATTTGTATGTAAATTATTTATTTACGGTTTTCTCAAGCACCGCAATTTCACCTTGCAAGCCCGCCTTCGCATCATCTCATGATTAAGAACTCGGGTTGAGTCTGAAACTAGTCGGGATATCCAGATAAACATGCGTGAATTGGTAAACGATAAGATTCCTCCTCACCAAAGTTATTATGTCAATTTTTACTTCTTTTTTATATCTGGAATTGATTGCTCTATATTAATAGAAAAGAATTTTACTTATAGTTTCTCACGCCACTAGTGAGTGAAGTTCGATTTAATTGCAGTACAATGTACGGCGAACGTTCTAAAGACTTCTAGGTAAGAGGTTGTTGAGTTGACAGATTGTCAAGTATTGAACTTAGAATGGTGTAATGGACTTTTTTCTTTTTTTTACTTCTTTGGCGGGGTGTAATGTATGCCGTTGTAAACGTAAGAAATAACCGTTGACAATAATTATAATATTATGATGAAAATGAGTTTGAAATCGATTAAAAAAAGGATGAGAGGATGGAGGGACAGCTATTTAATGGTTTTCTATAATCGTTAAAAAATTGTGACTCAAAAATCATAACATTTCATCGCTTCACTCTTCAATATCTTATTGGATCTTTCGATAAAACAAACATTGAACTCCACAAGTTATGTAGAAAATATTTGTCTTTACTTTAAATCATATGTCTCTAAACACCAAAGAAACGATACTGATGTTATTCTATAAAATTATTTAAGTTTTTGCCCAAAATATTAGAGTCGTCTCGATTTATCACTTTAAATGAATTGAAGTTTTATTGAATTAGCTCCTAAAAGTGTATGTCAATGTTAAAGTGCCTGAAATCACCTATTAAGTATTGCTATTCGAGATACAGTGGACCATCACATTTCCAACCACCCTAAATCCATTGTCAATAAACTCTTTACTTCTCTAAGCTTGCCGCAAAATGCAATCACAATTGCTAGTTGCTATTGTACAATACTTTTTATCAATAAATACATGAATCGCTCCACACTTTGTACGGGACCGACTTCTTTGTGTTCAACCTTTTGTGAGTTACTTTGATAAAGGGCTTTTTTATTTATTTATACATACTGTATACGGCTACTTAGGTGACGAGGTTATAGTGTTGTTTTGTTAGTTTGAGTGATTAGTGTAATTGAGAAGGCATTTTTGTTGTTTAAGAGTTAAGGTACGGTCAAAGGTTATTGCGATGAAAAGAAAATTTTGTAAGTTATTGTTTAATTACTATAAGGTAGTTGGGTGCCCGCAGTTTGAAATGCAATGCGAGTTGGAATCATGAATAAAACATACAATTACGCACTTACTGCATAATTGTACATACCAATCAAGATAGAATATAAAAGTATTTTATCTCTGAATTCGATTCTTCTTATAAAAGTTACTTTGTGAGAATCGAATCTATGCCTATTTAGAAGTAGAAGTCAGATGCTGTTACGTGAAATAGAGTGCGCTAACTCGCTCCTACAACAGAACTGTTATCCGTTCCTTTAATTCATTACATCATCCTAGCCTTTTCCCAGCTGTGTTGCGGTCGGTTTCTAGTATAACCGGATGCTGCTAAGTAGCAGTGTTTTACAAGACTACCTATCTGAACTCCTCAACCCATTTACTTAGGTAGGACAGACTGGTTATCAGACTTTCTAGCTTGCTTAGCTGGCATCTATGAATGTCGAAGATGTGATAATGAAAGCCAGGACCCATCATTTAACGTGAATTCAGAACCCTGCGTAACCCGTTATGACATACATGGTCACCCATCCACGGGCCGACCGGAAGAAGTGTACCTTAAACTGTGATCGATCTTTAAGTGTGGTAGTTTTGCAACAAGCTTCTCAATATGGTATTGTCATAACAAAGCCTATTAATTTAACCTACTTATAACTTTGTTATTTATAGTAATACTTGGTAAGTCTTTAAATAACAGCTGAAGTTATAAAAGTAATCTCACATGTCTACATTGTCTACTTAATTATGAGACGCAAGTAACTTACCAAACAACTTTAGCTATTAGAGAATAACTTAGGTTAACTTTATCATATGTTTTGGAAGATGATAAGTTTTTAAATGGTTCATTTAGAGGTTATTGCCATGTCAGGTGGCACGCTGGTTCGAATTCAGGCACATAATTATAAGCATTTTTTTATATTCATGTATTTGTTTCAAATTGTTCAAAATTATTATAACTGGTGGTTTCTTAGGTTTACGCGAATGTTAGACATTGAAATGAAACGACTTTTACGGATTTTATCGCGGTTTAATTTTTGGTTTTAGTTCCCGACGTTTCGACACCTTTGCAGGTATCATGGTCACGGGCAGACCAACGGGTCAACGGTCAACGGTCAACGGGTGACCATGATACCTGCAAAGGTGTCGAAACGTCGGGAACTAAAACCAAAAATTAAACCGCGATAAAATCCGTAAAAGTCGTTTTATTATAACTGGTCAAACAAAGGTAACGAGGAGGAGAAGAAGGTGAAAATATGAGGACAAACCAGATTAGATTTGAAAATATGAGGGTTCGATCGCCGCGTAATTTGCATGACCCTCCAATGCTTGTCCTGAGTCTAGGTGTCTTTGTGCATGTGACTTGTATGTTTGTGAAGCCCCCGCGATACAAAGATTTCATTCCTTACTGCAGGAGTAGTTTTATAATTAAGTGTATTTATTTTTCAAGGGTATATTATGCGACGTTAAAAACATATGGGTGGTTTTAACTCTTACACCAAGTTGTAAAAAAATAGAAGAAAACTTACTCAGTGCGTACTAAGCTCACGCAGTATTTTCGAAACTTTGAAACTTGCCAATGAATTGCCCTTGCTCCCGAGACAGCAATAATTTATTTTTATGATTTATCTCACAAGTTCAAAGTATTTTAAGACGTATGTTATAACGCACTTGGGAATTAATTTAGTATTGATATGTGCCCTTACTGACTGCATAACGTTACGGCTAGATCGAAGGTAGAGCTAAAAAAATGAATAGTAAAAAATGATTGCAGAAATATTTAAGAAGAACAGTTTAAAGCAGTATTATAAGTTAATTATTTTCGTCTATGCACCAAGGCTGTTTTGGTATCCTGCTGTATAAAGGAAATATCTTTCAAACCATAGCACAGCATTTGATCCTTGGATAAAGGGTTGGACTTAATACAGTGTGTAAGCTAAAATGACGGGGATTTAAGTTTTTTTTCTGTTACACGTGATAATAGAAACAGCTGAATGTTTTACATTAAAATCAGCGTGACAACTTCAAACTAAATTGTATTTCAGTTAGAAACTGTATAAACGTCGCATTAGCTACGAGTGTCATTATCAGTAGGGTGCCCACACGTGTTTGTTGATAATGAAAGGGTGACAATGTTGTGTTGTAAAATATCAATTTGTCTCGCTTTGACTTAACGGGTCTCAACTGGTGTTGATAGGTGCTTGTTTGCTTTTTAATTAGGGCTCTGTGTAGAAGGGTCCGGATGTTAGGTATTTGGGACATGTCAGACATTCTTGTATTAAGACATCTCTGTTTAAACTTATAATTTTAGAGTGTGTACGATGACAACAAAAGTGTCACTATCCACTGACCTCAATCTCACTACAAGGACTTCTAATTTAACCCTGTATCTATTTGTTACTCTTTTCCAAAACATATTAACATATAGATTGAAAATAATTTTGTGCAAAACGGTTTAATCAGTGAGAGTGAGTGAAGCTCTTGACAGTTACTCAATCACAATAACCCGAGCGCCAACCGAAATGCAAAGCTTTCTGACACATAAAACCTCCTTACTTCTCAAATATACAGAGTTAACATCAAGACGAGACAAGTCATCGAGAAATCATCCCAATATCCCATTACAGAGCGTCAAAGTAAAAACATATGCTAATCGTATGCCATATTAAAGTAGGGACATAATGAAATAGCTGATGTGTTCCGCCAAAACACGATTAGTTTCGCGCACTCGTATTTGTTATTGCATTGTCATCGGGGGGACCGGTTTTATTAGAAACGGGAATGTCCGCGAGGGATGTGTGGTCAATGCAGTGTAGCGAAGTTTTATTTTTGTTAGGCTGTGCAAAATGTTTGATTTTTCGAGTACGTAGGTATGAAATGTAGTTGTAAATTCGTTGTTGATGGGAAGGTTACTTGCGTAGAGTACTTTCCAACCGCCTTTTTTTTAAACTTCGGAGTCAATAGATTTTGGTGATTATTTTTGAATTTAAGGCCAATTAGCAATGACTTTGTTTCATCTTTTTATTTGCTAAAAGTATATTATACTAGTAATAACTGTTGATCAGATCTGAGAAAATGTGCCTTGTCAAGTCTGGATCTATGAAACTATGAAAATCACAGCCATCCTTCATTTATTATTTTCCTTGCACATTATAAATACCCATGCATATACAATCTTTCGGACTCCTTACAACATGTACGAGTACATTCAACATTGACTATCATATTCCAAAACTAAAGTATTTATGAAAAAAAAAATGACTCCGGCAAAATTGTATCCAAAATCCAAAGTTTCCATTGACAGCTTTGCAAATAGGATACAAATAACGAAGGGTTAAGGCCGTCCCTTCCGGTCCTCGACACCAATTGTACCCGTTATAAGATTCAAATGTATGACGGACACAGAAAGGGTTGACTTTGCTTCCTGTTGTGGTTTTTATTTGAATCTTGAGAAAGGAATGGACATCTCCATTCCGTCAGGAATTTTGGAAAGAAATTGAATTGAATTCGTTGTGTTTATTTTAAAAACGAAACTGTTTTTGTATCGTTTAAAGCCAATTGAAATTTGTATCAATAGGTGTTTTATGTACTTGTACTTCATTATGTGATCTATTAATGTGTGATTAAAACAGCTAGTTGAAATACCTTAGATATATCTTTAAAACTTTATTATTTGCATTCTAAAATATTTAATAGGTAAACCATAATTTCACCACAATTTTATAGGATATCATCAAAAACCCCTTCTTTGGATATAAAACCGTAATTCGAAAAACCAATGGTCTGTTAAATTTTCCTATTAATTTTAAATATGGCGACAAATTGAAGTGTGACGCACTTCCGGGCGTCGCTGTGCCGCGTGGCGCACACATTTAACGTCATTTCCGTTATTTTAATTCAGGACGAGTCGGATGCAGTTAGTATTAAATGGGGTTATTTGATGATAGTCAGGAATTGGTGATGGTTGGAAATCTCGTTAGGGAAGTTTGGCTTTATATTATCGAAACAAGTTTAACTTAAAAGCAAATTATAATGATATATTATGGTATGAACTAATGACTCTAGGTTTAGGTTTTCTAGTGTCATAGAATAGTATATTTATAGTAGCTGATGATAACATTGCTTGACCACATATTGGTAGGTGAAAGTGTGTGGGAAGGAGTTTTACCAGGTGTACCCACGATCCAGACAAGATTACACAGATGCGAAAAATGGAAAGTTCATCGTAATTAAGAAATTTTTAAAGGCATTTTTGTTCTTATGTATCCGGAAAGACATTCAGGAATTAAAGACTCATTTTCATGATGACGATTAAAATATGTAGAAGTTTTACTGTAGTTCATGTTATGCAAGTATGTATGTGGGCTATAAAACTTACTCATGTTATTAGATAAGCTTACTCAAACCCACTTTACTTATGTTGTAGAGAAAAAGTGCTAAGTGAATACTAGAAAATAAAAATATATTCCAAGCGTTGTGGTCACTGGCGAAGCGAAGTGGAAAAAGGACTTTAAATAAAGTCGCTTTATCATTTGTATGTACTCATCGGCAAAAGGAAAATACTGAAATATAAGACTGGCCTATTTAAATACTTACTTTCGAATAATCGTGTTTAATTGCATTACTAATGGTGGGAAGTGGAAAATCAAGACAGTAAAATAATATTTCAGTTCTTTCGTTAAAAGTTTCGATATAGTTTTTTCTTGCATTCTTGAAAAGAAAAATTGAGACTGCAAAACTTAGTTATAATAGACGTGATGTTAAAACTCTTCTTCTTCTTTCAGAATTGTGGCTTGAATAATTTATGATTGTTCTACACACTGAGTTTCGCAGTTCTCGTTTCTATAGTAGTATCACTTGCAACGAGTAATTTTTTTATCATTAAATGACCTATTGAACACAAAATTTAGACTTGGAAACAGCTAGACATAAAAACAACATATTCAGTTTTATAATAACATTCGCATAAATCGCTTAAGAATAAATGTGAATAGTTATACTTCTTTGAACATACCAACACATTACATTTCATTGCAGAAAAAATGAAATAAACTTTTTTGAACAAGCACTGACCAAAACATTTCTCAGCCAACCATTAACTTAAATTCCCGCCAATATGTCGGCTTTCACATTCAGAAGGACCATCTATTACTTTCATACGAATTCTTTACTAAAATCACTACCAACCTTTTTCTAAACAAATCGATGTTCATTCATACAGTGTATGAAATAGTATTACAACTTCGCTATTTAGGTACGGTCACTTGACAAATTCCATTCATTCATTGAACGAGATACATTAGCCCATTTATTTGAGCTGTGAATGTGCTTTAAAATATTGTGCTGCGTTACTTGAGAGGTGTTTAGATAGCGGTATCTTTGAGACGGTTTGTGTTAAGGTGTGTGGATGTGGGGCTGTTAGAATCGCGAGAAGCGGAGCGTGAGCGGATTATGGAGAATTTTTTGGTACGCTATCACTTAGAAAATAATGTTCTTGTTATTTTATCCGATTTGTGCAGAGTTGAATTTAAGTGCTTGTTCATTGTGATTTATACTAATATGACATAGAGGCGAAAGCTTAGATATATGTATGGATGTTTGTTATTCTTTCACGCAAAAAAATACAGAACGGATTTAGACCAAACTTGGTATATACATAGTTTATAACCTGGATTAACACATAGGATTGTTGCTATCCCGATTTTATACTTTTGTAGGAGTATTTTAGATTTTTAGCCGGCTGGCCCGCGGCTTTCAGCTAGTATTTAAATAAATTTAAAAAGTTTGCTGTATGCCTAAACAGCTGCAAACTAATAATAAACATAAATAACCTACGCGATTTTAAACTAAATCACCGATCAAAATTTTAATGTCAATTTTACAACTAAAGAAAATTAATATATATTGTATAAGAACGCATAATAAACTGTCAATCAATACGTGGCCATAAGTCTAATGCCGTCCTTTTCATTTTAACATACAAAAAGGCGACAGAAATATCTTTCAAAATGTCTTAAACTTGGGTTTTATTATTCAAAGGTAAAAGCCCATTTATAAAATGGAAAACTATGCAGTATCATTAAAATTTAATAGTACTAAGATGAGTGGATTAATTTTCTTTGTTATGAAGAACGTCTAAATGGGAGTGATAATGAAGAATTCAAATGACTTGGAATATAATACTTGTTTCTATTGTTTTTGATGATATTTTGCAGCTTATATTAAGTAGTCTGTTAATAGTTTTCTCAGTCTCATAGTTCATAGTATAAGTAACTAGACGCTTTGTTATCTACTTTTCTAGATATTCATCATATAATTTTTTTAATGGAATTTGAATGACAATGAATATGATATTGTTGTTTTCTAAACTTAAATGACCAAAACACAGTTTTATGTTAGGAGTTTTGGATATTTCAAAACTGACTTGAAATATTTTAAGGAACATTTTTTTCTGCTTCATAATATTGATACTGAGTGACTTGAGCTGAAAAATATAGAACTACGAATTATTTGGTCAAACACGCAGAAACCGCTTTTTTCCTTAAAAACCATCATGAGAAATGTTAATTTCGTCAGGTTTCGTGGCCTCAACAGTGTTAGGTTTCTAAAGCTACCCGCTCTTACGGAGCACCGCCTCCTTTAATTGATTGCATAACTGCCGCTCATAATTCCTATTCATTCACCCATTCATGCTCTCGTTCATTCAAGCAATCATTTGACATCGGCGACAAATCGGCTCCTAAGATACTATTGTTGTTTTCGACCAAATTTTTACAATACCAGTATTTAAATTTGAATCTTAGACATATGACTTTAAGATTTATTCTCGCGCGTTTTGCTTGGAAATGATTTGACAAATAAAAGTCGTAGTAAAAAAATGGCGGGTTTTCAGATGATGCGTCAAATATTTAAGGGTGATTTTAGTTTGTATCATCAATAGATTGATACGAAGTTATCGTATTATAGTTATAATGTATTATAGGCAGGAATTTCACGCATGCCTCTGGTTTTTTCTTAACTAAAGTCAGACACATTGTCGCCATTGTAACGTTTTGAGTGCTACTTCTAACTTATGAATAGAATAAAATTTGTTATGGTGAACGATTATCTATGAATTTTGTGATTTTTATTTGGGCATTTAGCGTTTGATACGTCGGCTATAACCTTTTGGGCAGATGTCTGGTAAAAGGTGGGCCAGCCGTTAAAATGACACGGGATTCGGATAAAGGTAAATTATATAGTTCGTTGAACTTTCAGAAAGGCTAGTTTATAATGAAACAGGAAACGTAAGGAACGAAATAAATTGGATCCTGATAATACCAATGGAAAAAGGAAAATTGGGTTTTTTGTTCTTTTGTGTAGGTATGGTAATGTTGGGCCGGAGATATTAGTATAGTATTGGGTTGGACTAGTTTCAGATTGGCGAAATATTCAAGAGAATGTAAAAGATAAAAGATCACATTTAGATTTCTACACGGCTAAAGAGGGCAACATAATTCAAAGATATTCAAATGAAAGATTCACTTCAATTAACATATTTTGTTTAAAATATAAATTAAAAAAAAATATGTTTTTTATTGAACAATATAATTTGCTTTTTTCTTTTTATATTTTCAATGGCTATTAAAAGTCAGGTTAAAAACCGCCATTTTATGTGGTAATAGTTAGAAAACAAGTCCTGAAGTATTCATAAACGGGAAATTTTCAGTTTTCTGAGTTGATAACATCAAGCAAGAATTATCTTTTACAGTTTAATATCTTGAAATGTTTATATGAAGAAAGTTTATCTAAAAAGGTATGGCATCCGGATGTAAAGGTAAAATTAGGAAGTTCATAAGAATTTTTCAAGCAAGTACTTTTGCTCAGGCGTGGAAGTTTCTCGAATAAATTAGAACTTTATCGTTGAAAATTATACTTATGCGAGCGGTACTTGGGGTACTTTTATTTCCTTGTTGCGTATTGCTATGAGTTTTAGATAATAAATGTAGATTACCTTGAATCTAAAAAAAATATATTTATATATAAAAACTTCAATCGTCATCAATCAAAACTATTCTCCAAGCCTTTGTAGTCGTTTTTCTGAACTTTATTTACTTGTAATTTCACTTTTAAAACCGCAAGAATTTGTAATTGAAGCAAATGAATACAAGCGGACAAATATTCATCTTTTGCTGTGTGACTACATCACGAAGTTTCAATCGCAACTTACGTCTAAAAAAGTTTTATTCGTTGTTCCTATTTTGTTTTAACGAAACCAATTTCAGAATAGGTATTCCAATTTCTATCCTCTCCAAAATGTAACTACAAGATTTGATTCCATTCATATCGTCCCATCAATAATTCACAATTTATCAACAATAAATAGCGTAATATGTCCACAATGGATCCCATACAAAACACATACACGGCGGCTCGTGCAAAACATCTGTTCATTTTTACAACGATATATTTGACGGGTCATTAAATATCTTCCACGCTTTCCACTTATTATCCATTTTTATATCATTTCTATTATGAATTGTATGCCAAATAAAATTCTGACTCCGCCTCTTTCTAATAAATTATACGCATTTTTTTCTGAGAACAGGGTTCCTTGGCAGAATGTTGTAACATAATGTGGTGTCAATATACTTTCTTATTGAATTAGTTGGTAGGTCGATAAGTAGATAAAGAAAAATCGTGATGCCAGCTTTGTGAAGAAGTATTGTACCTACTGTCTTACCTGTCTTGTTTTAATTCTGCACTTGTACTTTCATAAGTAAGTTGATCATTAAGTTTTTAATACGTCTAATGTTAATTTTCTTAACTATAAATACCAATATTTCATAAAATACGTTGTTCATACTGCGTAAAAATATATTTATTCGGAACCCCAAACTCTCCAATCCAAAAAAAAAACCGCTTTTTGTTGTAAAACTTCCCTATTTCGCGTCAAATTATCGATAATACAATGTAGCGGGTCTCTGTCACAAGATTCTCGTGGATATAGGTTTTTTATTGTCACTCTGTGGTTAGGGTGAGTATAGTTTTAATGGGACATCCTGAAGTGCGGTGATGTGTGACATTGAGTGTGTGGCCACTCAAAATAATTGATAGTTTTGCTGTTTTTGTTTGTAGAGAATTAAAGGATAAGTTGTAGTTTTTGGTTACGTTGAGTGTGTTGAGTTTGGTTTGTTTTGTGGATTGTTTGTTTATTCAGGGGTTTTAGAAGTAGAGATACTTTTGTATTTCACAACAACATTTTTTGATTGTATTACAAATATTTCGAAGTGACTTCTTTCCCTCAAAATATTATAATTAGAAAATTCTCCTTAATTGAGAGTAATAACTGTCAACCAAAAGTTCTTAAACATTAAAAATCAAATTGAAAAATGTCCCTATACAATTTTGACTTTAAACTAGTCATACCTACTTTCATTTATCTAAACTTAAACAGATTCGAAAAGAAATAACAAATACATTATTAAAACGAAACTAAAATAATATCTGTAATGAAGGTACATTTGTGTTTGTAGCCAGTCCCCCTGGCTTGGCCTAACGAGGGCCTTGTGCAGGCCACGTGACCTTTGTCTGGCCTGAATTACACCTAATTAAGACGTCAGTTTGTTTGTGTTACAGATAATAATGTTATTCTCATGTAAACAGATTGTCAGTACCCTGTAATAAATATATCAGATTTTGTTTAGATAACACCCTGTTTGTTTTGGGTAAATATTATTTAGTTTTGTTGTTTTTAGGAGCAGATGATAATAGTTTTTTTTTTGAAGCTTCAATACACATACAGTACTATTAAATTGACATTTTGAAATTATAATCATAGAGTAGACCGTATACTGGAATAATCGCACATTAAAGTACTGTATCATAAATGTGACGTCATAATAATATTATTTTCGAGTACCTACAGTAGTATCCAGGGCCCCAATCCTGCTATTTACAATGGCCGATGAATGAATGAAAATTGGCTTAAAATGTCATATTTTGTATTTTTTCCTGCAGAATAATTGTACATTCAGTACGGAACGGAACACCCAAGGTCAATACAATTAACTTCCAATTATTGTATTGGCAAAATGCTTAAGAGAATAGGAATAATTTCAAATTTAATCCAATTGCCATTCATTCATCGGCCATTGTAAAATAGCAGAACCGGGGCCCTGGACGCTTGAGTCGTAGAACACATCAAGTAATAGACCGACGAATTAGTCTTTAAGTTGCGACATCGACAGTCGTGGCATATGTCAGTAAATCCTTTACAAGACTTAACTACCAATTGGTCTACACTTAACTACTCAGTATTATAAAGTAAGTTTGTGTATATACAGGCTTTTCACATTCTTCTTCATCTATATCTATACTCTATACTAATATATAAAGCTGAAGAGTTTGTTTGTTTGAACGCGCTATTCTCAGGAACTACTGGTCCAAATTGAATAATTCTTTTTGTATTGAATAGACCATTAATCGAGGAAGGCTTTAGGCTATAAACCATCACGCTGCGACTAAAAGGAGCGAAATGGAAAATGTGAAAAAAACAAGGACGGGTATAAATCATAACTTATATCTTCTTCTACCCACGAGAACGAAGTCGCGGGCAACAGCTAGTAACAAATAAAACGCGACAAGCTTAATTCAAGTATCTCTTTACTAATACAATTGCCACTTGAAAATAATATGCCTTTATACAGAAAGTGGTTTTAATGAAACAAACGTAAGCACCCAATTATAAAAGCGAACTTATTTTTCACAATGACACAATTATTTGTATTCATACGCCCTTTGTACCATACAAGTACTTTATACTATTGTTAGTTACGCATATGTTTTATATAATATGATTGTATTGTTGCTATTATTCAGAACATTGAAAAATAACCCTTATATCCAATAAACTAAAGTCCAGGGTTAAAAGTAAACTTACAGGACCTTACGCTTTTTAAATTGAATTATGCACACCCTGGCCCTAAATGCGAATTGTACGATAAATATTCTAATTGCGTAAAAAATAGAGTTCAAAGTTGAAAAACATTGTTGATGCATCAGCTTTTTTATCTACTGATAAAATAATAGTGTTCTAAAATTTGAATTTGCGTTTCGTTTAGTTGGATAAAATTTATTCCATTATAGACTCTACGCGCTTGCCTTAGAAGTGTCTGTGGAATTCAGGAACCGCATTGCTAGTTTGTTTTATAACGATCATTTAGACGTAGTGTGACGAATGTAGCCAGTTGGTATATTTGAATTAAACATTTAATTTGTTTCCTTTATTCGGTTTGGAATTTATTAAGTGGCAATGCTATGACAATAGTTGCGATTAGATTTGCTGACGTCATTATAGTGATGAACCCTCTTGCAGTAGGGCTGCCACATATTAGTTTAAAGAGAATTGCATGGAATGGAATTAAATTCACGGTGTCGTGTTATGGTGTAAACATAATTATACATTTACACATCGGCAGTTTCATTGCGTATTTTGTAAAAGTTGAAGTTGATATTTTGTAAAAGAGGAAGACAAATAAGCCATTTAGAAAAAAATCATCATCATCATCAGTCCATCTGAGACCACTTTGGACGCAAGCCTCTCCTTTTCAACCCCCGACGCAAAAGCGACGGGGTTTTATATAACTCCCCTTAAGGCACATGATAAGTATGTGAGAAATTAGCACAATATTTTTATAATGTTACTTCTGCTACTAAAACTATACATTTAGTACATAATTATGGTGAAACAAAGATACAGTCACGGAAAGATATGATTACTAGTTGTACTACTTCTCTGAGCATCTGATAACGAAACCCGAGTACTGTACTGCACATCAACACTTAAGAACAATCTAGAAGCATCGGCAATCAGTGTAGAGATTGCGTCAGACTTCCTAAACCCTAACACTTGATTAGCTGTGCTGGGGTCGACGTAAATTCTACCCACTGTCAAGATTACCGAAGACGTTCATGTTGGAGGTGATGGATGCGGCATTTTTACGTTGGGAAACAAAAATATAAAGAGTACTGCAGTTTTGCAGAGGTGATAGGAATATTATATTTAAAAGATATGGTGTAGCAGGTAAGGTAAGGTATGTATATGGTAAGTCTAAACACAGCTCTGTTTAGTTTTTAGTTCCTTATTTTTTTAATATGACATTGTCAGGTTGCCGTTTGTAAGCATTTTTTTAATTATAGAGTACAGAGTGAGTTTTTATGTCATTGTCCTTTGAGCAATTGTGGCCCTATTTTTTGTTTATTTTATGTAACAATATTTCGTATGTTGTGCTATCCTAACAAGCATTTTGGTCCATTTTATACTAGGAGCATCAACCCTTAAGTTGAAACAAAAATCGATACCTACTTTATACCGCATCCTTGATATCGTACATCGTGTAACATGTAGTACGTAAGTGTTATTTGTAGCAGTTTTAGTGGCTCCTCCATTAGGTGCTGGGTCCTCTTGAAAGCGAACCTTCGGATTTATCACCGAGCCCTATTGTCTGTCCACTTGATTAACTAGTTGATTAACTTTATTTGTATCGACCTCTTTGTATTCTAGAAACATGTGTTATTGATGGTCCAGAATAGGTAAGTGTTCTTGTTGTTAGTTTAACGAAATAGGTTATGAATGTAATATAATCGCTTCGTTTAGGTACTTCAAAAAATAATCTAAGTCTTGGTGTGTCAAAACACATACTAAATATATAGATTACTGATTTAATTTTTTAAGTATGTAAACAAATGTGGGCTTAAAGAAAAATTACGTGTTGCAACAAGGCGCGCGGAATTCATTTACAGTCCGTTTTCAGTCATTAGTGACGCTTAACCAATTTAAGATCTCAGGCAAAATAAAAGATTGAAAAACATCTATATTTATGTTATTCATTATAAAATACAAACATTCTGTCATTTACGATTTACTAAATTTAATATAGTACTTGAAGAAAAATACCTATCTAGTTTTATGAAGAAGTCAATGAACAGTCCTCGTTCAAGTTATTTCTCCAGACACCTATACCATAGTTGATTTATTATAATTCAAAATATACCTATATCTTTAATCACGCTGGTATTTTATAAAAAGGTAGACAATATAAAATAGAACTTTATCGACGATTCGCGTGTACTGATGTAATAAAAAAATAATGAGATTTAGCTCATACACACTTAATACAAATCGACACATCTTCACATCTTGCACAAAATAAAAAGAAAAAAGATATACCGAGACTCACGCGATAACACTATTTGAAAGATTCGGTCATATACAGTTTTTGTTACGAAGAAAACATACCTTTTTACCTAGTTGTTACATATATTAATCAATCGTCAGTTATCTTAAGTGTATCTGAGGAATAAATATTGTTTCATACTTTCTATACAAAAGCTGCCAAAACGTTAAACATATTATACCTACAGGTATAAGTTAAATGGTGATTGAAAAATCGGCCCTAAAATAATTAAATAAATATTATTTAGAGTTACTTGTAGAGAACGCAAATCACTATCATTACATTTTCCAAATACATTTTGTAACATACCTACATACATGAATTGATTAAAACTTACAAGAACATGACTGCTTACATAAATTTAAAAAAAAACTGACCACATTACAAAATCTGCCAGCCTGAACTTAAAAAAATATGTACCTTCAAGTACCAACAGAGCATTATATAAGATTACATACCAAACAAAAAACCTTAAGTCCAGTACATATTTATCACGTGACAACAAAAAGCAATCGCTTTAGACTCGTGTCGCCCACCTGGCTTCGCCCGTGGCCATTTTAAAACGTAAATTAACCTTACACGGCCACGCCTACGACTCTACTGTGAAATGCACGTGCGTTGCCGTCAGGACATTTCGTTGGAATGAGTTATCGATCGTCTTTTTTATTTGTCCTATTGAACGGTATAAGTTATGGTTGGAGAGTCGAAGATGGTGAGGCGATGCTTGATGGCTTTGATGTTAATTGGTTTATTAAAGTTCTAGAGATAGAGATAGCCAGGTTACATGGATAGCCATGGTCAAAGTGGTTTAGGTCACAACGCTTTGCTGCTGGTGTCACAGGTCGACCCCCGCGTAGGACAAGCATTGTCTCCTGGGCCTGGGTGTATGTACAAAAATGTAGTTTGATTGTTTGTACGAAGAACGACACAACGTTAAATTCAATGTTGTTGTTGATTTTTAAATAGAAGAAAAAAAGGAGAGATAGCTTCATTCTGCAGTAGATAATAACAATAAATGAATAATGGGAGTAAATCCGAAAACGGCTCAAAGTTATGATGAAATAACGCTAGCCGTAGCCTCAAACAGTCTTGTGATACGACTTCATAGTTAATGGTTAATAAATTGAATGTTTTTAATTACTGTAACCATGCCATCAAGTTTAATAGAAAGTATCACTTAAAAGCAGTTTCAACAGAATTGCAATCAATACTCTACCCTTATGTTTTTCTTGTTTGCGTATAAAAATAAACCTTTAAAATGTAAGCTACAAGCTGTGAGCTCCAATAGTCTAGGAGCGTCCGATATTGTATTAAAAAATCACAGTCTTGATGTAAGCAGGCTGTGAAAAATGTAGTGATAATATGAGAAATCCCGGCGGGGAGCGCTGTAACACGTTCAGCGAGTGGCCGCTATGAGATGTTCCTCAAGATTAAGTCCTTTAGTGGTTCGTTAGTTGTAGCGTTACCAGAAAAGGCAGATATAAATTACATTTTAGTTATTTATTTTGATATTAACTAACGTGCGAATAATTCATTATCAAATGATGCAACGGTTTGGAATGCGGCAGGGTCGCGTCAGCTCATGATTAAGGATTCTTGTTGGGTCCGAAACTAGTTGGGCAATTCCGATAACTATGCGTGAGAGAAAGCATCTAATCTATCTTCCAATATTTAAAATTCCCGTGTCACGATGTTAGTTACCGTACTCCTCCGAAACGGTTCGACCGATTTTTATAAAATTTTGTATACATATTGGGTAGATCTGAGAATAGAACAACATCTATTTTTCATACTCCTAAGTGATAAGGTTTGCTGACACTAAAAAAATATATTTTATTTTTTGGACGAAATTGTTTGTTTTTATTTTTTTTATAATGTTGCATTAAAAATACACACACAGGCAAAACAACGTTTGCTGTGTCAGCTAGTCATTTAATAACTCTTTATTATTTTTTTAATAAAATAATCTACAAAGTCTGGTCAGTAACGGACTTGAGCCGTACTTGTCCATAAATTGTCACCAAATTAGATTACCAGACTTGTAATTTTCGCTGATACTTCTCCTTTTTTCTTCTCAATTTGGTTTGATTAGATTAGATTAGAATATTCTTTATATTATTGGTTGTTTTTTTATCTGGTCTTATTCAAAGCACTTAATCACACAAAGTTTTAGTATTTAACGTCACACATTCATCCGTCGCCTTCATCTAAACTGCAATTCTCCTTCTGAAAATATTAAGCTTCTCTTCAATGCATGAAAATAAAATACTTCATCATAATCCGTTAATCTTGTTTTGCTATCCTTACAAGTCGGTTGCGTCGTGTGGCGTGTAGCAGATTGCCGCGGGCGGGGGAGCTCCCCTCCCCCCAAACGCAATAAATGTAACGCAGTCTAACACTTAATACGAACAGTGTCTTGTGGAAACTGTGTCAACCGTGTATCGATATGGGTTGGTATAACTTGTGAGATAATACACTTTGTAGCTTCGAGATTTTTAGGGAGAGGGTAAGTGGAAACGTTGAGGAGATAAGGCAATGTGAGTTTAAGGACTGTGTGTTTTTGCAAAAATTTTGACGTATTCACTTAACAGATACTCTCCTGGGGCTATTTGTACAAAAAAAATGACTAGATAATTTCTTAAATGGTTTGGTACTGATTTTAAATTTTGATTTGGTTTTCAATTCGCTTTTTAGACCTCTCTAGAACCACACCAAGATCGAGTTGGAATCCACTGTTATCAGCTGTCAGAATTTAATTCTGTATATTATTTTCAGCATTCTATTTAAGTTGAGATGGCGACGGTATTGACCATCATAATCTTATTTTGAAAGGAGGTCGCAGGTTTCCTGGCTAAAGACACATCTTAGCACACTACAAAGATAGACAAGAATCATACAACAACGGTATTGACATTTTAAATACTCCTTATTTATAGCAAGCAATGGAATATCTGCGTATAACAGCAGTTTGTATAAATCTCGGTAGCTGGCTTCCGCGCATCACCTCCCACGCGGTCTGTGGGTGTAAAGCAACGCCAATATCACCGCTTATACTATGGAAATTGTCGATATAAATAGACTGTTTATTGCGTTATTGATTTGGAAACGTATATTGTCAATGCAGGTTTCTATTACCTATTATTGTTACTATTAGTTGATAGAAGACAACCGTCGGAGCTAATAGCGAAGAAAAGTGATGAGAAGTCATGTTATAAAGATATGTGTTGTGGGTGTGGAAAATAGATGCCGCTCTACACCGTGTCATACCACTTTTTTTTTTGGTAACGCGGGGAGTCCTCATGGACACCCACTCCCTCGGGGGAGGAAATGGGTAGTGTCAGACTTTTACTGACCAAACCTGAACCGCCGTGGTACGTCATCCGCGTTTTTGTATCGGTATGGCAATGCTTTGCAATCCTTCTTACAGCCGTTTCATACCCTTGACACTCCACAACCTTAATAACATTACTTGAGGATGTGGTGGTGGAATATTTGTCTTATTCAATTAAAGTCTTTATGGCGATAAAAGTAGTATTTTTTACTGTAGTCTCTACCTTATAATGTTGAGGAAGTGTAAAGAATTTATTCGTTTCTTTTGTACATTATAAACTAATACTGTGGTAATTATACCAATAATAATACACCTACAAACCTATAAAAAGCAATACGTTTTAAATTCTTGCCTTCTCGTATAACCAACAATTAGTTTTAAACGTTATCATGATATCAAGCTTATTGAAAACTCTCTTTACACCCCTTTCTCAAAGGTGTAAAGTTCAAATTACCTTTTACACACTTAAATATAATAAATAAATTGTACAAACTCAATTGCTAGTCTATAAAATGTCTATAGAGTATAAAAGTACCTATATAATTCGTTCGCAATTCTTGCTATAAGGTTACAAGGGGCGATAAAATGCCACACCCTTCAAGCTCCTGTAATGCGTTCACTCAATTTTAGGCGCGCCACGTGTAATCGATTTCATCTTTGGTCTTATGGAATGCCTGCAATGTAATTACATTGTTACGTATGTTATGATAACTAGATATTGTTCCATGCAAAAATTGACCTTTGCGCTTGTGTGTTATAATGCTATTACCTACTTACGATTTCATTTAAATTACGTTTAGATGACGTTTTACCTATATACAGTCTTCCAAACTGAAAAAGATGCTAATATACTTACCCCTATACCTACTTTTACAAAGCTACTCCATCACTTCAATACCAATAAAATTCAGTCAAATACAAAATACCTAGTATTCAAATTTGTTGAGCAACTTTGAGACCAGAAAATTGCTCCTACCATCTGGTACGTTACTCAAATTATTCGACCCCAAGCGCCGAAATTGAACCAGTCGACTAATAAAAATCAAAATGTCTCCTTAGTTTCGTGTTACAAATATTATGCCGACATTATATTCACAAAAGGCTTCGCATTACATACAATTGTGTTGTACCGGTAATCGTCACTTCATAGCGATTACCGATCAAAGATAAAGCGATTTTATCGTTTTCTATTGTATAATGTTCGGTGGGTACTTATTTAATTTGTCGTCGAGTTATAGTAATGTAAGTTTAATCACAGTGTTTTATTTTGTTGTGTTCGCTGTAATGGGGTTGGTTTAGAGTTTTTCTGAATGTGTTTATAACGTTTCGGCTGGTAGTAAGTAGTGACACGATCGATTTGTGATAAATAAGTACCTAACAGTCTAATGGTTTTTTTTTGACAATTTGATATGAGTATTTATTATAATAAAATATATAAATAAGAGCGACTTGATTCAACGTTACGGTCATAAATTTGCTGGGTGTCAAAAGAAAACTGTGGTTACTCATCCTCAAGCAGCAGTTATCGTCCAATCAATTTGTCTTCTATAACCTACATATGTAAAGAATCCTCAGCGTTGCGATTATGACTCATATTTCAACAATCATCACTTATTTGCCATGCATAACCATATATAAAAATATGAATTTATCGAGAAGTGCCTCAAAATTGAGTTGCAAAAATTCAGGAAAAGACCTTTTTACTTATTTCCAAACTCTTGCGAGCCAATATTGTCAGAGACCTTCGATTTTAATAACCACCAAAATACGTAGAACTACCACGATTCCCGAAATCCCGAGCCACCATCAAAATCGACCAATAATTAAGCGGCCTATTTCCATCGGTTTCGGGTTGTATGCGGCATCCATCCACCAGATGCGACGTGTAACCAATACTGCAGGAATCAATGCTTTGCCTCATGAATGAGACGAGACGGAGCTTCGTTCGAATTCATGGGAATCGAGATTGGGATGCAAGAGGTGAGGTTAAAGCGTTATTGGTGATATCGAAGCTTGAGTTTGGAGTTTTTGTGGCTACTTGTGGTGTTTGCTTGCTTTGGGTTTAAGTATTTATTCTTGATGGGACTTTAAACTCCTTTCTGTAGCTGCTTTTTATTTTTATTTTACTAAAAATGCAAGAAAAGAATACCCCTAGCAGGAACAAAGAAATATATAATAGTACATCTTTGATATATAATTAAAAATTAACCCAAGCTTTATAATGACAACAATAAATCTAACACATAGTTTTGCAGATATTTTTTTTGCACCATTGTAGTTTTAGGCAAACAAGCATCAAGCATCATTTACAATAATATCTTCCTATACAACTCACACTCAAATATAACACATATAACCACAAACACCTACATACATATACCGTCACTAAAAACCGACGCGAGTCGCTCATTTAACGGAGCCGACCGCGCTGTGACCACAACGACACAACTTTAGTATTCCCATTGGTCCAAACTGGTCCTGAACAGAAATTAGTTTCGCTATACTTAGGTAATGTAACTGTATATGAGGTTACGTTTTGTAATGTATTTGTTTCTTTACAACAGTTATAAGTAAGTAGGCAGGGCAATGTGATTTAGCTGGAAGTAACTATTGATGCATCATCATCATCATTATAATCATCAGCCCGTCTCAGTTCATTGCTGGTCATGGGACTCTCTCATTACACGTCACTGAACTCGATTATTGGGACTTTAATAATGAAAAATCTTATGGATACCTTAATTTTCTGGACAGGCCAAAAAAATATTAACAATATTCACTCGTATATACAACAGAGATTACGTTAAAAACGTGGTAAATGCTTATAAACATTTACATCTTAAACAATACACATCGAAAGCCCCTAACATTTGCAAAGTAAACTAAACACATTAGCGACCCGCATTCCACAAAATAGTTTTCGACCGAAATTTTCAGATCCCAGTGTTACGTGTTCAGTTTTGCTTTTAATCTTCAACAAGATCTATCTCTTCTTTGACCTTCCTTTGTAACATCCTTTTACCTTAACTCCAAATAGATAAAGTAGAATACAAAGTCCTTTTTCTCCTGTCACCTATTTGTTTGGTGAAACAGCTTCCAATTCCCGTCCACTTCTACGACGTCCGGTCGATCCCCTCGGGACTAAAGGACTAGCATTAGCTAGTGGAACTATTTGTTACACTTGTCCTTCAATCAGTTTCGTTGACAATTGTTTGTTTAGTGATCAGTGAGCACGTTTGTTTACTCTGGACCAAGAAAACCTTCTGCCAACACTATCTTTCTTGCTAATTTCACAGGATTATGATATGCATAAGTTTTTGTATACCTCTTTAAAGTTCTAAAGATTTTAAGTTTAAAAAATATGCTTGCTTCAAAAGAGTTTAAATCCTTGGACCACACGTCAGGAGCACTGCTTGCAGCATCAGTTATTTAAAATCTCGACCCGATCCGTAAACAAGCTCAATTGCTTGACAATTCCCATCGGAACGACGCAGTCACAGACTTAATATACCCACCGCGGAAATTGCACTATCAATCAATAGTAGATCAGAGACACAAGAACATAAAGTTTATAATAAAAGTAGACTTATATGATTGGACAATAATAAATATCTACTGGATCATGCATCCACATCAACATGATCCAGTAGTCACACATACAAATGTTACTTCCAAAAAGTATACCGTGACACCAAATTTACGATAAATAAATTTCAGAACTTAAGGGTTAGGTATATTTATCTCTCAGCACATCAGTCAGCTTCCAACAAAAGCGTCCGTGTCAGTTCGGTCGACTCATGCGCATCTGTCTACCCCTTCCACATGGGGCGGAGCGGTGACGCCATTACAATTGTTAACCACGCCTACTTATATGCATATTGTTATAGTGGCTATTACAACTTGATTTGATATATGTAAGATGTTTTTTTATTTTGTCGATTGATTTATTGAATAGCACTACTGTAGCATTATCTTGGCAAGAAATGTAATAAAGCTACCTTAACTGGATATAAAACCCATAAATCAAACTCATTTAACCACTGTCAAAAAATATACTCTACCTATTGATTTAATATTGCCATTCAAATACCACTTTGATACAAAAAAAACAGCCTTTACACGACACACATCTTCACAGCAACATGCCAACATGCCCTAACAAAAGTACTTAAGGTAAAAATAACGAAAACTTAAAAGTTGCATCTCCCTTGAGACTGGGAACTGTGCTCTGAATATTAATATGGTATCAAGTCAGGAACGAGATTATGCTCGATGCGATGGAGAGGATAAAATGGATTTGTTTTATGCGCGTAATCTCAAGTGTCAGAGCATGCGAACAAATATTTGTATAGGCTATGGGTGTTGTTGGATCCTTTAACACGAGTACTAAGGATTTTGAAACATTTTGGAACTTTCTTAAAGGCATGTTAATTACCGGGGAAGCCACATTTTTCGTTGAAGAATAAGGAGGAAAAGGTTGAGGACCTAGCGGTGAATACTAGTCTAGAAAATAATAAAACCACTATTTGTTCAGACGACTAGAATAGAGAAAAGAAGATAGGCCTTTGCCCAGCCGTGGGACACAGTGGGCTAGATAAAAAAAAATACTATTTGTCCTAGTGTTTATCAATATTTTCATTTATTTAGTAATTGCATAAGCAGCCATTACTAAATGTATATAAATCTTAAAATGAAAATAAATTTATTCAATATTTCAATAAAGGTTTTCCACAGAGACAGATAAAAACTGAATGTTCGGGTCGATGGATTTATTTCAATTTCGAGTTTTATAGTCTTGAAGGAATTTTGGCAAACTTATGGAAACGCGTGAAGAAAAATTGTTTCTCATTGAATGATGCAACGCTTCGACGAGCAAATCAAATGAATCATTCTCACAATAGTCACTATAAAAAAAATCTTTACTTTATTTTCCCACGTGGTTTAGGAAATCTAATCCAATTTTTAATGTCCCTATCTTTTTTAGAAATCTTCTACCTTTTTCTTCAACAACATTTGTGCATGAAAACAAAAATATAATATGAGTGGTATCTTATTAAATTCGTGGAGGGACGTCTCTGAATTTCCCCGAGGTACAGGGACCGTATAGCCGGCCAGTCTTGAGGTCACTCAAGACGAATTAGATCGTATTACTATTACATAACATCCCCCTTCAAACGTTATACTAGATCCAATTTTGGAATAATTAGCTTGGAGTCTGCATATGTTTTGAATGTCTGTGAAAGCTCAAACCGATCATTTTGAGTAAATTGGATGTTGGGGATATACTACTTATAAAAGGGTCTTTTTTTTCGTTTGTGCTATCAGGTTTTAGTTCCGGTTGGCTAAAGTTCCTTCGAATGTATAATACAGGTCCGAGGAAGACTAACTAGATTTTTTTAATTAAAATTTAATATCTGCCTATCGAGTAACCGTATCTCGTTTTCAATGTTTAGGAAGTTAAATGCAAAAATTTCTCCATAATATATTAGTAGCTGTTTCTTACCACTCTGAAACACTATTGATGTGATTTGATGTTATGAAAAACCCTACTTTGTCTCTCAAACATTTACATAACACCAAATTACAATGGCACTGATCATGTACCTACCCACATTTACACTGTCATTTCTGATTAGAAGCAAAAAAGAAATCAAATCCAAACCCCTATTAGCCCGACCACAGAACACAGTACCGTTATATTTGACATCAACATCATCAGTGTTCGCAAATAATGAAAATAAAATGACAATACGTTTTAATAAAAAAAATCCCAGAACGATACTCGCTGTACGCATCCAACACAATGAAGGGTTAATCACGTTTTTTTTGTGATGCTTAAGAGATGAGATACGAGCGATTTTAGTTAAACGTTATTCCTGAAAGCGGGGCTATAGCAGTTGTGAAACAGAGACACCGCTATACGTTGTTTAATCTGCCTCGCTCTAACTCTAAGAATACTTTACAGTTTTGGTGCACTTCATGGTTTTATTCAGTGATTTGTAAGTGCTGGTTAGTTGCAGATAAGATTTTCTTTCAATAAAGAGTTAACTTCTAATGTTCATTTGTATATCATTACATAGACATACTTCGAATGATAATTATAGTGATGATAGGCTTGTCAGCCATTTTTTTTTTCAAATAAACATTACATATAATTTTAAATTTTAAAAGTATCTAATGAACAGTCGTTCGCCCCTGAATACATTTTGGGTTACGGCAAAAGTCTAACACATAACTCTAAATCTTTCACCTTCTACCACACCCTAAGCCAAATTTGAATAATTCCTCGTCACGGGTTACGAATAATTGCTTCTCTGTCCGTACCTGCTGTAATTGCGATTTATAACGTTCCCTACACCAAATGAAATTAAACTTTATTTGAGAAGTACTATAGACCAAATTACATTGCTTGAAATTCGCGTATCATTCTTATTGTCACCTAATTACTGGTGGTAGGCATTATTTTTTAGTTGTTTTACAACAATAGAATTATTGTTGAGTTGTTTTTATAATTGCAGAGAAAAGTGATTTAGTGGCGTCATTATTTATAATACATATTTGAATAAAAAAATACCATTAAATCATTGGCATCATAATAATGTGTTAATGAAACAAGAAATAAACATATTTTGGGAGCCAAAAAATACATCCACAGCAACAGTTTCAATTAAACTTGGTGTTTTTTTTTCCGTGTCAATTGCAATCAATGAACACAAAAAACTACACATATATTCTTTAAGAAATAAAATCCAGTGTGTTCTAATTGAGCTTAGAGCTAAGATCGAATATTTTTATCGAACCTCAGCAGCAAGTATTAATTGGATCACTCGATTACAACAGCGAACACCAAACTCGATTTGTGGCAATCCCTCACGTCGCATGTTTGACAAAACTTGCGGCGAACACAAACGAATACTTCGGCACTCGAGTAAACGAATCGATCATCTCATATTATCAGATTAACCTTACCGATTGTCGGGAAATGTCTGTTGAAGGAGCACGTTTTGTGAAGAAGAATTCGCGACAAAAAATCGCGCTGATGTACGCCGAAGATAAGAATTAAGTTGTGACATTTTTTGTAAAAGAACAGCTACTGAACTACGTTGTTAGAGATAAATATAATGTTTGGGCTGATAAAATACATCGTGGTACGATATCGTATGGTGAATATATAGTAGGCTAAGAAACTATCAATCTTTCATCGACACAAAAATAAGAAGATGAATATAATTAATAGCAAAACACAGGTACAAAATTTTCAAGATCGTTGAATGTAGATGTAAAGGTCAAAAATCAATTGTCTACAAATCTCTATCCTTTAAAGGAAACAAAACATTAACCAGACAAAGCAACAGGACTTAAGCTTATTTATTCATGTTTATTAAATTCTAGAACGTCAAAGCAATTCTTTGAACTGTCATTTTCAACCTTGATTTCGCATTTCGTTGACCTTTCAATGTTTAGCCAAGTAGAAACAACTTTAGTCAAAGAACCAAAAAACAACAGCATTATAGTTATGATACCCTAAAGCGTCGTCAAAGGGAGATATTTGATAGCCGATGTATCATAACAATGTTTGAGACAGCACAAATCTTCTTTCTATAGGAAATTGGAGGAAAATTGCGGGAAAATATTACGGTTGAATTCAAGGGTATTTGTTATGGAAGTTTTATGTTTCAAGTTAAAAGGAACGAGGGATGGAGTGATCCGCGATCGGTTATTTTTCTTTTGAGACGACAGTATTGTTTTGTTTAAATAATTCAGAAGCTTTTTATAAAACAAAACAACTTACACGTAAAGGACTCGAGGATTGCTTGATAAATATAATAGAAAGTTTACAGTTGCAGAATAAGAACATGATGTTATTTGCACATCATTTTGTTTCCCTGACATGTTCCATCCTCAATCAGCCGTATGGTTTTGTAGCAATGAATGAAGTGTGGTCAAACTAAATTGAAAAAGTCAGCTTTTATCAAATTTTGTTTCTTATCTATTTAGGCCAACACGACGTGTCTATTCTCATAATATTAGTGTCTATTCTAAAACTCGATTTCTTAATAGAATTATTAATCATTTAAAACGTTGTTCTAATAATAGAATATTCGACAAAACATCTGTAACACTCTCATGATTAATTCAAACAGTGTTCTCCATAAACTCAGTGTTCTGAAGTGTCATTTGGTCCGTCAAGATAAGGAAGTAATTTGAACTTGGCTGCAAGCAAACTAGATGATCGTTTTAGTTTATCTTAGTTGCACGAGAGCTTACTCCTTCGTGTATCGATTTCTTGTTAGTAAACTCGGACTTGTGTCTAAGGAGGTGTATATTTAAAATGAGTTTTTTTCCCACGTTTTTATAAACTCACTTTCTTGAATGTTTGTCCTTCCGGTTGGATTTTTGCAACTCAATTTTGAGGCACTTTGGCACACTAAGCAGGCTGTCAGGGTAGCTTCTAACTCGATATGCAATCGATACATCTACAATGTAATTTACAACTATAAAACCAGCAGGACCAATTTTGATAAAATTTAAATGTGACATTTAAAAACAAAATTTAAATGCTTATTAACATCGCATCGCAATTTACTTTGCATAACTTTATTAAATTATTGAAACATTAGAAAATAACTTTATTATTCGGTAAACGTTACTACTGACTTCAAAATTTTAATAGTAACAAATTACAAACCATATTAAATCGAAGCTAACACCAGAACTTTCTCTGTTACAAACAAAAAAGGCCGCCCAACACTGGCAGGTAGATAAAAAAAACACCAGACAAGAAAAAAATTGGTTTCAAATCGCGAAATGAACGACGCCAGTCTGTCTGTCGCTGTCCATTCATTCATTCATCCTACGTTCATTCATCGAAACGGTATTCGATTTTTGAATGATCCCTTTGTTGCAAACGCCTTTAAACTCTTGTTTGTGGTAAGTTTAAAAGCATAATTTATTACATTTTTGTTCTATTGTTGTTCTATGCTTTTGAATTATATTTGTGAATGAAGTGCCTTTGACTCGAATTTGCGTGTTAAGTGCTATTGAAGCTTGTTGGCTATTCGATATGGCATTTCAAATCGCCATTATGAAGGCTTGTGATGTGAACGCTTTGGTGAATTTAGAAAGATAAGACCACACAGTATCTGAATTATTTTAAGATGGGTGTGCGAAAAGCTTTTGAAGTGGTTGTACAATACGTGAGACACTTACCGCAGCGTCTTAAAATAGTATTTTAGAACATTTATTTATTTTTGTGTGAACTTTGTTTCGTGTAAATTGCTACTTCAAGCTTTAAGTAATGTTAAAATTGCTAAATTGACATTTATTAGCGGTGTTTTAACGATTCCTTCTATTCTTTCCATTTATATAAAGCCTTTAAGTGATTAAAGGATTTTACGTTGAAATTTGATCTAGATCAATGTAAACAATTAAATCAAAACCTTTTCTGACTCCATTACGAATTTTTAAACAAACAAAAAATATTTATTGCTTAGTCAGATTCGATCCATTTGAAAAATGGCCGGCGTTGTTATTTGATCTGTATAATTTTACCACAGAGTAAAAAAATAACAGAAGAGCCGGTCAAATAAAAAGTTTGATAAAAGTTTGTGGGTCCTTTGATGGGCAATAAATAAATATTATTTATGTTTTATTGTTGTGTCCAACTTTGATAGTTTAGCGCCCCGAAGGAATGACAAATTCACACAGGCACGGTCTTTGTGGAAAATAAGTGTTGTTTACTTTTTCTTTTATGGCTTTACTAAGTTTTTTTATGAAATATCGTTTAATGGATACACGTTTAGGAGTTCCAAATAAAAAAAATTGCCATAGATATTGTTTCAGAAATTTTGAACTTCACAATAATCTTTTTGCTTTTGGCTAGTAGGCTTCCGAATGAACATGTTCTTTCTCATTAGGTCATGTTCTGTTACAAAAAGCAAATTTCAAAAATAATCGCTAAAAATAATGCCACAGTTTACTCACGCGTATATTTCGGGATTTCCCGACTAATTTTGGACACAATCAGACCCGTCTTTAATTTGGCGGACATTTGGCAACATGGCGGAGGTGTCGAACTAAAATTAGTTTCTAATATTGCCTCACGCATGTGTACTTGGTGGATCAGGTACTAATAGCTAAAATGTAGGTTTCCTCACGATTTTTCCATCACCAATAAACATTACGTACCTACTTTTTGTTTTCTCAACGCTTCTGTCTGCAAACTCCTTGTTCTATGGCCACGAGCTGGCCACGTGCAAGCCCCGCCCCCATCATCGGCAGTCTCTGCTCGTGACGTCACCCTCATAACTTGCACCGACATCGACAGTACTTGTTCCTAATGGTTTTTCATTCACACTCCATGATAATAGCCTACTAGAAAATGTTATAAATGTATGTCAATTGCATGCATGATAAGCTGTTTATGACTGGTGACTAATACGTCAGCTTTTAACTCGTCTCAAATAAGTGGGAGTCATTATTGTACTGGCAGCTGATAAGCATTCATTTGTCTTAAATATAATTTTCTTAAATAGATAAAAAACACCTGCAATACAGGGCCCCGAGACTGTTATTTTCAATGGGCGATAAATGAATGGCAATTGGATTTTTGATACTGTTGCTATTCTCTTAAGCATTTTGCCAATATAATATTTTGTAATTCATTGTACTGAAATAACTTAAATGCTCAACTATTTAATAGCTAGTGCTAAATATGTATAACGAAATATAGGTACCTACCTAGGTATCTGACCATGATATAAACCACATCAAAGCACGAGAAAAACAAAAATAATTTCTGAACGGACCGGGGTGTATTTTTAATCTGTTCATTCGACTGTTGAGCCTAAACCGGCGAATCCTATTATCCGTTTCCGGAAACGAACCGGCGCCGCTTTTCGAATCGTACAAAAACTGGACTCGATCCGATTTAGATAACCTATTAAAACTAACGGTCCGGTACGTAGTCTTTATTTATAAAGTGACCTTAATCCGCATTGTCAGAAATGAAAAGTAAAAAAAAATACTTATTTAAAATATGTCCATAGAGAGAATTTGTCTCCCCTGGATTGTTTGATTATCATCATCATCATCGTTCACAGAGTTTGCCCTCCCACTGCTGGGTGTGGGCCTCCTCTTTCTCGTGCCAATTTCTACGGTCCTGTGCCAGCCACATCCAAACTCAACCCGAACCTTTACTATGTCATCGTCCCGTCTATGCCATGCTCCCGGACGAACGACTCATAATGTTCTGAAAAACACCCAGTCACGTTACCTGGTGATTGGAGAAGACATAATTAAAATAAATTTCATACCCATATAAATTTTGTTTTATTATACCCGTCAGATATTCTTCATAAGATTTTTCCCTACCAGCATCATGCCCAAGTGAGCAATTTTATTCACTTTAAAACTAAAACGTATCATATTTTAATTACAGCAGAACAAAGATATTTATGTTTTCCTCGTTAGCGTCAGACGGGGCTAGATTTAAAATCGCATTATTCATATTTTGTTCTCATAATTCATGTTGAGCGCTAAAACAAAAGGATTCTCGGGATTTTAATACACCAAGGGCTTGGTATCACCTACTACAGTAATATTGGAGAGAAGAGAGAGAGGGATGTTGCTCTACAACGTGTATTGCGCTATCCTGCTTCCACTACAGTAAAAATTCCACTGTAGTAGGCAGTGGTAGGGATGCTGTACCATTTAGTTACGAGTTTTAAATCCTGGGATAATGTCGGACCTATGTTTTATGGACAGAGGATGAAGTTTGTACATTTTATGTTCATCGCTATTGTTTTCCCTATTCATTAAACCAGCTTAACCGATAACAAGGGCCTGATGGTTGTACTGGTTTATTATGAAACCTAAGAAATTCTTTGAGAGTTTAGTATACGATCATTAAGTTGGTTTAGGTTTGCTGTTACTAGCTAATATTCTTTGTTATTAAACGTAAAACATTTGTCATTCTGCCATTTAAAGCAAAGTTTCGGTTGTATGTTTTTGCCGTCAAAAAAGTATTATTGTCATCATAAGCCAAAAATTTGCGGCTATGTTACTGCCAAATCTATATATTCATACTAGAATATTTGAAACTCGTCTTTAGAAAGTGAACCTCATGTTCTTTGTATCTATCCTTATCTGTACGGAACTCGGTGCCGACCTTGACATCACGTCGTTCCCCGTCCTGTCGTGATAGAGGTCTTGCATTATCCTCGCCTTACACGAAAAGGGAAGGAAATCTTGACATTGTTCTCAAGAATATAAACTGTGAAACTATGTATTTTTAACAAAAATATTTTTGCTTTTTTTAAGGATGTTTACCAAAAGGGACAAAGTCACATCATTATGTTTCTCATTAATACTGCTGAGATTGTAGTGCGTTTCTTTTTGTGTCGTTTTATTGGCGTCATTATTGAAACCCTTTGATTATTGTGAACTTAAACCATTATTATTTGATAACGGTTAAATCACGCGTGTTTATCGGGATAGTCCGAATAGTTTAGAAGCCAACCGGAGTTCATATTCATGATTCATGACACGGCAGGATAGATAGTCGAACCAATATAAATTTATAATAATACTAGCTGTTGTCCGCGACTTCGTTCGCGTGGTTAGAAGATATATGTTATTAACTTTTGAACGGAAGCCCTCGAAAATGAATAATTTTCCCTGTTTTTTCCATATTTTCCATTGTATCTTCGCTCTTAGTAGTTGCAGTGATGGTATATAGCCTAAAACCTTTCTCGATGAATGGTCTATTCAACACAGAAAGATTTTTTCAATTTGAACCAGTAGTTCCTGAGATTAGCGCGTTCAAACAAACAAACAAACTCTTCAGCTTTATATATTAAGTGTAGATTTGATAACGGTTAACTCACGGGTATTTATCGGGATTCAGAAATTTGTGTTATAATAACATAATCCAAAATCACAAACATCAAATAACTTAATTGGTGATTAAAGATATAGAAATAAAACGTTCCAAATTGCTAAACATATTACGAAAAATAATCGCGCTTCAGAAAATACACAACCCCGGTCTTCCCCAACATCAACTCTTGAAAGGTGAACGTCATTAAATAGATCGCAACGTCATTATTGTGGCTGTGGAACGCACTTTGCTTACCGCACCGCACCGCACCGCGTCGCACCTCGTCGAGAACAATCGCGGTCAGGAGCGACTGTCCAATTACGAGAGCCCACAAGTGTAGTGCAGCGGTTTGCATGTAATTGAATGAATGGAGTGTGGGTTGCGTTCGTGATGTGCTTTTAAAGTGTTGAATGTATGTTTGAAGTGCTTGTGATATATGCAATGCTTTGTATTTTAGTGTACCTAGTACACTATAATACGCTTACATGGTCAAGCTAGTTCAATGTAAAGACATCCTTAGATCAGAACTAATTTATGACTCCTGCCAGGATCGATGCTTCAATATAAGTATAAAACTTAGGCAATAATTATTTACATCTTTTATAAAAGATACAAACTACATCAAAATGAGCTTGTATGCTAATTAAGATTCTGAAACTAATATTTTGTTTACATTGAGCAAAATAAATATATCTTCATTCCTGTCATAGGTAGGGAGGAGAGTAGGAAAGATTATAAATCGAATCATACCACCTAATGTTATTCCTAACTGTATGTAAACAGACCAACCACCTCTCTTTACCTATACATTAAATTTTCTCCTTCAACCCGTATATATAGAAGTCACAATACAATATCAATGTAAACTGCATTACAGTTATTGAAGTGCATCGTAACACAAGTGATATCGTCTTTAAACATATTGCACGGCAAACGGGTCAAGTGTATTGGATACTTGGACTCCTTATATTTTCTACTTCCTAGAGGTTTTAATAAAGTTTAACTCGATGAACTGAGGTAGTATAAATGTGAGGAAAGGCTAAATTTATTTCATTTAGTTACTGGTTTTCTATTATTCGAATAGTATAGCTATAGGCAGAGCGAGATGAATGGGAAGTGGAATAGAGTACTGAGGCAAAAACGCCTAAAAAGAAACTTAGCTTTTTAGAAGTATCATTGACGTTGATGATTTATCAATATATTCCTCTAAATTGGTATTTGGTAGAAAAATCAATAGGTTCTTAATTGTCTCAGCATTGGCAATGCATAGCACCTTACCCTCTTATAACGCTCAATAAATATTTGTCGTAGCTACAAGATAAAAGAAAATAACTTGCAAAAAGCCTTAACGAATTAGCAGTCAACATTGATAGTGCAAATTCAGTGATAAACAACTGCAAATCTAATAAACCCGCTGACCTAGAACCACGGCAGTATAACAGCGAAACAAGCCAAGTCATTCAATAACTTCCATAAGAATTAACATGATCAGCAGAGCTCCAGTCAGCGTACCGTGAATGTCGTACAAACACAATTTTTAGCTTCACTGGTCTCCCGCTTCCTAGTAAATCCTATTATTTTGTTCCGCAGCTAACAAAAAATGTTCCGCCGGTGCAGGATGAGTTTTTCGCACGTAAAGACAAAACCGATATAGGTTTTTGTGTAGGTAGGATGTTTGTGGATTAATATTCAGGAGAGAAGAGTGAAATATAGGTAGGCCGTGTTCGGGTGTCTAGTTAATGATACGCTATCAATGATCTACTCAGAAGAAAAATATAGAAACCTGTTAAAGTTGTGCACAAGGAGCGTCATCTATAAGTTTTGTTAGGTATTTTACAAAGATTAAAGTCAACAGAATATTTTAAGGAAGTAGGTACTTTAAAGCGATGGCAGAGGATTGACAAAGATGGAATAAAGATAGCGCGACGAACTATACCATTACTTTATGGTTCATGTTTGAAATCAAAAATCAGTTGGGCATCTCGGATTAAACTGTTATTAATCATGTTGCACAATATTTTATCCTAAGTAAGTGATTAAAAAATGTTATAATATCCACTATATCTTTAGACGCGACTATTACACACAAACAGTCGATACTTAATCCTGAAAGCCATTTGATAAGTCTTTCAGTCCAAATCCAATCCAATACATTTACGTCTAATGGAGAACCATTACTGCAAATCCTAAACGCATCTGCAAAACGACCAGCCTGTTTCCAATTACAGAATACCATTAAGTGCAGTTAAGATCGCAAACAGCGACTGCAATATTAATGCAGAAACATTTCTTGAAATCGATTCTCAACCAACCAATCGGTAGCTTCCATTTTGAACATACAGTTCAACGCTCTCTATTAAAAACTAAGAAATACTAAGAATAAATACACTATCATGTTTATTGTCTAGACTGGTTTGAACGGACCAGATGTTCCCAAAACTTCACCTATGTGTTAAAGCTGAGTTAGATGGTGCGAGAAATATTGATGCTGGCGATATTATCTCACTTTTGAGACCAGCCGTTCCGGCAAAATGACATTTCAATAGCACCAGCTAAAATGTATTAAATTGATATTTCGTTTCGATAAGTCACGTGGCTTGGACTTGTCATCTCCATATATTCGAGTGTTTTTCATGGAAGTTAAAAATTGTAGAAACATCCTTTGGGTAGACTATCAGTACCTACTATGCAGCCTCGCATGTATTGCAACTCGCGCGGTACGACTTTCATCGTCTAAAAGGGCCTTAATAGTGCAACGAAATGCTAAATTGCTGAGTATTGTTTTTAGTCTAACTGGATGTGAATTTGGTCGGATTTTGGACATCTGCTCGTAAAACGTTTGATAATAATTTGAAAATTATGTTTGCTATTTTATTAAATCGAGTAAGACATTTTAAAATATACATTGTATATTATATTCGAATTTAAAGAAACCAATAATGTATAACAATGAAAACACCAACCTCAGAATACCTGAAAACTTAGGTACATTTAAATCTAACTAAGGTTTAACTAAAACAATCAACACTTGAACAAAGCGTAGTTAGCATCAATTTATCTCGAAATGAAACGCCCACTTATTATTCAACCAAAATACTCACCTACGATCGATGCCTACACACCCAACTCCATACCTCAAAATACCTCCAAAAAGTTTTCATTGATATTTGAATTTCGTGAAATGTATTTCTGTTTCCAATAGTCCGTTGAGAACATGAGTCGCGGTTGTAATTGGTCTCTCGTCTATTTCTGTATCGTGAACTTTTATTTACAGCTCGCAGTGCCGAAGTTTTGCCGGCTGTTTTAGTGGTACTCTAGATAGTTCGGTTTCACTGGTGTCTGTGTGTTTATTTTCTAGTTTGTGCTTGCCATTCGTTGGTCTGAAACTAGGTGTAGATGAACTTGATGTTTTATCATTTTAAGTTACATAATTAATACTTCGTCTTAAATTTTTTGATGTTCAAGAAAACAAACAATCAGTAAACCTTATCTGAAGTATTTTTCAGCAAGTTAATTTAACTGCCGTTTACGTTTAGTAATTATACGATAAAACTACAAGAGAAATATTAAAGTAAAAAGTAATATTTACGATTTCAATACCTAAAAACGTACGAAACACAAACCTCCCGAATACTCGTATATCCTATCCTTCCTGCTATCGAAAGACTCAAACAAAAGACTAACACACAAAAAGGCACCTTAATAAAGATTGCAAAAACTATGCCGAAGGGCATCCCTTAAAAATGGCAATAGGGATGTGCAAATATCCGCTGGATTGTGCTCCGTATGTGCAGCGAGATTTATGATCCTATCAATTTATATTTATTTGATGTTCTCACACTTGGTGCCTGTTTGGTTATGGCTGTGTTGTTGTGGCCATGAAAACCGCGGTGGGTGATGCTTGAGGCATCTACAAATGGTATAAAGTAAATACCAAGGATAGAGAAATAAATTCACTGATGTAAATCTACGTATTATAGCGTATTCTATTCTACTCTACAAAGTAATTTAATGTATTTTTTGTACCTACAGTATAGTAATTCTAAAGTTGAATTGATTATATTATTTGACAATAACCATTTATTGATTTACCGAATACAAATTATTAAGAATTTAGGTCTATCTATTTAAAAAACCAGCTTGAATCTTCTCAAAAATTTGTATCAATAAAATGATTTGCAAGAAATCATTGTCTATAGTCTATAATCGAATACTTCGTAGCCCCACACGACATGCTTGTATTTTAAACTTAACATTTTAATACCGTTCCCCTTTTTATAATATCCCTTGAATTATTACAAGTATTTTATACAGCGATAATACAGAAATATTACTGTGTAAACATTATAAATAAAGTGTATTCTAGTTTAAATGTAGTGATAATAAAACCGTTTATATTTGGGCTTAATAGTGAATGTATCTCGTTGTTAAGCTGAGTTAGGGTTAAAAACTTTGAAATATAACTCGGATTATAATAATTGGGTATTTTATCTGTATTCGGATAAAGATTTATAAATAGAGATTTTTTTTTTTAATTTGGTTGTACGTTTTCGTCCTCGACTGTCTGTTGGTTATTACCAATTTGCAAATAAGATATGCTAAGTTAATTTAGAGAAGAATATTAATTATGAAGTTAAAGTTATGACGCAATAGGTTTTCTCAAATATTATTACACAGATATCAAGTAAAGACAAAGTACATTATTATTACTATGTACATTAGGTATTTTAACAACGACACTACACTTTAATAGCAATTTAATTTTTCAAAAATACTGTCCTTATCACAGTCCTATCATTATATTATATATCTATAAGTACATTAACTCACTTTGACTCCACTGATACAATACGTCACTGTCTAGAAAACTTCAACAAGATGGCGGCCGGGAAATTCAAATTAATGGTTCAGGAACAGCTGGCCTGATTAGAATTAATGTTGCTGTGTTGTTGCCTTAAGCCCTACGGTAGGTGGTTGATGGTAGCACCTTAAACAAGACTTAAAACATTGGTTTTATTATGTAGGTATTTATAACCACATGTTACAGGTACTCAACACGATATTATTAAAATAGGAAACTTATGATTAGAAAGTAAAGTTTTTTTTCTTTTTTTTTATTTCAATTGTAACTTCGTCTTGCTTCATCCCAAATTGCGTATGTTATTGCATGACAATGTAACACTAGTATGACATGAGGAGATGATCTGATTCTGTTCTCAATTATTTACATATCGTACACAAGTGGGTGCACTGCATTGCTTTAGTTGGGATTTGATCACAGAACAGTGGTAACGTAATTAATCCAAGTTTCGATCTTGAACTCCACTGCAGAAGAAAGTTTGTACTTACTAAATAACTATTCAAATCGCAAAAACATGAATTGCATATTCAAGAAGCATGCGTAGCAGTGGAAACTGGGACAGTACAGAGGCAATATAATATTCAACCAAAGATGCAATAAACTATCGAAGATAAAGATGAAATGAAATGAAATGATTTTTTTACGAAACGTCTAAAATCATACAAAAAAAAAACAGAAAATTTTCCTTAATCCATTGATTTATTCTAAAGTTCTAAACTATCCAAATCGTAACTACACCCACATCAAAAGGTCAATACTTATGTTTAAGGAACATAAAAATCAAAACAAACGACCCATGTTTTTATCAGCAAACAAACATTTCACAAATTGTCGATACCATTGTTCACGTACAACATGTAAAGGATTGCGTATTTTTTGAACCTTGTGATACACATCTTTAGCAAAAAGGGGTTTTTTACATGTCTGTTACTGCCGCCAAAAGGTTTTTCGGGTGTATTTTTAACGATATTTACAAATGGTTGAGTGATTTTAAATTTTTGATGACTTGATAACATCACGACTGCTATTTTGATTTTGGTGTATGCAACGTTCTTTTGTTAATTTTCATGGTTATTTTGCGATGGTAAACTCATCCTTATTGCTTATCCTATAACATTAGCTATATTGTTACGAATATTGACTTTATTGTTTAACATGTAAAAATAACAATAATTACGAATATTTTACTAGAACTTATCACCGAAACATAAGTCAAGACGTATCCCTCTTCGAGTGCCAACTTTTAGGTAACAATTTAATCCCTTTAATTCTATTTTAAAAACACTCGATTTTTCATTACAGTCTCGACGTTGATTCCAAATTACGTTTTCTTCGAAAAAATAACTTGAATAGAACAATTTAATTCAATCAAAGCAAATTACATTAACTACAAGAGCATCCAATTAATCTGAATTGCCAATAAGGTCTAAATTTGATCGCACAAACGGTAGAGCTAAACCGTTTATGTAATAAAGTGTAAATCAATTCTGAACTTTAAGATCGAACTATCGAGCAACTGTCTCGGACAGAAACTTCCTTGCCTCCCAATAGAAACTGTCAGTTATAGCTTATTGCAGTTTAAATAGTCGATTTGAAACATCGATTTCCAATACAATACCTAATTAAACTGTCTAAACTTGTGAAATAATTTAATCATTACCGATTGATAAAATACTTTTTGATTTCTGACTGCCCTAGTGGGTTACAAATCGATTTTATAAAAAAAAAATCGTTCCAATTACAAAATAATGACCTGACACTGACAGCTGTGGATATTTTTTTTAACTTTAGTAAGCTGATTGGCAGTGTCACGCCCTAGAAGTAACCTTTTTCGATATTCCACATATTTTTCTGCGTTTATCGCGAAATTATTCGAGAAATCACAATAGGGTTGTCAATGCAACACGCTTATTACGTAATGATTGACATTTCTCCATTATCTGTCATACTGAACACGTCATTATCGGATGACTGTCGTTGCGCACGCGCGGGACGAAGGGAAAATGGATTGAATTTTGGGTATTTTTATCCGTTTTTAGGGAATCTATAGAAGCGGCCATTGTTGTTCTTTTTGTTAATAGATTAGTGGATTATGTTGGTGTAATAGGAAGGGTGTTTGACCGGCATTGTATTATGATTTAGGGATTATCTTCTTGTTATTAGATTTTTTTGTTTTCTGTTACCTATAAATAAGGATTTTGTGTGTGTTTCCCCCTTCAACGACTTAGTAAAGAACAATTAAATTGAGTTAAATTTAGACCATTTTTCCTTTTGACAATGTGTAAGACATTCGCTTCAGAAAGAGTTAGTGCGACGATTACTTGGCAAGAATATTTAATGGCTGAATTCCCATTTGAAACTTACCAAGCAAATAACATTTACAATTATCAGGTAGAACGATTTTAATTTGTCTTCATCCCTTATTTACCACCAAAATTAATTACGAGAAAGTTTGCTCAAAACTTTCCATATAAAAGTTTCATCTATCCGTTAGAACGGATCCTAATCTGTTTAAAATTAAACAATTGTCGATCGAAAGACCTTGAAACAAATTGAAATTCATTTGGATACCTGCTGGTAGCAATTCAGCGTCTATCCTGTTTTAAAATTCAGGGAATATTCGAACAGTTTTAGAATTGTTTTGTTTAAAATATTCAGGTTTCTTAGATACCTACGAAATAGACGATTATTATTACCATAGTTAAACTGTGGTTTAACTATGGTTAAGTTGCTTAGAAGTATTGATGTAAAGAATAAACTTTCATTCCCAACATCTCAAGCGTAAAATTCGTATGTGTACGTACTTCATAAAAATTAGACTCGGGAAAAATAACGCAATTTTTGGGCACTTACGCTTTCTGTTTTGGGTGTAATACTCGTGTAACAAACGAACTCATATTTTATTACCTATGTTTAGAAATCCATTAAGCAGAGCACATACGACTTCAACAAACGTAATAAAATAATTTCTCTCACAAAGAAATACAATACCCAGAAGGGGTGTATCACTCAAATAGCATGGAGATCATATTTTGCAAATCTCATTAATAATTTGTAGGTTTTCGCGCCAACGTTTTGCCGCCAAGGCCGGGCTCGCCTGAATAATGTATGTCCCGTTGAATATTACATGATTGTGACGATCTCACCTCTTACAATGTCAGGTTGCGTGATGCCTTATAACCAGTTTAAAGAGGTTTTAAAGGAGAAGATTTGAAAAGGTCGCTGAAAAGGTTTTAAAAATTAATTTACAGGTGAAATACCACATATATAATCAGGGGAGAAGATTTCTTTGAATGATTTGCTAGTAACTGTTTTCATTAATTAACATTGATGGAAGTGAATTTTTACAATGCGGCACCTCAAATTCTATATCGTGAAGTTAGATCTATCTCATCATCATCTCTCATTTCATCTAAGTGGCATGAAAACCGATAACTATGTTCAAGTTTTATATTCTAATTATTTTACCGTGTTATCATATATTTTTATTAATAAACCCTTTTTTTATTTTATTGAAATCTTTTTGATTACTTTTAATATTTATTGTTAGTCACTACTGCATTTTAGTTATTTTTTCTCCATACGCCAAAAAATATAACTTCTAACGCGTGTAAATAGGTCACGCACACTCTTATTTATTCGTGTTATCGAATCATTCATCATTTTCTCAACTGGTAATCTCTCTCCAAATCCACACAGCACACATAAAATGTAATAAATGTGAAAATCTCTTTGAAGTCATAGCGTTGCTCAAACAAGTCACTAGGGATGTGAGTCTCGACGATTCCACAAAATTCTTTGAACAACTTCGAAAACCGTTTGGGAGTTACAGGAACTAGTTTGTAAAGTTACGTTTTTGGTGATCAATTATTTTGATTCGGTTTGAGATAATTTCTTATAAAAAATCTATCATTGTCGACTAAGATTTGATTATTTTCTTTTAAGATATCATTGTAATAGAATTTTGGACTATGATCCTAATAGAATGTGGTTTTCCAATTAGAATTTGGTAAGCCGTGAAACCTAGTGGTGTACCGTAATACTTAATAGTCAATTGCACTAGTTTCAAATGTGCCTATAGCAAAGTAAGTAACGGCGAAAGACGACATCTTAAGGAAATCAGCACAGCTGAAATATTTTCAAGAACATTTTAAGCTACGTCAGAGGCTCACGGGCAGCTAAACCTCTGTCTTTATGCAGGTTGTACTTCAACCATACGAAGAACAAGAACTAAGAACTTTCATTTACACCCTATATGACTTTGGAAAGATTAATTAGAAAATGTATAAATTAGAACATGTTATATTCAAGCTAACTACCTCACTTGCGGTTTGCAGAGGTCTCAGTGGACCTATGGCAGTCCTTGGAAATTATTTATTTAGTCATGGAGCCCGCTGTTATTTCCCTCCTGATGTGTACGTAAAGTCTAAACATTTGATATTTATGTGTATGTTGATTATTATGACTCTTAACATCTTCAAGAACCGTTCCGTAACGAGTCTTACTCGCGACTCTCTGGGTTCTGATCAAAAAGGTAACAAAACCAAATTGGTTGGGTGACAAATAAATTTGACTCAGAAATCTATTTCTCACCCAACAAAGTTATGTCCGTAACATTTGTTCCTTAGCCCCGATCTAAGGAACCGATTTTTCAGTATGTGTTGTTATAGCTACAACAGAAATATATTATCTGTGAAAATGAAATGCAATTTAATAATCTGTAAAACTCTTCCTAAAAGTTTTTATACACACGGCATATTTGTAACAGCACATGTAATTAGTGCTGTTTGCCCGTCAAACGGTTCATCAGAGCTGGGATTGTTTTAAATTATTCGTACACAAACATCATTAGGCCGACACAGCGTCTGTTCAGCTACGGACTTAACAAAATAACAAAACTAGGCACGAATTAAACAAAAAAGAGAGAAATAAAAACATATAATTAACGACGTTATGAAAAAAATGTACGTACTTTCTTGTTAAAGTAAAATGACAATGTAAGAAAGACAGAGGTCTAAGCAAATGTCGGGTGATTGATGTTTCAGTAGGTAATTTAATACAGCTACAGAACAATGAAAGTTTCCCTACTAATATTATAAACGTGAACTTTTGTATGTGAGTATGTTTGTTCCTCGCGAAAGCCAATAAATGGATTTAGACGATACTTTGTACGCAGTTAGATTATATTCCGATTTTACATCCTGGGATCATTTCCGATTAGTAACAGGTGGGTACGCGAACAGCTAGTTCAAAATAATCTCAAACCAAGCAAAACCTAAACTAAAATGTATCAAAACTTTTTTGTAAAGCCTTTTTCCTGGCCCCATAGTTGGCCTGGAGCGTAAGACAAACAATGTTTACTTAGGTAGTAAAAAACAAACGCACGTACTAATGTCTGCCTTTTTTCCAACATTTTAATGTTTGTAGGATATTTTTTTCTGAATGGTAGGTTTTCGCCGCAAGCTTGGTTTGTTTTCTATTATATGTCACGTCATAATCTTATTAGGAGAAGTGTTTTTGTGGGCAAATGGAACGTTTCTTAAGGCTTACGTTTGTACTATTGTTTATTTAATAACAACCTTATTAAATTAGCTGGCGTGGCGTGGATGCCGAAGGCGGAAGATCTGGTGTTGAGGCAACTCGGTTGAGGCCGATTTTCAGCAGTGGATCGCGATAGAATACGTATTGATGGATTGAATACGGCAAGAGTTTACTTAAGAGAAATGATAGACTTTGTATCTTTGTAGAATATTAAAAGTCTTATAAAAAGGTCAATTAAAAAAGTAGCCCATTGGCAAATAGTACTAAAAATAATCGATTTACTAACTTCTTGTTGAACCTAACGAACCTCATTGACATTGTCTCTCCTCATTTGAACTATTTAATGATTTTTATGTAAACTTTTTGTAATTTTAATATGCCTACAACATCATCATCAAAATCAAGAGTTGCGCTCTAATTGTGGTGTAGCATTTACCATCTTTCTATATCCTGTACCAACTCTTATTCTTTCTTATATGTTGTCACTTCTGCCTTGTCCTGCACTTGGTCTATGGACGCTCTTCTTGGTCTACCTCTTCCTCTTCAAACTCTCCTTATCCTTCTAAGATATTCGTAATAAATTCGTCATAGCGAATAAGGCTTACAACAGCAATCTCTTCATCATCATCTACATAATTAGTCCTTCAGTGTATTCGCAGGTTAACCCGTAACCGATATTAACCAAATCAGGATCAATCACCGCTTGTGAGTGACGTCATTAGCACATCGACGTAATTTGTGGTTAAAGCGTAAATAGTTAAATACTGTTCTGATTGATGAGAGGTGTTAATTAGGCTTTGCAATGAGGCGTGAATCAATAATTTAGTATAATAACTGTGTTTGTTATTTGTTTTATAAATAACTCGATATTTTTAATATTAATGATTTACATATCATTGTAAATTTTTGTGCTAACGTAGAAAATGCGTGTGTGTGAAGATAGAATGAAATAAAAATTAAAGTTAAAAAAAAAACCATTTTCTAAGCGGTTTTGAAACGTAACTGTAATTATTTTGTCATGTCATTCCCACAACAAGAGTAGGCAGGAACAAGGATTAATAAACCACAAAAATGCTTCCTTACATGGATCGACCCCGCAGCCTACTGAAACCGCAGACCTATACCTACCTAACTGGCTCTATGTTTAATATTGCAGAAATCAATTTCCAATATACACCTTCACCCGTTTCCCCATTTACCTAATCACTATTCAGAACATTTTCCCCATTACTATTTATACCAAATACATCATCTAACTGACTCGCTTCCCTTATCCCGTTAAAAAGATCACAACCATCCTACTTGGCACGTACGTAGCACTCATGTTGGGGGCCTGCTATGTTATTCAAAATGATTTGGTTGCAGCTGTGCAAGCAAGACAGCTCTATCTGGCGTAGAGCGACCTCTCTTTCCCACATTTGCAATGATTTTACTTAAACAAGTAATGGTAGGCCCTTTGAATCCTTTTACTTCGATATCCATCTCTTTGATTGATGCCTCGTCGGGAAATTTCCTCTCGGGGGTATATCCAAGTTTCCCACTTTCTAAGGATATCAAACGACTGATTGACGGAAGGTGTTTCAGGAACTTGTTATCATGCAAATGTTTGGAAATCGTGAAGTTGTTTTCGTGTTTCGTCAATACCGGTTTTTGGAGTGAATTAGAAAAAAAACTTCTGTATATTTACGTCTCTAGTTTTTTTGGGTGATCTAAATTTTATTTCATTGCAGAAAATAAATTACAAGAGAATTTCAGATTACAGCTGGCTGCATCTATTTTATCCCTATATTAGGTTAATAGCCAAAAGCTAAAAACAGACGCGAAGACGGCTTCAGTAATAGGACTCTGCTTCTGTTTTTCTGATCGTCTGTCTGTGTCTCTTAAAGATGGTGACAGTGATATGAAAAAGACAGTTAAAATTTTACTCATAATTAAAATCGATGTTAAACAACGATTATTACGATCATAACTTTAATGGTGGCTGACTAAAAAATGTAACCCTCAGTGTCACTACTCCGACACGCAGTTTTCCGGTTCTATTAATTTAGTCCCATACAATCAAATTCTTACACAGACAGAGACACAGGACAGTCGTAATCCTTCATTGTATTTCAACTTAGTCATAAACATACATAGGTCCTTTAGAAAAAAAACTCACAAAACCAGAAATCTGAAACAAAAAACAATCAAAAATCACTGCATTCGTATATAATAACATGAAATAGACGAATATGAGAAGCCACAACAACACAGGGGACAGTATCTCGGCAATATTCATTGACCTATATAGCGATACTCGATATAAGCAAATGTCAATGACCGGTCAAGTGGGTGACCTGATAACCTAGCTCAGTATATAACAGTGGACAGGAAATATAGAAATTTCATAGTGTAGTGTAGTTAAGACATAGAGATACAAAGTGACTATAAAAAGTGGATTAGGGTGGAAAAATGTTTGAAAGATGTCTTTCTAAAGCTAACGTCTAATTGGTGCCGTTAAAACAGTATGATTTCTAAGCTTAAATTGACTGTTTTACTATCATCGGCCTAGGCTTTTCCCAGCTATGTTGGGGTCGGCTTCCAGTCTAACTGGATTCACTTAAGTACCAGTGTTTTACAAGGACTGACTGCCTATCTGACCTCCGCAACCCGCAGTTACCTGGGCAACACGATACCCCTCGGTTAGACCAGTTGTCAGACTTTTCAAGCTTCTGACTACCTGTAACGACTGTCTAAGATGTAGAAATAATAGTCGGGACCCATAATTTAATGTGCCTTCCGAAACACGGAGGAACTCGTTATGACAAAGATGATCACCCATCTACGGACCAACCGCGTCAAGCGTAGCTTAACCTGTGATCGATCACTTAGGCTATTTAAGTTTAGTCACGAGCTGCTCCAAATAGTACCGATGTATTAATACCCCTATAATTGAGACTAGCATTTAGAATTTCCAGTTTGCTAAACTAGTCGGATATCCTACAATATTGAGGATTTCGGGTTGCGTATTAACAGGTACAACGAATATTGTGCGACATATTTTTTTTATTACCTATTGCTATAGGTTGTTTAATTCTAATGTAACAGAAAAATGCTCTGCCATGCCGGACACAGTTTATTTGATCCGGATACAATCAAAAAGCTTATCTATGTCCAGATTTATCCAGACGCTACGTTTTAAGTTGTGGAAGCTAGATGCTGGTCTAATCTGTATAGCACCATTTCACTTTCACAAATGCAATTGTATTATATTTAAAGGCTGTGGAAAGTCCGGTATGATATCCTGGGAGAGGATGAGGAACTACCGTTTTGCAACCGTAGAAGCAATGTGTTAAAAAAAAACTTGTAAAATAAACCGTGTTTATTTTGAGTTAACAAACAATTTTCCAGTATCTTCAAGACTGGCTTTTCTGTTTCCACTGTAATGTGACATGACACCTCTAGATCGAGGGTTTAAGAGCGTCAGAGTAAGGAGTTCTCGTCATGAGTTGGCTCCGCTAAACGGGACCATAACATATTGAGTGCTTCTTTTATAGTTATTACGACTCATACACAAGTTTCTACGATTTTATTGGAATGGTAGTTCGAACACGTTTTTGGGTTATGTACATAATATTTAGGTAAGTACAAAATAAGTAGTAGCGTCAGCAAATACTGTTGTACGATGACCTTGACCGCTCTAGTAACCCTTAAGGTTTTATAAACGAACTAGAATAGTAAAACCTGCAATGAATAACAAATCGCATTAAATGCTGATTCAGGCACAACTAATAAAATCGTGAGCGTAATGAAGAAAAAGCAAAAAAAGAATTGAAGGGAGTTTGTCACTGGCAACGTGGTTTTTTAAATTACATCAATCCTGTCGTCATGTTATACACGTCATGTTTCATGCAAATAAATGCATCTTTATCATTATCTTTATCCTTATTCACGAGAACTCGTCAAAGCACGACTATAAAATTATCACGAAGTCCACTTCATGTAAGCATCCGACTGTCCAAAAATAACATAACACACGTTCTTCAAAACTTCAAAACTCATGCATAAGGCAACCAAACCTGCATGCCACCAACAAATACATTACCATGTTACTAACAACATCAGAACAATACCAGCATTCCCGCTGAACCAGGGCGGACTGAATTCATAGCATATTAAAGTTTTACCGAGTTCCTCAGGCAAGGCGGCTGAGTTTTGAAATGCAAATTTTTCAGCCACTTCGGACTACGAAATTCAGAGACGAACGTTTGTGTTTTACACGAATATTTGATGTTTGTGACGAAGTACTGGTTCTGTTATGCTCAGAATTTTGTATTTGCTTACGTTAATCTTAAAAGTAGGTTCGTACTGATCGTTCACAACGAAATTTTTTGTTTAATGTATTCTGTCGAGCTTATTTGTTTCAGTTACCTACGACAGCTAGTCTGATAATGGGTTTTAATGGATAACTTGTCTTTAGAGTTCCGTACGCCGCAGTCTGTCCGGTCGCGGGTCTATCTTCCGTCCGTTACCAGACTGTATTATAGCTACACAGTAGAAATGTTTACCGATGTATTTCTGTAGTTTTATAAAAAAATTCGAGGACATACAACGTCAGTCATCCTCTTAACCGATTCATTTATTAATTGAGTTCGAGGAGGTAAAGTCGTGCGTTACAATTCTTGATCATCGATATCTGCCTTGCTTGACACCCTCCGTCATTATAACTTATTCAGTAGGTCTACTTACATCTTCCATAGAATCTAAAAAACCTACTTTATGTGGGGTATGTAATTCACTAAACCCAACCCTCATTTCGTTAAACCTATATCTTCATGAAAGTGAAACATAACATTTAGGAAACTCATTTGATGGTCTCCTCTGAATTTTATCGCCGTAATACCCGTTATTCTTCGCGGCGGTGCCCGAACATCTCCTTATCTATTCTGTAGTCCCAGTAGGATAACTCATGACTGTATTATTATGACAGTATAACAAATTAAATTATAATACCCGTTTGTGTCGCCCTTCGACACATTTTTATTCAAATTTTGTACTGAAGTGGTAATGAAGACTCTTACTCAAGTTTACTTCATTTAACAATGGTTAAAAGTGAATGCAAAAAATAACGTTCATTTTAAACAAAATAAATAAATAACATTAAATAAATTCAAAAAACTCCGTCTCAAAAAGTTCTAGCATAAAGTTTTACTAGTCGGAAAATTTGCTATGACTATTTAAGTAGGCGTCAACAAACTAGTGAAGTAAAATATTTCTTGCGAAACGTTCTGGCAACTTTGTAAGACTCGTCTTAAGTTGAAAGGAGCTTATTTAGTACGCTTTTTACTTGGTATTTAATGTTAAGTTATATGCTAAGTTCAAAAAATAACGTGTTCAGAGATCAACTGGAGTGTAAAGAGACTTACAACAACGGTTATACGTACCCTTGCTGACAGTTGAATATTTAATAAATATCAAACAAGTTCTTTTACTCATATTTTTGAATAAAACTTTGCTATTGTGACTATATAGGTATAAAAGAAGAATTAACAACTAGGCGACGCAAGTTAAAAAAAATAATAACATTTTGATTAAAAAAAGTGTGGTTGAAACATAGCCAATGTCAAATGACATTTAACCAATAATGTCACATCAGTCCTCTTTTTGAAAGTTAATTTCGGTGCTGTTACATCTACTGGACAACAAAATAAAATGAACCTTGTAATCCGACTAGAGTAATTCAACTTTTAAACAAAATAGTAGGAAAATGATACCGGCTGGCTTAACGCCCACGGAGTCGACTTCTGTGAAAAATGTGGATTATGTTTTACATAGTATGTGGGAGAAACATGAAGTGCACACAGTTATATAGTTACAACGAACTTTACATTTTATCGCTTGTTTCAAGAAGTGTAATGTTTCGTTATAATTTGAACAAGCCACCATTTTTAGTAAGTTGTCCACGTTTAGGAGCTTGAAGACATTGTTCATTTTTTTTTCTAAATATTAAGGGTTCCGTTCACAAAGAGTAAAAAAGGAGTTCTTTGACTAAGACTCCGCTGTCTGTCCATCATTAAGCAGGCTGTATTTTATCTTAAGAACAGTTATAACTGTCAGTAACACTGAGATAATAAAAGGTCATATATTTCGGTAATCCCATAACAACAAATAAAAAACGTTGAAGAATTATAATTGCTATATTTTTCACTCTGAAAATCTTTACAAAGAAACGAATTTTAATAAGGTACAATTACAATTTTATAACTTACAGTTAAGACTAAGTAACCAAATTGCAATTTTGTCCAAGATGCATTGCAAGTTCCAAGACAGCTAGCATAAGTATCATGGCATAAATCATGTAAATATCTTTATCTCTAAGCATCGACATAGTTGGTAAGGCGGGGCCAGGTAAAATTACATTCCTAAGGTTCTACGCTGTTGCTTCGTGCCGGCATTTTATATACCTGTCGGTAAACCGGCGAACAAGAACTTCGGAATTAAAATTGCGAACCGTTGTTGGTGATCTATAGGTTATTTTGTGATCTATTCGTTGATGTAAGATAAGAATTTAGACTTCAATTGTCATGTAATAGAAAAGTTTAATAGCTAAAAAGATAATTTTCATAGTATGCAATAATTTTGACTTCAGTCTGTGTGTCTTCATGTGACTTGAATGTTTGTGGAGCAATAAAGCGATACAAGGAAAAAATATATTTCAAAATAATGTTATTTTAGTCTTTTATCTGTAAATATAACTCATGAAGGACCTATTCCAGGTATTCAAATCTTTCGTATTTTAGCGTCATTTTTAACAAAACGTGGCTCAGTACGTGCAGTTCAGTGAAAGCTGAACATAAAATTAGTATTTAAATAAACAAGTTTATATTTCATTCATTTAAAATCGCTATAAAAGTGAAAACCACTGCCTTTATGCAACTTTCAATAGACGATAAACTTTACCCAGCTTTTCATATCTTTTTTACTGTAACTACAACACTGCAACTCCAGTTACATAGCTCCATAATTTCTAAAGTAACTCACTTCACACCTAACATCTCGCCTTTTAATTCATTCACAGTGGCGCCACTCGGCTGTTCGTTAAACTAAGTTATTAAAAGTTGTCGCCCGTAAGATTTCCTCTTAATTAAAATTATGGCGGCTGGGGAGTCTGGTCAAGTTCTTACTATGCTGTGGTGGAAGTTTCAAGAGATGGACTCGAATAGTCGGTTGATAACATGACTCTTCTCGACAAAAACTCGATCAGCGTAGCCCTGAACGGACTTGGGAAAAGGAGAGCCTGAGACCGTCACAACTAAAACTGGGCCTGACCCCGAGGTCTGCTGCGAACATTATTGATAGAATTACATATCAAAAGAAAAGAGTTATTATGCAGCAGCCTGGTTCTCAAACTTGAAAGAAATGTTGCAAAACTGCTGTAATAAACGCAATATTCGACAAAAACTTCATAAAAAAAGAGTTAGCATGTATATGAAAACTAATCTTCATACAAATTATGGTTTTTCCACACGAATACTTCTTTGGCAGCTTTAATGCTTAGGTTTGAGCTTCGAGATAACTCAAAGTAGGTACGCCAAAGTCATATCACCATTAAAATTGAACAAAAAACCCTTTAATAGACTCATAGTCACTTGTTTATCAAAAACGATCGCTATCGTCTACCACTTAAAGCATAATTATGCAAAAATATAAGCGCCTGCGATTCAGGTAGCCTTCAACTTTGCCATTTAAGAAACTTCGGTCTAATTAATTTTGATCTTTCATTATCGCCTTGATTATGACACTGACTATATCATTTGCATATTGCCTTGAATACTAAGTTAAAGAATTATGAGGTTCGTTAAAAGTTTTGGAAGTGGGCTTTCAGGTTAATAGAGAGTTATAGAAGCTTTTAGATAAGTTATTGTTAAATATGATGTTCATACGGAGAATAATAATATATTCTCGCCAGGTTAACTTATTAAAAAATAATATTTTAATTAAATTAACCTAATTAATAATTAACCTAATAATTAAATTAATTAATAGGGATGTCTACGTATAGAAAATAAATATTAGTATAAACTGTCAGATAGAGTATTAAAAATATTAGAATCGTATTGTCTTTCACTGAATAATAAAAAATGCCAAAAATGAACTGCTTTAAAGATCAAAACACGGGGTCTTGTGAAAAAATTGTAAATAAAAAATATACGCAGATGTGTATATTTAAGTACATACGTTCAAGAAGACAAAGAAGACGTGCCATTTTAGACACTCTACCTACTGTTGGTATTTTAAGTATTATTAAATTCATACTTTATGGGTATTTGAAGGATGTGTGTAAAAGCACACGGCAAGCCTGTAAGTTGGCGGCGATAAATCAAAGCACCAGTACGGAACGTCCGCACATCGCGTGACGACATTATCGTGGAACACTGAACTAGATTGTACTAGAAAAGCCATTCTGAATATTAAGAAGACAATTTGAAGAGGTAGTTATAATGTACAGGTTTTTAACTGCCAAGAGGATAAGGTCAGAGGAGGTAAGATAGAAACTGTCGGAGTATTTTTATCATTGATTTTAAGACATATTTAAATTGGTCACATGATAAATATTTTTTTAAATGAGTAATGAAGTCTTATGATGCAAAAAATGAAGCCTAATTAGAGTTAATTGTTTTTCCTCAGTTCCCGAATACGAATTGTCATGTTCTAAGGCGCTTCTAGTGAAAGTAAAACTTTAGTTTGACGTGATACAATGTATTCATTGTAAAGTTACTATGTTCAAGTTATTTACATGAAAGGTTGTGTATTAGAGCTTACGTTTATTGGGGACGAGGATTACATGTGATTAGATTGTCTGAAACTTTTTAGTTACACTGTATTTTGTATTTTACTTTAACAAGTTTTTTTCTTTATTCATTGACATGTTAAGAAAATTAGGTCAATTGGTAACCTTAAATTGAAAAAATATATTGTCGCACCTACCCTAAATGTCTTACATCGTTTTTAGACCAGACTGTACACTATATCTTTTAAAATGGCCCAACAGCAAATTCAATAAACAAGGGTCTAAAAGGCTAAAAGTCCGGTCTAAAAGTTGACCTCTGTGTTGCTAGCATGCAACACTCACTGACCTAAAAATCAGATTACCCAGGGAAGTGCAACTAAGCGGTACTGTCGAACATCAAAGCCCAAAGGGCCACAAATAGTAACTGCATGTCCGGGAAGCGAACCCGCCCGCACCGGTGCATTACCGCGCTCCACGTAATTGCATTTTGACATGACGCTAGCGGGAGCTAGTAGTGTGGCTAGGAAAACAGAATACTTTGTTTTGAATTTATCCCACATATATACCTTAGTAGGGAAAAATCGTTAGTAAGGTAAGGATCAGGATCCAAGTCAAATAATAATTAACGGGGACTGAGGATGGTTCAATTCCTCTCATTAACTCTGAATTCAAACTATAGGTTTATAGGTTTAAATGATTCAGATGAATTAAAAAGCTCATTCTTTTAACTACTTTAATGTGTATATACGTAATTGTAGCTAAAATGTCGTTATCCAACATCTGGTAAATTTTCAACTTTTGATAATGGTATAATGACAAATTTGTTAAAACTATTCAAGATATTGAAAATTCGCAAACACATATCGATAGATTTTTGTTTTCTCATTGATTTAGCATCAAAAGTTGAAAATTTACCAGATGTATAACGGCATTTTAGTTATACCACGGCAGTACTATAAGTATATACATATCACAAGGCAGCACAAATGTCTTTTTTAAAATATCGAAGGTATTTAATCTTCTAACTAAATCAACACTACAAATTTTTTCAAGTTTCATGGCCCCATCCTAATTGCGATCCTAGTGTGCACTTTATCGTCGCCGCTAAGTATGCTCCGTTGCCGGTGTCGTTCAAAACTAGTTTTATTGCATTCGCTTTTAACTGGCACTGATTCAATATGTATTTGTAAATATGGGGTAGAACGGAAATTAAAAATTGTTGAGGCACTTTGGCCCCGCGGTGGGCGCCAATATTTAAAACCGATATTTTATTTGAGTTTACTTACGAGTATTTAATGGAATAGCTCAATTAGTTATCATAAGCTGACTCGATGGTGGATTTGCGAGTCGAAGTTTCTATAATTATTGCAATTGGCTTACCCAAAGGTTTATAAATTGACTGCAGAATCATAACCAACAGTACCAATTTGTTTATTTCTATATTTTAAGTTTCATCCACTCTATTTCCAGACTTTCAACATTTTAAATAAGAATCCGTTCACAAAAACTGAAAAGCAATTTCTTACATTTTGCATTAAAATTTTAACAGACAGAGTTTTTATGTTTGTGATATGTAAACGACAGTGCGGAAATTAAAATTCTTGAAGTGTTAGTTTTACTGGTAGTCGGTCGAGAGTAAAAAGTGTATAATGTTGGTATTCTCTTTCACTAGTTCAACCTCTCTTAGTGCATTTACAGAATGACTAGAATATCAGTCATTAACAGAACATTAGACATAATTATTTTGCATTTTAAGCCTAGCTTTATAGTTTTCTTCAAAAAAATTTTGATTTCATGCCCGTGCATTTATTTCATGCAATTATTTCGTGGACCGTACCGCGAAATAATTCGTTTTTCACGATTCTCATGGGTATTGAAAGAGGCTGGCCAAATAGTTTCGTAGCCAACCAGAGTCCTTATTCATAATTTGACACATCAGTTAACTGTGCTCATGTGATTAATTCACTTAACAAAAGTTTGAATAATAGAATATAAAAATTAATAAAATACTGTCGAATTGCCTTTGTTTAAATAAAAGGATTCAATCTTCTAATTGGTTTTTTGAAGAAACGACTCGCGCAGTAAGAAATTTCACAAAAACTATAGTAAAATGCTTGTCCTATGCGAGGATCGAGCCCACGACACGTCGAGCACAGTGTAGGTTTGTCGTAGTAACCTAATCCACTAACCGTGCTGACAATTTGTTTTACATACAAAAATGTAATCTGCTGATCCAGATTTGAACTCCACGATAAATTAATACAATATATATAGGGAAATTGTTAGAAGTGTTAACTATAAAATATATATTGTGCTAAATGGAGCAGTAACTCACATCCCAGTCGTTAAGTGACGGGATTTGGCAACAGATTATATCTCCGCTGCCAAGTTTAAACTGCATAATGTAACTTTACATACAATCTGTGTGGCTACAGTTATATTAGTACGTAGGATAAAGTTTCAGTAAGTTTTCATACCGAGAACAAAAACGAAACAAAGCGGTAGTGGGTTTTCATATTACCTTCTTTGATCAAATTACAATATTGCACGTCAATCTAAATGTGAGCCTTTGCACCGAACCAATTTAGTCTGAGGACTAATACACGATGATTTTAGACTCCTAAACCCTACAGTCTTTTATATGGGAATATGGATAGAGATGAGCATGTATGGCGATAGTCACTCCCGTATAGGTAGAGCCCAAAAGTTTGATGGAATGTAGGCATAATATATGCTGTGTATATAAACGAAACATAATACACATCGAAATTAATACCAATACAGCCTTAAAAACAGCTAAACAAACATTAATAATAAAATCATTCACAATAAAAAGTTGTTCCCAAGAGGTTCGGGATGAAATCGTTTTTACGCCGAGAGGAAAAAACCCAAAAATGAAGTAGCCACATTGTTTATTCAAATATTTGATTCCGAAGAAAGTAGGACGAATATTCGCGACCCACTTAGCGGGCCGCACGAAACGTAAATACAGAAAGGTCTTAATAAAAAACTGGATCTGAAACTTTAGCCGTTAACCAATATAATTAATAAAGTTAAATATGTGTTTAGTACCTTTAAGGGTAGTCGAACATTAAAAAAAGAAAATTGTATATGTGTTCATGAACTTTGTTCCAAAATACAGGTGCGCATATACTGCGCAGTATTGCTAGAATAAAATATAACCACCACAAAATACGAGTTCGAAATTTAAAGTTTCAATGGAATCCGAGCCAGCAATTGTTTTAATAAAAAAATCGAAAAACGTATTCAGCCAGTAGCTAACAAGCTTCATATTTTTTTATTCGTTACATTTGGGAGCCGATGCAATACATGCCAAAGACAATGGGTTGGGCTTTCAATGGAGTTTCCTTTTCTGTATTTCGAAACACCTCTTTTTTAATGTGTATTGATATTTTAATTAATATTATAAATGTGAAAGTAACTCTGTCTGTCTGTCTGTCTGTTACGCTTTCACGTCAAAACCACTGAACTGATTTTATTTTTTATTTATTTTTGAGATAGAGTTGACCTTGAGAAACAACATAGGATAGTTTTTATCCCGGACTTTTTAAAAATTCTCTTGTAAACGCGATATAACCGACCTCGACGCGGGCGAAAAGCAAGTATTTTAATAAAAGTGAAAATTGACATGAGCATCGTCCTATAAGGGGAGATAGATTTCATTTGTTTTCCTAGCACGTACCTACGAGGTCTAAACTGAAAAAAAAAACTATGTTTATTTCGTTTAAATTACCAGACGTCGTTTTAAGAATTAAATATGCTAACAAATTGATAGCGTCCATTTCGATGTATCATTTGAATTTCATAGTTTTTTTTTATATCAGTACTGTTCTAAGCTCGCCAGTAGTTTTACAATTTTACCCTTGTAACATCCCCTTGATATAAATTGCGATAGTTTTAAACTTTTAATTGTCTGCGTGGCTCTTCATGATAACGGTAGAACTTGGTGGTGCTCCTAATGACTTTAACAATGAAAGTTTAATATGCTGCGTATTAAAAAAAAAACCTTTAATTAAATTACATTCTACGGCTATCTATTATACACGTTGATATAAATATCATGTATCAAACATGTAATTATGAGCCTGTAATTATTTTATGTTTACCCTTCTCGGGTACAATCGCGATACCTACTTCTTATCAATAATTTACATACATTACTCAGAAATTAAAATTTTGTACAATATTAAAAGAATATTTTATAAATATTTGTTTGCATAGCGTTTGAGGATCACATTATTGAATATAAAAGACGCAATTATTGACTCATTTATACTTCTATACTAATATATAAAGCTGACGAGTTTGTTTGTTTGTTTGAACGCGCTAATTCCAGGAACTACTGGTTCAAATTGAAAAAAATCTTAAAAAACGAGTAGGATTCCTAATAGTGTTTTTTATAGTTGATTGCGTTTTGTTCTCTTCAAATTTTCACGTGATAAAATTCCTTGGAGAAATACTAAGATGCTGTGATGTAATGTAATGTGAACAAAGATAAATATCTTCGTTCACTCATATTTTTGGTCATATGCCTTGGTCTACTTAAAAGGTTAGTAAACTTTCTGGTTTGGTGGTGGTGGCATACTTTTATTCTGTATTTTGGTGATGCAGTTAAATAGAGTCTTCTCGTTTTTTGAATACAGTTTGCGATGTGGTACATCATAATCTTCATTAATTAGAACTGGCGATAAAGTTACTAAATACAAGTTTTTAGATTGCTCTTTGCTTTGGAATCAAGTTCTCGAAAATTCAAACGAATTCAAACTCGATGGTATTTTACAGCGCTTCTGTTATTACATTCTAGCTCCAGCATCAGAACAGCTTTTTGTCAAGTCAGAATATTACATTGACGCGCAATATACATACGCTGTCAAAATTTCACCTTAATCGAAAACCAGGAAGCGAATCAAATTTGACATGCAACAGACAGACAGGTAATCAAAATTTCTAAAATCTAAAAACAGATAGGTAACGGAACATAAATGAAACTTGTAACTTTGTATAACCTAGCGCTTGATTTTTTAACAAACAGTTAGATTCCTATTTGTCATATGTTATTTCTACTACTACGAATATATCTATGTAATTAATTACATATTTATATTCTTTTAAACCGCAGATATCTTCATTTCAGCAACAGTATTTTGTGTTTGTCTGTTTTTAAAAGCATGTTTTATCACATATCTTTAAACAGCTACCTTGCAAATAAAGCATGAAAATCGCAGAAATCGATAGTGTGTACCCGACCTAACAGTCGCTTGTAACTGCAAACCAATTAATGCGTCCACTCCAAGTTCGCGAGTAATTTGAGAGCGAAACATTTTTAACAGGTTATTAAAAATGTGCATTTTTACTTTTTGATATGTTTTCCTTATATTTTGGTTTCCTTAGTATTCCGTAAGTTACTGTGGATACGAGTTTTATGGGATATGAAACTTTTTTGTAGGTTTAGGCGAGGTTCTGTCTAGAGTATAGTAAGTTAAGTGTTTTTAGGGTTCAACACCCAAGGGATAAAAACGGAACCGTATTACTGAGGCTGTCTGTCTGTTTGCCACCAAGCTGTATAACGTAGACCATGATAGCTAGACATGTAAAATTTAGAAGAGATGTATATCTCTAGTCGCTATTAAGCGTTAGGTGACTGTTATGAACATTTAAATTTGCTGGGTGGGGGTTACTGTTTGGTATATGTATATTTAGCCCATTTTTAAGGTAACCTCAATGCCGCAAATCGGACTTGCATTTCACGGTTCATCCAAAAATAGCAATGTGTATTGTTTTATTGGTTTTTAAAACACTGTTCTCGTTGGAAATACAACCACAGTGGCGTCGTAGTGTGGTGCATTGGTAATGTAAACTGATTTTACGTTATTCGATACCTGCATAGACAACAATGAAAAAAATTAAGTATATATCTATCACAACAATACGTAGAGTGAAGTACATATGTGTAATATAATTAAAACTTCGAGGAACCCTCTACATAATATACCTACTTCTTAAAACCACTCAGATACACGTAACAGGGGTCGCAAAGTTAAATGTAATAACTTGCCAAGACTCGCCAAGTTATGTCCTTAAAAATATTGATAACAAGTTCAATGAATAAATTAAACAACTTTATAAGCGGCCAAGTTTTATGAGCTCGAAATAAAAGTCGCTACGTAAAGTATGTGACGGGCTGTGAAACGTGCTAGTATTTTGCGTCGTTACTAAAGATTACAAAATGTAAAAAAAAAATATTAAATTGACATTTAAAATGGCCTCGAACGAGATGGTGCGACGAACTGGATGCATAGGTACCACAAACAATGGAAGGAAAAAGGAATAGACCGGACAGAGTGGAAAAATCTAAGGGAGGCCTTTGCCGTGCAGTGGGACAGTAATGGCTAAACGAAAAAAAAACATTTAAAAATTGAATGAACAAAATGAAAATTATTGCAATGTTTACGATAAAACATCGTCCTTTTCCCTTTTCCTTGAATTGAGTCATATGTATTATGACATTTCTGCTCAGTTTTTTACGCCACCTGTCATTCAGAAACCTTTTCTTTATATCCATAAATCTTAAAACGAGCTTTATGGACGTTAAATGACATTAAAAAGGGACTAAGATTTTGTGTTGCACCATAATATGATAGTCATAATAACATAAGCTTATCTTTCCACAGTAATACCACGTGCTATACTAGTATGAATACATCTTGTATCGTAAAACGTACATAAACTCCCGCTGACTGAACTTGGCTGTCGTTTTCATTTTATTAGAGAGTTTTCTTTCTCATTCGTCGCGCTATCAAAGGACTATTGGTATAAAGCATGAATTGTTTGTGGTTCTGTACAAGTCACGAGCAAACATATGTTTGAATTGAATTTTGAAAGGTTCCCTCAATATTTTTTTATGATTTTATTATAGAAAATTTGTACGTTATTGACATCAATAAAGACTTATATATTTTTTCACCTTACTTATAGGACCTTATTATTAGCTAGATGTTTGTTTGACATTTAATGATGTTTTAAAGTAATATAGGAAACGGTGAGAAAAGCATTTAGGTTATTGATTTGAATTCTAATTAAAAAATCTTAAAGTCAAAAGTATTATATATATATAAGTAGGTTGAATGTTGCATATTATTATTATGAAACCAACTTTGAAACAAAGCAAAAATAATTTCGGACTCATTAACTTTCTTTTCTAAAAATAATTAAATGTTTTTTTTGATAAACCTTCTATACTCCTTTTGCTTACTGTCTGTATATAAGTCAAGAAACACCTAAAAACACAAACTATAATACCTAACATAACAAAATTAGCATTACAAAGCGTATTGCACCAGCGATTGACAGCGAGGTGACTCACCTCCACGTAATTGCAGCTAAAGCGGCCTAAATGAGTCAGGTCGCCGAACGAGATTCATTAGGAGTCACGTTCCAAATTGTGGAAGCGAATAGTGCGAAGGGCACTACAGAATTTAAAATAAAGTAAATTTTAACTTCATGTTTTCGTTCGTCTCGCTGCTTAAGCTCAGCAGCAGCTCATGATTAAGGTCTCCAGTTGTGTCTGAAACTGGTTGAGCTATCCTGATAAATACTGCATTCGTTGAAAAAAATTGTCTGAATAATATTACTTAATGTTGAAAACTTGAGCGCATTATTTTAATAAGTGGCAGGTTGAGTATTTGTGAAATGTTTTTAATAAATGCAATAAGAGCAGTATCAATGTAACGATTGTTTTGTGATGCTACGTAATTTTGACATCTAAATGATGCAAACGCGTCTTTAAACGACCTCTTTTTCTAAAAAATAATCTCAAGGATCTCGATTTTTTTTATGGTTTCATCGAAAATCTCGCTAGAGCTTACGTAAAAATTAAAATAAAAAAAAAACTGTTGGATTTTTTGTAGATTTTTTTTCTAAAACATAATCCTCGTGAAGTGCTCTTTCACATGCATAACAATTAACTTCCTAGCATTGCTGCATGTTGTAACAATTTTGATCCAAAGTTAATAAATCACGTTTCTACGAGCTAGAGTTAAATTTTCAGATTAAAATTTAAAAATAACTGGAAGGCTACAAAGGTTCTAATAAATTTTAAAAACTTCTCTAGTCCCTAAGCTTTCCAAAAAGTACAAAAAAGTGGTAGGTAAAGAGGACATTAGTTCCTGTAATCGGCCTTCAAACGTAGCGGCGTGAAAATTTGGCCAATCAAGTTACTTCAATTTAAAAACTTTAATTCATAATTTTAAATAGGAGATTGCTCAAAATGACTGAAAACACATTTTTCGTGGTAATAATAACTATTTTTATTACTGGTGTATCATTTTCAGGTTTATTATGGATAATTTTGAGGTTCATAATGAAACAGTACAAATTAAATAAAAGTATTTATTAATTAAATTAAACTCATAACAAATTTTCAAAACACCTCCCTTCCACTTGAATACATAATCTACAGCGCCTCAAAAAATTTTGGCTTAATGCAATAAACGCACTTCTGTTATCTTTTATTTGGTTTTCCGCTTCGTTCAGTCTCTGGCGTAGCTCTGCTTCACTATTCGTCTCTCGCGCAAAGCGTTTATTTCATTAAGCCAAAATTTTTTGAGGCGCTGTAGATTATGTATTCAAGTGGAAGGGAGGTGTTTTGAAAATTTGTTATGAGTTTAATTTAATTAATAAATACTTTTATTTAATTTGTACTGTTTCATTATGAACCTCAAAATTATCCATAATAAACCTGAAAATGATACACCAGTAATAAAAATAGTTATTATTACCACGAAAAATGTGTTTTCAGTCATTTGGAGCAATCTCCTATTTAAAATTATGAATTAAAGTTTTTAAATTGAAGTAACTTGATTGGCCAAATTTTCACGCCGCTACGTTTGAAGGCCGATTACAGGAACTAATGTCCTCTTTACCTACCACTTTTTTGTACTTTTTGGAAAGCTTAGGGACTAGAGAAGTTTTTAAAATTTATTAGAACCTTTGTAGCCTTCCAGTTATTTTTAAATTTTAATCTGAAAATTTAACTCTAGCTCGTAGAAACGTGATTTATTAACTTTGGATCAAAATTGTTACAACATGCAGCAATGCTAGGAAGTTAATTGGTATGCATGTGAAAGAGCACTTCACGAGGATTATGTTTTAGAAAAAAAATCTACAAAAAATCCAACAGTTTTTTTTTTATTTTAATTTTTACGTAAGCTCTAGCGAGATTTTCGATGAAACCATAAAAAAAATCGTAACTCGAAAACTAAAAAGAATCGGGGAACATACATGGGGTATTTTCGGGTACCCCTAGGTGGGAGAAATTAAAAAAAAAATTCTTGACCTCATTCGCTGGGCCACCCTGTATGTATATGATAACTGTTACTTAAAACAAAGTTGTTGTGAAATCGTCTCGTTCTCTTCATTTGAATTGCAATAGAAACCGCTTTTATTAATTACTCTATCGAACATTCATTAAGGCTTCAGCGGTAGTCTTTAAAGGCTAAGTAATTGAGCAAGCTAATTATAAAAGTGCATCCCGTTCAAGTTTAATATCCTACTTAACTACCCACTAAAGGTACTAGCTCCAACTAGAAAATGAGCAAAATTTATTACATTTAGTTTATTGACTTTTATTACTCTCCATAAATTAAGAATATAGGGAATCATTTTTAAATACCAACCAATTATCCATACTTCAATTTTGCTTCAAAATATCGCATTTAAATAGTATAAACTAGTTCACTGGGACTACAGCCAATATCAACACGTAAGCAAGGGCGCGAACTAACGACACAGTTCCAGCAACGAGTTCACATTAGCACAATTTCGTCACACCCGTACTTACGTGCGAACAATTTCTTTTTATAGCAGACCGTTTTACGCTCCGAACGATAAATTCTTTATGTGTCAACGTCTGTGCCTATTTAGATTTATTAGATTGGGCCGCTTCTAAGTGCTTCGTGTCTCGTCTTAGCTTCTTCGAATGGGAATGTAATTTCGAATCGTTTTTGAGTTGCTTTTGTTTCCAATGAGCCGTGTTTGACTTGTTCAGCTTCTTGATTTTAACGCTTTGAGCGCTGAGTTTGTTTGAGCTTGTACTGTTTGTTCAGACATTTCCTCGTTCGAGTAATGAGTATTGATTTTGATGTTTGCATAACGCAGGTTGACTGTTTTAGATTTGCAGAGGATTGGCGTCATCACAGTCATTGTTAAGTGTTCAAATTCAAACTCTCATATTTCATCAAATTCTACTGTTATACCATCTATAAAACGCATGTAACATCCACACTAATTGTTACAATTATGTTCAATCAATAAAAGTAAAACGATTTAATTTTAACATCACAACATAAACGATTCCTTTTAAAATGTATTTCCCATTGATAGGAAAAAGGGTAACAGTAATGTGAACCTCATACATATTCAATTGACAATTTGATTGAACGACCCAATTCATGTTGTTAAGTGCGGGGCAATCTGTGCCAATTGAATTATTTGCTGCGAGTCCCGTTGCGTGTCAGAACAGTGAAACAACTGGCATCAGGGAAAATAGAAAAGTTTACTGTGGAATCATTGGCTACTAGTTGGCATTAGTGATGAGTCAGCTAATTAAACAGTTACGAAAATTCAAGTAACTGTAATTTAATGTAATAATTTACTGTGTTAGTATGTTATATTATCCATTTTGCATGTCATTGTTTGTTAGCATGCTGAAGTCGTTATTTTTTTAGTTATTTTCATTTATCTCAAGTGTATAAACAAATTCAGATAATTTCCTGGTTTGACCTTTTGAGCCTTGTTAACAATAACACCAAATGTTGCTTTGGTGTTAAAATAAATTTTAAGTAGTTTTAAAAACAAGTTGACTCTATCCAATATTATTTAAAAGACTTAAATACCTACTCGAGAACTGCCATTAAATCCCATTAAAACATTTAAATTTCTGGAATGACACAGGAGGTACTTCCTTTTCCAAAACGGCATTACTTTCCTTCAATTCTGCGAAATTCCTACGGGTAACATTAGCATTCATCTTTATTTACTTTGCTTTGATCCTATCTGTACCGGCTACATATTTGCTCGGAACACGTCAAACTATTTGATTACCTAGCTATTTTCCAAGAACGTGCCTTGGAGACTGTCTCCCTCTAATATTAACAGCTCAGTCCACATCGCTGCTCCCTCAGAACCGTTGCACCATCGTATAATGGCGAATTATTGCACAGCGCAATAGCCTCGCTGCAAAATGTAGGGCAGAATTGATATTAAATTGTTGAAGTTTGAAGGAATTTGTTGTAAATTGTAGCTTCGTAGTCTTGGAAAGATTTGCGATAGTTGCTTGGTAGAAGGGAAGGTAAGTAAATGACAAATATTTGTTAATATTCTTCTGACAAGTTGACTTTGAACTTGCTGTTAAGATTTTTATAATATAGGAAACATCCGTTTAATCCTGATTTCTTTTTGTGTCACTTTTATTTTTTGTGAGAAGAGGTTGAAAAAACTTCAAATGCATGTCCGAGTCGCGTCAGACTCCCTTAGAAATATGCATGAGTATATACAATGTACGGTGCAAAAATGTCTCTTGATTATTTTTTGTTTGTCTTTGTAACGAGAACACAGTAGCTATCACGGTTGATGAGAACAGTCTGTCATTGCGTGCGGAACCCTATAACCTGTATTTATCTTATCCATCTAAGAATCAAATATATTCCTGTTCTGATAGTTACAAATCCAATTCCTAATGTAGTAAACATAGAATTTCATAGGATTTGCTTTTTTCTCTAAAATAGGTTTCCTAGCATCTTTGATTAGTCAAAGTTGTAGTAACTATACGACGTCAGATCGAGATTGAGCCCGTCCAATCTAGATCCAAGTCAGATGATTCTGAGGCAGATTAGCGACGCCTGAACGGTTACGGACCCCAATCACTTGGGAATGTGGTTCAATGGTTAGGGCTTCGTCATAATTGTTGAAGCGGAAGGTAATTTGGGTATCGATGGTATTTACTTTTACAAGTATTACGAATTATATTTATTGATGTCCAAGTTTGGTTACTGTTGGATGTTGGACAAACGATAATAGCTCCTAGAGTTATGGACTTAGAGGTATTTTTCCTTTAATTTATTTTGAGCGAATTATTCATTATCTACTAGTGCTATGTAGTGTTTAAGTTTATGTTACGCAGTTACGACAAAATATTGATAGTCGTGACTTTGAATATCAAACACAAGGGTACATATTGAATTTACTTTTAATAAAAAAACCGTATATGATTTTCAAATCTGTTAAAAGAACACATTATTTAACACTTGTAGCATGAATTAATATAAGACTACACACAAGCTGTAAGATTTAATAAATGTTGTAGATAAAAGTTTATCACAGAAATTTATTTAAGATAAAAGTGCGGATTACAGTATATTTTGTATGGCACCTAAAATATGTAATGAGTTCTTACTGGACAAAAGTATTTAAAAATAATTGTTAAATATAAAAATAAAAAAAAATATTATATATTTTTAGTAAATAAGGTAAAATATAAATGAAAAAATTATATTTTTATATTTTTAGTAAGTAGAATAAGTATTTCATATTATATAAAATTAGTCTGTAGTAATTAAGTAATGTTACTAAATACCAAATTTGTACGCCAACGGGGCAGAACATGTTGATGCTTATGTTATTTTTATATTGTCACCACATTAAAAATGTTTAACACATGTTTCATGCAAATAAACACATCTTTATATTTACATCAAAGTACAAGCATTTGATTTTATATATTTTGTACTATAATAAGTTTCTCTTCACCCTGAATCTAGCTTAACCTAAAAAATTTAGCCTGTCAGTTTTGGGGGTAATTCTTTACACATACATACAACCGAAAACCACTACGTTTCTTTCGACGCAGTGTATTAAAATGGCTGTATTATTTTCCAGATGTTTGTTTTACTTGTCCAACTCTTGCTGGAATACTTTGTTTAGAAGTAAACAATTAGGAACATAATAGAAACATGAAACTTGTAGAGTTTGTACATCGTGCCTTGTTCCGCGAACGTTAACGAGAAATGTCTGTTCAATTTGCTTTCACGGCACAATTTATAATGTGTTGATACTGGTGTTGATTAACAAAATCACAAGTTTTACTGCTATTATAGTTTATATCTATACTTATTACTAATCTATATCTATACTAATATATAAAGCTGAAGAGTTTGTTTGAACGCGCTAATCTCAAGAACTACTGGTTCAAATTGAAAAAATATTTTTGCTTTGAATAGACCATTCATCGAGGAAGGCTATATACCATCACGCTGCGTCTAATAGGAGCTAAGATACAATGGAAAATGTGGAAAAAACAATGCAGGTATAAATCATAACTTATGTCTTCTGACCACGCGGACGAAGTCGCGGGCAACAGCTAGTTATGATATAAAGATGGAGTTTATTAATTTCGCTATTCACATAGTAGTCACCCTGGACTAGAAGTCTCTTCTCTAAACCAACCAATCAATTTAATTTATAATTTTAAGCGCTTTCAGGGTTGGAAAGAGTATCAAACTGTATTATCCACATAATGTACATGATTAGGGTGAATCAAATTAGGGCGAATCGACTACTAAGCCGAATAAATAATCATGCTTATCATACAAATGTACACAGGTCTTCCCGGTATAGCAATCGTTTAAAGAAGCTAGCTGGTGTTGTGGAAGCGAGACAAGGCTCTACACTGGATAGAACCACGTCTCTTTTCAACAACGATAATAGTCTGACATAAGAAGTAGTATTAGACCCCTGATAGTGCGTACTGCAAACGTTAGCGAACTCAGAAAGAACTATTCTTTGATTTTCTCTTTAACGGCAGGCTTATAACCAGTTGGATAGTAACAGGCTAATATTATGATACTTTCAGCACTTAACACTCATTTGCCGCAGCTAAAGTGGTAGACACAACCCCAAAACGGGGCTTAAACCCCTGTAAGTACCACTTGCAGCTTAATGTTGGGATTACACCAGTTTGCCGGGAATGTATTGCTTGTTTTACCTAAACTATACGATGTTGCTATTAAGGTTTGTAAGCAGGCTTTCAATTTGCCAGATTTAGCTGTACTTACTGTCTTAGTCTGTTACTAAAGATGTGCATGGTGTTGTATTTTGAAAAATAATGTCTGTTGATTGTTTGCTTTTTAAACTCCCTTCTTTTCTTTTTTTTTGGCAGTGATTGTTTTATTATTGGGTATCTATTGTATTTTCCCTCGTTTTTATACATTCACTTTTCTTGTTTAATTTTTTGTTGTTCCGGATGGATTTTTGCAACTCAATTTTGAGGTACTTTCCGAGCTAGCAGGCTGAAATTTTCAGGGTAGCTTAAAACCCGATGAAAATGCAATTTACAACTGTAAAAACGGCTGGACTGATTTTGATACAATTTTAATGGAGTGAAATTTTAAAACGTGGGCTTTTAGTTTTTTTCTTTTATTTTTATTTCAACCAACGGCCTTCTATAAAAATAAATCAGTAGATTTTTGGTATCACTGCTATCTAACACCAATCTGACTATAAGGAAACGCACGTGACCCACATTAATTTGGGGAGGTCGTGCTGTCAGCTGCCAACGAATGGTTACGGTAATGATAACAGCTGTATTATCATAATCCCACCGTTTGCTTTTACGTGTCTTATAACGCTGAGGAAATTATCTAGACCTGATAAATGTAGGCTGGAATTGCTGCTAAATTACGTCTGGGGGGTAAAATTGGACATGTTTATTTTGGGGTAAGTATTCACGTCAATGTTGCGATTAATGATAATATGGAGATTAGAGAGCCAATTTTATACAAATTATGTCCTACGATAAAAATACGTTTTGTAAAGATTTAATAGAGACGAACTAAACATTAACTAGATATTTTTGTTTTAGAATACATACAGGTAAATTACTATTCCAATGTTCCTATAGGACACTTTCAAGAAGAGACTGTAATGTTGTCTCGAGCATCTACTATTTTCAATGGCCTTTAGCCTAAAATTTATGAAGTCTAAAATAACTGGACTCCTTCCTGTTCACGTAGAAATACAAAATACCAGTAATAAGAATAGTTACAACGTCACTATAAGATTTCTATAAATATTATAAGCATATGCTTCATCCCGTTTCGCCTCATATCTATACCAGCGTTATGCAAATTAAGCACCAAGAATACAAACAAGGCACCAAGGAATACGATTTTTTCATGTTTATAGAAAGTAATTTTGTTACTGTTTAGCATATTTTCAACAGCCAGGTGAACCAAATTATGATAAGGTCTTTCATAAAATAACAAATTAAATAAAAATGTGAAACACATTTTAACTTCCTTTTCTAAGATTATCTCCTCAGTTGTACTATATATCAGTTCTAAATGTATGACTTTTTTTATTCCGTAACATTTGCATCATCATCATCATCATATCAGCCTATAGCAGTCCACTGCTGGACATAGGCCTCTCCATAATTTCTCCAGCGCGACCGGTTCATTGCCACCTGCATCCAACATTGGACATTTGCATAGTTTGACTATAATTTTAAAGCATTAAAATTCTAAACATCAAAGTTGGAAATTGATATTTATCTCAAGTGACTGCCTGTCCAATATCCTCAACCCATTACACTGAGTAACATAGTAACCAATATCCTAACAAAGCCAAGTTAGTTAGGAATCATTTAAGTGCGATTTTGACCAGCGACCTGAGAGTTCCTTACAAAAAAATAAAAAAAAAACCTAACAGACATACAAACGTAACAGAAATAAATCAAATGTAAAAATGTCAACTGTCTAGTTATTACGGTCCTGAAGATACAGCCTGTTGACTTACGGACGGACTAACGTTCCATTATTTTTCTACAATGTACCTAGCGGTACATTGTATTCTTCTCAAAAGTTGTTAACTATTAGCAGTGATTTACAGGCAATCCATGAAGAATCCTCAATGAATTGTTAATGGCCTAATAAGGTATACTCCGCATCGTCGTGAACTTTTAATGTAAGTACCTAATTTAAGTTTTTAGAACACAGTTTCCCCAAGATTTTGGGGTAACTTTCATACTTTCCTTTGAATATAATTTAATATTTCGTAAGCTCGAAGTTTGGTATTAGATAATGATGTTGTTCGTGGATGTATAATTAATTTAGATGTGTTCGTAACTTAGTTTTATAAACCTTAATTCAAATATATGAGTTTTAATTAAACTGATTTAGTGAAATATTATGTTTTGGTAATGAAGTAATTTTAGACAGAAAAGCTTTGTAGGATTTTCATTTGCGTCGAATTAAACGAATTGCTATAGTTATAGAGTTAAAAAAAAACTGTTTTTAAGGACGAGAAAACATTATTTAATTTAATTATATTCATGTCTTCTCAATATATTTTAATTATGTAATAAAATATACAAAAAACAAACTTGCCCCACAATAATGTTCGGTATAATTTCGGCGACCAGTGTTTTAGGACATACAGTCAATATGCAGAACACATTATATAAGAACTTCTTCGCAAACACAGGCGCACTCTCTGTCACCTTACTCTTGCAGCCCGATAGGACGGAAATCTGACCCATTGAAGAGTGATCCGCAGCAACACACATATTATTACGAGCCTTCCAAAACACGGAAGGCACATAGCCAAGATCTTAAGACAAACGGGACCAACATTTTATAACCACAAAAGTTTTTGTCACATTCGTTACATTTCGTGCTCTACATTTTCAGCTAAAATGGTAAGAAAATTACATGCTAAGCGAAAAGTAAAAGAGGACATCTACGTATATTGCGGTAGAGGTATATGTCTGTCTCGCTTGTGCACTCAACGCATTAAGGAAGCGCAGTACCTACTACCATTAACCATAATTGTGGACCGCTTAGATTTTATAGTTCTAAACCTGTAGTACAGACTACGTGCGGTTTTATTTGAAATCAGTATACAGAACAAATTATGAAATGAGTTTCGAAATTACGATTTTTCTAAAAATATCTCATTGCAAAAATAAACAGTGTACCTATGAAAGAATTATGACCATATTTTTTTCTATTGGAATGTTTACTTCATTTATGTTTGTTTGTCATCCAAATGAATAATAAATTGTGCATAAGTTGGATAAAAAAGTAGTGTTTTGATTTTTCTTGTCAATTACTTTGCATTCACACTTGGGTTGAATCAAACATAAAAGTTTTTGATTTTCTTAATTCTTCCTTTTGCGTAGTTCAGACATTTGCATTATTTCAATTGCTATTTACAAATCGTAAATTACGTTTTCAAGCAAGAATCTATGAAAAATCTTATTCAACTTTACTATACTACTTGAGCTTGTTTGGTTTTGAGCTTGTTTGCTTGGAAGACATGTAAAAGTGATGATATATCCTACTTACAGAATAAATGATTTCATTTCATTTCATTTATCTAAAACAGATTGGTCTAACATTTCAACCCTGGTTCTAACAGCAGACTTTATCGTCCAGATCGCGCGGATTTCCTAAAGCGCTCTTAGAAGCACTCAACAATTAATGGTCGCTTCCGAAGCCACAGCCGTATGTAACGAAGAATAATCTTCCCTTCTTTATAGCCATTCATCTTCCTTTAAACTTGATTCCTAGATGATGAACGAATCGTTTGAACTGAAGTTGAAAGTGAGTTACTGTCCTGATTTATAAGGTTAAGTGGAGGGTCATATGGAATGCTTGTTACTCTTGTGATAAAGAAGGATATCACACTATATTATGAAGGCGATAGTATGTTTGTATGTGTGTGTTTGTTACCTTTTCACGCTCGAAAGGCTTAACAGATTAATTTGAAGTTGGCATGCGGTTAGTTCATTTCCCGAATGACAAATAGGCTACTCTTTATCCATACAGCAGAATTAAGTTTGAATTTCTTTATCATGACGTTCTTGACACCTTAGAGACCAAACTATTTTTTTGTCTAAAAAAAAGCGAAGTTACCAAATTTTGCAAAAATACACTACAAAAGAATACTATACTTAACCCAGTTTGATTTTAGACAAACCACAGAAGAGAGAAAAAAAATGTTAAAACGAGCCCTTTGTATATCTTATATCATAATTCAACCATAAACAAAAATCAAAACATTAGCAACCATTTCCCTGAACTTCATAACTTATCACGCGAAGTTATTAGATTCTCAGTATCATTAGCTATCAATCTACAGCGGTATCGCTTCAACTTGGCTTACGTCAGTGATGTATTACAAGTGAAACTTAGCTCGAATCTCAAATGGATGCCAGTGATTCATCCAGATATAGTTCTATGTATCAAATTTGTGTTTCCTTGGTGTCAGATGCAATACACCCACGTTGGATTACAGTTAAATCAAGTTGATTAAGCGTGGGTATTTCACAACTCGGAGTTTGCGATTACTGGTTCCTATCATGTCACTCAACACTCTGCACGCGCCGTGGGCAGACTGCCGAATAAAAACAAAATACAAACAGCGTTGCGTTAACAGACTTCAGTTGACCAACTTAGGGAAACATGCGATTTATTATTTACAAAACATTCCGTCGAGATTCCTCAAGAAGCGCCACTTCAGTCGATTCAACGAAAACGATTATAATTTACCTTTTTAATAAGTGAAGGACTAAGGGAACTTGCTACACATCTTTGACAGTCATTTCTAGACCTCAGAAGATAAAAAGTCTGACAGCCAGTCTGTCTTAGGCGAATCGTGTTGCCCTGTACTTGGGTTTAGGAGGTGCATCCTGTTAGACTGGAAGCCGACCGCAACATAATTGGGGATGTTGAAGGGATACTAGGTCTTGCTAAAAAGAGAAATCGGTCAAAATTTAGTACCTAGTTTTTCCTCATTACAAAACTTTTTCAACGACCTTTCATGCTCATCTCCCAAACACAGGTTACATAGCTCAAATAAATAACACCAATCAAAGCTAGCTCCCTCCAGCCCATCTCAAATAAGTCGGATTTGATTTACGTCGGCTCGTGTGATGGTCGCGGGTCATCCTACACCCTCGGGGATTGTCCTACATACTAACGTGACGTTGTCAGATAGATGTTCTCCAGATAGGGATGGCGGGAAATCCGTGTTATTTCACTATTCGAGACTACTAACATTCAATTGTTTTAATGATTAAGAATTTTGAGATTTTTGATTGTTTTTAATGTTTGTCACATAACTGAATATCGTTATTTATACTGTTTAAGTTAACATTATTGACGCACATATTAAACCGTTTGATAATGTCCAGTTTTTATTTTTATAGAAATCTACTCCAGTACAATCAGCAACAAAAATTTACAGGCTTTTGCTTTGCTAGGCTCTAATTATAATCCAACACGAAAACTGAGTATTGAGTTACAAAGTAGACCATCCTGAAGATTCTACTGAAAAAGATTCCTTTGACATAACCGACATTGTACATGTACATGCATCTTGTGATTTTTGAGTCTATTTTTAGTGCTACAAAACATCAATACAAATTCTTATTATTTAAGAATAATAAAAATTTCTTATTATGTAAGATCTTCTTATTATCTAGCTGTTGCCCGCGACTTCGTCCCCGTGGGTAGAAGATATAAGTTATGATTATAATTGCCCTGTTTTTTTCACATTTTTTATTGTATCTTCGCTCCTATTAGTCGCAGCGTGATGGTTTATAGCCTAAAGCCTTCCTCGATAAATGGTCTATTCAACACAAAAATAATTTTTCAATTTGGACCTTTGAGATTAGCGCGTTCAAACAAACAAACAAACAAACTCTTCAGCTTTATATTTTAGTATAGATAATAAGAATTTGTTAGGAGCTGCTGAAATAATTTAAGAATTATTTCGGCAGCTCCTAACCTTTGTTTTACTCTTTGACTTTGATTACTGGTTTTACTTGTACAAGAATCTGCACACTATATTTACTTCAAATCTACTTCATTAATCTTCCTTTTCCATCCCAAAAATCCAATTACGTGATTAAAAATCGATCTCACTTTACATCTCCAATAAATTATCCTCATTACCATTTCGAGCTTGGATTTAATCCAATAAAAAACCTTCTAAGATTTATCCAATATTCAGCCTTGAATGGCATTTTTAAAGGTTCTTCCATTCATGTTTATCAAAGGCTTGGGCATCGTTGAAAATGAAGAGGAATATTCAAACACGGATGAAAAACTGTGCTTTGGAAGTTTCCACGTAATTAAGCACCGTTTAGCGCCTCTCGGCTCCACTCCGCGATAATTTGCACTAAGAGCTGTACCTGGTTTCTCTTGGGAATGTAGCTATTTTTTGGTATTAACTTTGGTAAGATGGTTTTTTATGTCTTATTTTAAATTAGTTTGTAGACAGGCCTTTTTTTAAATTGTGATATATATATACTATATACATACTATACATACATACTGCATGATTTAAAAGTTACCGTATCATATCGAAAGGCATCATAGCGACCTAAATAATTCAAAAGGAAAACTGAAAATCGCTTAGTTATTAAAGGTAGGTTCAGAGACTTATTTTTTCATCAATTCCAGTACCTAATTATCAAAGGACATTCTAAAAACAAAAAAATAAATACCAGCTAAAAGATAAAGCTCTAAATAAATTGGAAACTTCTTTCAGCAGTCAAATCAATATAGATCAACGGACGCAGACTGAAAAATATTCAAAGCTTAAACTGAATCCCTGTATATTTTTCGTATACATTAAGAGAGGCCTTTGTACCCCAAAATCACTTGAGATTTACTTGAGACCCTTTAATTTTGTTGGCCTTGCAAGCGCCTGTGGCGTGATGGATGACACTTGATATCCCTTAGTTTTTGTGTGAAGAGAAAAATATCTGAAACCATACTTTTTGTTACAGGCTTACGTTAGTGTGCTGTGTTTTATGTATAAATATGTATTTAGAACTCGAAAATCCAAATACGAAGATTGACAATTGTGATTTGTTGATTCTTTTATCGTTTAGTACTTGTTACTTGGTCTTGGACTACATTGATTGCAGTTTCATTGTCAAAAAATCTTCAAAAGTTTCCAGACACACTTTGTTATGAGCCATTACAATTATTCAAGTCTAGAAAATAACTTATGCAAAAATGTTACAGTTATCGGATGAAAGAGGCGACATAGTCAACCTGTCTACAAAAAATATCCTGAGTAAAGTCTGGTGAGCCTAAGACGAGACATAATGTGATCTATCATTATATCGAAGAAGCAAACATTTTGTAATCATATTCTAGTCCAAAAACATTTTCAGTCAGCTCTTATTACAACCTAGAAAAAAAATAAAAACCTATAAATATTACAACAGTTGAGTGGGAGAAATCTTTTACACGTGCGACTTGTTGACATAGAACCTTGTTTTCCAGCAGTCCTGTAAATGTCGTTTGTCTGATAATATCTTGTAAACATCCAGAGACATTTCTCGATGCTGTTAAAGGCTTAGCTACTGTAATTGAACAATGCAAGTGGGTCAGTGTCGATTTCATTATTATTTTAGCTCCCTTTGAGATTGAACTGTGTGATATGTAATTTGGCAGAATTTTGCAAAACCATATAGGCATCTGATCAACTGATTTAGTGTAGGTAATTGAGAGACAAACTTCGATCACTCGACGGAACCATTTTTTATGACTGATGTAGTGGTTCTATTTGCGTCTACTGACATACAGATATCGAAATGCATTCAGATTTGCACGTGGCACATGTCGTTGTATTCGTAGAATTTAATTTTCCGGAACCAAATTCTTCCATGCAGGATACATGGAGTCTCGCATGCACTATGAACATGAGTTGCGTGTGAACTTCCATCATTTCTATAATACGCGTTACGTCATATAGCGTGATTATGCATATTTTTCTCTAAACATTTCAGATTATTTTAGTTTTATTGTTTGCGGCTTTCGTGCATTTGAACTACGGAAGTATGAAGTATTGCGTGTTTCACAAAGTTTGAAGCCAAAAACCTGTTATAGTGGAACGAAAATAATATTGGAGGTATAAAAATAAGTTACAGCTGTTTTTACCATATTATTAAAACGTCGAAAAGCAGCAGTATTCTTTAAAAAGATATTAATTCTGAAAACCCTCATTCATCATGTTTTTTCTTTATGTATAATAGTTACGACTCTACAATTAATAGAAGTAAATTAAAATTTCTAAAAGTTTATATCATTAGTCCTGGATCATAGTCAGAACCCGCCTCATTTTTGTACTTTTTTTATCCATTTCAACGTCAAAAACCAACCAAAAATATAAGAAATAACATCAATGAAGTGTATTCGTTTACCCTGTTAGCGGGCAGGACAGATACAGATTGAACAAAGGACGTATCTTGTTTCGATACGATCCGTCACTTTGAAACCGAAGCGCGCCATCTATCGGCAAACAATACAACACAATTCAAAGGCTTTCACGACGCTCTCTTATACTGTGTTGACAGTAAATGTAGGTGTAAAGAAATCGCGAGACTTTTGGAGAAATGTTCAACGATATACTTTTTCTAGACATCATTTTGTTACTAAGCTAGGTCAATCTTCATAATGGGCGATGACGAAGCACGGTCAGGTATACCTGGCAAAGGTCGGCGTACAAAAAAGTTTGCCAAAAATAAATTAGGACAGTAGTAATATGATGCAGTTCTTAAGGTAATTTATAATCGAACTAGCTTGTGCCCGCGACTTCGTCCGCGTGGAATAGTGACTTCCGGCAGAAAAGTATAGATAGCTGTGTCCGCGACTCCGTCAGCGTGTAACTCCTTGTGTATTAAGTTAATGTATTGGTAATATTTATTATTATTATTTATATTGGTAATATTGTTTAGATCACGTTCACATAAGGCTTAACCCTTTATAAGACACAGAACTTAAAAATATTTATAGCTTTTAAACTTTATAATAATGTGTTAAGGTTCAAATTCTGGTGGCAATATAAGTACCACTGCCTTATAAAGGTAAGGTAAAGGTACCTATAAAACGAAAATACTTTAGTGCAAAGCTTCCGGGTAAACTATATTGAAAGTTGACCCGTCCGGCACGTGAACATAAAGACTTTTAGAACTGCTAACACGGGAAAGAGCAACATACAACTGACCATGTGAGAAACAACTGACACTGAGATCTACTCCAGCAACACGAAAAGTCTGCCCTTGAGCCTTGTTAATTGTCATTGCATAACACACCGATACTGGGAATTGCGTCCTTTTAAATTGGAATGGAAAATTATTTGGTATTAAGGGTATTCTGGGAATAAAGACGGTTTCTCCTGCACCGCAACCTGTTAAAATTTGAGCCTCGATTATATTTTGTTGCAACTGGGTTCCTTTTAGTCGAGTTCCATTGCAAAGTTGTGGTGGTTTTAAATTTCGGAGCATAATAATCGGTATCCCAATTTTTAAACAAATTATATGAGAGGGAAGTCCGGGCATATTTAAAGAATTTAAAAATTCTATCGGGTGATTAGTGGCTTCTTGTTCATCGACCATTCTATTTATTGATCTATAAACTTTGCTTTCCCCCTGTATATTCGACAGTATTTTGTTATTGATCTCAGATGCCTGGTCATTGCGAGGAGTTAAAATAGATCTTTCGCATAGCTTAGAATTGTCCCTATTTAATATATTTGTTACGTCACCGTAAACCGACGATATAAGATGTGGTTGAGATTGCACCATACAACATAATTCAGGCGTCAGTATAAGTTTTCCTTGGTGTAGTTGTGGATAGGTACCTTCACCAATCTTTAATAATGTGTCAGAAAATTGACTATCATCCGGGTTATCTCCAGTTCTCACTCGCATATTTATAGTCAAATGCACCGATTATATATCTCGCCATAAATAAGAGCTTTTCAGGCAAGCCCTAACCTCATCAGCTCGGGTTCCCCGTGGTATTACCGGTAAGGTTTGTCGGAAATCACCACAAAATAAAACCGTGATACCGCCCATTGGTCGATCATTTTGTCTTATATCCCTTAAAGTTCTGTCTACCGCTTCTACTCCTTTTCGATGGGCCATCGTACATTCATCCCATATGATTAAACTACACTCGCGTAATACCTTAGCTTTGTCGCTATTTCTTGAAATACTACAGGTTGGATTTTCCGTGCGATCTAAATCAATTGGTATTTTAAACATACTGTGAGCAGTTTTACCTCCTGGTAGCAATGTTGCAGCTATCCCTGATGAAGCTACGGCAAGAGCAATTTTACGCTGATTTCGAACATAAGCCAATATTAATTTAGTCAAAAAGGTTTTTCCAGTTCCTCCAGGTGCATCTAAAAACCATATTGTTCCCAAATTATTTTGAACACTATTGCACACGCGGTCATAAACTGAACGTTGTTCTGCAGTCATCATTGGGACACCGTTTTCTAATGTTGTCAGCAGTTCCGTTAAATTGTAACCAATCTCTGCGGAATATTCCCTATTAGTTACCTCTCCGACTGAGGTTGGTGTTGGCAAACCATATTCACAGAGTGATTTACCGCCTACTGCTGTTAAGTCATCCTGAAGAGCTAATAAGCACTGATTTATGGCAAGATCACGGAAATTATCATTAGTTGTGCCTTCATCATTGTTAGGTATATTTCTAAGAAAGTCTTACAGTTTAGTTACAGCATCTGACAAATTACAAAATGTGAGTAATGTTACAAATAAATGGCGTAACCGTCGTGGATTATCACTAACACAGGATTCTGCTAAAGCGTCATCCCAATGCTGATCATTTTCAAGCAAATGACGCGCTTGGCAAGCTGCTTGATAAGTGGGATAAACAACATCGTCTACTTTTCTCAAATCTATAAATGAGGTTGGTCCTCGCACGGTATGTAATAATAATCGCAAATAGAAACACTCAGCGTTGTTAGGATGAACGGTGTACACTCTACCAAGAACATGTTCTTTAAAAATACCTGACTCGCCATCTACAGGCCTGCCACGGCGTCTTCGATTAAAGACACCCCGTTGCTTATCGTAGGTATAATACGATGGAACTTCCTCATACAAAAGAGATTTTGCAAAATCATCAGTTTGGCAAAGTCGAAAGAATGCTAATAAACTTGTTTGTCTAGGGTTCTCTAACCGTTCTGTGACATTTTCGGCGTTGAAATATATACGTTGGCCGCCTTCAAGATGAACATCCAGAGGAGTCACAGGTGGATATCTTTCGTGAATGTTGAAACTTAAGATCCGCCACACAGCTTCTGAAGAACTTATATATCTGCCTGACTGAAATCTTGTAACTTGATCATGTTCATTTCTCAAAGTAAATGTAGCTTGGTCACTGCCCTTATTAATATACTTACAAATATATTTTATTGACTCTACACTATTACACATTTCAACATTTATGTGAGCTTGAAATGCTCTGGACAACACAGGAGAATACGGAACGACCCACCTATTATCTAAAGTAACTTGTTGTCCAGACACTCGCTTTTCAACAGTAAAACCATCATTATCTCTTGAACGGCGACGATATAATGGGTATCCATCATGTCCTGTTACAGTGCCATCCACTAAGGCTTTTGGATATCTTTTAGTGCAACGACCGTCTTGCATGCAAGGAGAATTCCCGTTAAACGAACCACATGGACCATGTATCATATGAGTTTTAACAATGTCGTATAACACGGGATCTGCAATCGGACTTGGAATTTCAGCACTGATTAAACTGTCTACATCATTAGGTCGAACCTTATCTTTTAACCAAAGCAGGATATGTGCGTGAGGTAAGCCGCGTTTTTGCCATTCAATACTATACATATAACACAATACTTCTCCAAAAATTTTATCTTTGGTAAGTAGATCTATCATTGATTTTAATTTTAAATGAAAAACTCTTGCTATGATATCATGGCGGTCATGCGGTGCTTGACCCTCAAGAAGCTCCCGAGTAATTTCATCCCACTTAGGATTGGTAGTTACAGTAATAAATAAGTCGGGACGTCCATATTTTCTTACGTAACAAAAAGCATCTTGAGTACGTTCGTGCATGTATCGTGGACCACTAGTAAAAGAAGAGGGCAAAATAACTAAACGACCCATATTCACCGTATCGTTATCTTGCTGCATGGCGTCGCGAAGGTGCACGTATTCTTCAACGCGCAGCTGCCTTTGATTAGATCGTATATAAACTAATCTTTCGGTTTCAATTTTTGCGTACATGTCTACAATAAACTGATTGAATAAGCCACGAAAACGTTGAAAGTATACAAACCTATTCCGTCTTACTTGCAAGTGGTAACAGTAAAATTGAAGGCATGAAATCTTTTTATTATAATTAGGATCGCCTGTACGCGGATCAGTTTGGTATAAAGCAAAATTATAACTATCTTCCCCTCGACAGTATATCAAAGGATATTGCAAACTGTCGTAAGCCCTGTGGGTTTCATAAATACGTTGCAAACGATTATCTCTGGAACGGATAACGATATCACGCCTATCACATTCCTGGTCGACCAATACCACAGCAACTTCATTCGTGGATGGAGCATTATAACGCCCAGGGTGTTCCTGAGTTGGACGCCTATCGGCATTTATAACAATTTTATAATTGTTATCATCATCTCGAGGAAGAGCTTCTAATGCCGATTTAAAAACTGCATACATACGAATTAACCTGATGCAACATGTTCTGAAGTTGTGATATGAGTTCAGTATTTAAATTCGGGAAATATTGATTTCTTATATTCGACTGTTCGTTGTAGTCGGATACAAAATATATTTGAAGAAACTTAGGTTGGTTTTCAGGCAAAAGGGATCCTATCAAATGGTAAACCTGACCTTGTATCTTAAAAGTAGGCATGAAATGACCTTCTGAGATTTGTTGAGCGCCAAAGGATGTCATTTGAAATGCACTATTATAAGTGCGAATATTATCTAAAAACTGTTTAGATTGTATATGTTCCCCTAAAAGTAGTGATTTCAAAGGTTCCGGTGGGTCTTCGAATGAAGGCAAATTTATTTTACCTGTAGAACAACAGAAACCAGCTGACTCCTTACTCCACTTTGAAGCATTACAAAAACGACATACCACGTTCATATCGCCTATTACAGAAGATGATCCATAATCAATTGTGAGGTTATAAGCAAACCCACTTTTATATTTGTCGGACCAAGCCACCGAATTTCTAGATTGATCTTCTATGTGTACATCTAAGTTATTAAGGCTATGTCGAAATCTGTCTGCAGTAAGACGGGCCTCTCGCTGTTCGTCCGTTTCAAGAGACCGAATATTTTCGATTCTTAATCTTTCATTAGACAAACTTACTGATCGTTCTTGTCTCAAAGAATTATAATATTCGCGTACCGACTCTAGTCGTTGTTCATGCTCATGTGCGTCTTCGAGAGATCGAATAACATTATGGTGCACCCTATCATTTGTCAAACGGTCTTCATATTGAGTTAAAGTTTCAGATTCTCGAGATAAAATATGACGTTCGCGGTCAGCTGTGAGACGCAATTCCCTCTCAGTGTAGGTTTCTGACTCGCGAGACAATATATGACGTTCGCGGTCAGCTGTGAGACGCAATTCCCTCTCAGTGTAGGTTTCTGACTCGCGAGACAATATATGACGTTCGCGGTCAGCTGTGAGACGCAATTCCCTCTCAGTGTAGGTTTCTGACTCGCGAGACAATATATGACGTTCGCGGTCAGCTGTGAGACGCAATTCCCTCTCAGTGTAGGTTTCTGACTCGCGAGACAATATATGACGTTCGCGGTCAGCTGTGAGACGCAATTCTCTGTCAGTGAAGGTTTCTGACTCGCGAGACAATATATGACGTTCGCGGTCAGCTGTGAGACGCAATTCCCTCTCAGTGTAGGTTTCTGACTCGCGAGACAATGTATGCCGTTCGCGGTCAGCAGTGAGACGCAATTCTCGTTGTGACGCAGTTTCAGCATCTCGGGATAACACATGTTGTTCTCGGTCAATGGTAAGCCTCAGCTCTCGTTGAGAAGAGCTTTGAGACGCCCGTGATGTAGCTCGTCTCGCTCTGTCAGCTGCTAATCGCATCTCTCTCTCTGGAGAGCTTTCATTGGCTCGAGAGGTTGAGGCACTAACTCTCATAGAGTTTAACCGATGTGCTCTTTCCTCTGCCGATTCTTGAGAACGCGCATTTCTCATCCTTTTAGCATCTCTCGAATTTCGAGATAAAGATGGTCGTTTTTTAGGTGGCATTGTGTATTTTTAATCGACGGTAACTGAAGCTACCTTACACTTACAATTATATATAGTTATTATGTAATAATTACGAAAATAAACTATTAATATAATAAAACACTACCAATTACGAAAATAAACTATTAATACAATTAAACACTACCAAAATAACTAATATAATAATAACGAAAATAAACTATTAATATAATTAAACACTACCAATTACGAAAATAAACTATTAATTTAATTTAACACTACCAATTACGAAAATAAACTATTAATTTAATTAAACACTACCAAATTACGAAAATAAACTATTAATATAATTAAACACTACCAATTACGAAAATAAACTATTAATACAATTAAACACTACCAAAATAACTAATAGGTGTACCTACTACTAATACTATTAATCTAATACCTATTATATAAACTAACAACAAAACAATTCTAAAAATAAACTATTCAAAGACTAAAAGTCGTGCTGATAAGCACGGTTTGCAAATAACAATTATTGATTGTCAATAAGGTCGAACAGTCTGAACGTCTATTCGCATCAACAGCCAAATATTGTATGACGCTCGAGCGCGGACCCCCCGCCTTTTTATACCTCCCGCCACGACGCGCGTCGAGCGCGGCAACCGATACACAAAAATAATCCTTATAGCATGACTCTGTATTCACGCGCGATTTCTTATTATTTCATGTATAACTTTGGTGTTTCTACACCGATTTACATGATTCTTTTTTTATTGAATAGGTAATAATGTTAACTTTTTTAATTGGGGATGAGTGATAGTGTTGTAAACGTTAGAGTAGACAAATACAATCAGAAATCTCCGAATTGCTAAGCTATCGGGAGTTTCACGTGTTATTGTGAGTCAACCATAAAAGTTAGACATATGCTGTCGAGGAATATTTTTTATATAATTTTAGGGAGAATATTTCCGTCATACATGATTTCTATGTAGCTTTAACCTATAAGCCTGCACACGTGACGGAAGCTTAAAAAATGGAGTAACTTACCCCGTTTTCCCAATATTTCCCTTCACTGCTCTGCTCCTATTAGTCGTAGCGTAATGAAAAGTATACTATAACCTGCCCAAGAGTATGAAGAATAATTGTGCCAAATTTCGTTAAAATCCGTCGAGTAGTTTTTGTTTCTATAACGAATATACAGACAGACAGACAGACAGACAGACAGACAAAAATTTTACTGATTGCATTTTTGGCATCAGTAGCGATCCCTAACCATCCCTTGATAGTTATTTTTTAAATATATTTTATGTACAGAATTGACCTCTCTACAGATTTATTATAAGTATAGATAGATGACGCAAAACAATATATATAATTATACATTTTTTAATGGGCCATTGTTCGTATAGAAGAATAGTCATTTTCGTAGCTCTGTCGTAGCTGTTTCGTAGCTCTGTCGTAGCTCTCTCCTAGCTAATTCGTAGCTTTTTCATAAGTCTGTCGTAGCTGTTTCTGTAGATTTTTTCGAAAGTAACCGAAGTATGATGCGACCGTCCCTCGTCATCCTAAGGTGCGACCTTGTAACCTAATTTTCCGGAACTTCTGAGTTTCTGTGACAAACGATCTATCTGCCCTTGAGAGAAGAACTATATATAACTACAATGGTAAGCTTTGTAGTTCTTTGTGCATTGTAGAGCTGAAGATAAGGTGACTTTAAGGTTTAAATGAGTGTTGTTAATAATAGTTTTTTCGATTTTTCATACTTTAACGTTTTCTTTTTGCTGACTCGAACTTGATTTTTGTTTAAATATAGTGTGAAATCGAAACGAATATAACATATTCTTGTCTTTTTTCCCTACCTTCACGTTGCATCGTAATGTTGAAAGAAGAAAATTTGAATAAATCAATGTGAGTGATTTCTCTTTTGAAACGCTGATGTCGTTATTAAAATAGCAGATCTACCTATAATGTAATTCAAATTCAATATATTTTACAACACAAGAGTCCTTCTCCCTCGACAACAGAAACATAAATATTTACACACCTTCCCTATCAAGCGAAACTTCAACATTAGCATAAAATACGTAAACAGGAACTACTCTAACGAACAAATTACCAATGAAAATAAAGTTAAAATTCGTCGAGCGGTACTTTGTTGTCGGAATCAACAGACGAGTGGCTTCCCGTCCGCGCCGGTCGGACCGGTTCATTAGCACAAGTTAGGCTGGCTACTACAATATTAACTATCCAGGAGAATTTTCAAGTAATGGTAGTCTTTCATACATTAATGGTTTAGATCATTGTGGCAATAATCTTAAAGGCAGAAGATAAAAACAATTTGCAAGGAAATAGGTTTGCTATCAAATTCATGACCGTCACATTTGGGCGTAAACGACGCTTTTATTTTATCATTTCAACTGTGTAGCTAATACGGTTCATGAGATGCAGCCTTGTGTGAGACGAACAGATAGTTCATCATTCCCCTGCCCTTATCCCAATTATTTTATTTGGGGTCGGCGCAACATGTCATCTTCTTCCATACCTTCCTATCGGCCGTCATCTCACAAGAAACACACTTTACAGCCATATCGTCTTTCACACAATCCATCCATCGTTTCTTTGGTCGTCCTCTTCCCCTATATCCATCCACATCCATGCTTAACGCTTTCCTTACCACATGATTTTCATTCCTCCGCATAACATGCCCATACCATGACAGCCGGTTACCACGTAGTTTCTCTGTAACCGGTGCCACTTTCAAACTTCCCCTTATATACTCATTTCTTACTCTATCCGCTCTCGTAACACCACACATTCCTCTTAACATTCCCATCTCTGCTGCATGCAATTGTCTTTCATTCATCCCTTTTGTCGCCCAGCACTCTGATCCATACAAGACAGCAGGTCTGACAATGGTCTTATAGATCTTCCCCTTAAATTTAAGGGGAATGTGGGGGTCACAAATCGTTACCGTTACCTGCCGCCATTTCATCCATCCTGCGTTAATTCGGTGCTTAACCGCCCGATCTATTTCGCCATCGCTCTGAATGAATGAACCAAGATACCGGAAGTCGGAGCAGACTGGAAGGCGCACACCATCAAGCTTTATAGCTTCAGGACTGGAGAGACCGCCGAAATCGCAGAACATGTATTCTGTCTTTGTTCTGCTGATTTTCAAGCCCACACTCTCCAGCTTCTGTTGCCACACCTCCAATCTGCTCTGGATCTCGGGTCCATTTTCCCCAACCAGAACAATGTCATCGGCAAACAGCATGCACCAGGGTGCCTCTTCCTGTATGTCTGCCGTAAGGGCATCCATAATCAGCAGGAAGAGGTAAGGGCTTAATGCCGACCCTTGGTGCAAGCCCACTGCCACACTGAACTGGTCGGAGTTGCCAGCAGACGATCGGACGTATGTACAAGATTGCCTGTACATAGCACGAATTAACTCCACATACTTTCCAGGCACACCTTTCTCTTTCATAGCCCACCATAACACTTCACGAGGCACCCTATCATAAGCTTTCTCGAGGTCAATGAATACCATGTGCAAGTTCTTGTGCACACGTCTGTACTTCTCGCACAGTTGACGAAGTGCAAAGATGGCATCCATTGTCCCTCGACCTGGCATGAAACCAAACTGGTTTTCAGTAATCTCACTCTCTTCTCTCAATCTTTTCTCTAACACCTTTTCCCATACTTTCATAGTATGTGACATGAGCTTTATCCCCCTATAGTTGTTGCAATCTTGAACATCCCCTTTATTTTTGAAGATGGGCACTAGCGAGCTGGTACACCATTCTTGTGGGATGTCTTCTTCATGCAACAACTTATTGAAGAACAAAGTCAGCCACACATATCCTTCATACTTTAGCACCTTCCATACTTCACCTGGTATTTCATCCGGTCCCAAAGCCTTACCATCTTTCATGCCTTTAACTGCTGTCATTACTTCCTCCATACTAATTTCTCTTACCAATCCCTTATTAACCTGTGCCTCTTGAAGTATACCATTCCAGCCATTCTCTTCGTTCATAAGTTTTTCAAAATACACCTTCCATCGCTCTTTTATTTTGTCATCTTCACATAATAAATCTCCACACTCATCTTTCATGTATTTCATATGTATTACATCTCTTGCTCGTCTTTCTCTCTCTTTTGTAATTCGGTAGAGTACCTTTTGGCCAATAGGGCTATCTAGAGTTTCGTATAACCTCTCCTGCGCCCTAGCCCTGGCAACTGCTACCGCCTTCTTTGCTCTCTTCTTGCATTCATTGTAAAGTGCCTTTTTCTCATCTTTCAAACTTGCATTCATAATTTCTACCCCTTGCCATTCTTTAAACGCGGCCTTTTTTTCTTTAAGGACGTTTTGTACCTCTTCATTCCACCACCATGTATCCCTGTCTATCAAACCTTTACCTTTTGACTCTCCACATACGTCTTTTGCGCTTTCTCTTATACACTTTGCCATCTCACTCCAGCATTCATTCACAGATTTTCCTTCCATCTCACTCATTTCCGTCATCTTATCCACAACTTGATTCCTAAACATAGTAGCACATTCTTCCTTCTGTAACATACGCCATCGTGTCTTTGGGGGGGGTCGGTGTTTCCTGATTTTGGGCGAGACACTAAATTTGGCCTCCAAAACAATCAGTCTGTGTTGGGTAACTAATGCTTCGCCTGGCAGCACTTTGCAGTTTTTAACACAGCATAGACTCCTTCGCTTTATTAGAAAGAAGTCTATCTGTGTCGCGTGGTGGCCACTCTTGTAGGTTATAAGGTGTTCCTCTCTTTTCCTAAACCACGTATTAGTTATGGCCAGGTCAAAAGCACAGGCAGCTTGTAACAGTGCCTCGCCGTCAGTGTTCCGGTTTCCGAATCCCCGACCACCATGCACTCTCTCATATCCATCACTCTCTCTTCCTACGTGTCCATTAAAGTCACCACCTATAAACACTTCCTCATTATCCTGCACATTCATCATCAAACAGTCAAAGTCGTTCCAAAACTTCTCCTTCACACTCTCTTCACAACCTGATTGTGGCGCATATATACTTACTATGTTGAAGATGATGTCGTCCACAATCACTTTAACCGCTATCAGTCTATCATTCACTCTTTTAACATCAACCACACTTTCTTTCAACCTGTTGTCTAAAACTACACCCACACCATTTCTCTTTCCATCACTACCACAATAATAAAACTTATATCCTTCTCCTATCTCTCGAGCCCTTCCACCCCGCCATTTTGTTTCTTGCAGACACGCTACATTTATCCTTCGCCTTTTTAACACATCTGCCAGCTCTCTTCCTCTTCCAGTCATCGTTCCTATATTCCAGCTCGCACACCTCAACCTTATTTCTCTCACACTCTGGGCTCGCTTCTTATGTCGCACCCGCCCGTTCTGGTGCGACAACCCTTGTCCACTTCTCACAAGAGCCGGGTGCTGCCCCTGCGCGTCGCCTGAGGGGTACGCCCTAGCCCTATCGCTCAAGTCATTTATTCTGTCCATGTTGCTGGTAGTTTTGGCAGAATTTTTTTATGGCCGGCCGCCTGCCTGACGCCAACCCTCCTTGGGAATGCTGTTGTTGGTGATTACTCCCACCAAGAGGTTGACCCAAGGTGCAAGATAGTTTGCGGTGGGTCTGGAAATCCCTTAGTCGCCTCTTACGACACCCATGGGAGGAAATGGGGCAGCCCTATTCGAAACCGGGAACTGCGCGGCCGAAACCGGGAACTGCGCGGCCGAGACGAACAGATAGTTGAGGTTAAGTAATTGTTGTTTTTAATATATTTGTACGGATCCCTAACATTCAAACCAACGGAAGAACATCCGCTTTTCCTTTGAAATGTTCATAATTTGTATGTTTATTCCATATACGATTCTGGGAAAGTAATTAAACTGCTGAGATATTCTATATTATACTTCTGAGAAAACAGTTTCCATTACCATTCAATGTTATTCAATGTACGTTCCTAATATCACCAATATCAGGCCTACCTGCAAAGCTTTTGTCCTAATCAAATATAGTTGTAGGGCATACTAAAGATCACAAACATTGGTTCCAATGAATGGTCCCAATGTTTGTCCATGTTTATGTAAGTGATTTGCTATTTGCCTCCACCACGACGTACAGGAGACACAAACAGTGCAACTTGGGGCTAAAGAGCAAACAATTGTTTGAGTTTCCTCCTGATTGTTCGAACCTATTGTGGGATTTGAGGCTGAGTGATTGGGGATTTGCTTACTAGTACCTACCTACCTCCACTTTGCAAAGTAAGAGCTGTCTATGTGAAAGCGTGATAGCGCAGTATAGGATGTAGTCTGGTATCTCGCTTCTATAACTGAACAGCTACTGCAACAAAAATTGGTCTCTCTTCTATTGAATGATGTACCAACCGTTGCTTAATCTTTATGTTTATTTACACAGATAGCAGAGCCTCAGTATTTGGATTCTTCCACCTTTTTGGTACCAAAACCTCTACATTACATAACAAACAATGATAATTATCTCAGTATTTTACAACCTTAAAGCGAATAAAACCGTAGCATTTCCTAAAGTACAAAATAACCTTGTTTCCTCCAACAACAAAGTTTAAAGCCACAATAACAAATAAAGTGTTCAATAACTTCCTGATAAGTATTCTTGTCACACCGGCTTTAATGCAAGCGAGTATACGACGCAGTTCACGAAGCACGTTCTATTTTATTACATGTTCCTCTATATAGTACGTGCTGCTGTATACAGAACCTTCGAGGCATTTGAGAGAACTGTGTCAGCAGAAATTCTTGGAAGAAAAGCATTGCAGTTGGTTTGAGGGTAGTTATTTGCTGAGTCGTACTTTTCAATAAGTTCAGTCAAAACAAAACTCTTTTTCTATCGGTGTGGCCGTGTCTAACCTGCATGGTGACAACGAGACAGTTGAAATTTTTAAGGAAGATTTATTTCTGCTGATAAAAAAACATAAAAATAATATCTGTTTGTGAAAGTAATATCTGTTTGAAACTAATTTGTTTGTTCACCAGTTTTTACCAGACGTAGATGACAAAGGAAGGGTCTTTCATGCAACCATACCAGACCATAAATAAAACTGAAGATTTCAGAAAAGTAGAGTTATTTCCGCATCTTTCATATGGACGAAATTTCAATGCCTATTTTAAGCTACTGGTATATTCAGACTATGTAGTTTGAGCTCGTGGTGATCATGATTGAAAACTAATGCTAGAGGCGTGTCGCATCATCAATCAGATGTCACGGTCTGTGTGTTGTAGGGTACATGGAGATAGGAGTTCTATGTTGGTATTGGCTTGTTTTACTATCTATGTCCAGATTCAGTGTATGAATTATGAGGAAGATTTTATATTGCGTTCTTTGTGAAACCTTGTTTTGTAAAAAGTCATTCTTGCAGGTAGTTTATAAAACACTAAACGGATAAGCGCGAGTTAGACTCGTGCCATTGAGGTTTCCATGACTAAAAAAACAAATTTTCATTAAATATGGTCCCCCGTCAAGGTTTATAGACAAACAAAACAATACAATACATCACGGTTAAAAATTTCAACTAACTAGCATTCCAGTTTTGGCATTCAATATATTTTTTTGTTTAATACGACTCCCGCACTAAGGAATTTAATCCTTGTGTCGCGGGGTGTTTTACAAACATACAATTCACATGCACAAGGACACCCAGACTCAGAACAAGCATTCGTGGATCACACAAATGCTTGTCCTACGCGGGGATCGAACCCGCGACAGGTCGCGCAAATTGGGTTTGGCGTGATGACCTCAACCACTCGGCTATCCGTGCAGTAATATACAGCAGTAATATACTGTAATTAATAATTGATAGTTCCATTGAGCGATTGATAGTATTCAGGAAAAGACTGTTTTTCAGAATCATATTAGTAAATTTCTTCCGTATATGGGGACTTTTCACTTACACCTATAATAATAATCTAATTACACCAATACAAAATTAAGGCCTAATAACAATGGGTACCTTCTCCGTTATATGTTTTATTTCAACTTGAAGAAAAACACTAAAAAACATAAAACATGTACATTTGTATTGCGCGTTTTCGTCACACAAACGATTACCAGCTCTTGACCTCCAAACCTACTTCCACCCAACATTATTAAAACACAGTTATCAAGAAGTATGAAATGAAAAATATTTAATTTCGCAACATTTCTCTCTAGCCCTCAACGTCCCGTCATAATGAAGTACCTTTTAAATAATTTCATCGAATAGAATTTCATCTGGACCAAAACATTGAAGAGATGTATTTCAGTAATTGCCGCTTTCTCGAATGATAATGACTGTATAATTTGTGTTTGGCAACAATTTTGGGGAGTGCTTTAGATGTTATCATTTTGATTTAGATGTTAAAAATAAATTTGGTGATGAGGATTCATAATTATTTATTAAAAAATGACGGGTATTTATTGGATGCACCGGGTATTCTAGTTTCGAACTCAACCCCCAAATCATGAACTGATGAAAATAATTTTATTAAATATTTATCAGTAAACCGTTAGATCATAAACAAACATATGATGGTTGAATTAACGGTAAAATCATCTTGCAATTTTTTGCTTGTATTCACGCACAGGAGAAGGCAGTTATTGAAATTAAACACTGATGTACATAAGTATCGAAAAGGCAAGTCAAGATATATTTTTTAATCACACAGATGGACAAAGGCGAGTCATTACTGACAGTGTAAATAGCATCGTTTTACGATAACCTTTTCTAAAATCAACGATATAGAAAGTCACACTTTTACCACATAGGTATCCTCAGAATCTACAAAATAGATCTTATTCATGTAAATCTTATTTCTCGTCGTATGATGCAGTTGCGGTACCGACAAAGCTCGCCCGCAGCTAAATTGATTGCCTAACGACGTACCCTTTATAGGGTTATGCGCCCTGAATATCAATAGGATTAATGGGAACATGGTGCACTTGATCAAATTAGGACGAGTTGTACGATCGTAACGTCATATTTTATCGGTATGCTGTCGTGTCTCGAGGTTTTACAGGAAATTCAACAAGTGGGGCTAGATGTTTACTGTAGAGTTAAAGTATGGGTTCTTTAAGTTTGACGTGTCTATCTGTCCATCTATGGTATCATAGCTCCCGAATGGATACAGTGATTTTGATTTAGTTTGTTTTGTATTCTTGTGAATTATATGTGAGTGTTCTAGGACGTGTTTGATAAAAACTGGCCGACCTGTTTAAAAGGCGTGAAATAGGGAAAAAGAACCAAATTTCTGCAAATTAAAGCGCACTGGAATATAAGATCAAGACAGTTCTTAAATTTGTTGGTGAAAGCGGACACTTCAACCTTATTACACCCTTCTTTTTGCGATGGGGGTTCAAAATATTATACCTTTTCCATCACACGGTTATGTAGAGTTATACATATATAATGAATACGTTAACTCAAATTCTATGTTCAAAATAATTTATTAGGCTACACATGGCTCACAGCATTTGGCAGGAATCACCGCTTTAAGTACAATCACGTTTTGAAATGGCGTCGTAAATCACAGCTAAAAACAGGTAGCAGTAGTTAGTGCCTCGAATTACTATTCAAAGCGATCGCTTTACGTGACAAACAAATGGGTATAACTACATAATTAAATAAATTACGTGTTAATTGCTCACTAGCTTTTGTTTTGAATGATTACAAGAGCTCCTTTTGATTATATTTCTACTTAAATTGTGTTTTCTCAAAATGAACCCTATGACTTTTAATAATAAGGTTGGTTATAGATTTTGTTGTTATTTGATGAGAGATTAATTGTACAAAATAATGGCTTTGCCTTTTATATATACCTATTTTAGAGGCATCGCAAACGATGGAATTTTTAATATTCTTCTATCTATGTTAATTTTCTATTCTATTTTTAATTGTTAGTTTGTAGAATCAGCGACAAATTAATGTTTTCCTCTGGAACTATTTGCACGAATATGCTACAAAAAGAGGTTGTATCGCGTTTCATACACTTACTATTGAACTAATTACATAGAAAGCCACATTTTATGCCAGTCGTTATTGAAATTATGATTTCTCCGACACGCTATTTCCTTTGCATGCCAAGCATTATAATTACGTCATAACGATTGTGTCAATTGCTTCAATTGTACACGTGCACGAACTTTTTAAATATTTTACAATAGTTTGCATTTAACTAACCAACTTAAATATGAGTAATTGTGTAGAAAAACTGGTTTCATTATGGTAACACCTCAAAAAATTACCTACTTTCTGTCGTATTTATGGGCCCATAGTTTGAACGGGTTGGAGTTTAAGTACATCACGCTGGTTTGACGACGACATTGAAGTGATCCATGTTGATAAAATAGAGGTGAATGTTGACCAATTTTTTTATAATTTACACCTAAAAATGTCTGCAAACTCATTTTCTAGACTATTAAATGCCCCTTGTGATACATAGCATCACAACTCCAATACCACTGCTTACCTTTACTCCTTAAACAAGCTTGATAATACGACAAGTAAAAATTAAAGTAACAAGCTAACTCTTGCTGGGACATAGTAATCCTAAGCCTTACAATGGTCACTGAAGTTCTACGAACTCACAACTCTAGATTAAAAACCAGTTCGTCCAAAGAAAAAGGAACTCTATCCTTAAGAAATAGGACTTAAATTAGATATTTTTTGAAGTTTGTCATTCTGGTAAAGTTAAGTGAATTTGGGAGTGATTTTACATTAGCTCTGTGCTTTCCAATCCCTAGTACGGTTGACTTATAACAAAGGGACAGGTGGGTGTAATAAGGTACAACTTCTGGAGAACTCTGTGTTTTTGGAGAACATACGGGAGCTTGCTTTGGGCGAGAACAAAAACGTCACCCAAATAATGAAATGCAACAATTCGTTATATGTATTCAAATCGCGATGTATGTGTTATTGTTCATATGTTAAAATGTTTTACTATGGATGTCAAACGCCCAAATTTTTTTGTTGTGGCTTTGAACTTATTAATGCATTTTCCCAAAGTTATATTCAAACCTTTTTCAATTAGAAAAGCTCCTTTATAACTGAGCTCTACTTTAACCAAATTTTTTTTCTGGTTTCGTGCAAGGGTTAACTCTTAGCAGAGTTTAATTTTAACCGATATCGTTAAAGAAAGGTTTTACTAAAATAAATTCTATTTTAAGATCTTTCTACGTCACACTTCGAGGTATGTGATAAAGATATGTATTGAAACTAAGAATAGTATTTCAATATTGATGTGACAAAGATTAATTGAAACTAAAACCACTACAGCTATCTTCAAGTAAAACGTTTTTTTAATACTGATTTTAGTTTTGTTGACAAGATCTTACTTTTCTAACTTTTTGTGTTTTTTTCCAAGTTTGTGTCGATAATTATACCTACAAACGAAGCCATGGATGTGAAAGTAAAATTAATTATGCTTATTTAGTAACGATCATCATCGGCCTAGCCTTTTCCCAACTATGTTGGGGTCGGCTTCCAGCCTTACTGGATTCAGCTAAGTACCAGTGTTTTATAAGGAGTGACCGCCTATCTGACCTCCTCAACCCAGTTACCTGATCAATACGGTATAGTGGTTAGACTGGCTCATTTAATAACGGTGAATTTCTTTTATATACGTTAGAATTCAAAAGCAAAATCATCCTTATTTTTTTATAGACCTACCATCTAAGAATAATGAGACGAGTACGCACAAATTATCTCACCTTATATTTTCAAATCCAAAAACGTAATTACATATCGGAACTCGCGACGTAGCGTAACCGCAGCGGGCCGCAGCGGTCCGCTCCGGAACGCCACGCATTATTCCGGCCAGGTCAGCTCTACCCCGACAGAACAATTAATTTGCATATTTTTCTCAACCGAATTAATTTAAAATTTGGAAGGGTTAATTAAGGGATTAAAGTCGAATGGAAAGGGTGTATGATGAGATGTGAAAGTACGTCTTGCTAGTATTTCCGTTTTAAATTAATGGGTTTTGTTGTTCGTTGGACTATTGTGACTTCAGTAGCACATCTGTTATTAGTATGATACCTGCTTATATGTCTCCCAGTGCTGAGCACAGGCTCCTTCCTATATGATATGGAAGATTGAGAATCGATACCTGCCTGCGTGGAATTGTAACCTGCACCTCTTGCATAGAAATCCATTCCGCGGTGACTTTATTGGAATTATTAGGTAAAAAAACCAGAAGTGAACTTTTGCTCTTCTATTCATTTTAAGAAAATACTGTTAAAGTATGGGGGGACTTGAGAAGTATCCATTCTCAATAAACTTAAAATGTTTAAAACCTCCTTGGGATTACGATTCAACTTGACTTTACTTAGTAAAACACAATCAATTAAATTTTCTTCTGCCTATCAATAGAGTTTTTGCCATTGAAAGTCTCTTTTTATGCCTATTGAGTACAGGTTAATTAATCACTCTACCAAAACATGGTACCACTTCAACTTCACCCAAACACGTCCGAACCCACCTTTTTAGACGAAGTACTAATGGTCGAAGTGAAGGTCAAGGTGAAGTGCCCTCGTCTTGTATTTATCGATACTTAGTCTAAGGCTCGTGCAATGAGTGGCTTGTCAACAACCGATAGCTTTGTACGGATTATTTGCAAAGAATTTCTACGATGTTTTGGTGTGAACTATTTTTTAATAGTGTGAATTTGTGTTGGTTGGTTTGCGTTTTGTTTTTATGTAATTTTATTTTTTTGGGATAGTAACAGTATGTCCGACAATGTATGAAAGAGGTTATCCAGTGCAGAGGCAAAGTTTGCCTGAAAATGACTGCTTTTTTGGTCTAAAGGTTAGTGGCCCTGACTGTTTTACTCGAGATAGGGTTCGACTGCCACCCAGAATAAATGTTTGTGTGATGATGTTGCACGTTTATTTAAACAATGTTTTGTTGTATGTCTCAGTTTGTTCGTTTATGTTTTAACTTATTTATTTCATTAACAAAGGAAACGGGACGATACATAATTATTTATTGAAGCAGGTCTTAAAAATGAAACCAAACAGGTGTCTTTAAATACACCTGTTCTTTTCACAACCTCTTTATTTGAAATGAAGAATTAATTTATCGAAATTCAAAATTATAACTCACTTCTCTTACGTTGATTGTTTGTAAAATCAACGCGAGAGAAAGGATTGATAACTTTACGGAGGGGAGACGATTTTTTAAATAGAAGACTTCGCGGTAAGTCCAGAAGATGATGGCGGGATGAAAAAGAGTCCTTCAACACCAAAATGGCCTATGCCAGCCATAAGCAGATATTAATAGAAAGAGTGAAGGAAGGCCTTTGAAATGCGTTGAGACACTAATGGCCGACAATAAAAATAAAATAAAAAATATTTGCTGAACACTTATTTTCGGAGTTCCCTCCATCAATTTTCACCTTCTTAACTTAAGCATAAAAGGTTGTCAGACAATTATCTTTAGAAGGTAGACAAAAGGTCTAGAATAACATTGAATCTAGACCGTCGTCTAAGCCAGCCTCTCGCACAAGTAAGCCGCTCGGGAGGCATAAAATATTTGTACGAGTTGAGACTGAGTTATTCAACTCAATGACTCTGACCAACGTGTTGGAAGATACTCAGGGAATCTAACTTGGAAGCATAATTTTATGTTTTTGTTCTTGTTTGGTGACAAAAAATTTCCCAAACTTTTCGCGATCCGTACTACTTATCTAGATCTAATATTGCCGCGACAAATATGCTCTTCATGTGCTTTTTAGAATAAGAAAGCAATCACCTGTCAAAATTACATTTTTGAGATAGAGCAGCATAAAAAACAACTTCCACGTTTCTTCAGGTCTGTAGTGTGTAGTGAACAAAATAAATCTTAAAAAACAAGACAACTGGGCCAACATTGGTGATTTTTCAATTCGAATAAATAATCAGCAAAATCTTTTTAACCAGTCCGAAGTTCTGAGGAAATAAATGACCGAAGAATTGTTAAACTCAAAACTTTGAAGACTGTTCAATACAATCAAAGTAAATAACATAACACTTTTCCTTATACCAAAACCAACATTACAACAAAAAACTAAACTAGAAATAATAAAAGTAACTTACGACTAACCCAAAAGTTCATCCCTTACCTCTGGTGCGAGCACGTCTTGCTGCCAATTTCTACAGTTGGACCTAACAGGATCATCACATAAATAGTGAATCAGAAGGGACCAGTCACGTATCCCGGCTATTCATATAACAGGGTCTACCTGTAAAAATAAACCCATATCTTTGAACTTTCAATGAAGGTGACTAAATTGAATTTCCTTCGTCAGTTGGTCCACATGATTGAGTCAACTTGGCCTAAATATGGTGTTTACGTGGACCTGATGGTAATGGGATTGTTTAGCTTAGAAAGATAGAGGTTTTAATTTTGTCATGGAATATGATTGTTTTATCCATACAGATGCTGTTATATAGGTACATTATTACAGCAGCTGTCAAGTGTGGCGTGATATAAGTCATTGTTTATTTCAGTCTAGTTCCGGTTATTTGCAGGCATCAGAATTGTCAGCTTGAAAATATAATTACATACTTAACTATTTCTTTTTATTCCATATCAATGCTCTATTGCTGCTGTATGCTCAGAAGACCATGATATGTACCTACACTTCTTAATTGGAATTTCTTAGTCAAATTATAATTCGTGTACGGAAAATGTTAAAAAAATTGTTATTGAAACAAACATTACGTCAAAAACGCCATGAAACAACATACGTTATTATGACTATGAAACTTTACATTTGATTAAACTAAATTCTTTAGGAGAATGATAGCAATTAAAAATAAATTTCCCTTAGTTACATTTTAATTACACTGGATATTTCCTTCGGAGTTGGTAATAGTTTAGAATGTATATAATTATAGTTGTTTGTATGACTCCATCAATACAATTTTAATAGGATATTTAACAGAAAAAGTCTAATTGATCTGTCAGGTAGAATTTAAAAATATATTTGAAGCTTATTATTTATTTGAATTAATAAAAAAATACAAAAACTATTCTAATTATAAAATGGGAACTATTAACGGCACTTGACGGAAAAAACTGCACTGATAAGTAAAGTCAGGGTACATTTTAACTTACCGTATCATCTTGTTTTTTTTTACTTAACACTAGTAAATAATACGGCTTGCAGTATTAATTAGTTCTTTATCTCAAATATCCAATGAACTGAGTCTCTTTTTTTCAGAAATCTGTTACAGTAGTGTTCTTATCAAGACCTTAACATGTCAAACCTGTGCTCTCGTCTAAGCCTTTAAAAAGGACCGAGTCTTCTCATTAAGTTACAATAATAAATAAAACTCAACATGACGTGTAATTGCGACAAATATAACGATTGTCACAAAGATAACAGAGTAAGCATCTAAAACTTATGAGGCATATTAATCTATTTACATCGTTCGCATTTTTGATCTTGCTACTTCTATAACTTATTTAATAACAGCTGATAAGTTAGTAAATGTGGCGAAGATTACCTTTGACTTTTGTTTCAGTCAGACTATAAATAGAAACTTAGTTATCTATTTATATTTGTTTTGTTATATGCCATGATGTTCTGCCTAAAAATATGTATAATAATGTTACTAAGACTTTGTTCTTCATTCTTTTTTTACTACTCAATCTCAAGCTTAAAAAATCTCTCGAGATTTTGTTTATTATTTTCGTGTCAAAAATAGATACCTGTTTTATAAAAATAGTATATTATTTTCGTGGTAAAATTTCAGGTATTTTCAAGAGAAACTTTTTGACGCCGGACAATTATATACACTTACACGTACATGTCGTACATATTGTGAGCGTGTGAACTAAGATGCCTTCGTCTTAAAGAAATACAGTTGTTTCCGTGGTTTGTGGAAGTGAGGCAGTCTGCGGTATGCAACTCCGGTATGCGGTATGCTTTAAGTGCAACAGAATGTTTTTTTCTGGTCCTGAAATTTAACCTTTATTGTTCAAGGATCTAAAACAAAAGTGCTTGATGTAATACTGAATTTTATACTTGATGCGCCGTAAGATAATATGCGTGACTGATCTCACATTCCTTGCTACGTAAATTTCTTTCAAGTACCTAATGAAAAATCTTTAAACATTTAGCAATTTTCGTTAGGCACCTTCACTACCAGTTTCCATTATTACCTGTACACACATAATTATATCGGCGCATCAACTATAGGAAAAGAACTATAACAACTGTCACTTAGTTTCTATTCAACGTTACGCCTTTCTCTTTCCTTGTATTATTTACTTAAAATAAAGTATTAACCATCAACAGCATCAGCCCATATTCTTCCACTATTGCACGCCATCGAGATCTATTTTCTTGTAGAGTATTAAGAGACTTGAATAGTTGAACCCATTTTTTGTGATGTCACAAGAAACGGCCTACTTCAATTCTGAATACTGAAGGAACATGATTCTAAAAGGGTAGAATTCAATCACATTTCAGTACTATTTCATAAGGCAAATGCTATAAACGTATAAGGCTTTAGTCAAATGAAATTTTTCACATTTGTAGGTTACTCAATGCTTCTATACAATGAAGGAGAAAGTTGTATAAGAAATAAGTCTATATGATAAGAATACGTGGGTGACAAATGAGTTTCAATAAAAAATAAAGCTTCCAAATGTTTTTGTTAAGTATGCCTACAAAGGTGCCTATTAAACTTTTAATTAAAGGTCTAGTGACTAGTTGCACGGCACTTTCCATTATTATGTAACTAGCTGTTACCCGCCGGCCCGCCCGCTACTAATCAAAAATGGTTCCAAGATAAAAATTATCCTATGTGTTTATCCTGGTTATAAACTATGTGTTTACAAAGTTTAGTCAAAATCCGTTCAGTGGTTTTTGCGTGAAAGAAGCACAAACAGCTAAACATACAAACTTTAACGTTAGTAATATTAGTAGAATTGTTGTAATGTGTTCGCAGTGTAAAAAGCTTTGACCATACTCATAAAAAAAGTATTTTTAATCCCGTGCTATTTATGTCGTTTTCTCTTACAAACATCGGTATTAAGTGTATTCAAACAGAATTCTTTGAAGATGGACTTGTCTCCCTTTGATAATAATACCTTTGTTCGGGATAATACCTGGACATATGAATACAGAATTTCTTGTTAAGTAAATGTTGGAATATTGTCATTGTTGAATCAGATCGTACGTTTCCAAGGCAATTTATAAAAGTTGTTTATCAAACGTTATCTGGATGTTTAATTCAGAAACATCTATGCCAATGTAAAGAACAATTGCTTAATATTACCGATTTGTGTAAAGGTGTTTATTAAGACGTGTCTTTCATTTTCGCTGGATATTCTATTTTTACGCGGTTTTTTCAATAAGGTATTTCACAAGTAACAACAGTAAGGGTTTCACACGGTTACATGCACATACGCAACACAACTACACTCAGAAAAAGCATTCGTGGATCACTCGGTAGCTCGCTCAGATACTCGTGAAATCTGTTCATGCTTAGTTACGTCACAATGAACTGAAATATTGCAAAGAATACCATTTGTAAACTCATCAACATTTTAAGTTAACTTTCACTCCTAGTTCTAACCACCTTTTTGCTACCGCCTCTTTCAACATCAAGATTTCAGTCTCTTTTCTCCGCTTACTCTAATTCTTGTACATACAACAGATTGTGTTATAATGTATACCAATTAAATTTAAGATTCCCCTCAGATTTCCTCTCACTAATGCTGTTACGGCCCGCTTATTGCTTACTTAGCCTACTTCCGAACTTAGAAACTCAACATATTTGTATTAAGTTACTCGGAGCAAACGCTTTAAGTAAATTTCGTTCGTGTTCAAACTAAACTTCAGGAATACGATTTATTTTGTTTGGCAGGAGTTTTGGCGTTTTGTACGTGAAAATATGAACGAGTAGAGATAACATCTTCCGAAAATTTAGTACTGAAACGAAGAAATATTGTATTTATGTATGAAATTTATTAATATTGGAAAAAAAGATATTTTTGAATAGGTGAAATAAAACTAATATATGAGATCTTTAACCTGAGCAATTCTATCAAAATTGATGCGAGTAATAATATTCTAATTTCCAGTTATAAACGCTACATACACATTCTTTTAAATTTTGAACCTTTTCGTATTTCTGAACTATATAACATCAACCCGCAAACCACACAAACAAACAAGACATTACTAGCTTTACCAAACGTAGTTGTGGAGTACATTTTTCAAACTCGACCGACTCCATTAGTTTTGTCCAGCACCTTTACTATGAAACTCGCCTACAATTTAAAAGTATCGTCCCTTCGTTGTGGAAACGAGATGGCGCTCTACATTATGAATATCGTCATCTCTTTTCCACAACGACAGCAGTCTTAGATTAATATCTCATAGTACAGGCATAGTACATTTCTGTGTCTGATAGTTTTCTTGCTCCTCTTGCCTTACTCTTCGCTATGAAATGGAATTCTCCTAAAGTAATATCTTAGCTTCAGTGTTTTTATTTATCTACTATTTTGAGAGTTCAAGTAATTTCAAGCGTAGTTGCAGGATATTTCTTGTTTCTTGTATACGACTGACTAAGTTTTTTTTTCAGGTAAATATTTTTTAACGCAGTCCAGTATGTTACATAGTTAAAAGTAAAAGCCGAAAAGTCATGATTGTGATTCTCGGAAAGCAAAGTGTTTTTCGGTGTTCTTTTTATTTTAATCTGGTCTTTTCTGGATAGCAACGCAGTAATCCCATATCTTAAAATAGAAAGGTTGACAAGATGGGATTGTTTTCCAAAAATATTTCGTAAAGAGTTTTATACTACTTTTTTGTAAAGTTTTCGTTATACTAGATTACTAGTTGTTGCCTGCGACTTCTTCCGCGTGGTTAGCAGATTTTTTTTTTTTTTTTTTTTTTTTTTTAAAATGCGGACAACATCACATACACTGTTCTGAACCCAAAGTAAGTTGCTAAAGCACTTGTGTTATGGAATTCAGATACAACGAAGGTACCACAAACACCCAGACCCGAGACAATGTAGAAATGTGAATTTTTACATTGACCCGACCGGGGATCGAACCCGGGACCTCAGAGCTAGCGACACCTTGAAACCGGTGCGTACGCCACTCGACCACGGAGGTCGTCAAGGTCGTCAATTTAAGTTCGGAATTTTTGAAGCCCTCGAAAATGAATAATTTTCCCTGATTTTTCTACATTTTCCATTGTATCTTCGCTCCTATCATTAGCTGCGTGATGATATATAGCCTAAAATCTTCCTCGATGAATGGTCTATTCAACAAAATAATTTTTCAGTTTGAACCAGTAGTTCCTGAGATTAGCGAGTTCAAACAAACAAACTCTCCATTTTTATATATTACTAGGATAGTGTAAAGATTAGTATAGACAATTTGAGGCTAATAGATATGCATAAACCAATGCAAGGTATTTCTTTGGACTGGCCTTTTGAAGAAAGTACCAGATCGATCTGAGCAAGGGAAAAAAAAACTCACTCAAATCGCCAGTTTGAGAAACTACAGATGAAATTTACCTGCATAAAGTTTATAAAAAAAAATGAAAACAAAAAAAAAATCGGTAAACATTTTATGCAAAAGTACAACAAACATAAATAATATCACGTTACCCCAACACGGGCTCAATTATTTCACAAAATCTTCGACTTTCCCATACTTCGTATAAATTCCGTTATGGAGCCGCTTTCATACAAATTGAATTCCCTTTACCCTAAGCATAACAGGAATTGATAAACGGCCTACACACGGGTAAGTGTATAACCAACAAATATAATAAACGTGACTGTTTATGTGTTTTTATGTTTGTCCGACTTATATGGACAAACCGCTTTATGGATTTACTTACAATTTTACACATAGCTAGTTGATACCTTAGGTTGAAATAAGAAATACTTTTTACCTCGATCAGTTAAAGTGAATATAAATGAGTTTGTTGAATCCGGGAGGCATAACTAGACTAAAATATATTGCTGTGAAATGCGATACTCCGAGATTTCTCGTTTGATGAAAACAACAACCTGAATAAATTCGATATTCTCTACATATTGGAAAATTTATTTCCTCACACAAATATACATAAAAACTGCATTAATCTTTGAGTATTTTTACTACCTGGAAAAGCGCTGTTTAGTTGAAAAATTAAGTTGAAAATATGTTCAGTATCAGAAACGTTAAAGTAACGATCCTGAAATTGTTTATTCTTGGACTTTTGCCAACGATAGTGGCATAATTTACGACCTTTTAACAGCAGACAAAATTGACTTGAACTTTTCGAGTAAAATTTTCAAGACTGATAAATTATTCTACTGTAGGTTGGTAAAGTACCTGCAAGGATATAACTAATACTTTCAGCGATTCTGTCTCGTTCACGCTCATCAAGAACGTTGATAGTATTGAAAGCAGCTGAAAGAAAGGGGATTGAAATTAAAACGTTCGCTAATTAAATAAAAACACATTTATTTACTCATTTCATCACAATAATAAATACACGCATTACAATCTTTACAATTTCTATATATAATAATACCTATAGGTCATGTTTCCAGCGTTTTATTATAATATCAATAATTTTCATATTTGAAAAGACATCCATTAATAGTCTTTAATTAATTATATTCCACTATATATGACTAATGTAAATATGACTATAATTATATAGTATTGAATATAAAGTGGACACTGATATTGGGAACTAATTTCTAGGTTATATTTTTACGTGGTCATAATATATCGCGTTTTCATGTCCTTTATTCAAAGCATTTTAAAATAACAATTCTTTTTTTTTATTTGAGTAATACGATCTTATAAAAACTATTATATACTGCCCGTTTACTATGAGCTGCTGAAGTAGGACTGTTTGTATTATGAAAGCAAGGCTCAGCTAAGCACAGTCTATAGTGTTGTCTCGCTTCCACGATAGCGAGAGTACTGCCTCAACTCATGGTACCGAGCACTGGACGATGAAAACGCACCCTAAAAGCTTACTTTTAGGCACTACTTATAATACAATATCTAAAGTCGATATCTACAAATTTCTAGGAATATTTAAAAAAGTCTGGTTTACAAAATGAAAAAGCGATACAGATTCTATATTTTTTATTTTGATTTTAATATTAATGTTCCCAAAAACCGATGTTGTTAGGATGCTTTGATAGAAATGTGAATGGAAATCAACTGGAATTGTAGAAAAGCGGGGTCTCGAGGTCAGGGTCAAGGGCAAAAGGATTTATAGAGACATTTGGCGGCAACACGACGCTCATAAATACAAAAGTGTAACTCTAATATTCAGTACTATGATTCAGTGTTTGACAGACGAGAAACCTGACTTTGTAGTTCAATGGCAGTCTTAAAAGACGATAAATAATTTAATGTAGTTCTTTGGAACCTTTGAAATATTACCCCGTCTGTGTTTCGTAGAAATATCAACGATGCGCTTCTTGTTTCGAATGATAAAACTGATATCAAAGGAATTGTTTGAGATTTTTTTTATTTAAAGCAGATATTTGATTAAAAACATGTATAAGATAATTTTGATTTGCATTTTTTTGACCCGAAATAATCATAAAAACTTGCAATTAATTTTATGTTCTATCCGATAATATTGCAATAAAAGCCCCCATACACTAGCATGAAATAATAATAACTGGAATTAACGATGATCTGCTATTTATTTCAATTCCAGTCCAGCATAGCATATCTGTATGAACGATGCAAGACGACTTAACACATTTACTTAGCAGGTAAATACTATGATTTTATAATGAAAATTTATTTCACACGATACGATATGACATAGGAATATTCAAAAAGGTAATATCTATTATATAGATAGGTTCTATACAAGATTATAGGAAAGTGATTATGATATTTCTCTATACAAAAATAACTACAAATTCATCTATGTTCCCGAATCCAGTACTAAATTCATAAAACTTTAAATACTAGGGATAGTCTTATTTCACAGTTTAACTGCGATACTTTGCTCCTGTAATTATATTTTATTATTTTTATTTACATAATACTGTGTTTAGCAGTTAAGCTATGAATAAGGAATTTAAATAAATACTTTTTTTACTGATATCGTTGGATGATACTTCGAAAATCCAATTCAATTCAGCATGTTTTTTTTTTATTTTAATTTACCATCGATTATATATTATGAATATCTACCAAATTTAAAATCGATATTCCACTTCAAAAAAAAACTCTTTGTTCAGTCGATATTGTAGGGACTTTGAAATCGGATTTTCGAAGTATACCTTTTTCTATACAATATTTTGGATCACTACACTTATTCCTAAAATAATTCAATTCAATAATGCATTGCCCGAATCCATTAGATAATATATTTTTACATTCAAAGCACCGCCCAAACATAAATTCCCTGATTGTTCTGCAAAAATGTTGTAAAAAATCACTTAAAAATACTATAAAAAGCTTTGTTTTGATTAAAATTGGTCTATTAAAGGGACGCCAATACACAGTTAGGACGAATTTAGCGATAAGTACAGGGTTTCATTTAGGCCGGCTGTCCACTAAGCTTTTTTGCTTTTTTTGCAAAATCTGCAGTTTTGCTTTAGCTCCATGTTTTGTGATTGTCTTCATACACTCATTTGGCTTTCAATTCATTTCAGTTTTTTTTTGTCTTAAGTGTAATCTTTAATTTCCCCACACACTAATAAACAAAGCATTATTTTTTATGAATGTTGAATTATTATTTTTATTGTATACCATACCAATGCTTCCTCAGAAGCTGACCCACTTCATTTTTGAGACGCGTATATTACAAGTACCTAAAAAACTTTTCTGAATCAGAATTTCTCGTTTTCCTCAACAGCGCGAGTCTTCCGTAATTTCGTTCAAAGTTTCTTGAAAAGGAAACTTTAAGGTCAAGTTTAACTGCGTGTCACGTTGTGTGGGAGGAAAAATTAAATGCCTACAGAGAAGGTTAGAACTTATACCAACTGAATGTTTTTAGTAGTTCTGAGTCTACTTAGTATGGGGGAAATGTTCGTTTAAAAAAATGTAAGCTTGATTTGGGCTTTTGAAATTTGATGAAACTGAGAAAAAAATATTTGTACAGATTACGTTTATGTTGTGATTCGTTATATTATTCAAGGCAGTTATAATCATCGACCGTAGGTTTTTAAAGAATATATCCAATTTGGATTAGTTTTAAGTCCAAAATTGTATGCCTAAATGCCTTCATAAATCGACGACATTTTTGCAATTTTCATTTTCTTTAGTCTACCCTTGTACAGCCTCAGAGTCAATTCCAAAATTTCCACGAGGTCTATCTATTTCATAGCTTCGGCATAACCTTCATTTACAATACCTTATTGGACAGCACACCTGAAGCTAGTGACTTCTACAGCAGCATGTTTGTCAATGCGAATTTTATCCATTATTTTTGTTTGACCACTATCTCTACTATTTACATTTTTAGTACAATTATTAGATGTCTAGTGATCTTATCGTTTTTTAAATACTTTGATTATTATATTTTATACTAAAATCTTATTCATACAATTTGGTACATTGGATTTGAATGTAGATCGAATCAGAATTCAAAACCATTTTATTTTTATCTCTACAATAATATTTTTGTAGAGTCCAGTCGTTTACTCAAATTTCGAGTCAGTCATTTCAAGGTGAAAATTATCATGTCCAATATCGTCCTTTGTTTTCTGAAAGGTCGTTTATTTTTGTATAGTCGTTTTTAGAGTATTTTTTCCTTAAATTGCTCCGAAAGACTTGTATACAGGGTAAGTCTTTGGTGTGTAAATACTTAGAAAAATCGATACACACTTGTAAGGAAAGTTTATTCAAAATAAATATTAATGTATGCGGTGGCGAACGTATCAAAGACATTTTTTTCTTTTGAAACTCTTCTACTTGACTGGTTCTCAATTTTACCTAAAACACACTGATTTACATACACTTAACATTTCTTTCATATTTTCTCTTCTATAAAAATATGTTTCACATAAACTCTCTATTAAAGCCTGTTCCATGCAGTTTTCGTGATTGTCCCGTATCGATACTCAAACACATATAAATTTCTATAATATCCCTAAACAATCATTTCAATATTTTCATAAATATCTTTTATATCTGCTCTTTTTTTTCTTTTAGAACTATAATATTAATGATCTTTATAATGTCCAGATTATCGATACGACAATCATTTCGAATAATCAGACATTTAGTATAATTTAAAAATATCGATATTAGGTGCACACAAAATATATATTTATACAAACTACATGGTGTTTGGTATACATTCATATATCATGCAAGTTTAAAGTGGATAAAACCGAATTCATGTTTTGATGATAGCGACAATTTTTCACTGAAATTTACAGATTTTCACTGGTGTTCTATACAAAATAAATTTTCCAGTTTGTATCCACTCTAAACGTTGAATGAATTTCTTAATAATAGAAATACAAGTTAAGTACTACAATATGTCAGCTGATATGATATACCTACGTACTAAATTGATTACAATACCAATATTTACAATATAAAAAGCACTAATATCTAATAAATATTCGTTGTATCTTAATAATAAAGAAACAGCACATATACATCTTTAAAACCAACAGAACATTAATAATGAAATTAACGCTACTATCACATATAATAAGTTAATATTTTATGCATATTTTTTACATATACTATGTTATAGTACAGATATAGACAGCGTTTTGAGCACGGATATGTCGAAAAGCAGTGACAATCAAGCAACTAGTACTGGCGAGCACAAACATCGAACTTCACCCAAATGCTTAAAGTTTTATTCGACTTTAAATTCCAAATATCCTGGAGACACACACGCAACACTCCAATCTATAACATAAGTTTGACGATGCAATTGATAAGGTTTGATTGTTTTCATTGTAAGTATTATTTGTAGCTAACCTGTAAATTGTAAATAACTTGGACTTACTCAGTGACGTAAACCCAGTTTCCAAGTGTCAGTCGTAGCAGTTTCTTTTAGCTTCTCTTATAATTGTAGGCTGAGAACTTCTAAAAGATACGAGTACGCTAAGACGTGCCGACACTTTGGAAGCGGCTGGGATTTATAGTTCTTATTTAAGTTCGCTGGCAAGTTTTTCTAGGGATTCTCCGAAACCATTGCAAGTTTATAACTTTGTATCAAAACGGACTGTTTTGTCTGTATAAAAACATCTGTCGTTCAAATATTTGGAGAAAAAAAATCATTCTTTCTAAGTTCTTGGTTCGACATTTGGCTCGCAGTATAATAGTCCATAGTATATTAGAAGTAGTATATCTTATCAGTTGCTTCGAAATGTACATGCTTTTTGCCGTGCGGTGGCAGCACGACGAACAACCATCAGGCGGGGCTGCCCTTCCTAGGATTCTTCATGTTCACGACATCGCAGCTTCGCACTTCACTACTCCTACCACTAGAATGTTTCTCGTATCTTCTAGGACTGTCATTAACACTAACGTTTGTATTTTTAACACTAGAATTGTCATTTCTGTTTGTTGGACTTTTCACTTCATCGTCTCGGTCACTTGGTTCATTAATTTCGGGGATAGGGTTTTTGTTCTTGTGTCCTTCGGCGTCCTTATTGGCCTGAGTGAGCACCTCCTGCACGTGAATGGTGAGCTCGGGCCGGACGACCTGGGTGAAGGGCAGCAGAGCGCCGGCGACGTCCATGGTGTTGTTTATGTTCCTGTGCCATAGCTCTAGCACGACGCTGCGCCGTTGCTACTTATATCTAGGCGGACCCAGCCAGCCGCAGCCGAATACCTAGTTGAGAAATTACACGTCAATACAGAATACACTTTAAGCACATGCTGCACACTACTAAGCTGGCTTTTTTATGGTTTACTTTTTAAGCTGATGACTTACTCAAATTAAAACATTGTGTGTGTGTTTCGTTTCAATAGCATTGGCAACACAGTTAGTGATATCTAGACTAGTTTCAAAATTGCATTCGGTGAAGTTATATATATTATCTACATGTGTTACACGAAGCAAAACTCTTGATGGATGAATTCTGTTCAAGTCGGACGTAGTCGGTATTCGTTTGCCAGAGATATTAGAAGCACATTTACATTGCATTCATCTTTAGTTTTTGTGTCCCTTTTGTAAAAAAGCAATATTTCGTGTCGAGTGTATTTTGGTTATGTTTTGTGTGTCAAGTTGTGCTATGTGCTAATCCTATAAAGTCTACCTTTTCACTAGATTACTTACAAATCATTTTAGCTGTCGCAGGCCCGTTAGTTTACCATCCAAATTGCTAAAAATCGAAATTGGTTTTATAAAAATTAATGGTATTAACGGGATCGTGTACCTGGGCCATTACCTGACAAACGACGAGAGCTAGGAGAAGTAGTAGGAGGAGGGCGATGAGGCCCCACACGACCCCGAGCTGGGTGAGCGCGAACACGTATAGTGTGCGATGACACCACTGGTTGGGCTCAAACAGTGTCGGGGCGTAGTCCGGCCACATGATGCCCAAAGTCCAGTAGTTGCCAAATGCAAACCTGTTGGAGATAGTAAAGAAGAATTTGCTGAAGACGACATTTTATAAGCGGCAAAATAATTTAAACAAAACAAATAATGGTGTCATTTTTAAACCTAATAAACATTTTAGGTGTTATAACAATAAGCCCATAAACCGTTGCTATAACCCTAAAGGTCCCGGTAATGAATTTATTTATTCAATGTTAAGCCTACACAAAGCACTAAAATGTTTACAACTTTACGTTGATTACTACTGTTTAAATTATGTGTCTAATAATTACAAACAATGTAAAAATGAATTTATAAAATATCCCCTTACAAAATTTGCTTTTCAACGATAATATTTGTCTTTTGAAGGTAAAAAGACCCACTTTAATTTAAAATATTACTAACAAGACATCTCTTTCAGTAATAAAATAGAGTTGTGATAAAAATTTGGAACGTCATATTCCATTTTAAATAGTCTGTGTCCCTATATGCCCTTAAAAACTATTTAACAACGTATGTACGTACTTAATTATTTCCTACCAAATTAGTTAACATAAAGAATTTGTTTCGTGAAGTTATTTTCAAGTAAGACATGCAAACTGTAATGGGATTTATTGTGCCAACAAATTTTCTGCAAAAACCACAACTTGGAATTGTGCCCAATTGAAGGCAATCATCCCGTATTACATGGTACTTATAGTGCCATTAACTGTGAGTGAACAACTTCACCAGGGAATTACTTTATCATACGTGCACGATGTCACAACAAAAGCGGGAATAAATAGGTATCTAGGTATTTCCAAAAACCCCACAAAAACAATAAAACTATTTGTGAACCTTGTCTCAAAACAAATCCAATTCGAAAATAAATTACATTTTGATTATTTTTACGTTAATACATAATGTATTTTCAACTCTAAACCTATTTGAAACAAAGAAACTAGGTAGATAACAAGTTTTGTACCAAAAAATAACCATCTAGGTATACAAGGATAGAGATAACATATGTCTCTGAAATAATAAAGTTCAGTGCTTCACGCTTGTAGAGTGAGATCTTAAAAGAGGGTATTCTTAGAATTCCCAACTGGGAAGTGTCCGTCTTTATGAGGTAGTATAAAGGGATGTTATGGAATATCTGAAATAATAAACTATTCGAATCCGGAAGCAATATAAAATTGTCAAATAATTTCAGATTTAGATGGAGTTTAGAACGGAAAACAACGGATAGTCCAAAACCATTTTACATCGGTAGCATCCTTACTTGTAGCAGGTCCACCTACACAAGATGCTTTTTGCTAAATATCGCAAAATTGGCTAGTATCTCCAGATTAAGAAATCCACAGTAGGATATCCTTACCATGATAACAGGAATATGGTGAGTAAATACGCGAGGATTCTTTCAGGCACGCTGGCTGAGGAGTTAGAGTTTCTACTGGCGAGCTGTGCCCACAGCAGCCAGCATATACCAGCTCCCCCGGCAGCACCCCCCACCACCATGTAGACTGGGATCCTGGGCTGGGCGGGGCAGTCGCGGATGTAGTGGACACCTGACGACATATGACTGGTTAGAAAGCAGATTATGTGAACATTATCTTAATTTATTGGAAATTTAAAGTATGTGGAGACATGTGTTTTGTACCAATTTTGGAAAATGAATTACTTTAGACCCTGATATGGTGAAAATGCTACGGCCTTAAGCCACTGTATCGTAAGAGAGGCGCTAAAAGCGTTATCGTAAGAGAGGTCTCTTTGGGTTGATTGGCTAATTTATATCACATCCGTTCATGTGGGAAATGTTCTGTAGCTACTTCCAGATCAAATAGAAATACAGTTTAGAAATAGTGCTCCGTGACTTAGACGGATTAATCTTGTCAAATAACAAAATGCAAGTAAACCGCAACAGCATTCTGCTGGCACGAGGGAACTGGACGGCATCAACAAACGAACAGTTTAAACTGTGCGGTGCTTTTGAAGTGAGATTAAATCTTTCAGGTACGGCTTCACAGAATTGTAAATCAAAGTTCAAGGCCCTTGTCCGAGTTCAATCAACAAGCATCCGATAATTTGTAGCCGACCCAATTCCTGTGGCCGCTACAGATGCAGAACTGGATTATACCGGTACGCACTGGATTTCATCGGCGCGTTGATTAAACTGTGCCTGACTGTACAAATATTTGCTACGACCGATCGATTATAGGTTTACATCGAACAAACGTTTTTCGAACATTTTACTGGCGATCGGAATAAAACGAGGTTGCTATTAACATAATTTCGCCAGAGGTTGCCCCTAAAAAGTTTGGTTTAACGTTAGATGGGGCAATACTTTGGCAGTTAAGGATAGAATTTGTTTTTTCGGTTTTGTTGTTTCGCACAGATGGTTGCGTTAAATGTTTTGGCCACGTTATATTTTATTTTATAAATTACACGTTTTTAGACAATCATACGAATTTAATAAACATGGAATCACTTAGTTTTATGGTTTTATATCGACCCCTTAGGCGTCAACAACGATTGATACCTGATGTTTTGCTACAATAATTTGAGAACAATCGCTGTCAATGTATATTATAATTAAACATCCTACGCGAGGCAAAACCCCAATTCAATTACCTATCAAGGTAACATATCGGTAAACTGTAATAAGCAGTAACTGTACCAACTTATTGGAGCAAAGTACAATCACGTGAACAACTCAATCAGCCGGATATTAATTAATTTGAATATTCATGAGCGATTCCGGGGGATGCGCCGTGTTGAACTTATGTGGTAAATTAATTATTACTTGTGACTTGTATTTGGATGGGCAGATATTGTGTGTTGGGATTCTCTGATTCAGAATTGATTTTGAAATAATTTGTAACGATAGAAATCTTAAAACTGTCTGTTTGTCTTCATAGAGACGAAAAACAAACGTGTATATTTTTTAGATTTTTTTTACTGATTGAAAAAGGTCCCGTCAATTTTAAATTCCGTAATTTCTGCTATCTTTTTAAGGTGAACTTATTTAACTCCGTAAGTTCAATCAAATATTACCATAGGTTTAGGTTTAGGATGTTTACATTTTAACAAATTGTTGATACGCCGTTTACATTCATATCACTGAAAAAACCAGTAAAAGCTTACACTCTTGGAGAATTTAGGTTAAAGTTACCTTTTTATTGTTATTAGCACTCCACTCAAACCTCATATTTTACTTAAAATGTCTAAACTATCTATTTGTTGCCCAGGCAAATTAACTTAACATAATACTTTGACAAAGTTCCAAACCAAAATTGTAACTCCCTAATCGCTCCTTATTTTTGCCCAGTTTGTGAACAGCCTAAATCAATAAAAGTATTTACAAACTTTTCTTTTATTTTCGTCTGTTTTTTCGGACGCCATTTTGCGGTGTCTATCAGTCCGTAATTTCATTATGGCGGCATCTCGTCCCGTCGCCTTATCAGATTTATGTCAACTTTGGTTTAAGATTTATCTTGGCGGTGGTAAGTACTGCCTTCTTAATACTTCATGTTCGTGATTATGAAAGATTTCAAAGTGGTTTTAGTTTCGGACTTATGAAATAGAAATGTTATTTTCGTTTAACCATTTTTCTTACTGTCATTATTTCAAGTTATTAACTGTAGACATTTAAAGGAATATTACGCGTGTCTCAAAGAGAAGTCAGCATGCTCTGTGGAGCCTGCTGGGGCAGGGATTGTCCGAAAGGGTTACCCGGGCTCCGGTACACGAAAAGCAAAAGCAAAAGCGTGGGTGGGTTTAAGTCAGTAGAAGTCTGACACACTCTTCCGCTCAACTCAAAGCGGAAAAAGTCATTTGAAGATTTCCTATCCGGAAAAAAGGGTCCTACTACTACAAATAAAAAATAGCGTAACGCGAAGGAATTTTAACAGAAAAACGAATTTAATAATAAAAAATCACAAGCATTAAATTTTAAAACAACAAGTACGAAAACGAATACAGACGATTAAAAGGCGATCTAATCCCGTAACATAGAACAGTAATATTTTTATGGGCTACAGCATATAAGTTTATTTTATTATAAAAAGGGACGCTGTAGTATCATCTGAGGCGCTTAGTTTACGACTACTTAAATATTTACACGCTCTCGAAGATATTTTAACCTCGTGTTTCATCATCGTTGTCGTAAAACATCAAATGAACTATAAATCGTATCGCTTGAACGTTTAAGTGACCTTGGAGGTCAAGCGTTTTTCACTTTGTCATTAAGTCTAAACGCATTTTTGGAACATAAAGACGTCTGACCCGTTCGCTTGGACGATTCGGCTTTTTTATATTGTAATAATCGTAATATGAAAATTGCCGCTTCAACGTTTGGAAATGTTAGAATACATTTTTAGGCATTCATTTCTGAAAAGGATTCTTGATGTCGACTGTTGCGCACTTTGCCTTCAATCTTTTCAAGGACAAGTTCCACAAAGTTTCGGATAGTTTTAGTAGTCTGGTAGCGTTCGCACGAAATCTTTGATTGATTGATGGCTTTCCTAAGTCATCTCTAATTTAGTCTAGTTTTTCACTTAGTTCTCAAACATCGCTATTTAACCCAGATTTTAAAATAACTCCCCAAAAATCTCCGACGTATTCCCACCCCGTTTTACAGATAAACCGTTTAAAAGACTTACCCATAATCAGCATAATAACCGGCAGAGTCGAGAGGAAGGCGAGGAACACGGTCATGACAACTGAAACAAAGGCATTCCATTTAGAGAACAAAACACTATCGCCCACTGAATCGCTTTTGTGCGTTTAATAAAACTCGCGTTGGAATTGACAAGTGGATCGTATTGTTGATTTGCGTCCACGTTTAAATGGCGTTCAGCGGCTGGATTTGTGATGTTTGAACATATCAGAGAGACTTTTGGCAGCTTTGTTAAAGCCAAATGTGAACTTGTTAGTTTTTGTTTGAATACAAAATGTTTTACCAACACAAATGCCAAAATTCGGAATTTAGCTAAACCTTTTTTATACTCCGGGGCAGGGTAATATCTATACAGATAAAACCAAACTATTTACACATAAAATGTAGAGATTTGTTGTTGTGACTTCGATATTGAATTTAATTGACTTACTGGTCCTATTCATAATCTTGGCAGCTCTGCAAACAAAGTCCACGGTCCCTGAGGCCTCCATATTTGCATCCTTCAGCTGGTAGGCCACAGAGCCGTACGTCGTCAGGCCCATGCCGATGCCTAGGCCAGTCCTGTCGCTGTATTTGGCCTGCTCACCGCAAAGACGGCGTTGTTCATCACCGGATACCTGAGAATTTTGGGTTTTATTACACTCACAGAGCACGATTGGGAGTGCTTTTTCTTCTTGACTTTATTAAGATAAATAAAAAATGTGGCATAAAACTTAAGAAATTGCCCTTTTTTGCTACTTCTGAGTCCCAACAAAAGGAATAACTGAAGACCCGTATGGGTAGCTTTACGATGATATCCAATATCATCGTAAATGTTACTAAAAACTTAACTTGAGGCAGTATTTAGATTAGTCTGGGATTCAGAAATAAAAGCATATCTTATAGAGTAAACAAGTTCCACTAAATACTTTTACTATTACTACATTGATGTATGATTACGTAAAGAGATCCGGGAAAACGTTGTCCTCACAACCCCAGTTTGTTGACCCACATACAGGTACACGCTGTCGGTGTCCGTGTCTTATAAATAATGCAAACCAACTCCGACGGCCTGGCACTTTTATAGCTTAATTTTTGTATTTATTTTTGTCATTCCAGACTTTTAGTGTAGGAATCAAGTTAATTGCTTGTAGCAATTATGTTTCTGGTGTTTTATAGTGTTGGCTGACTGGAATCTTTGGGATTGTGTTAAGTGGAATGCTTAAGAAATAATTCCTTCCAACATTTTTCTGTCTTTGGTTAAGTAGTTTTTGCCAAATTAAGAATTCAAAGTATTTTCTGAAATTTATCTCATTGTTCGGTCAAGCCACTAAAATAAAAGTTTGAAGATTAAATACCAAACTTTCGGAATATCAGGGTGAGCTAAGACTCTTCTTAATTCGTTCTATTTTAGTTCAAAATCTATGGAAGAACAATGTAGGAACATCGTTTTAATCGCAGACGAACTTTTTTAATCCGTAACTTTTCAACTGAAATCCTTAATTAGAATTTGTTCGAGTTCGAAACCAATCTTGTGAGTAAAACCTAAGTTTAGTTTTAAAAGCTTTTTATGTATTTTTAGGCTTACTGGCAAAATAATTGTAATATTTATTAGAACTAAAAAGGGTACAGAAGTAGAGTGAAAACAGCGATATATCTAGAATACAATCATACAAGACAAAATATAGTAACATCAAAAGAATATATTAAATCTCTGACAAAAATAATCGGACAACTTTTTCCCCGTTTTAAAATCTCGTCTCTGAGAAAACTCAATCAGGCCGTCTAAATCTATTTTATTATGCAAAACTGAGATGAAAAGGCAATAAAGCACTTTATTCGTGCAGTCTCAGTAAACTGCATAGTAAATGACTTGCTTGTAATAACGGAGCCTATTATATGCGCAATACCTATTACTAGCCTTTATGTCCGTAATATGTGCTGTATGAGCCTTTGAAGCGGACATAACTCGATTACGGCCTTTCATAACTTAGATTTTATTTTATTTTTCATAGAAAAGTTATGGATATGAGTAGGTTACACTGTTTACTACATTATGTTAATAAATATCTTTTTTTATCAGACTGTTTTAGGTTAAGCCGTCTATTTTCTGAGCGGAATTATAGTCCCGTAATGAATAAGTCCAGTCTTCGACTTTTCCATTAGATTCTTCTCTTTCCATTTCGTTGATTCCAGATCTAATGTGATTAACATTAGACCTAACTAACCAAAAAGCTCATATCGTTACTTAGTTTAATACATCATATTTAGTAAAGATTGACAACTAATGAACAAAAAGCGATAAAGTGAGAAGTATTACCTGACTTACTGAGCTTGAGGCTCGACGCGAGCCGGTATCGGAGGGTATACCCGTCCCGCTCTGCCGGCCAGCCAGCGAAGCGCGGTATGGAGACACGCTCCTGCCGCGAGTAGCTACATACAACAAAAGGAGATTTAGAACCATTCAAGAAAAAGAGTTTCTGTGAAAAGACATATTATTATAATAATATAAAGTACCCGTCACGAGAAGCTATAAATTATGTAAACAAACATCTTTTACTAAGTAAACATTTTATACTGCGAGATAATAATAAATTGACCATATTCAATCGACATGAAATATAGACGGGTTATATGAAAGTAACAACCTATTTAATTTAGTCGGATCATATTTTAACGACGCAAAGCGCTATCGTTTGTGTTTCTTGGTACCGGAACGCGTCCGTCGCAGGGATTGTGAACTATCGGGACGCCATTTTGAAATAAACGCATCATTCGAGTTTCGAATGCGTACGAGTTTGTTTCATTGCTTTGCATATATCGCGGATCTGGTTGTTATTGTTAATTTTGTTATTGTTTCGTTATCACTTTTTTATTGTTGTTACTTTAATTGTTGCGTTAATTTTATTTGTTATTACGTATAATGGAGCCAGTAGCCAGTACATCTAAGGAAATAAATTCGCCACGAAAAAAACGTCAAAAGGTGCGTAATACAATTTATCTAAAATATATAATAAGTAAAAAGAAAGAGTTGTTTGTTCAAACGCGCTAATCTTTGGAAACTTAAGGTTAATATTAGAAGTAGGTTTTAAATTGTGAAGTAATTGGTTAGGTTAATTGGTATACCTGGAGATATAGCTTGAGCTTCGTGTGACAAGTGACTACCGGTGATTTTTACAGGTGACGAGCTTTACGGTTGATGAGAAAAATATGGTGATCAACGTATATAAGTACGTGAAAGAAAATTGGCCATCGAATGAATATCCCTACAAAACCGAAATAAATAAAAAAACAGCATCGATTTTGGGAATTGGCATAGCATCTGTGTATAATATATTAAAGAATATAAATCAGAAGAGGGAATAAAATCACCTATCAAGTCTAAAGACAGGCCTAAATTTTATCAGAAAGTAGACGATTTTGATAAATCCGTAATTAGGAAAAAAATTCACAGTTTCTTTTTAAATGGCCAATTACCAACAATTCCCAAGATTCTTCAGGCAGTCAATGACGATGAAGATATGCCAAATTTTAGCGAAACAACTCTCAGGCGGCTAATAAAGCATTTAAACTTTAAATATATAAAACGACAGCGAAATAACGCACTTATTGATAGAGATGACATAACAATATGGCGGCGAAAATATTTGAAATCTATTAAAGACTATAGACAACAAAATCGCCAGATATTTTACATGGATGAGACATGGGTGAATGCAGGTTAGTGTGTTTTTTTTTATTGCAGTGAAACGGCAGACTACCATACGGTTCGCCTGATTGTAAGCAAATACCGTCGCCTTTACCGTGAAGTGATGTGTATGATACTGCAAATCTATTTGCAAAATAAATATAACCCACGCGCCGCCGACCTTGAGACATTAGTTCTTAAGGGCTATCACAAGTGTGTATTAATAATAATGTACTTCAACTCTTTTACTGCGCAAGACGCTAATTAACAAATGTTTAATTGTTTTTACAGGACATACCGTAAATAAAACTTGGGTAGACAAACAAGTTAAAAGTAAGAAGCAGGCTTTCCTAGAAGGACTTAGCATTGGTGCACGTAACCCAACGTCAAAAGGTAAACGATTAATAATTACCCATATCGGCAATGAGAACGGTTTTGTAGAGGGCGGTGAAAATATATTTGAATGCAAGAAGACGGGAGATTACCATGAATCAATGGATGCAACACATTTTGAACAATGGTTCGAAAACGTTCTCCCAAAACTTGGAGAAAATGCAGTAGTGGTAATGGACAATGCACCATACCACTCAAGGCGTCTTGAAAGAATTCCTACTACTGCCTGGAAAAAAATGATATACAAAATTGGCTTGTAAGTAAGAATATTTCTTACGACGACAATGAAATTAAGACTGAATTACTGCTAAAAGTAAAAAATGTTAAAGACAATTTTAAAACTTATGTAGTGGACGAGCTTGCAAAAAAATATAAGGTGGAAGTATTGAGACTCCCGCCATATCATTGTGAGCTTAATCCAATTGAGCTAATTTGGGCCAACGTAAAAGGATATGTTGCTCGCAAAAATACAAATTTTAAATTTGACGAGGTAAAACAATTATTACAAGAGGGACTGCAGCAGATTACTTCGGAAAATTGGAAGCGTTGTGTGGAGCATGTTATCAAGGAAGAAGATAATTTTTATTCCAAAATCGATGAGATGATTGATAAAACTGTAGACAGCTTCGTGATACATGTCACTGATTCTGACACAGAAATGGAAACATCTGAATCTGACGAATAATTATTCTTAAATAATATTTATGTTAATTAATATTTGTTACTTAATAATTTATTAAATCTTAAACAAATTAATTTTTTTTGTTGGTCCAAATGTTGTGAACTCCTGAACACTTGTTTACAAAATTTATAGCTTCTCATGACGGTTACTTTACTGTTGAATACAATGTCTTTTCATCTGAACTTACCCGCCGTTTGACTGTCTTCGCTCGGTCGCCTTTCCCTCGAAACTAAAGGCTCTTGAAATGTTAAAGTCAAGCTTCCTCTCGGGCTCACTCTGTTTGCCTCACCCTCTGTTGCCACCAGGCTACCTCTTGCACTTCGTTCTGAAGGTGCAATACTACCACGAGGGCTTCTTTGTGAATCGGGGATTAAAGAACCTCGCGGACTTCTGTTCATCTCTTGAATTTCCTTCTTTAAGGTTGCTTCTGGTCCTACGCTTCCCCTTGGACTTGTGCGTGGACTTGGCCCTAAGTCCTTTTGACTACGCGCTGGGTCAATTTGAATACTTGCTACTGAGTGTCGCGGACTTCTACCAACATCTGGCACCAATGAATTTCTTGGCTGATTCCACGATGTACCCTCAGGTACCAGACTGCGTCGCGGACTCCTGGCGTTAGCATCAGGTGTAATACTGTTTCTAGGACTCCTGTTAAAGTCTTGAGGATTTAAACTTAGTCTTGAACCATAGTTCATATCAACCGCTAAGTTGTTCCTAGATGGCGCTAAGCTGTTCCTTGGGTGTAAAGCGGTATCTGGTGTAATGGAGTTCCTGGCTGATCTAACTTCAGGCACTAGAGAATGTCTCGGACTGCGGTGGTAGTCCAGCGCGGCGTCTGGTGCCAGGCTTGCGCGGGGGCTTCTCTGTGGCGGCGGGGTTGGTTCCATTTCCTCGTCCGTTTCTGTCGCGGCTAGTGAGGCTCTTCTCGAGTGCTGTGCTGAAGCTCTCGGAGACCTCGCCTGCGGTGACGTGGCGGCACTGCGCGAGGCACGCCGTCGCCTGGACGATGAAGTTCTGTGCAGCATTTTGTCACCTTCAATTTTCACCTAATGATAGCTCCGGCCCTCTGTAGTCCGATCCATAATCTGGAAACAAAAAGAGTATTTAGGAACAAAAGTTCATCATCCCCAGCTTAAGTATTCTTTACGCTTTTACGAAATTCGTAAGAACATAATCCAATTGTAAAGCCTCAATTTAAACTTCTTTGTTTACAGTTTCAGGCCATGAATCTTAATGCAGCTTAAGTAAAATGAGTTCAGCGATACAATCCCTCATAATTTATCATATTCAGGTCGGAAAAGCGGTGAAGTTGGTAGAAAATGTATTTTCCAAGGGGTTATATAATATAGAAAGCAGGATTCGGTTATGTAAAAAGAATATCAAAATTAATAAAATCCATACAAAAAAGTTACTTGTGACGTTGTGTATGTCATGAATTACAGAGAAAAAGCTGCCATTTATAACTCGAGTTACGTAGATACTCGTAGTGATGTATAATTCGACGATAAATATCAAAAGACACCACGATAAAATGAAAGGAAACCATTTGTCTCCAAGCTCTGCAATTCATCCCAATGTAACCGAAAAGTAATTACGAGGATTATGACGAAGTTTTGCTTGTTCTCTTTGTGATACAAGGAAAGCTCATCAAATAATTAAGTAAGTAATTAAGTACTTCTACTATGAATGCTCATCGGCTCTTGTGACTGGGTTTTGATATCAAGTTTGGTTTTGCTAGTCATCTGAAAGCTCTCAAAAGAGATGACAAATAGTTTGGGTCACTGTTGCCGGATACGGTGAAGAAGCCTTTACACTGTAAACGACTGCTCATTTACCCTAACATTTTATTTGTCATTGTTTATTTTATTTCTTATCAATATGGACTTGGTGTCCGATTGTTGAGTTTAATACAATATTAAAAAAAAAAGAGAAGCCTTTTGACTACATAAATATTCAACGGACTTCAGAAAAATAAGCGTTGAATCGCACTTATTTTACGTCAAATGAAATTTCTTCCTGGTCCGAAGTCTTGAGGTACCAAATATAAAAGAGAAAAATGCAGACAAATTGCGTAAAGAATTAAACTATGATTTCGAGAATATTTCAGAAACTAGTCCTTCATTATTCACTTAGAGTTAAATTGTAGACATTATACCTTAAAATTTAATCCGCAAACGACTAAATTACGCAAACAGATTGGTTAGCCTTGCAAACAAGTTGAACCCTATCGCAAACAAAAACAAACAATAGTAACTGTTCGGCCTTGAGGTACATACTAGATAATGTTGCCAAATAAATCAAGCACGGTAGCATGGCCTTTTTGTAAAGGTCAGGGGTTTTATTCTTGGTGAGGAAAATATTTTACTTGAAGAGTGTCATATGGATGTATGATCTCATGACATGTGTTTGTGTATAGAGAAAAGAATTTTATCACTGCGTAAAAGCAAAGGGAAAGTTTGTAAAAAATAAATTGATCCTTCTAGTGTACTTCAGTCTGCTTTTTTGGCGAATCCAAAATTAATTAGAATGATAGTAGGAGTTTCTCAGTTCATATTCCGTTTTTAAAATATGATTGGAGATACTTTTGTTCCTTATCTAAAAAAGGCATAGTATAGACCTGTATTGTGGAAGAACATAATTTAAATATAGGAAGTCATGGAAAAACAAAAGGCCTGAAGAAATCATAATTTATATAAACTTTTGTCTAAACGATGTCGACGTCCAATGTATATCGATTTTTGTCCAAAAATCCAATTATCATTACGTAAATCACAGCAATTATAGAACATCTATTGTAAAACATAAATAGCGCAGACCAATCAGCTCGCTTAATACGAACATTCTCAGCCTATTGTTAGCCATGCATTATAGCCATGTTCACAAATGGACGGTGCGGGCCGATATAATTAGTTATGACATCACAATTACGGAGTACCCAATTGTGGACCACAAAGGACAAATCCCGGACAATTGGACCTATCCCGGTACTGTCGTGTCACATAAGCTTCTAAAGATACTCGCCGTACGTTTAGCTTAGTTGCGTGTTCTGGTATAAAGTGGATTGGCTGTCTTTTGTTTTTGAGAGGCAATTGTTTTGTGTAATTTTGTTACTGTTGTCTTGTTTATGGGTGCGATTGGTCTGACGTTGATATCTTAAGGCCGAGTGTTTTTGCTGAGTGTTGGATCTCGGACTTCGGAAGAGATTTTTGTGAGAGATCAGATCAGAGTTTATCATAATATTTATAACTGTCGAGGTAGGTACAGTATATCCGATTTTTTAAGTAACCTATAGCGGTTTACTGCAAGGCAAAAGTCTCCTCTATATAACGAAATGTTTGATCAAATTATCCGTGACTTAAAAGCTTTCAAAGGGAAGTACAAAATAATAGAATTTCAACTCAACTACAAAAGCAAACAGAAAGATAATTAATTTAAATGAGAACTGAAAATAAACATATATATCGCATAAGCCAATGAAGAGGCTCGCAAATGGCGCAGTGTTGTGCAACGCGGATCGCCGTCAACCAGACAAGTTTGGACATCGAACAAGTGATTTTAATTGTATTATATTGTGCTCTGTTTCATTTATATTCAGACGAACAAAATTGGTTTTGTTTTCGCTTAAATATTCAGTTGACAAACTCGAATAACAAATGATAATATTATCTGTCGGCATTTGTTTTGTAAAAATGTGAATAGAAGGCAATGGGGACTTTCATTAGTATTCTGTTTCGGGGTATTATTTTTCATCATGTTGGGCATTTACAGGGTGGTGTTATTAAGCTATAAGTCATCTTTTCTACTAATTAAATAGGGAATAAGTAAATGGTGTTATGTTTTATTTATGTTAAGAATTATCTAAAAATAATTAGGTGACCTGAAAATGTTTGCTTGTCCTTTTGTGTGATCTTTTTGACGGCACAAAGACTTATTGCTTCTTAACATCTAAAGTCAATTTGATGAATATCTGATATTAGCTATCCAATCACCATCAGCCTTGATTAACCCGCTGCTGGGTCACCCTGTATTTATACCATTCTCCTCTTTCCCTTTCCTGATATATTTTTATACGGTCTGACCCTCGGCCTGCAGGGATTTCGCCATCCAAGTCTGGGTCAAAATTCAGTTATAAATTAACTTCAGCTACCGACATCCTGCCAAGCTAGGTGTCCTGCCCAGGTCCATTTAAGTTCTATAATGGTTTGACGATGACGCCTACTTAAACGCTACGTCATATTTCCGATTTCCGGATACAGTCTTGTGATTTGATACTGAAAATTGCACGTTTAATGGTGCTTCGCGCAGCCCCTATTTTCGCTGAAGTTTTTTTCGTGAACGTGTATATTTCATTGAGCCATTTTCAGTTCTTATTAATTGTGAATATATACTATCACTCAAATACCTAACAAATATAATATTTGTTAAAACCTAGGAATCCAAAATAAGGCTTCAAAAACATTTTTGCCCTGTGACAGAATTTTATTGATCTCCCGCTAAACAAACAGCTCGACTATTTGTTCGAGAAAGTTGCCCGAAAACCCGACTATTTGTAGGAAAATCTTTCCATCCTCTTTTCAATTTAACATTACTTAAACAGAAATAAATGACTGTATTACGCAGTATTTGCGAAGGGCGTCATGTCCTCACGATTTTTACGCAATCTACAAGATTGAAACGCAGGCTCCTGAAATATAGGACGATTTGACTCGAGTAGAGACGCTTCCACTTAGATTTATTAACAATTTGCCTTTTTCGGGTACTGTACCGAAATGGTAAAACGATTTTCCTATTGTTACTGACGTGTCACGTCGAAGAATCGAAAGCTAAGGTTAAAATTTACTGAAATGTTTGTATGTAGAATAAAGAATAAGTATATTGGATGTATTACCAGTATGTATAATTAGGCACTATGACAAACAGTCAATATAGGTATATCAAAGTGAAAATTTTCGACACCAAATAAAAATAAATATTTTACGTACAAATGGTCTACATTCACGTTACAAGAACGCTTGTACGTACTTCAAAATATTATAAAGAAAAAGTACTTGAAGGTAAAATAAAACACCTCCGACTAGCTCACACCTGGCCAATAGGTATTCTTTCTCCAGTAGCTGTATTGTACTTTAATTTGAGAAATAGCTTCACTTGGCAACAGCGATCGATATTAGTGTTGCGTGAGTTTCCCATTCTATTGGAAATTCGACTTCTCGCAAGGGACTTGGAGATTGAATCACCTTTGAAACTTTTCATTTGAGACTTTCTTTAGCAACTATTTTAACTGTACTCGAGATGTTGGCAGTGTTTAAAAGTGGGAAAATTTAAGACTTTGTGTCCAAGTAAGAAGACTAAAATAAAGTTGAAGTCTATATTAAAGTTGGAAAATTTCATCGAAATTAACAGGTATTTTATTTATTCAAGAGTTGTTGTCTTTCACAAAAAAAAAATGTAGCCCTTTGAAATAAAGTTGTGTTATATTTATATTGTATAAATTTATTTATGTAATTGTAGTCTTATTATAGTTTGTCTCTTTTTATTATCTTTTCTTCTTTTGTTAAAAGTTCTATTTGTCATATTCACCTTTCTGTTTTGCCAATGCTTGGACACTATTGTCTATTTTTCTAACTTATTTATCCTTTCGCAGGTCTGCTGGAAGAGATTTCTTTATGAAGTAAGCAGTACCTTTGTACACCTCTTTCTTTATTTGTGCTTCTTTTATTTGTTTGTGTACATAAATGGTTAATAAATAAATAAATAAAAGTTAACGGAAGTGGAACACCTTCATATGTCAACGGCATTTTATACACCGTGATTTTTTAGTCGTCTTACAAATGCAGCCCAGTTTATGTATCCAATGACTAGAACACGTTCATGATAAAAAATAGGTATTTATGAGATTTGAATAAGTTTAATATGCAATTTTTATTCAATATTATGATGCAATTCGTAGTTGATGAAAAATTAAATAAGCAGCACCCTTGTATAGCTTATTTATTCCAATCAACCAGTTTAGCCTATTGAGATGCATTGTTGGAAATATACCTCGAGCAAGTTTTTATACATATTTATGGGTCAACAAACTAGGCCTCCCCTAACCTCTCTACTAATTTATGTGCAAATAAGTAATTCACACAAATAAATATATCATATGTGCCAGCAGCAACTTTTCTTATTCCTCTTTTTTTCCCAAACAAAAACTCCAACTCCTTTCCTTAACTAAGGAGGTGCGAAAAGGCATAGCACTTCCCTTAGTTGTAAGTAAAATGGCGGACGTACATCCGTGAACACGATTACGCGGGAAACATACAGGAAATTGCGAAACCGTGCTCCGACTTAACTCCGCACTTCACTGATATTCGATGGCAGCTATTTATTTGTGGGGTAATAATGGCGCGTCTTCCTATTGGCGTGGGCGGCTACTGCGGCCAGCCGTGGTCATTAAGCGGTTAACACTGAATTCTGATGTGTCGATTTGTCTGTTATTTGTTATGGATGGCTCAGGAAAGGCTGAACTTTGTTTTCGCACAAACACTGTGTAATTAGAAGTTTCTACTACCTAATATACCGTAGCTCTTTGACAAAAATATCTGAAAAGACTGAACCTGTCGGACTTGTCGAAAAAAAAATCAATTCTCACAATAATTGTACCCATATTTTTTAAGCTCAAATTTTAGCTTAACTTTATGTTGTTAAGCTTTCATTATAGAGGTAACAGAAACACCAAAATTTAAAGAACCTAGCTGTCACCATTAGTGAGATACACCCAGGTGACAGACGGACGGACTAATGGACACACAACGGAGCTTACAGTAAGAGGATTCCGGTTTTTACTATGTAGGTATTGAACCCTCAAAATTTACGATAATTCAAAATTCTGTGCGCGCAGAAAACTTATCTTATTATCATCCTTAAAAAAAGAGTGTAAAAATTTCCATAAAACATTATCTTTTCAATTGAACCCTCAGAACATTGTGCTTACTATTATTACATGAACTACGAGCCGAGCCAGCGAGCCGTGAAACCTTGCTGAGATCCTACTTAAGTACCCATTTAGAAGGTTTTTCGGAATGCCTTCTCTCCCCATTATAGAATGAAATGAAGCATAATAAGTTGATGAAAACGATGGAATTTTTAGTAAAGTGTTGAGCGAATTGTATTGGATTTCTGAAATGCGAAAAATAATGATCTAAATATAGGAACTTTTATTTGTATTTGAGTCTGGAATTTTGTCTTATTCTGTCTCGCAGACCTTCTATTTATTTACACTTTCTTATAAGTGAAAATTGAACAAATATTTAAGTAACAGAAAAAGGTTGAAAAACATTCTAGACTGAAACATACTAGAATTCAAATTGAAATTTCAGATGTTTCTTGTTTGTTACCTTTGTGGTCCAAAATATTTTTGCTATCTATTCCATGAAATTTAATATTCAGGCAAAGTCGACCACACAATTCTTCAAAACAGTTTGTCAAAAAGTTAATAGACGTAAAAATCTAAATAACCACGTTTAGATGTCACTCCATTCAAATTTTATCAAAATCGGTACAGTAGTTTTTAGTTGTAAAGTGCATTGTCATCGGGTTTGAAGCTACCCTGAAAATTTCGTCCTGCTACCTTATCGGGAAGTGCCTAAAATTGAGTTGCAAAAAATCCAACCGGGATGACTAACAAACAAACATACAAACAAACAAGAAAGTGAGTGTATAAAACA